>NC_057415.1:24105612-24790666 GCF_019320065.1 Cervus canadensis
CAAGAGCATAAGAGCCATGTTTCCAGATCTTCTGCCATTTGTATTTATTGTAAACTAAAGTAGGTTATTACTCTGAAATACCTAATTATCTAATTGTTTAATCACTATCCATATATACTTTCCAAACATTACAAATATCAGAGAACAGGTGGTTGCATCTTTGTAATTATAAGGCTGTTATTCTAGGAATGTGGTTTTCCCCAGGTTCCTGAAATCACATCTGCCAGGCAACATTTTACATATTGCATGTAATTCAAGGCTAGCTCAAACGAAAGCGATTAACTTGTATATTGTTTTATCATTAAATTAATGTAAGAGAATTGCATAGGGGGTTTCTAGTATTCACAATACTGAATATAATTGCATGAACATGTCTCAGTTCCCCAGATAAATAGGTTGACAAAACATATGACACACGTTTTTATTTAGAGAATGTTTTGCTGGAGGATATATGGTTAGAAAAATATAGGTAGAGGGATGGTTGAGCTTGGAATTAGGCACTTGCTCTCAAGGATGCTTCTCTTTCAGAGTGACCAGGAGACTATGTCCCTATAATGTACAAGCTGGAAAGTATGATGTAACTCACTGACCATGCACTTGCAGGCAGGCTGCCCTGAGTTGGAACAGAAAGCCAGTAACTTTCTATGTCCATTGGATTTCGACTTTCACCTCAGTTTATTTTCCATAGTTTTTAATATAATTCAAGATTCTTTTAATGAGTACACACATTTTTGCAACATAACAAGCAGTTTCTCAACTAGCAAATCCACTGGAAATCTCCCAGAATGTAATTTCTTTAGAAAACTGCTTTGTGAATCCTCCCATAGCCAATATGTCTATGCAAAAAAAAAAAAAAAAAAAAAAAAAAATTCCTCAATTTAATGGACCATGCAATTTAACAGACTATTCAATGTTTATCCATTACTTAAACTGTAAGGAAAAAATCAATTTAATAAATGAATTCAATACTAGGGAAATTATTCTAACAGAATATAAAAAGGTATGACAATTTATTACGTTGATTTTTAAAGAGCAATCTATATATGTATTATATGATTGGTATGGTAAAGAAAATAAGTATTTATACTAAGATTAATTTTTGCCAATGTTTGGAAAAAAGAATTATAAAAGAAGTCATTTAAAGCAAAACCTCAATTCTAAGATCTTTACAAGTATAACAGGAATTAGTAAATGTGATAGTTCTATTCCAAGTATTATGAGAAGTTTTAATATAAAATTAAAATTTGACATAATTTATGATGTGGCTAGGCTAATGAAAGGGACTTTTCCTGGTGTCTCAGTGCTAAAGAATCCACCTGCCAACGCAGCACACATTGGGTCAATCATTGTCAGGAAGATCCACTGGAGAAGGAAATGGCAACCCACTCCCGTATTCTTGCCTGGGAATCCCATGGACAGAGAAGCCTGGCAGGCTACAGTGATGGGGTTGGAAAAGTCAGACACAACTATAGAGACTAAACAACAACAGAATAATGAAAAGTAAACAATACTGAAAAATATTTGTGCTTGGTTTATCAAACTTCACGGCTATAAAATGAGTGGTAAATAGTATTTATATAACTTTTTGTATTTATATAATTATACTCAAAATTTAGAAAATATCTGATAAACAAATTTTAATACTTCTCCTCCCTAACCTTGGCAGTGATCAAGACCATCCCCATGAAAAAGAAGTGTAAAGAGGCAAAATGGTTGTCTGAGAAGTCCTTAAAAATAGCTGTAACTAGAAGAGAAGCAAAAGGCAAAGGAGAAAAGGAAAGATACACTCATTTGAATGCAGAGTTTCAAAGAATAGCAAGGAGAGATAAGAAAGCGTTCCTCAGTGATCAATGCAAAGAAATAGAGAAAAACAATACAATGGAAAACACTAGATCTCTCTCCAAGAGAATTAGACATACAAAGGGAACATTCCATGCAAAGATGGGTACAATAAAGGACAGAAATGGTATGGACCTAACAGAAGCAGAAGATATTACGAAGAAGTGGCAAGAATACACAGAAGAACTATACAAAAAAGATCCTCATGACCAGATAACCACGATGGTGTGATCACTCACCTAGAGCCAGACATCCTGGAATGTGAAGTCAAGTGGGCCGTAGGAAGCATCACTATGAACAGAGCTAGTGAAGGTGATGGAACTCCAGTTGAGCTATTTCAAATCCTAAGAGATGATGCTGTTAATGTGCTGCACTCAATATGCCAGCAAATTTGGAAAACTCAGCAGTGACCACAGGACCGGAAAAGGTCAGTTTTCATTCCAGTCCCAAAGAAAGGCAATGCTAAAGAATGTTCAAACTACCACACAATTGCACTCATCTCACACGCTAGTAAAGTAATGCTCAAAATTCTCCAAGCCAGGCTTCAGCAATATGTGAACCATGAACTTCCAGATGTTCAAGCTGGATTCAGAAAAGCCAGAGGAACCAGAGATCAAATTGCCGACATCCGCTGGATCATCGAAAAAGCAAGAGAGTTCCAGAAAAACATCTATTTCTGCTTTATTGACTATGCCAAAGCCTTTGACTGTGTGGATCACCACAAACTGTGGAAAATTCTTTAAGTGATGGGAATACCAGACCACCGGACCTGCCTCTTGAGAAGTCTGTATGCAGGTCAAGAAGCAACAGTTAGAACAGGACATAGAACAACAGACTGGTTCCAAATTGGGAAAGGAGTATGTCAAGGCTGTATATTGTCACCCTGCTTATTTAACTTCTATGCAGAGTACATCATGCAAAATGCCAGACTGGATGAAGCACAAGCTGGAATCAAGATTGCCAGGAGAAATATCAATAACCTCAGATATGCAGATGACACCACCTTTATGTCAGAAATCAAAGAAGAACTAAAGAACTTCTTGATGAAAGTGAAAGAAGAGAGTGAAAAAGCTGGCTTAAAATACAACATTCAGAAAACTAAAATCATGGCATCTGTTCCCACCACTTCATGGCAAGAAGATGGGGAGAGAACGGAAACAGTGACAGACTTTTTTGGGGGTCTCCAAAATCATTGCAGATGGTGACTGTGGCCATGAAATTAAATGACACTTGCTCTTGGAAGAAAAGCTATGACCAACCTAGACAGCATACTAAAAAGCAGAGGCATTATTTTGCCAACAAATGTCTGTCTAGTCAAAGCTATGGTTTTTCCAGTAGTCATGTATGGATGTGAGAGTTGGACTATAAAGAAAACTGAGCACCGAAGAATTGCTACTTTTGAACTGTGGTGTTGGAGAAGACTCTTGAGAGTTCCTTGGACTGCAAGGAGATCCAACCAGTCTATCCTAAAGGAGATCAGTCCTGGGTGTTCATTGGAAGGACTGATCGTGAAGCTGAAACTCCAATACTTTGGCCACCTGATGTGAAGAGTTGACTCATTGGAAAAGGCCCTGATGCTGGGCGGGATTGGGGGCAGGAGGAGAAGGGGATGACAGAGGATGAAATGGTTGGATGACATCGCCGACTCAATGGACATGAGTTTGAGCATGCTCTGGGAGTTGATGATGGACAAGGAAGCCTGCCATGCTGCAGTCCATGGGGTCGGAGGGTCAGACATGACTGAGCGACTGAACTGAACTGAACTGAATCTTGACAACATTTGATTAGGGAAGATAAAAATTGGAGGAAGAATAAAGAGAAATAGAATTTTTGACACTATACACTAAAATGGTAGTGTATAAAATGGTAATCCAAATATTAATTACTAACCTAAAATTTCTCTCAGGCTGCAGAAAATTATTTAGAGGTCAGTCTTTTTTCTTCTTGTTACCCCCTCAGCCAACCCCCTATCTGGCAACCACTAATCTGTTCCCTGTATCTATAACCTTGATTTTTTTCTTTGTTTTTATTTAAAATCCTATTGTAGGGAATATGCTATGCACAGCCCTGTACTATAATTAACCTGGCTTCTTTGAAAAATAAGAATGACCTTCTCATCAGCCCCAGGCAAAGGGCTGGGAGCAGTAAAAAATACATGGTGAAAAAACATCTTGAAGATGCTGAAGTACTGATGTGACTGATGGAAAACCATTAGTGACTGGTCCCTAGCCAGAGCCTTGAGGGAGTTGTTGAGAAAGAGTGTCACTAGCCAAAGGGCTAAACAAAGTAAAAAACGGCCTGAAGGTTTGACACTGAGGACTGAGCATTGTGTATCTTTACCCCAGATCTGAGATTGCAAAGAAGAGATATCTCCAGAGCATGTACGAGGAAGCAGATGTTAACAATAAAAAGCATGCAAGTAATAGGATCTGGGCTTTTCCTGAGAATGGTACCAGCTGCTTGATCCCCACTTTATTTCTGAGTCTTCTTTTTCCTTATTATTTTGTGTCACTGCTCCCTCAGGTAGGTTTGTTGTTGGCTTGGTCCCAAAATCCTACATATAAGATAATATGGTACTTGTCTTTCTGTGTATGATTTATTTAACTTAGCATAATATCCTACAGGTCCATTAATACTGTTGCAAATAGCAAGATTTCATCTTTTTTTCTGGTTAAATAATATTCCATTTAACATATATACCATAATCTCTTTATCTACTCATCCATCAGTGGACCCTTAGGTTGCTTCATTATCTTGGCTATTGCAAATAATACTGAGGTGAACACACAGGTGTTGAGTTAGTGTTTTCATTTTCTCTGGATAAATATCCAGAAATAGACTGCTGGATCATATGGTAGTTCTATTTTTTAACTTTTTGAGAAACCTCCATACTCTTTTCCATAGTGGTGACACTAATTTACTATAATTTCCTTAATGCAGACCAGTTTTATTTAATGAGTAAATATTCCATTTTATATTTTTTGCATATTGCTCAAGAACTCAACTGCAAAACAGCCTGACATTTTTGGAAATAAGCAAAACAAAACATTTAAAGTATATTCTTTTATCCAGTTAATACTTACTGAGTGCAGACATTCAATTATGTGTGCCAGGAATTTGGTATAGAATATGGTCCCTGCTCTGAAAAAGAACTTGAAATGCATAGGGTTCAATAATTGAAAAGATAAATCCATCACCTGACATTATTCCTGGAATCTAACCTGTATTAATGTGTGACAGTTAAGTGATATCATACCTATTAGCTTATCCTCGGTTTAGATGTCAGTGGAAAAACATTTCCCAGTTTCACTCTCATTAGGCAGAAAACCATCACTGAGAGGAATAAAATTATTCATGATGCAACTCTGAGATGTAGAAAGAAAAGTAGATACATAGATACACAAATAAAATTCGGTTTTACCAGCAAGGAAGAAAGGAAGAATAACTATGGAAAGGGTCATGTGTGAGAGAGAAGTGATGACTTCCCTCGAAGCAAATGTACGATGAGTGTTAGGGAAATTACATCTAGAAAGGAAACTTTGACCAAGGATCTCCTGGAACAAGCATGGATTTAGTGAGGGAAGGTGGTAAGGTAGGTACAGTTCAGACATAAACCCCTTAATGCAAGTCTGAAGCTCAGTGACCAGAATACAGGGTTTGGGAAAATTGGTGAAAACATAGTTCCATTTTTCTAGGAACTGAATTCAGGTTGGAAAGGCATGAACACAAATCAGAGTAAAGTAACTGGAATTACTAAACATGAAAGAAATTTTGGCAAAGAAAAAGCGGCAAGTCCATCTCCTTGGTATAATACCCAGGAAAGAATGGGTTAACCATTGGACTAGACTCTCTTCCAGACATGGGCACACTTAAGTAAAGCTTTACCCTTAAACATTTTTTCAAAACCAACTGCAGTGATATCCAGTAATTCCAATGGATATTCCAATATCCATTGGAAACATGTCCCTGAGCATACTGAACCTGGCTTTCAGGACTGTTCATTGTGTAGCCTGGTAAAGTATGGACCACAGCTAAACTAATGAATGAAAGCTAAATCCACATTCCTCAGATGCTAGAGAACTGACAAAATATTTAGGTTGAAAAGATCCTAGATCTTGAAGCTGTCCTGTGTTGATGCAACCCAAACGCTTGCCAGTTGTCAACCCTAATAACTAAAACACATCCCACATAGTAGCTGGGACAGTGAGGCTGCAACTGGGAGTCTGCAACTTGCATGTTCCTGCTTTATGCATAATAATTCTGTGTGCCCTGGACTCTATACTTTCTTAAAATTAGTAGGTTTTTTGCTGAGCAAGCCTATTCTATTCATGAGTTTGAATAATCAAAAACTGAAACCCACTCCACTGGTCTTATAGACATTTCATATGAATAAAATGGCTAACTTGATATTGAGCCAACTACTAAGCAGGTGTTACTTGATGTACACCTAACCAGTAGTACCACTGGTTCCATGGTCTTGGTTGAGAATGAGTCTCAAGATGAATGGACAAAGTTTAAATGCCCCAGATTTAGCTGTTAAAGAATGGTTAGCGAGGTGTTGTTGACAAAGAAATAAGTAGAAAACTTCAATTCTTTTGTACATTTATACCTTAGTGAATTAACACTATAGAGCAGTGAGAAGAGTCCTTCAAAGAGAAGCAACATTAGAATGTGAAATTGATAATGGCCTATTCTGGAGAACATACAGAAAATGCCTTTCATCTCTTAAGTTTAACAATTAGACAGTTTGCTTCAAATCTTTTAAATTTTTCGTAAAGGCATTAGCAATCATTTACGGATCCATATGAACCCTACATTAACTTTCTGAGCTGAAATATGATGTTTTAGTTAATAAAAAAAGTTAAAAATATAATTACTGTATCATCCAGCAATTCTACTTCTAGGTATATGCCCCAAAGAACTAAAAACAAATGCAAAGAAATATCTATATGATCATTTTCAAGCAACATTATTCACAACAGTCAAAAGCCAGAAGCAACCCAAGTGTCCACAGATGGATGACAGATAAACAAAAAGTAATATATACATGCAATAGAATATTATTTGGCCTAAAAGAGGAATAGAATTTTGACATATGCTACAACATGGACGAACCTTCAGAACATTATGCTAAGTGAAATAAAACAAATACAAATACTGTATAGTTTCACTTGCAGAAGGTATATCTATAGTAGTCAAATTCACAGATATACAAAGGAAAATGGTGGTGACCAGGGGCTGAAGGTAGTGAGAATGGACAGTTAGACTGGCACACGCTTTTGCAAGATGAAAAGGGTTCTGGAGACAGATGGTAGTGATGGTTACACACAGCATGAATGTACTAAATGCCACTAAAACATACTCTTAAAATGTTTAAGATAGTAATTTTTATGTTATGTATATCTTACCACACTTTGGGGGAAAAAAATGGTGTCTTAATACTCTGAGGCTATAAAGAGCAATATTGCATAGGAACCTGGAATGTTAGGTCCATGAATCAAGGCAAATTGGAAGTGGTCAAACAGGAGATGGCAAGAGTGAATGTCGACATTTTAGGAATCAGAGAACTAAAATGACTAGAATGGGTGAATTTAACTCAGAGGACCATTATATCTACAACTGTGGGCAAGAATCCCTTAGAAGAAATGAAGTAGCCATCACTGTCAATAAAAGAGTCCAAAATGCAGTAGTTGGATGCAATCTCAAAAACGACAGAATGATCTCTGTTCATTTCCAAGATAAACAATTCAATATCACAGTAATCCAAGTGTATGCCCTGACCAGTAATGCTGAAGAAGCTGAAGTTGAACCGTTCTATGAAGACCTACAATACCCTCTGGAACTAACACCCCAAAAAGATGTTCTTTCATTATAGGGGACTGGAATGCAAAAGTAGGAAGTCAAGAAACACCTGGAATAACAGGCAAATTTGGCCTTGGAGTGCAGAATGAAATAGGGCAAAGGCTAATAGAGTTTTGTCAAGAGAATGCACAGGTCATAGCACTCTCTTCCAACAACACGAGAGAAGACTCTACACATGGACATCAAGAGATGGTCAATACTGAAATAAGATTGATTATATTCTTTGCAGCCAAAGATGGAGAAGCTCTATACAGTCAGCAAAAACAAGACTGGGAGCTGACTGTGGTTCAGATCATGAACTCCTTATTCCCAAATTCAGACTGAAATTGAAGAAAGTAGGGAAAACCACTAGACCAGTCAGGTATGATCTAAATCAAGACCCTTACAATTATACAGTGGAAGTGAGAAATAGATTCAAGGGATTAGATCTGATAGACAGAGTGCCTGATTAACTATGGACAGATGTTTGTGACATTGTCCAGGAGGCAGTGATCAAGACCAACACCAAGAAAAAGAAATGTAAAAAAGGCAAAATGGCTGTCTGAGGAGGCGTTACAAACAGCTGTGAAAAGAAGAGAAGCAAAAGGCAAAGGAGAAAGGAAAGATATACCCATTTTAATGTAGAGTTCTGAAGAATAGCAAGGAGAGATAAGAACACCTTCCTCAGTGATCAGTGCAAAGAAAGAGAGGAAAATAATAGCATGGGAAAGACTAGAGATCTCTTCAAGAAAGTTAGAGATGCAAAAGGAACATTTCATGCACAGATGGACTCAATAAAGGACAGAAATGGTATGGACCTAACAGAAGCAGAAGATATTGAGAGGTGGCAATAATACACAGAAGAACTATACAAAAAAGATCCTCATGACCCAGATAATCATGATGGCATGATCGCTCACCTAGAGCCAGACATCCTGGAATGTGAAGTCAAGTGAGCCTTAGGAAGCATCACTATGAACAAAGCTAGTGGAGGTGATGGAATTCCAGTTGAGCTATTTCAAATCATAAAAGATGACGCTGTGAAAGTGCTGCACTCAATATGCTGGCAAATTTGGAAAACTCAGCAGAGGCCACAGGACTGGAAAAGGTCGGTTTTCATTCCAATCCCAAAGAAAGGCAATGCCAAAGAATGTTCAAACTACCACACAATTGCACTCATCTCACACTCTAGCAAAGTAATGCTCAAAATTCTCCAAGCCAAGCTTTAACAGTACGTGAACCATGAACTTCCAGATGTTCAAGCTGGATTTAGAAAAGGCAGAGGAACCAGGGATCAAATCGCCAACATCCATCAGATCATTGAAAAAGCAAGAGAGTTCCAGTTAAACATCTACTTCTGCGTTATTGACCGTGCAAAAGCCTTTGACTGTGTGGATTGCCACAAACTGTGGGAAATTCTTAAAGTAATGGAATACCATACCACTGGACATGCCTCTTGAGAAACCTGTAGGCAGGTCAAGAAGCAACAGTTAAAACTGGACATAGAACAACAGGCTGGTTCCAAATAGGAAAAGGAGTACGTCAAGGCTGTATATTGTCAGCCTGCTTATTTAACTTATATGCAGAGTACATCATGAGAAATGCTGGGTTGGATGAGTCACAAGGTGGAATCAAGATTGCCGGGAGAAATATCAATAACCTCAGATAGGCAGATGCACCACCCTTATGGCACAAAGCGAAGTATAACTAAAGAGCCTCTGATGAAAGTGAAAGAGGATTTGGAATTAGGGTGATGGTGGCCTCATAGAATGAATTTGGAAGCTTACCTTCATCTGCAATTTTCTGGAAGAGTTTGAGTAAGATAGGTGTTAGCTCTTCTCTAAATTTTTGGTAGAATTCAGCTGTGAAGCCATCTGGTCCCGGGCTTTTGTTTGCTGGCAGATTTTTGATTACAGTTTTGATTTCCTTGCTTGTGATGGTTCTGTTAAGATCTTCTATTTCTTCCTGGTTCAGTTTTGGAAAGTTATACTTTTCTAAGAATTTGTCCATTTCATCCAAGTTGTCCATTTTACTGGCATAGAGCTGCTGGTAGTAGTCTCTTATGATTCTTTGTATTTCAGTGTTGTCTGTTGTGATCTCTCCATTTTCATTTCTAATTTTGTTAATTTGGTTTTTCTCTCTTTGTTTCTTAATGAGTCTTGCTAATGTTTGTCAATTTTGTTTATTTTTTCAAAAAACCAGCTTTTAGCTTTGTTGATTTTTGCTATGGTCTCTTTAGTTTCTTTTGCATTTATTTCTGCCCTGATTTTTAAGATTTCTTTCCTTCTGCTAACCCTGGGGTTCTTCATTTCTTCCTTCTCTAATTGCTTTAGGTGTAGAGTTAGGTTATTTATTTGGTTTTTTTCTTGTTTCTTGATGTAAGCCTGTAATGCTATGAACCTTCCCCTTAGCACTGCTTTTACAGTGTCCCATAGGTTTTGGGTTGTTGTGTTTTCATTTTCATTCATTTCTATACATATTTTGATTTCTTTTTGATTTCTTCTATGATTTGTTGGTTATTCAGAAGCGTGTTATTTAGCCTCCATATGTTTGAAGTTTTAACAATTTTTTTCCTGTAATTGAGATCTAATTTTACTGCACTGTGGTCAGAAAAGATGACTGGAATGATTTCAATTTTTTTGAATTTTCCAAGACCAGATTTATGGCCCAGGATGTGATCTATTCTGGAGAAGGTTCCGTGTGCACTTGAGCAAAAGGTTGAAGTGTTGTTTTGGGTGAAATGTCCTATAGATTCAATTTAGGTCTAGCTGGTCCCATTGTTGTCATTTAAGGTTTGTGTTTCCCTTGTTAATTTTCTGTTAGTTGATTATCCCCAATAGTTGTGAGTGGGGTGATTAAGTCTCCCACTATTATTGTGTTACTTATAATTTCCTCTTTCAATAACGTCGTTAGTGTTTGCCGTAATATTGCCGGTGTCCTATGTTGGGATGCAATATATTTATAATGTTATATCTTCTTCTTGGATTGATCCTTTGATCATGATGTAGTGTCCTTCTTTGTCTCTTTTCACAACCTTTATTTGAAAGTCTATTTTATCTGATATGAGTATTGCGACTCCTGCTTTCTTTTGTTCTCCGTTTGCATGAAATATTTTTTTCCAGCCCTTCACTTTTAGTCTGTATGTGTCTCTTGTTTTGAGGTGGGTCTCTTGTAGACAGAATATATGGGGGTCTTGTTTTTGTATCCATCCAGCCAATCTTTGTCTTTTGGTTGGGGCATTCAACCCATTTACATTTAAGGTAATTATTGATAGGTGTGGTCCCGTTGCCATTTACTTTGTTGTTTTGGGTTCACGTTTATACAACCTTTCTGCATTTCCTGTTTAGAGAAGATCCTTTAGCATTTGTTGAAGAGCTGGTTTGGTGGTGCTGAATTCTCTCAGCTTTTGCTTGTCTGTAAAGCTTTGAATTCTCCTTCATATCTGAATGAGATCCTTGCTGGGTACAGTAATCTAGGTTGTAGGTTATTCTCTTTCATTACTTTCAGTATGTCCTGCCATTCCCTTCTGGCCTGGAGGGTTTCTATTGATAGATCAGCTGTCATCCTTATGGGAATCCCTTTGTGAGTTATTTGTTGTTTCTCCCTTGCTGCTTTTAGTATTTG
This sequence comes from Cervus canadensis, assembly GCF_019320065.1. Taxonomy (NCBI): domain Eukaryota; kingdom Metazoa; phylum Chordata; class Mammalia; order Artiodactyla; family Cervidae; genus Cervus; species Cervus canadensis. Next base: position 24,116,917 of record NC_057415.1, read on the forward strand.
TTCTTTGTGTTTGATCTTTGTTAATTTGATTAATATGTGTCTTGGAGTGTTTCGCCTTGGCTTTATCCTGTTTGGGACTCTCTGGGTTTCTTGGACTTGGGTGGCTATTTCCTTCCCCATTTTAGGGAAGTTTTCAGCTATTATCTCCTCGAGTATTTTCTCATGGCCTTTCTTTTTGTCTTCTTCTTCTGGGATTCCTATGATTCGAATGTTGGGGCGTTTCACATTGTTCCAGAGGTCCCTGAGGTTGTCCTCATTTCTTTTGATCCTTTTTTCTTTTTTCCTCTCTGCTTCATTTATTTCCACCATTTTATCTTCTATCTCACTTATCCTATCTTCTGCCTCCGTTTTCTACTCTTGGTTCCCTCCAGAGTGTTTTTGATCTCATTCATTGCATTATTCATTTTTAATTGACTCTTTTTTATTTCTTCTAGGTCTTTATTAAACATTTCTTGTATCTTTTCAATCTTTGTCTCCAGGCTATTTATCTGTAACTCCATTTTGTTTTCAAGATTTTGGATCATTTTTATTATCATTATTCTAAATTCTTTTTCAGGTAGATTCCCTATCTCCTCCTCTTTTGTTTGACTTGGTGGGCATTTTTCATGTTCCTTTACCTGTTGGGTATTTCTTTGCCTCTTCATCTTGTTTAGATTGCTGTGTCTGGAGTGGGCTTTCTGTATTCTGGAGGTCTGTGGTTCGTTTTTATTGTGGAGGATTTACCCCGTGGGGGGGGTTAGACGATTGGCTTGTCAAGGTTTCCTGGTTAGGGAAGCTTGCGTCAGTGTTCTGGTGCGTGGAATTTGATTTCTTCTCTTCGGAGAGCAATGGAGTGCCCAGTAATGAGTTTTGAGATGGGTCTATGTGTTAGGTGTGTCCTTGGGCAGTGCTTCTGACTTTTCTTTGGGCACTCCTAAGGTGGAATTACGGAGTGCAGTGGAGGAAGTGGTCAAGGAGACTCCAGAATATCGCTGTATGCAGTCACAGTTCTCCGTGCTATACAATGAGAGTCTACAGTTGAAAGCACACTTGGATGAGGCTCGGACCCTGCTTCATGGCACCAGGGGAACCCACCAGCGTCAAGTTGAGCTCATCGAGGTAACAGCCTAGCTTTTCCTCCTGTGTATAAGTTTTCTCCCTCATAAATTTTATAATTTTACTCTCTCTTGCTCAGTTAATTTTTTATTCATTCAGCAAACATTTATAGAGTGACTATAGGTCTTTACTCTGGTAGATGGTGGGTATCCTGCCATCAAGGATTATACAGTCAAGTGGGGAGAGTAGTATCCAGTAGAATGCAGTGTGGTGCAATAGAGCATGTCCAAAGCATGCAGTGATAAAGGAGACAGCATCTGATTTGACTGTGGACCTGCCCTGATTCCACTTGCCAAAGTGGAGTGTGAATCTGAAGGGTAAATACAAGTTTACTGGTAGATAGAAAAAGGAAAAAGTTAAAAAAAAAATGGTTTAGTGTGGCTGAAGTCTTATGTGTATGGGGGAGAACAGTGTATAGAAGCTGCATGGCTATGTACATAATTTTTTTTTAAGGCAGAAACTTTTATTTATGTGTTCACTTCTGCATTTTCCTTAGCCTTTAAGTTTATGTTTCTGGTAGTTGGTCATTTACTATATGTCTGCCAAATGAATTTAATATATCTTACTTGACTACTGATATACTGTTTAATTCTTTAGTTCTCCAACTAAATTGTAATACTCTCAGAGTTAGGAGCCACTTCCTGTATTTCTTGAGTCTCCTGCCAGTTCTCAAATCAGTATTATGCAGTTCTCTGGTACTCAGTAAGTGTTGATTGAATGTATTGATTGAATTGGAACTAATCCCTCTTTTCTTGATATTTTCTTTTTTTTCTTCTTAGACCCTTCCAGGTCAAATTTAGGAAACATAGTCCTAGAACATGGTGACATTACTTCATTTTGATAAGAATGTTTGGTTCCTTTTTCTGTGTGTAGCGAGATGAGGTTAGTCTTCATAAGAAGCTGAGGACGGAAGTGATCCAGCTGGAAGATACACTGGCCCAGGTCCGCAAGGAGTATGAGATGCTGAGGATAGAATTCGAGCAGACCCTTGCTGCCAATGAACAAGCAGGTACTGTTACTCTGGCTCCACCCTGTGGCTTTGCTGCACATGCCTTCCTTGAAAGACAGCACGGTCACCAGGACTTTTAGCACTAACTGGAGGTCAGGAGTCCTAAAGAACTTGAATTCTGTCCTGCATTTTGGTGTTCAGACTGGGTGCTTGTGTTTTAACTGAAGTTGGTCAGTTTCGTTTCCGTCTTCCGAGAAGGAATCTACCTTTTGACAGTTCTTCCTGTTTCTTGGAAGTCCCTCATGTGTTCTGCATTTCCTCATGCCTTTGCCCTTGTCACAGTTCTCCCTAACTTTGCTGTTGCTGTTTTTAAGGCCCCATAAACCGGGAGATGCGCCATCTCATCAGTAGCCTCCAGAATCACAACCACCAGCTGAAAGGGGAGGTCCTAAGGTATAAGCGGAAACTGAGGGAAGCCCAGTCGGACCTGAACAAGGTAATAATCAGGAGGAACAGGATAAGCATTGTTTACAGCTAAGTCTGCAGAGCTGTCCTGGGGTGAGGAGAACGGCGTGGTCACCACAAGCGTGCATGCCGCTTTCCTTTCTCTGCCCTCCCAGACTCGGCTGCGCAGTGGCAGCGCCCTCCTGCAGTCTCAGTCCAGCACCGAGGACCCCAAGGACGAGCCTGCAGAGCTAAAACAGGATCCTGAGGACGTGGCCGCCCAGTCTGCTGCATCGAAGGCGTCTCAGGAGGAGGTCAACGAAATTAAGTCCAAACGCGACGAGGAAGAGCGAGAACGAGAAAGGAGGGAGAAAGAGAGGGAGCGAGAAAGAGAGCGGGAGAAGGAGAAGGAGCGAGAACGAGAGAAGCAGAAACTGAAAGAGTCAGAAAAAGAGAGAGAGTCTGCTAAGGAGAAAGAAAAGGGGAAACATGATGATGGAAGGAAAAAGGAAGCGGAAATTATCAAACAGTTGAAGATTGAACTCAAGTAAGAGCAATGTTTTTAGAGTAACTGTTTCTGACTCTAAAGTGAAGGTTAGGACGTTGTACTTGAATGATGGCATGGCTTATTCAGTAACTGTAATATTTTCATTGTAACCAAGTGTACAGTTAATGTGGTCTCAGTTCTTGATCAAGTGTACAACTTCAGTGGCCTGCATGGCTGCTGTATAGTCTGGTTCAGTGATCAGGTCTCAGTAAACCCTGTTGTTGCAGCCTTATTCCTCAGGAATCCAAATTAAGGGAAAGGATATCATGACGGAGGTAACATTCATGAGAACTGTTGGAAATGAACTACTGCTGTTTAGTAGATTTGGGCAAATTGTTGGCATTCATTATAATTTAAATTATAATAGGTGGAATATGTATGGCTATAACTTGAACAATATTGATCTCTTTGCCTGATGGTTAAGTAATTTTTGTATATATCAGATCATTTTAAGAGATTTCTAGGAAGTTTACTTCTGCAGGCACTGAAACAGTAAGACAGACCTTTGAGTCAAGAAACACTGCCGTAACCTGACATGTTGCCCCCTCTTCCTCCTGCGCAACCAGGAACTTTGCTGGTAGAACTGGTTCCTTCTTGCTCTGCATTGGTCATAGTTGAGTCTTTATTGATGTTTGGATTGGAGGGGCTACTGTCCTCAAAACATTTGAAAAGGATCGTTAAGATGTTTGAAAGTTTAGTAAGATCAAGTTTTAGTCTTTAACTGATGATTAATCACTCAACTGTCAAACCTAGGATTAGTGGTTTATTTTAAACTGAATTTTCTCCTTTTTTTCCCTCTCTTCCTCTTGCTGTCTTTGAGGCAGAGTTGTTGTTTTTGTTGTTTTTCTCAAGTGTGGTATCAGAATCATCTGAGTGATTTATTTAAAGTACATTCCTGGACCCCATCCCAGACCTGCAGAATCTCAGTTTCTAAGAGTGGGGCCCCAGAACTTTGCCTGTTTAAGAAGTGCCACAAGTGCTTATCTTATAACTTTATGGTGGTGAATTCGGTCTGAAGGGAGAAATGACTCCTTTATATAGCTTACTTTTCTATACTTTGAGTGTGTCCAGAAGTCTCTTAATAGTCTTTGCAAAAGTTATGTCTTTTAGATGTGTTGTATAAAGTGTAAAATAGAACTGTTTAAATTCAAAATTCCCTTGATCTGATGCGCTTTGTTTTCTCATTAACCCTTCCCCTCCACTACCCTCATCCCAGGAAAGCACAGGAGAGCCAGAAGGAGATGAAACTGTTGCTGGATATGTACCGCTCTGCCCCAAAGGAGCAGAGAGACAAGGTTCAGCTGATGGCAGCAGAGAAGAAGTCTAAGGCAGAGGTAACCTGGTCTGCTGTTAACTGTCATTCTGATCAAAATCATATGTGGGATTTTCATATACACTTCTGAAGGTTGTGGTTTCTTTACCTTTAAAGTTAGTGTTTAAAACTTTGCAGCATTTTCTTCCCTTTTGAAGACCATCTAAAATAGAGATTTCCAGATTTTCCATCAGAAAATTATGGGGAATAGTTTTTAAACTTTTTGCTCCCCTATTTGCCATATAAATCATGGTAATACTGACTTTCTTCTGATTACTTTTTGAAAGAATGCCTTATGCTTTTAAAATTTGGGAGCCTAGAAAAGAAGGGTGAAATTACTATTTTAAAGGAAAGTACATCTGCGGTTCTCCAGAATGCTGCTTATAGAAGCATGTGATTTTGGAATGGAGTGGTATTAAAGCAGGGCTGTGATGTAGCACACTAGTGTATCATTTGTCTCCTTGCACCATTCTGTAAAGGTTCTTTTGGTGTTTATGGGTCCTCTATCTATGCACAGATTTAATTGATTTTTGAAATTGTGTGACAGCTTTTTTGTTTCTCTTTTTGTGTGATTCCTTTCCTCCTATAGTTGGAAGATTTAAGACAAAGACTCAAGGATCTGGAGGATAAGGAGAAAAAAGAGAATAAGAAAATGGCTGATGAAGATGCCTTAAGGAAGATCCGGGCAGTAGAGGAGCAGATAGAATACCTCCAGAAGAAGCTGGCCATGGCCAAGCAGGTGGGCGTACTTTCTTTATTTAAGGAGACTTTTAAAGGAAGTTTTGCTTTTTACGTAAGTAATTGACAGTGAAATTTGCCCTGTCATTCCAGTTTTTTTTTTTTTTTTGGTTAATTTTTTTTTTCTCTTATGTATTTGTTTGTTTGTTTTTGCATTGAAGTCTCTCATCATTCAGTTACTTTGTTTGGTGTATTTGAGAGGAAGGAAATTTACTCTTATTTTCAGATGGATAGCCAGTTGTTCAGAAACTGTTTATTGAGGAATCTGTCTTTTTTCTGCTGATCTGGAATCAGGGGATGTAATGAATATATAAAATTTTATGTGAAATTTTATGTGAAACTAAGAAATATATGTTCCCCAAATAGTTTACAAATAAATAACTCATGTGTTAACTGTGGTAGTTCCTGAGTCACAGCACTGTAGAGACTTGTCCCCTTCTCAAAGGAACATATATTTCTTTATTTTTAAGTCCCAATGAATTTACTAACATGCCAAAAATGGTTAGAACAATCATAAGAGCTGAAGTCGCTCAGTCGTGTCCAACTCTTTGCGACCCCGTGGGCTGTAGCCCCCCAGGCTCCTCGGTCCAAGGGATTTTCTGGGCCTGAATACTGAAGTGGGTTGCCATTTCCTTCTCCAGGGGATCTTCCCGACCCAGGGATCAAACCCGGGTCTCCCGCATTGTAGGCAGACGCTTTACCGTCTGAGCTACCAGGGAAGCCCTAGATATATCTGTATAAATAGACTGAAGTACACATGGGTGTTTAATATGTGTGAGAAAAAGAGTTTTAACTCAACAGAATAAAGGAAGATAATTAAACGTGGTAGGGCAAAAACATAATAATATTGGAAAGAAGGTGGACATATATTTGAACACTCTACATATTCTAGGATAACTCCCAAATGGAACATATATGTATGTTATATAAATGTAAGTATATAAACATATATATATGTTATATATAGTGCTAAAGAAATCCATAAAAGAGCCAGAAGAAAACAGATAAGTTTTTTTTTTCATTTGAAGTGGAGAAGACCTTTTTAACTAGTAATAATAGCTTAAAAAAATGAAAGGGTGATAATTTTGACTTATGGAAAAAAATCACAGAAAACTTCTATGTGGTGGCAAAGCCAAAGGATAAATGACAAACAGGAAAAATATGTTTCTAACTCTTCATAAAAAGGCTTATCTTTTTAATATACAAAAAATTTCCCCAAAAATGATAGGGAAGAAAACTCAAAAACCCAATAGAATAGGCACAGGATATGAATGGGGCTTCTCTGGTGGCTCAGCAGTAAAGAACCTGCCTGGTAATGCAGGAGATGTGGGGTTGATTCTGGGTTGGGAAGATTCCCTGGAGAAGGAAATGGCCACCTACTCCAGTATTCTTGCCTGGGAAATCCTGTGGACAGAGGAGCCTGATGGGCTATAGTTGGACACAACTTAGCAACTAAACAACAACAACAACAAAGATATGAATAATTCACAGAAAAACAAATGGCTCATAAACGTATGAAAAGATGCTCGTAATTTATAATTAGATAAATGTAGACTAAAACTGTTTTTATATACTGTTCTGCACTTATCAGATTGTTATGAAACTTAGATGTTTTCAGTATGTTGGAAAGTCTATAGATTACAGTTAGTATTATAATTGTGGGAAAGTATGAGAAAATATGAGATTGCATGGTGGGAATTTTCTTACCAACTCCTACTTGATCAGTTTGCTAGATAACGATTTGTATAATTTTTGTCTGCCTCAGCTCACTTCAAATACAGATCAACTAGTGAGTATCAGGCTAATAATCAGTGCCAGTGGTTTCAGACAACAAGGCTTCTTCTGTATTCCTCAGTTCAGTTCAGTTGTCAGTTGTGTCCGACTCTTTGCGACCCCATGAACCGCAGCATGCCAGGCCTCCCTGTCCATCACCAACTCCCGGAGTCTTCCCAAACTCATGTCCTTTGAGTCGGTGATGCCATTCAACCATCTCATCCTCTTTCGTCCCCTTCTCCTCCTGCCCTCAATCTTTCCCAGCATCAGGGTCTTTTCAAAATGAGTCAGCTTTTCGCATCAGGTGGCCAAAGTATTGGAGTTTCAGCTTCAGCATCAGTCCTTCCAATGCACACCCAGAACTGATCTCCTTTAGGATGGACTGGTTGGATCTCCTTGCAGTCCAAGGGACTCTCAAGAGTCTTCAACACCACAGTTCAAAAGCATCAATTCTTTCGTGCTCAGCTTTCTTTATAGTCCAGCTCTCACCATCCATACATGACTACTGGAAAAACCATAGCCTTGACTAGACGGACCTTTGTTGACAAAGTAATGTCTCTGCTTTTTAACATGCTGTTTAGGTTGGTCTGTATTCCTAGTGACTAAGAACTAAGCTTCTTAAAAACTGTCTCTCCCTGTCACTTGGTTATTTCCAGATTAATAGTCGACATGTTTAATTTCCTGTGTGCACTTCTTTGGAGTTAGAAGATTTTATTAAAATGAAGCTTCTTCTTTCTTATTTTAGGAAGAAGAAGCTCTCCTCTCTGAGATGGATGTCACAGGTCAGGCCTTTGAAGATATGCAGGAGCAAAATATCCGTTTGATGCAGCAACTGAGGGAGAAGGATGATGCAAACTTCAAGCTCATGTCAGAGCGTATCAAGTCCAATCAGATCCATAAGCTGCTGAAAGAAGAGAAGGAGGAACTGGCAGACCAAGTTTTGACTCTGAAGACTCAGGTAACTAGAATGAATAAAGCTTTCCAGAATCCTGTTGAAATAGGGCATTTTCAACGTGAAAATACATATAAAAGGATAATTATTGTGGCACTTTTTATATAGTAGGAAAAAAACCCTAAAAACTAATGTACATGATTAGTGTATTGGTAAATAAATTATACATCCATACAGAGGAGTACAATGAGCTGTTTAAACAAATGTGAATCTGCCAATATAGAAAATTGTCTAAAATATATCACTAAGGGATTCATTTGTTTATGTATCTTGTGTTAAAAATGTGTATGTCTTTTGTGTGTGTTCCGTGTATCTTGAAAACTTCTGGACGGCTGCATGAAAAATAGTAAGAGTGGCTCTGTGATTACCTCTGAATGTCAGGATGAGAAATTGCTGTAGTCTTGCATGTAATTCAAAAGGTTTATGGATAGAATTAGTATTAGCTCGAGATTTCTAAAGAGCTTCTTTTATGGACCTGTGGATTAACAGAGCTTAGTCAGTTTTTTTTTTTCCCCCTCTCTTTGCTGTTTGTGTTAAAATGTGACTTTCTTTTTCTGAGGTTGATGCCCAGTTACAGGTAGTGAGGAAGCTGGAGGAGAAGGAGCACCTATTACAGAGCAACATCGGCACAGGGGAGAAGGAGCTGGGTCTCAGGACCCAGGCCTTAGAGATGAATAAACGCAAGGTATGGTGGGCATTACTCTGTGGTCTAACGTGATGATTAGTCTTCAGACAAACAAATAAGTATGACACTGGTGAAATTGCAGGTTTGCTTTATTCCTTGGGCTTGGGTTCATATTTTTTTCTCACTGCAAACAAGTGGTGATGAGGTGTTACTTATACATCCCTCATAGGCAATGGAGGCAGCCCAGCTTGCAGATGACCTCAAAGCACAGTTGGAGATGGCTCAGAAGAAGCTCCACGATTTTCAGGATGAGATTGTAGAGAACAGTGTCACCAAAGAAAAAGATATGTTCAATTTCAAACGGGCCCAGGTCAGTTGTTTTTTCTTCCCTTTTTGCCTTTTAGGGGTTTTCTGGGCTCTGAAGTGACATGTTTTAAGAGTCAGTGATCTGTTGTATGCAACTTCCTACTTAACTCCTTGACTGACAAGAGTTTATTTTCTTCACTGAAAATTATCCCTAAAGCCTATCATGGTGCCTACCACGTAATGGCTGTGGAATCAGTACTTATTTATTTAAATGAATGAGTTAGTGAAATCATAAAGAATTATCAGTAAAAAAATTTAGAGAATTTTAAAGTTCTACAATCTTTGTTTTTTTGCATCACCTACTGTTTCTTAGGATGCCTTTCTATCGTTTACAGTTGTAAATCTGAAAATTTTAATCCAGTCTATCTTCAGCTTAAAATAATTGCCTTCAAATAAAGTGGCCTATCAAGTTTTCATCATCTTCCTTTTTTAAAAAATTTAATCCCTCTAAACTCTTCGACTGGATTTTCACAGAACTGAATTGACTGCACTTAGATACAACTGAAGTTTGGTGATGTGGTTATGGTTGCTTGCTTGTCATTTGTAATTCTCTACATTCTTAGGCGATAATTAGACATGAAAGGACAGAAAGTCCTTTCTTTCTACAGCAGAAAGTTCAAGTTGGAGCCGGTAATTTTTCTCACAAATGGCAGGTCTGGGGGGAGTAACAGTTACACTCTCCCATCACAGGAGGACATCTCTAGACTTCGAAGGAAGCTGGAGACCACGAAGAAACCAGACAACGTACCCAAGTGTGATGAGATTCTGATGGAAGAGATCAAGGACTACAAGGTTAGTGATTTGTCTGTGTCTATGTGTGTGTATGTGTTTGTTAAGGCCTACTAACAGATTAGAGGAATAAATACTGAACTTCTTTATGTGAAAGTAACCAGAGAATGGTTTATTCTGGTAGTGGGGTGGGGGTTGGTGCTGTTATTATCTTAGTGCTCAGTGGATTTTCTTATTGTTTGCTTCTACATGAGCCATTTGGGTCATAAACCTTTATGGTTGCTCTGACTCTGATTCCTTTTTTTTCCTAGGCACGCCTGACCTGTCCATGTTGCAACATGCGTAAAAAGGATGCTGTACTTACCAAGTGCTTTCACGTTTTCTGCTTCGAGTGTGTGAAGACCCGCTATGATACCCGCCAGCGCAAATGTCCCAAGTGTAACGCTGCCTTTGGTGCCAACGATTTCCATCGCATCTACATAGGTTGATCCAAGCCAGGAGAAGAGGGGCAGGCTCCGTAGGCACTTAGTCATTAACCACCGAACTGCTGCCTCCCCTCTCCTTGACTGTCATCCACAGGGCAGTGTTTCTGTCAACTCCCTTTCCTTCACAGACTGTGTCCAGGTTCTCCTTGCTAATACTTTGATGACTTCGGCTGGGGGAAAGGATTGATAATGCCAGTCTTGGGTTTTAGAATGAATTAGAAACAAACAACTTTTGGCTTCCCCACCCACTTTATCTCCTATTTTTAGACTTTGCAACCTCTTCTTCAGGCTCCCTGGGTAACCTTGGATTGTCCATTCCTCCTGAAGAAGTCAAATTGGTATTTTTGACACTGAGAAGGAGACAAGGAAGAATGGAGATATGTGGCTTCTTGCAGTGGGCAGTGATCTTTTAGAAATAAGCTATCTGCAGGTCTGAGCGGTACTCGATCTGGACAGTAAACTTCTTGTAAACTTGGATTATAAAATGATATCTTCATGCTCCTTATTCCTGTTTGAAGCCTTAATGAAATTTATGTCCAGGATGAGTCAGCCCACCTCCTGTTCACTAGCTGAGTAATTTGTTAAGGTCAACTGACTTCCTTGTTATAGTTATTTAAGTTTGGATGTTCTGCTCATCAATGTCTTTAAATTTCTTGAGGCCAGAATGATTTCAAATACTATAGCCCCCTTTCATCTTATAATGAAATCAAGATGGGAAAGGCTGGGGCACAGGACTGAGATGGTGAAGAGATCCACTGGGTATTCTGGGAACTTGATGCAGAGAGGCCTTGGTGAGCTATGAATTCCTCTCATCTGCCTCTCCACAGGGGTGGTTATGACTCCTGTTTTCAGAAAATTCTATGTAATGTTTCCATAGGACTTTATACTCCACAAGCTTCAATTAAAGCAGGATTCAGTTTGCTTTTGTGTTCATGTTTTCCTTTGAAATTTTTATATTTGTCATTATTAGTTGATTTTCTACCTGCTGTTTTAGAATTAAATTCTCTTGAACAGAAATAATCAACTGAGATTAAAAGGCTAGCTGTGTTTAAACTATTTTGTTCTGTGATTAATTGAAGCACTTTTCTCCTGGTTGTTTTATTGAGATTGTTCTGGGGAGGGGTTATGCCTAAAAGATGGTTCATTTGACTATTTAGTTCTCTTCCATAGTTTATTATGGGAGTAAGACATTGTGATTTGTTTTCCAGAAGGTATCAGGCTACCTGACACTTTAGTTTGAGAGTTCTTGAATGATAAATTTTATGGTAACCAGCAAACCAGAGGTTTTTTTATGTCTCTGGTAAGGGGTTGTGTAAAATCCTTCTCGATCACCACATGTCCTAGAAGATGGGTAAGGGCAAATTCCATGTCCTTTTGTGGTCACTATCTAATCAGCAGGACTTGCGATTAGTTCCAGACTCATGTGGAATGGGTTAAGAAACTGAGTCTGAGGAATTTTACAGTGTCATCAAAGAGGTCATGGGCCCCTCAATCTCCCCATCCCCCTTCCCAACACACACACAGAGCCAGAAGGAGGTCCGGCCCTGCTCCCGGGTACGTGGTGCATTTGTGTTCATTAATAGGGCACTTTCCCCTTGCTGTTCTCTTAATAGAGCAAGTGGGAGCATAAGTTTGTTGGAAGGAGAGCAAGACAGCTTACTTGGGCAGGTAGCAGTTTGGGTTTGGATATTAACTGTTTATAATGCTTAGCTAGGAAAGCCAGCTGCCCAGCATCAGGGGACCACGGAGCCTGTGGAATGTTGTGAAAGAAACTGCTAGTCTCATGGGAAGCTGGATTTAGGGGAAGTTCCTCTAGCTGGAAAGAGCAGGGAGCCTCCAGTCCCAACTAGCTTGATGTCCAGGCAACACAGGAGGAGCTCTTAATGTCATTTTCATATAATGATCCAAAACTGGTGATTTGGGGCATTCTAGCTTCTCATTGGGAAAGAGGTCATTGAGTGGGCTTCAGGAATACCCACAAATTTTATACCAAATTCTGTTTGTGTTGTGTCTGCATTTTTCACAGCTTTTTTCAGATCCTTAAAGGATCTTAATTTCTTAAGGGAATTTTGAAACTTAACAAATCCCCAAAAGGCTAAGAATCACTGTTCTACATCCATAAGAGTTTTTTATGTCATGACTATAAATGTCAATATCAAAGATTGTAGCATACGTTTTAGAGACCCTCTTTTTTAAAAAAAACAAACCCACCTTTCAAGTCTTCTGGAGATGGTCTTTTGTTCTTTTTTCCTTTAGTTTTTCAACCTTGGAAATTGCTGTGGCAATTTGGACCAAAATCAGGGTTGATGTGCTCTAAGGCATATGACTGCAAGTCTTGGGAGGGTCCTACCTTCTTACCTCCTCTAAGGGTCTTTTTCAAAGGTGTTTGGCTGTTTCTGCTAGCGATTGCATTCTTACATGAATTTCCACTGAGATTCCTTGGTTTGTTTGTATTGTCTGGCCAGATCCACAGGCATCTTTGGATGCCACTCGAGTGGTGAGTCTGATTTGTTACCACAGGGATTCATGGGAAGATTCCAGACAATCCACAAGTGACCACTGTCTTCTTTTAGACCTATGGGGATGGTGATGATGGAAGGAAGCTATCTGCTGCTCTTGTCTATTTCTATAGTCATTGGTGGTGTGGAATGTCTAAACCTTTACCCTGAAGATTTTCCCTGAGGACTGTTAATTGATAACCCAAGTATGGATGGCTCTGTCGAAAAGTTTTGACTAGTTCTTATCACAAAGGCAATCTGACTGACATAACACAGCTACACTGAGAGTATGTAGAAAACTGGTAGGTTGTGTATATGTTGGACTGGGTTTACATGGTAGGAAACCCCTGGCATGGAAATCACTTCAATTTTCCTAGATCTCTATCTAGTTGTTCCACCACAAGAAAGCATTAAGCTTTACTTCCTGGGGATTTCTGCCCAAGTTTGGTCTCCTTCTAACATTAGGTGTTAATGTCTTATGTATAACATATTTCACAGTTAAGTTAGGATACGGAAAGGACAGTGTTTCAATAATCCTTCCCAATATCCAGCAGAGGACCTGGCACATAACACTCAGCAGAGATTTGCATGATTAAGTTAATTCAGCTCCATGTTTCTGATAACAAATCTCCAGAAGTCTGTTTTATTGGCCTAATGAGTGAATTCAAACATTCCTTTTTTTCCATCCGCTTTATGGAAACAACCTTTCCTCATATATTTAAGCAATACTTCAAATCTAAATTACCCTAAAACACATGATTGCATTTTAAATTTCATTTGTGGTAATAACAAAAGGAATTATAGTGAATTCTGAAACTGATACCTCTGTTGGAGGCAACCCATGATAGCAAGGGCTTCTCTAACTGTAGATTAGCCCTTTTTGAGGGACGTTTTAGACAAAATTGGAACCATAGCATATTCATATTCGTGTAACAGTGATTTGCTCTGAGGGTTCTAGAATGCTGAAATCTATGCCGTGTAATGATCTGAAAGCTCAGGTGTGGGAGTTGAAAGGGGACTTCAAACCATGTTCTTAGTTTAGAGATGAAACAGTTCCCATTCTGCTACTAATCAAAATGTGACAATCAGACTTCCATCCACTGTTTTTCTTTCACCCTAGGTGGAAACCTGTACTACTAGAATGTTTGTGATCAAGGAGATAATAAGTGAAAATACTTTCTGTGTCTTTTTGGAAGTCTTTCTGAAGACATATAAAGCCAGTGTATTTATCCTTGATAGTTCTAATTTGAATAGGGTCTCTTTGCCACACCCTATTCCCTGGTTCAGTGAGTTCCCATAGCAATTTGTTCTGGAGTAGAATTGAACCAGAGGATCTTAGATTTCTCCTTGCTCACCTAACCCATTTATGTATTTGTGAAGTGCTTATTGTGATTCCAGGCACTATACCTAATATGACTTGGGTGAGTACGAACCTGCTGCTTAGCAAGTTACTTTAGGTCTCTCTGCTTCAGATTCTTCATCTATAAAACAATAATTACTTTAAAGGATTGTTTTTGAGGATAAAATGAGATGATACATACAAAACATTTAGCACAGCACCTGGCACCTAGTAAGTCCTCAAAACAGCATTTTGCAGATAAAGTAATTGAGAGGTCAATTTTTCTTTCTTCTACATTTTTTATTTCTAGGAAAAACAAAAGTGACATTTTCTTTGGAATCTAGGCCATGTGTATTTATCTGTGTCTGTCTTGAAGTCTACTTGTTGAGGTTAACTGATGGTCATGGCCCAGTCACTCTGGAACATCAGAAAGTTAACTCCATCTGCTCACTGCCCTACAGACAGATGAAATGCATGTGAATGACAGCCAGTTCCACCTAGAGGTGAGGAGCCTGATCTTGCCCCAGATCCCTTTCAGCTTAAAATCCTTTAATGGTTCCTATGGTCTTTGGGATACAAATTCAACTTAGCACAGTGATCTTACCTCTGCTTTTCTCTTTCTGGGCCTGTAGCTTGCCACTTACATTGTGCTTTATGTTTCTGTCATATTCAACTATTTGATGTTCTTAAATACCCTGATTGTCATAGTTTCCCAGCTCCACAACTGCACATGCTGTTTTTATTTTTTAACCTGGGATGACTGTTACTCTCCACTCAATTTTTCCACTGCACACATGACATGTAGACACACGTGGAAAGGTGTTTTCTTTGTTCCCGTAGTACCTGATGTGCATTTCATTTTTTTGGCCATGCTGCTTGACTTGTGGGATCTTAGTTCCCCGACCAGGGATTGAACCTGGGCCATCAGCAGAGAGAGCACAGAGCCCTAATCACTGGACCACCAGGGAAGTCCCCTAATATGCATTTATCAGTACACACCACGTTGTTTTCCCACTTTGTGTCTCCCCACCAGACTGAACTCCTTGGCATCTGAATCTGCTTTCTATCTTTCTGTCTCCGACAGCCAGCCCAATGCCTGGCTCAGAACAAGCACTCAAAATATGAACGACTGAATGATATAAAACAGACTTGGGTAAGTTGGTGGTTGAACTAGGTTATAGGTCTATATTTTTTCTAAGATTTGATTTAGGTAGCTCAGTTGGTTAAAAAAAAAAAAAATCACCTGCAATGCAGAGACCCAGGTTCGATCCCTGGGTTGGGAGGATCCCCTGGAAAAGGAAATGGCAACCCACTCCAGTATTCTTGTCTGAGAAATCTCGGACAGGAACCTGGCAGGCTATAGTTGGTGGGGTTGCAAAGAGTTGGACACAACTTAGTGTTAAAACACAAAAGATAGTGTGTGAAGAATGCATCTACCCAGTTAGCAGACACATGATGGCAAGTTTGCCAGCAGCAAATTGCAAAATATCTGAAACTGCAGGATTGCTGAGTGATCTGGAACTGAATTTGTACCAGTTCTTGATTGGACTAGAAAAACAAAAAGAAATCCCTGAAACAGTATTTCTGTGAGACTCAAGGGCTCTCATGTTGAGTTCACTGGACCATGGCAGGTGCAGTTACCACAGTAGCTTTCTGTGGAGCTGGGAGCCAGGCTGATGCATGGGCAGGTGGCTGTATGGTGGAAAGACTGGGGGAGAGGTGTTAGAAGACAAGGAAGTTGCAGGTGATAGTCAATATTCTGACACTATAGTATGGTTGCCCTAGAATTGCACTGCCTGCATATGAATCTCGCCCTACTTTTATTAGCTGTGGCAACTCATGGAATTCCCTCTTCGTCTTTCTATTTATAGACTAGAAGTCTAGTATACCTACTCTAGAGTACCAATCTCTTGAGGTTTTAATGAAGATTAAATGAGATCACAGTTTCTAAAATAGGTGCTCAATAAATGTCAGCTATTATAATGTCAATTTACAGGTTGTGAAAAGAGCAAATGAGAAGGTCTCTGAGATTAGAGACCATGCCCATCTTACTCACAATTGTGTCTCTAGCACCTGGCACATAAATACACGTTGTTTAGCAAATGTTTGTTGAATTAGTAAATGAGAGTGGTCAGGCAGTTTTTCAGAGCTCTCTTAGTATGGTGGCTTTCTCTAGGATGTGACTCTCCGACAAAGCTGTTTCAGTTTAACTTCATGGCACCAGGGCTCTGAGTTTGCACAGCATGTTTTGTGCCACTTGGAACTACACCAGAGACAAGCAGGAGTCACAGCACCACTGGGTCTCCTGCTGGGAAAGGGGCTGGGACCACGTCAACATTTGAGTCCCCAAAGACAATGCCAGCAGTACATCTGGAAGTGATGTTTCTATCTGAACATTTATTCCACAGTCATAGAAACTGAAGATGGAAAAGACCTGAGGACGTCTAGTCCATCCACGTGATTGTACAAGAAAAGTGGCTGGAGCAAAACAGCCTGTTCACTTCATGCTCACAAGACAGCAGTTCAGTCCTTCCTGGAGCGGAGCGATTGCAAACACGTTAAAGTGAAAGACACGATGCAAACACTCTTTACAAACCTTAAGAAAATACTTATAGGTACGTTATTTTCAGAAAACAGGAACTAAAAGAATAGGATTAGATGGACATGGGTGGGTGAAGAATAACTAAATGTGGCAGACTGATGGATAGAAATCAGTCCCTTCTGAGGACTGGATGAATTTTCTGGTTTGCCTATCAAAAATATGAGTGGGGAGGAAGAGAGGCTCTGTGTTTTTTTTCCTTCCGTTTTTATCCACACCAAGGAAGGGTTCACTAGCCCCGAGGCTCTACCAGACCCAGCATCAGCCCTGAGAAGTCTGTTGCCCAGATGGCATAGCTCTGTCCTGCTTGGCAGCTGCTCCACTTACCACTTATCTGGTGGGCACGGAAGCAGCGACTCCCGAATAAGGTTTGTGCAACAAGATCCGTGGATAATGGAGAGTCGCCCCCAGGCATGTTAAAAAGACTTCACCCGATTGGGTCCCTGTGGCTGCCTCACTTGTCTGGCCCAGACATTTCTTCCAACATGTCTTCAATTGTTGGAGGCATCCCCCTGCTCCTCCACCTTGGGCATCCAAACTCTAGAGCCCTTGTTTTCATTATTTACATGAACCAGTAGCCCCATCTGTCCCAACTCACCCAGTCCTATTCATTATATGCTTCCCGGGCCAGGAATTCCCCCTTGTAAACAGGGTCGGGTATGTGACAGTGGGCCTGTCATGTTCCTGGTTTCCCAACATCAGACCTTGGGAAAATTAGATCTGACCTCATGAAATAGGATCCACAGTAGGAGGCAAGTTAGAATCCCCTGCCTCTTTCCTCTTCACCAGAAAACTACCCTGCACCTGAAAACTTCTGATCTTTGTATTTCTTGAGCCTGTGGGGAGCTGAGAGAAGAGAGGTGGAGCAGAACAAGGAAGGAAGGTTTTCAGAGGACTCACCATTTCATGAAATCTTTTTACAAAATACAACACACTTTCACAAATTGCAAAACACTGGTCAATTACTACTGATAAAAATAATCATTGCTACTTAACATGAAGACTGCTTCATTTCACCACAAGCAACTATTCTTTGTTTTTCTTTGTCCAGAACATGGAGGCAATTCAAGCAATGCTGACAACAATAAGCCTGCTTTCAGCCCCTGCAGCTTCTGGCTGCATCCTGGCTGCAGTTTCGGCCACATAGTTCATCAGGAGATATTTGAGAAGCCATGCCCTGGTCATCTACTTTGTGGATGGGCAGGGTGGTCTGGCATGTTATCACCACTGCTCAGAATGCCTCAGGAGAGAAGCTTAAGGTAAACCTGATATACAAAAATCCAAACTTACAAAACAGATACATTAAGGGATAATTAATTGCATTACAAAAGGATTCTTTACAAAAGAATTCACCTCTGGGTTCCTTTAAGTAGCCAGCTTCTCAAGTAGTCAGAATCTGAGCTGAGTTATAAAAGTGTCCACGTACATCATTAGGAGCATGGCTATTACGTGAGTTGAGGTACACCTGTACGTCAGCCTTCCAGGCTGTGCAGAGGTTAGCAGTGCAGAGCGTGGTGGCAGAGTCTCGAGAGCATCCTTAGCTGTTGCAGGTGGGATTGGATCGCTAAGGGGCATAGTCTTCCAAAGGCGGCTGCAAACCTGCTTCTGGGTCTGGGGTGAGAACGTGGGAGGATGGGCATTTCAAAACAGAGTTGTCCTTTCTGTTTCCAGGGCTCACTGTCCCCTCATTGCTGAATGGTTTCATCTGTGACGTTGATGAAGTCTAACATTAGAAGAACCCTACCTCATCAGAATCTCTAAGCCTATATCCACCCCCAGGGGTTTCTCAGACAACTAACTAATTGCTCAAGTGTTATCTTACTTGCAGCTTGAAGTGTTATCTTTCCCTGGGGGCACTGGGCAGCTCTTGGCGGGAATTCAGGGATTGCATCCAAAAGTAGGGGAAGAAATTTTGCATTTAAGGAGCTTTTGCAATGATCTGCAACTTACAGAACATAGTGCTTGGCACAGTGCTCAGTCATTGTAGGTTTCAAATTGATTGGGATGGAGCAAAGACGATAAGCAGCTGAGAAAATAAAGCAAGTAATTGATAGACAAGGAAGTCTAGTCTGACACGGTGCCCTGGGGTGAGGATGGCTGTATGGACAGTGAATCAGCAGGTGTGTGCTGAAGATTTCTGAGAAGAGATCATAAAACTTTCTTCTCAATTCTCCCCATACCTTGGAACAGCCAAACTTCTAGAACAGTGTTTCTCAAAGAGTCATTTTTAGACCACATGTCAGTCACGTGGTGGTGTCAGTAACAGGAGGTTTCTGAGCCCACATCCACCCCCTTTCCCACCCCATCCTTTGGGGATGGGCCCTGGCAGTCAGCACCCTAATGAGATTGGGTGCTCAAACCCTAGGGGATTGAGAATTGTTCTATAGTGTCCATACTCCTTTCCCATTCTGCATGTCCAAGCCTTTGTACACTGGGAAAGGGGAAACCGCTTACTCCTATCAACCATTAGATAGGGTTTGGGGGAGAATCAGAGGGACCAATGCCTGTTCACAGTTTCTTACAGATGAGGGGGTATGAGGCTGCAAGACTGACTTGGTAGGGATCCATACAGATATGAAAAGTACAGGGCACATTCCTGAAAGCTTAAGCTTGTGATGTACACAGGCTTGAGGTTCATCTCTGGGAGTCCTACAGCTAAGACATAGGTGACTGCTGATCTGAGAACAGCCTAGTACATGGCTTGCAGAACATCTCCGTTAACCCACAGTACCAGCTCACATGTCCTATGCAGGCAGTTAGCAGGAATATCCCAGTCTCATCCTAAGGTCACAGCCTTGCCTTGTTTCTCTCTCTCTTTTGCTTTATAAAAGGCACACACTATAGTGTAGATGCTTAGCTAGAAGTAGAGCCCTATTCATTCCTTAGCAAACTTTTATTTTGTTCAAAAAGCATGGTGTACATTTTAATGCCTCATCTGCTCGTCCTCTTCCTGCTCACTGCATCTCTGTCCCCTTTCATAGTGGAACATGTAAACATGTTCCTACCCAATGTTAGGATGGTGTCAGAGATCCAGGATCTTTTAAAACCAGGGCTCTTGCCTGATCCAATCAGTCATCAGCCTGTAATATGAATGAGTTCAGCCGACTTTTCTAAGTACCCACCTCCCCATCCCAAGTGTCTCTAGCTCTTCCCTGGCTCCCCATGCAGACTGTGGGGACACATCTAGACTGGGGAGCTGTAGCAAAAGTCACAGCCCCGAATAACCCTGCTCTATATTAAGATTTGGAAAGGGAAAAGCTACCCACTCCAGTATTCTGGCCTAGAGAATTCCATGGACTGTATAGTCCACCGGGTCGCAAAGAGTCGGATGTGACTGAACGGCTTTCACTTTCATATACTTTCACTTTTCATAAACTTTCATGTTTAAAACCAACAACCCAAGAAGACACAGATATGGTTAACACTTTTATCTCTTATAGTTGATAGTGCACAGAATGGGCTAAAAACCAGAATTAGTAATGTGGCACCTGGTGAAAAGGTTAACAGGAGCTGGGGTTGTCTGGTTTTTCACAGATCCCTCACATGGCGTTTACTCCTGACTAAGATTCCTGCTCTGAAAAAAACACCTACCCAGGAGACCTAGGAATGAGCTTGAGAAGACTGACCACTGCTTTGCAGGTGAGGGAGAGCACACTTGACCTCTTAAGAAGACCCAAACCTCAGCTTCCCCCCACCTTGGTCAGTAGTTACAAAAGAGCATTACAAAGTGTCTCAAGGGCTCAGAGGAAGGCCAGGAAGTGAGAGAGCGGAGCAGCGTGGCCACTCAGGGCTCACAAGTTCGATTTGTCCTTTGATACTCTTCCAGCTCCGTTTTCCGGCTCACGGCCAGCTGCAGCTCCTGGCGGATCACCTGAATCTGCCTCTCCAGCTCCGACAGCTCTTGCATCACTGAGTTCCGAGCCCCGCTGTGGGAGTCTGCTTTCCCATTGGTGCTCAGCGAGGCAGGGAGCTCTCTTCTCCTTGGCGGGAGAGGAATGTCCTGGTGGGTCCGGATGCCCAGCTGGTGTGGTCCTCCCTCCTCATTAAAGATGTACTTTCGTCGATTGTCATGACTCAGATTGGAAGTATTCCACACGGTGAGGTGACGGGGCCCCACACTGGACCTAGGAAACCAAGAGACACTTTAGATTGGATGTCTTTAGATTTACTTCAGTTCTGCCCATCTTTCAGCTACTTCCTTGTGAATAATACAGAGCTGGATATGCAGATAGAGCTGGAGTCACAAAGCCATGGACAGACTACCTGCTGGGGCATCAGGGGGACAAAAGGAGTTCTTTTCAACTGAAGTTCAGCTTCTCAACTAGTCTCATGCTGCCCTGACGCTGGAATGGGTTTATCACCTGGGGGGCTGACGAACCAGGGTATGGCATGTTCTTTTATGAAGCACCTTAGATACTTTTCTATTCTCTTCCTGCCAGTGAGGCTCAGAAAGCCACACTGCATTGAAACAGTCTATGGCTATAAAGATGAGGCTTTGGTAGATGTGAAATTCTGTTTATTCAGCTGTTGGACTCTAAGCATGGTCCTGCTGGCAGACACTCTAATATGACTCATCCTTAGTCCCCTAGGACAACCCTGATGTTTACTAGTTGAGTTTGAGGAGAATAAAAGCATACGAGCTGCAGGTTTCAGCAAAAAGTGTCCCATTATAGAGATGACTTTGTGAGTTGAGAATGACAGCTGAGCTTTGAAACTTAATTAAAAAAAAATACCCAAGAAAGCCTCAAATTCTTGCTGGGATAATGAAAGTCAAAGAGAAATACATTTGCAGTCCTCTTTCAGGCTCCTCTTAAACCTGCTACCACCATCCCTGAGATGGCTGTAGACAGCAAAAGAGCTACTGATGGCTAGGTTCAGGAGGAAGGGGTCTGGTTTTTTAAATACACTGACAGCCAGATGCAGTGAGAAGAGTTTCTTGTTACAAGAACAGATTAGAGCCTTAAGCACATGACTGCTGATTTCTTCCAGCCTTGTTGAAGGAGGCGAAGGAGGAGGATTATGATGGCTTTTGCAGTCTACCACAGGGCAAAATAGAACAGAAACATTGTATTAAGTCCTTGTGTCTTTGTTCTCATCCATGTAACTGAATCAAGACTTTATTCCTGGACTCTTACTAACAAGAAGGAGAAGGGGAGGACCTGCAGTGGAAGGGGAAAAGGGAGAGATAAATGTTGATTCAGTTATGTGGACAAGAACAAAAACACAAGGACTTAATAGGGTGATCCTGTTTCATTTTGCCCTGTGGAAGATTGCGAAAGTAGTCATAATCCTTTGTTCTTCCTTTCATCCATATCCCTCTGTGATGTGACTTCACAGCTCATCCTTATCAAGGAGGGTTCAAGGGGAAAGTCTGTTTTCTCTTCCCCTTGAATTTGGCCTGGTCTCATGGCTTGTCCTGGCCAATAGAAAGTGGCAGAAGTGGCAGGTGGCAGTTCTAAGCCTCGCAAAAGCCTTCCACTGCCTCTCTCAGAACCCTGCTGCTCCAGTGGAACCAGTCCAGACTGGCCTGCTGGGTGATAACAGACCATCAGAGAGAGTCCCCAGACTCCCTGGTTGACCAGCTGAGGCCATCCTAAACCAGCCAGCTCTCTGTTTCTCCCTCCTTCCTCCCAAGCTGGCTGTAGGCAAAGGAGCAAATGTGGCCATGATCAGCCAAGTTTGACACAGAATGCACAGCTGACCCATAGATTCATAAGCAACTCACTGTTGTTTAAAACATTATGAGTTGAGACAATTTCTCTCACAGCAAAAATTGGCGATACATGCCCCCAGCCATTAAAACACAGAACACCTTCTAAGCCAATCTGCAGTTCTTTGACATTCCTCATGTTTTAAGTCTCATATAAATGAACAGGGGGCACTGTAACACAGGTTTCCTGTGTCCTGGGCTGGGTACAATTTTTATATTGAGCCCACTTACAGCTCCATTGACTTTATACCAGGTCAGAGGTATGGTTATAATTTTCCTCCTAGCCTTACGTTTTCCTTTCTTTCTTCAATTTTTTTCCTATTGAATTTGAATAATTTCAAAACAATCTTGCTATTGGTATGTGTTATTGTATATATGGTTTACGATTTGTATAACTTGAGGTGAGAGGAAAAAAGAAAAGAGGAGGTATATTGGAAATCCAGTGGAGTGAAGGACAGACCAAAATTAACACGAAATCACGTGCTGAATAAACTAAGGACTGTGTTTGTGTATATATATATATATAGTCTTGTGTATGTATATATATATAGTCTTTTGCAATATCTACTTTTTTCTTCTGCTTTAAGTAAAAAAGGAGCAATATCTATTCATGCCATGGCCCCCAACTTTCTCCAGGCCTTTCCTCAAACCCATGTGTTAGTAATTCATTCATTTATCTATTATTGTATTTACTCAATCAATATGGAACATAGAGGAGGCGTGTAAAGTTGTACCTGATAAAGATATTTGCACAGATACTCTTGCAGAAAAAAAAGAGGGAGAGAAAGTTTTAGAGCCAAGAGACCTAACTCTAAGATCATGGGATGATTCATAGTGGGGAAAACCTGGGAGTTACACATCAACACATTTTCCTAGAATGTCAGGCAACCTCAGAAATCAAACAAATAGAAATAGCCAGTCTAGCTTTCTCCAGAGCTTTGTGTATATATCTGGGAACATAATATAGAATAATAAGCAGAAATTGGACTCCATGATAGGTAATAGGTGGAAGTATCATTAGTGCTCTGATTACTGACGTGGCTCTGAGCCATTTATGAATGCAAGGTGGTAGATACTGAATGTCAGATGGGGTGTCTAACTAGAAGAAATGAATGTGTTATATTGTTAGCGTCTACAGCGTTTCAGTTGTAGTTTGTAAGCTTTCCTGAGCGTTAGAGTGTAAAGTGACTAGTGAGTTGAGTGAATTTAACACTAAAAAGTTTTCACAGGGCAATTTTATACCTTTGAGGTTCAGTACTCCACTAGACCATTCAGAAGAGAAGTGACATCAGTGGGCCCCCAAACACTCACTGCATTTGAAAGGTTACAAGTGGGTTTTGGGTTGTAGGGAGGTGGCATAGGAAATATGGGCCCAATAAGCCATGAGGACATGTTGTCTTAGCTCCTTCTCAAAATAAGGGATTTCAGAAGGGAATCTGCCAAAAAAAAAAAAAAATGGATATGTCAAGTGAAAGACACATTTGGTTGTGAATTTAGGCAAGAGAGATGTGAATAGGAGTCATATCACAGTTGGAAATGGGATCACTGGCAGCTTCCTGTTTCTATTACGGCCGGAGAACAAATGCTTTGTTATTGTGAGATGCTGTCTTTGCTGCTATGCCTTCTTGTGTTCCTCTCTGGTTAAACATTTATGTTAAAAATAATTATAGAAAAAATATATGCAACATGTACAAAAAAAAATACGTAACACAACATAGAACAGCTATGACCCAATTAACCTGCAGCTTGTTGCTGACAGGGCCACAATGTGATACAGGAAGATCACAGACCATGTTGGGGGGAGGGTGTGCTCACTGCCTGGAAAGAGAGGCTGTAAGAGATAGCTGAAATGATTCTGACAAGCTCGATGCAAATTGCAGAGAAGGAGACTCCAGCAGTCCCTGAGGAGATACAGATAATGAAAAAGAATCGTGTTTTCAACTCCCTTTTTCTTGTCCTCCATTGCAAATGAGAAGTGTGAGTGTCAGATTTCAAAATTACCCAGAAAGCTAAGCTTGGAGCTAAGGATCTGATGTAGATGACAGAGTTGCTTGGAGGTAATGCTATGAACAGAGCCTATGGACGTAAGAAAAGACCAAGAGGCTGCCTTAGGCAGCAAGAAACAGGCCAGCCAGGTACCAGACCCAAATGCTTCTGACATCTCTAGCCACCACGAATGAGGCAACAGTTTTCCACAGGCTGGATGTGGGGAAGGTGCAGAGTTTCAATTTCCACATGTCAATTATGCATTTAATGCCTGTTACTTCCTATTAATGAGATGTTCTTTTCTGGGGAGCTTGCAGTAACAGTGCCAGGAAATGGATTAAGCAGAACATGTCTGTTGCATATTTCAAGTATTCCTGGGAGTGCTGGAAAGGAGTCGCGAGTGGAAACATGCCAAAAGGGCAATATTGCATGAAATTAATTGCCTGTGTATTTGGTACATAATAAAATAGCTAAAATAGCTTTGTTTAGTCTTCTGTGTATTTGGTACATAATAAAATATCTAAAATAGCTTTGTTTGGGGGGCTTTAGATGTATTATTTAATTCTTAGAGTCTCTAGAAAGTAGGTACTCCATCTCATTTTCACAAATGAGGAAACTGGGGTACAGAGAGGTTAAATAAATGATTTGCCTAGGACCACACATATTTTAAGTGTAGGAGTCAGAATTTGGAGCCAGATACTTGACCCTAGGGGGCTTCCCAGGTGGCACTAGTGGTAAAGAACTCACCTGCCAATGCAGGAGACCAAGAGACTCAGGTTTGATCCCTGGATTGGGAAGGTCCCCTGGAGGAGGGCATGGCAACCCACTCCAGTATTTTTGCCTGGAGAATGCTATGGACAGAGAAACCTGGTAGCCTAGAGTTCTAGGGTCACATGGAGTCAGACATGACTGGGAGACTTAGCACGCATGCACACTTGGGCCTAGGGATTACATGGGCACTTTTTTCACAACATCTATTGCCTCTACTGCATTTCGGTGTCCATCTATGTACAGACATTTTTATTTTTGTTTGTTCTATTTCTAGAGAAATATAATAGAATGTGAAAGACTAGAGATCTCTTCAAGAAAATTAGAGATACCAAGGGAACATTTCATGCAAAGATGGGCTCAATAAATGACAGAAATGGTATGGACCGAACAGAAGCAGAAGATATTGAGAAGAGGTGGCAAGAATGCACAGAACTGTACAAAAAAGATCTTTATGACTGAGATAATCACGATGGTGTGCTCACTCACCTAGGGCCAGACATCCTGGAATGCGAAGTCAAGTGGGCCTTAAGAAGCATCACTATGAACAAAGCTAGTGGAGGTGATGGAATTCCAGTTGAGCTATTTCAAATCCTAAAAGATGATGCTGTGAAAGTACTGAACTCAATATGCCAGCAAATTTGGAAAACTCAGCAGTGGCCACAGGACTGGAAAAGGTCAGTTTTCATTCCAATCCCAAAGAAAGGCAATGCCAAAGAATGCTCAAGCTACCACACAATTGCGCTCATCTCACATGCTAGCAAAGTAATGCTCAAAATTCTCCAAGCCAGGCTTCAACAGTACATGAACCGTGAACTTCCAGATGCTCAAGCTGGATTTAGAAAAGGCAGAGGAACCAGAGATCAAATTGCCAACATCCACTGGATCATTGAAAAAGCAAGAGAGTTCCAGAAAAAGATCTACTTCTGCTTGATTGGCTAGGCCAAAGCCTTTCACTGTGTGGATCACAACAAAATTCTGAAAAGAGATGGGAATACCAGACCACCTGACCTGCCTCTTGAGATATCTGTATGCAGGTCAAGAAACAACAGTTAGAACTGGACATGGAACAACAAACTGGTTCCAATTTGGGAAAGGAGTAGGTCAAGGCTGTACATTGTCACCCTGCTTATTTAACTTATATGCAGAGTACATCATGAGAAATGCTGGACTGGATGAAGCACAAGCTGGAATCAAGATTGCCAGGAGAAATATCAATAACCTCAGATATGTAGATGACACCACCCTTATGGCAGAAAGCAAAGAAGAATTAAAGAGCCTCTTGATGAAAGTGAAAGAGGAGAGTGAAAAAGTTGGCTTAAAACTCAACATTCAGAAAACATGAATACATGGCATCTGGTCCCATCATTTCATGAAAAATAGATGGGGAAACAATAGAAAGAGTGACAGACTTTATTTTTTGGGGCTCCAAAATTGCTGCCAATGGTGACTGCAGCCACGAAGTTATAAGATGCTTGCTCCTTGGAAGAAAAGTTATGACCAACCTAGACAGCATATTAAAAAGTAGAGACATTACTTTGCCAACAAAGGTCCATCTAGTCAAAGCTATGGCTTTTCCAGTAGTCATGTATGGATGTGAGAGTTGGACTATAAAGAAAACTGAAGAATTGGTGCTTTTGAACTGTAGTGTTGGAGAAGAAGCTTGAGAGTCCCTTGGATAGCAAGGAGATCTAACCAGTCAATCCTAAAGGAAATCAGTCCCGAATATTCATTGGAAGGACTGATTTTGAAGCTGAAACTCCAATCTTTGGTCATTTCATGGGAAGAACTGACTCATTGGAAAAGACCCTGATGCTGAGAAAGGTTGAAGGCAGGAGAAGGGGACGACAGAGTATGAGGTGGTTGGATGGCATCACCGACTTAATGGACATGAGTTTGGGAAGACTCCGGGAGTTGGTGATGGACAGGGAGGCCTGGCATGCTGTAGTCCATGGGGTTGCACAGAGTTGGACAGGACTGAGCAACTGAACTGATTTCTATTTGAAACAACATATTTTTTACTTGAAACAACAATTTTTTAGAAACAACATATAAGCTGTTTCTCAACAACTTAGTCCTGATTTGATTTGAATTATTGTGCATAATTTCCCTCTTGAGCATGGAGTCTTGGTTGCATCTTTAAGCTTTTCACAAGCATACATGACACCTGGAACTGGCCTCTTCTTACCTCTTTTCCACACGTTTAGTCTTGAAACGCTGTTGCTTTTCCTCTACAAATGATGTGTTCAGTGCTCTGTGTAATCTCTGATGGAAAGAACAGATTCACACATAGAGATGGTTAGAAACACAGAACCAGGGCAGAAAGCACCCCCTGAGATTTAATCTCTTTGCTACAAACCTTGGCCTCTTTAAACAAATTACCAGTGGTGGCAGAAAAAAAGATCAATATTCAGTCCCAAATCTCAAGAGGAAATAAATTCTAAGATAGTATTCTACCTGGAAGCTAATAATTTGATGGGACACTTAGAAATACTAAGTTGTAAAAAGTTGTAAAAAGGTCTGTGATATAAAGAAGAGTTGGGACTTCACTAGTGTTTCAGTGCCTATGACTCCTCGTTTCCAATGCAGGGATCTGAGTTCAATCCCTCGTCAGGGAACTAGATCCCACATGCTGCAACTAAGAGATCACTCACTGCCACTTAAGATTCAGTGCCGCCAAATAAATAAATAAGAGTTATTATAACTGGGCTTCCCTGGTGGCTCAGACGGTAAAGAATCTGCCTGCAATGAGGGAGACCTAGGTTCGATTCCTGGGTCTGTAGAAGGGAATGGCTACCCATTCCCGTATTCTTGCCTGGAGAGTCCCAAGGACAGAGGAGCCTGGTGGGATCGCAAAGAGTTGGATGTGACTAAGTGACTAACACACTATCATAACTAACATGTGGCACAGGATTAGTACAGTTGCTAAAGGTGAGTCAAAACAAAGAAGGTAAGAACTCCTTAGAATTAAACTAATCACGCTGATTTATAATGGAGAGGATCAACTGTCTGCAGAGTCTTCCTTAGGAGACCGAATACATCCTAGGATGAAAGTAGGAAGAACAGAGCTCACATGTAACCAAACCAATGCCAGTGACCTCTATAGAAAAAAAGCACTGTGTTAAAGAAGAGAGCAGCATAACAGATGCAGGGGGCAGAGGTGGCAGAACTGGCAGCCTCACTGCTGAGAAGCGGTGATGGTGTGCTGGGAGGCAGGGGGGAGCCTGTCCGGGAGGTCAGGTTAGCTCCTCCGGCCTCACCCCTCCCTGCACTCAGGGGGAAACTGCTGTCTTTGCTAGAGCCCCTTCATCAGTACTTCCCTGGTAGCTCAGCTGGTAAAGAATCCGCCTGCAATACAGGAGACCCTGGTTTGATTCCTGGGTCAGGAAGATCCCCTGGAGTAGGGATAGGCTGCCCACTCCAGTATTCTTGGGCTTCCCTGGTGGCTCAGCTGGTAAGAAATTCACCTGCAATTCGGAGACCTGGGTTCGATCCCTGGGTTGGGAAGACCCCCTAGAGAAGGCAAAAGCTACCCATTCCAGTATTCTGGCCTGTAGAATTCCATGGACTGTATAGTCTATGGGGTCACAAAGAGTTGGACACGACTGAGTGACTTTCGCTTTCACTTCATCAGTAAGAAGCCTTCTGAGTGTATTTCAGCTCTCAATGCCTGTTTCCACCAGGCCAGATGTACAAAGGAGTGAGCTTGAATGACTTCTGCCTGACAGTTTTAGTTCTCCCTGTCGGTGAGTGCATAGATGTCTGGACAACACGAAGGAACTTTGATCTAGAGTTTAGCCATGACATCAGTGGACTTCTAAGCTCTGGACAACAGCAGGGACCCAAGAGCTCATCTGAAGGGAAACAGGGACTTCAAGATCATTTAATGGGTTTCAATTTTGGCAAGAAAGACTCTAAAGGAAACAAATCTTTCACATCATCTCTTCAGACTGTCACTAAGTGAAATCACGTTAAAAACAACAACAACAACAAAAAAAACAGTGCCATTGCAATCTCAAAACCACGTGCATCTAAACACTTCCTATGTTTCCCTGTGATAAGCTAAGAGAAATAGTGGATATTGTTCCGAAGGCAATTACAGTCTATTTAGCCTACTCTATTAGATCCTACTGGACACAATTTGAAAACGGATTTAAAAATCAGTTTTATTTTAAAAAGTCAATATTTCCAAAATGCTGGAAATTATACTTCTTGCAACTAACTACTTACAACAAAACATTTAAACAACAACAACAAGGCTATTGCTTCCACTCTGAGCAACAGTAGTGGGTTATGTGGAAGGAAAGGGCATTATGGAACAGCTTAATTTAAGGGGCAAGCAAATTAAGGGCAATGCCCCTTAATTTAAGGGGCATTAATGGGATAGAGGGAATTCCGTATTGTATATTAAGAGTGTCCACACCACCTGGTTCTCTTAATAACGTGTCATTTGTCACTCTGACTTGAGGCCCTGGATTCTCCCATTATTGGGAATTCTGACGCTTAAGAATATTGAAGGGAGATGCCTGGCAGCACTCACCTGACTGGTGTGGAGCCAGTATTGCAGCCTAGATTTGTTCTTGATGCGTGGCAGCAGCAGCCTGTATACTATGTGCTCACCAATGGTGGTCAAGATGGACAGACCAAATCCAATGCACAGCAGCATGAAGAGTCCAGAGAAGTGTTTGATGCCCATCTGCAAAGTCTGGGGGCAGAACAGAAAGGAAAGGTCATGAATGGGAGGCTCCACCTGGGCCCATGCTTGTTCACTCTTAGCTGCACATCCTTTTTTGCTGGACCCAAGGAAAGCTGGAGACGGTTCCTCTCTGCGCTCTGCGGATGTCACTATACTACACTGTGAAGGGGATCCAGCCAGGACTGAGGGCTGCTGCAGGGCACAATTCCTGGGGGTGTTACTCACATACACTGCTATTGTTTGAATGGTTCCTGGAGTCGTGAAGAGGCTCTGGGTCTAGACCATGCTATAGTGTCAAAAGAGACACTGAGAGATAGACGTAGAGACTGAAAATTGAAACCATCTAGTGTATTAAAACATCGAAAAGTTATCAAGGAAAGAATCTCTCCCAGGGACAGAGAGTGAGTTAGATTTAAAGGGAAAAGATGATGAGCGCAATAAAAATTTTCATTTAGATCTGACAGGGAACATGGATAGGATATCATCTAGTTCAATGTCCTCATTTTAAAGATGAGGAACTTGGGACCAGAAAAGTGAAGGAAGTTGAGCCAGGTCACAAAATTAGACAGCCACAGAGGAGAAAAAGAAGGGACCTACTTGTTGATTGCTTACTATTTTTTTTGTGCATAGATAGGTATTATAACTACAGTTTACAGTTGAGGAAACTGAAGTCCTTGCAGCTTTTAAGTGACAAAGCTGGCCTATAAGTCAATGTTTGTTTAGCTCCAAAGTTCAGGTTCTTTCTACTCTACAACAAGAGAGAAATAGCAACTATAAAAACAATAAAAAAAATTTTTTAAAAATCACTTTAACACCTGTGACAAGCTAAAGGATTTACAGGTAGTCTCTACAAAATACGTATTCAGTCACTGACATCGATGACCAATCAGTCCAGAAGAAAGACATTTGATTCGTTGAGTGCCTACTATGTGGGCACAGGTAGTCGCCCAAGTACCAGGGGTGGAGATAGGAGGGTTATGTCCCTGCCTTCAATCAGCTCAAGTCTAGGGAGAAAGCAAACATTTATATCCCATGATACATTGATTCATGCTTCCCAGGTTTTGCAGAGAAGCTGGCTCATGAGATAAGACTTAAAGTAAGATAGGTAGAATGTAGAGGCTGGGTGGGAAAGTAGCACTCTAAGCTGAGGGCAGCAGAAACAAAGAATATGACAAAGACACGAACTTCCAGCACACTGATCTGCGGGCTGGTGAAACAGACCGCTGTGCTCAGGGGTGGGGTGCAGAGGCCCTGCATCCTGAGGGAGGAACAGACCAGCCCTAGGCCAGGCTAGATTAAGCACCTTACCCAAGATCATACAAGCCAATGCTAAGGACCCCGAGTGTCATCCCTTTGCTGGAGGCTTTTGGTCATTATCATCATTGATAATTATTTAGCATTTAACATGTGGAAGGCGCAGTTCTGAGCACTTTATCAATGTAGCAACTTGCTTACTTTTCCCAACCACCTATGAGGGAGGTACTATCTCCATTTTACAGGTGAGGAATCTTAGGAACAAGAGTTAAATGACTCATCCAAAGTCACATAGCTGGTAAAGGTCAGAGGGGTTCACACCCAGGCAGGCAGGCAGACTCCAGAGCCTACACTCTTAACTACATCATTTCACTGACATGAGTGATCCACCCATCCTTTTGAAGGAGTTTTCCTTTCTTTCATTCTCCTCTGCTCCCAGTCCTAGAGAAGCAGACGGTCAGGATGGCTCAGGCATGGCTAGACCTCCCGATATGCCAGGAAGTCTATGTGGGGGACCAGGCTCAGGGGCAGCACTTGGAGATTTCAAGCTTTGGGGGAGGCTGGGCCATGGAATCTCTTCTCCTCCATGAGACTACTTTTGGCAATGGCTCTGGACCAAACATGTGTGTTAGGATCCCTGGAGAAGGAAAGACTAGGGGTGAGCAGGGGCAGAGAGCATGCCCCAGGCCCATGAGACTGGGGCATCTGAGAGTGAAAGAAGCCCAGCCTTCAGGAACAAGGGATGCTGGTGTAGGAAAGGTGAGCAGTTTATCAGGCCCTGAGGGGTGCTCAGTTACTGGAGCTTTTCCGGGGACATCTCTGTACATGTGATGACCAACCTGACCTCCAGAAAGTATATACA
The DNA here is from genome assembly GCF_019320065.1 of Cervus canadensis. Taxonomy (NCBI): domain Eukaryota; kingdom Metazoa; phylum Chordata; class Mammalia; order Artiodactyla; family Cervidae; genus Cervus; species Cervus canadensis. The sequence continues at coordinate 24,148,644 of NC_057415.1, forward strand.
AATATGTCTGAAAATAGCCCTCGGCCTGGACCTGTAGTAATGTGTAGAGGATACAGCTATTACAGAAGGAAACAATGAGTTACTACTGCTGTGGATGAAGAACACGCTGGGCAAATTCATTTGGGACTTTAACAGCATCGAACACTCAGCAAAAGACTAAACAGACTGGCGCTGCTTCTTATAAAGTCCTGCCAAGATGAAGAAGAAAAATGTGACATACAGTGAATCACCCTGCTTTTAAGCCCTGGTGTTCCCCTGTTATCTTGTGCATAATAATAATTAGTCTCATTTTCCTCTTATTATCCCAATAACAAACAGGCTATATTCAGTTTATTTGACACACTTCTTTCTTTAAATTTCCATTGTTTACACCCACATACTAATAGGCTAATAGAAGCAGTTGCTGTTTTTTTTTTAAATTAGACATCTGTGTGCCAGACACCATACATGCATATTAGGATCTGATAATAGTATTGTAAGTTAAGTATTATTATCCCCATTTCATATTCAAGGAAACTGAGGTCCATTAACTACTATACCCAATGTCATACAAGTTAAAAAATAGGAGGCCAGGCTATAGATCCAGGATTGTCTGATGCTAAAGCCTGAGCTACCTTGAAGCAAATACCCTTCAGAAGCATCTCTTGCGGTCTGAACTCGTACTGTCTATTCCCTGTTACAACTTGCAAAAAATTTTATTCAAAACTCACCCTCTGGATTGCAAATCCCCTATAATCTGCCTTTGGGCACCAGTGAAAAATGCTTATACTGTGTCTGAGTCTGACTGATAAGATGTACTGCTGCGGTTGTAATTCAGCTGTTCTTCTCCTAGGACCACACTGCCTCAATGTGCTATGCATTAAATATATGCATTTGTCCCACATTATCAAGTGAAATCTTTTTGTCTGATAGAGTGGAACTTGCTCAATTTGACATTTATCATCGGTCAGAGGAAGAAGAAGAGGAGCAATGAATATTCAATGTCAAATCTTTAAAATAAATTTAAGTGATGCAGACAAAATAATGATTACTGTTGCAAGTGCCATGGATAGAAGCATCATATTCAGAAATGCAATCACAGCCTGGTCTCACGTTGTTGAGAGCTGTATAAGTGAAAGCAATGAAATGTGAGTGGAATTTTTTTTTTCTTTATCCCATTGCTTCATCTGCAGCTTCATTTGATAGCTCACAGCCACACACTTCTGGAGTCTCAAGAGCCAAGGAGAGAAGACTGTCTCAGGATTTAGCCATGGGCAAATATCAGGCATTTATGGCTTCGCTCAGTCCTTCACAGGCTCATTCTAGCCCATCCAGTCTCTCTGAGTTACCTCTTTAATCAATAAGTAACCACTCAAAAAATTGCCTTGCTTGCTTATTTTGTTTTGCTAAATGTTATTTATACTCATTATATTTTTTTAACTTTTCATTTTATTGTTCATTTACATGAACATATTCATTGCATTGTGGAGGGCAAGCATACTCTGTATTATGCACGCATGAATACTCACTGATTAAGCATTAAAGAACTGGTGCTTTAAATGGTTCATATTAAGTAGAAATCATTGGCGGATTGTCATATATAGCAATCCATGCATTGTACATTAGATATTAAACACTAAAAAATTTCTAAGTATGTTTTAATGAAATTTAGGGAAACTGGTTGGGCTTTTTGGATAAAGTGGGAATGTTTTATTTATTTATTTTGTCTCATACAAGATAATGGAAAAGATTCTCACCATCTGGAAATCTACCAGCCAACATATTTCTAGGTACAGACTAGGTTCAGATAAAGGGTGGTGCCTGTACTATCAAAGATTCTGAGTGGTCTTTGTTTAGATCATAGTGCTTCCGGTGACATAAAGAGGCCAAGACCACCAATTCTGTTGCTCCTAAGCCCTCTTCTGCCTCTTGCTCGGTTGTGGGTCTTTGAAACATCTGACAGATGGTTAGATGACTGACTAGGTTCTGAAAACTCCAGCAAGAAATGCAGCTAAACTATCTGAGTCATCATTTGCCTCAGATATTACCGGTTAAATACTATAATCTAAGCCTCCCTAGCCCCCAGTCCACGTCTTCCAACATACAGCAGCTACCCAATTTCTTTGGTCCTTTAAAGAGTCGGTACTCATTGTTTTCAATTCCTCTCCTCCCATTCTCTTCTGGACCCACTCCAATCAAGTTTTCAATCCCTGGCTTAGGATCCTGTCAAAACCAACAAAGGCCATCACATCCAAGAGTCAGTTTTCAACTTATTGATGTATCAGCTTGGAAACTTATTTCATCCTCTTTGATATATTTTCTTCACTGTTTTGGGGAATCCTCTCTCCTTGTTCTGTATCAGTCTTGTCTGCTGGTTCCTCCCCATCCTTCTGATCTTAAACATTAGCATAGCTTCAGTTCTTCAGTTACATTCACTTTCTTATCCAGACCATGTCTTTAAATACCATCTATTTACCAATGACTTCCAAATTTATATCATTCCCAACTCCTGACTCAGCCTGTCTACTTGGATATCTAATAGACTCTGAAAATGACACATCAAAATAAACTCCTAATTTTCCTTCTGAAACCTGCTCTTCACACAGTCTTTCCCATCTTAATAAATCTCCATCCTTGCAACTTCTCAGGCCAAATAGCTTAGATTCCTCCCTTTCTCTAGCATCCTGTACTTAGCATGTCTGCAAATACGGTGGATGCTGTCTGCAAAGTATGTCCAGAATCTGATGACTTCTTACCACCTCCACCAACCACCCTGGTCCAAGTCACCATCGTCTCTCACCTAGACTACAGAAATAGCCTCCGAATTGTTCCCTGACCCCTTCAGTCTGTCATCTACAAGGCAGCCAGGATAACTCAAAATATGTTACTCCTGGGCTCAGTGCCCAGTGATGATGTTTGGCCTCAACCAGAGTAACTATCAGAGCCCTTACAGAGGCCCACAGGACCTTACATGACTGAGTCCGACACCTCTAGCTTCATATTCTTCTTCTCACACTTGTTCACTCTGCTCAGCAGCTTAGGCTTCCTCACTTCCCTTAAACCCATCCAGCTGTTCCTGCTTGAGGCTCTTCATTTTCTATTTTCTCTGCCTTGTAAATTCTTCCACCAGGAATCAGCAACGCTCCTTCACTTACTCTCTGCGGGTCTCTGCTCAAACATTACTTATCAGTGAAATCTACTTTAACTACTGTGGTTAAAAAGGCAAATCTTTCTATGGCTGAAAAATATTCCATTGTATGTATTTACCACATTTAGCTTATCCATTCATCCGCTTATAATCAGTAGATCAGAGTTGACCAGGGGCTGGGGCTAGAGGAAAATGGGGAGTTATGTTCCGTAGTTACAGAGTTTCTCTTTGGAATGATGAAAGAAATTTGGAAACATGTAGTGGTGATGATTGCACAACACCATAAATTTAATTCATGCCATTGAACTGTACATTTAAAAATGGTTAAAATGAAAAAAATTGGTTAAAATGGCAAATTGTTTTTACTATGATTTAAACAATTAAAAAGTTAAAAAAAAGGCAAATCCTACCCTCCCCATCTTCTCCTGTGAAAGTCGTTCATTTGTGTCTGATGCTTTGTGGCCCCATGGACTGAATGCCGCTGTTGCTGCTAAGTTGCTTCAGTTGTGTCCGACTCTGTGCGACCCCATAGACGGCAGCCCACCAGGCTCTCCCGTCCCTGGGATTCTCCAGGCAAGAATACTGGAGTGGGTTGCCATTTCCTTCTCCAATGCATGAAAGTGAAAAGTGAAAGTGAAGTCGCTCAGTCGTGTCCGACTCCCAGCGACCCCATGAACTGCAGGCTACCAGGCTCCTCCGTCCATGGGATTTTCCAGACATGAGTACTGGAGTGGGTTGCCGTTGCCTTCTCTGGAATTTTCCAGGGCAGAATACTGGGGTGGGTAGACTATCCCTCTCCAGCAGATCTTTCCAACCCAGGAATCGAACTGGGGTCTCCTGCATTACAGGTGGATTCTTTCCCGGCTGAGCTATCAGGGAAGCCTCTTCTCCTGGACTCAATCTCTCCCCCTTACCTTGTTTTATTTTGCCCCTGACATTACACATATTTACTGTCTATTTTCCTCCTCAAGGAGAATGTAAGCTCCACGAAACCAGGCATTTTGCTCATTTGTCCAGTGCATATCCTGATTGCCTAGAACACTGCCTAACACTTATTAGGTTCTCAAAAAGGATTTTTTGGAATGAGTGGATGAAAGCATATGAAAACTAGAACTTTGTATAATATAAATTGATATATATATATATTTCCACCCCCCAAAACTCTTATATATCTCAAGGGATTTGTAGAATAATTCTGTGATGGAGAGAGAGATTGATATTCTCAATTGATAGATGAGAAAGAGGCTCAGCAAACTTGGAAAACTTGCCATCCTGACTTTCTAATGCCAGTGTTCATCAGTCTGGGGACCTAATGTGGGAATTGGGAGGAAAAGCATATTAACAATTAATAAAGTAAAAAACTGGAGATTTTTTACACAGTAAAATTTCAACTGGCATCTGCTGGAAATGCGTTGGCTTTATTTGCTTAGGGTCCTTTCCTTGGGGAATGGCCCTCCCCTACTTCACATGGTTTTGGTGTGTCTACCAATCACAGACTCCCCACTCCTTGGTCACAGGAGGCCAAGCACAGGACCCAGGGCAAGCCAGTTTACATCTGAAGCAGAGGCACTCGGCTTGGAAAGTAGTTGAAGCCATCATTTCCAGGGTCTTCAGTATCCTTGCCTCACAGTCACAGCCCCCTGCTTCCTGCCATCACATCACAGAATCCTGTGGTTCCCGAGGTATCAGTTACTCTCCTTCTTACTTCAAAACATTGAGCTTACTCACTCTTTTGATAATCCCCCTTTTCTTGCTTATATTATTCTGTTGCTTGCAACCAAAGAATCTGACTTTATAGACTGCTTAAATCATAAAGCTCCTCTAGCTCTGCGGTGTCAATATAACCTCTTTTAAGAGAGACTATTTTTCTTGCAGAACACTGAAATGAATGGGTGAGCCCATTCTAGGAAAATTTCTCTGACAGGGTACAGCTCTGCCTTTCTTTGCATGTCTCTAGAGGCTTGGTATACAGTAAGTGCTAATAAATGTTTATTAAAGGAAGTATATACTGAAAAATAACTTAGTTACAGTTACTCCCAAGGATTCCAGTACCTATTAAGTACTTTCCCCCAGAGCACTAGGGCTAAAAGAACCAGGAGAAATAATTTTCTTTTTCAGTGATCTGGTGTGTTAAACTTTGTATATACAAATTTACTCCCTGAGTCTGTAAAGTCAAATCCTGGTTTGAAAATACTTTTTTTTCCTTTAATTAGAGAGCTGAAATAGGGAAAGAACAACAGTTTTAGTGAGAGGTAAAGCTCCACTACTTTGGCTACCTCATGCGAAGAGCTGACTCATTGGAAAAGACCCTGATGCTGGGAAAGATTGGGAGCAAAAGAAGGGGGCGACAGAGGTTGAAATGGTTGGATGGCATCCCTGACTCAATGGACATGAGTTTGAGCAATCTCCAGAAGATGGTGAGGGACAGGGAAGCCTGGCGTGCTGCAGTCCATGGGGTTGCAAAGAGCTGGACACGACTTAGTGACTGAATAACAACAAAGAAAAAAAAAAGGCAGGTTGTGGAGCCTATGAAATATGGCTAACTCCTAGATTCTTGGAAGCAGGATGGGGAGGAAGGAAATGCTGTTTCTAATTTTGAAGACCTGATTTCCTTTTTGTTTTTTTTTTTTGCCACCCAAATATTTTGCCCAGAAGAGCAGTAGCTCAATTAAATTTGGCAGACTAATTGTGTCTATACATATAGCCCTTTATCCGGGCAGGAGGAGGGGGACAGAAGACAGAGGCCTGCATCTGCATGAGGTGAGGGCTCCAGTGGCACCAAGAAAAGCCACCAGAGGAGAGAGTTTCCCTGGGTGAAGACGATGGGGCAAGACCCTGCGATGTAATAATTGGGGATTTCTAAAAAACTTGTAACAACAATCACAAAAAGGTAGAAAGAAGGTATTCACTCATAGAACCTGCAACTTTCTCATCAGTGAAGACAGACTGAAAGATCATTTAACACGAAACAAAACAGGAGATGATTTGCAAAATCCAGGGAGACACTGCATGAGGGAAGTTACTAACAGTGCTCACACACATGGATGAGAAAATAATACAGACGGACAGTGAAATCAGGATCTGCAGGAACTTCTCATCCCTCGTCCTGGGGGATGTGGCACCTCTTATCTCCTCTGACCTGGAATCTGCTTAATGACTCCTCAACTTGGCACTGCCCAGGTTGCTGAGGACACGTCCCCTTGCTGTCACTGGTACTCCCAGGGCTCTGGCCCCTTTTAGGTTTGGGCAACCGTCTTTTACCCTTGGACCTGGTGCCCAGTGTGCTAGATTAGCCCCACTAATAAAACAACTCAGAAAAATATTTCCAAAAATTAGATTTGAGGCAATCAACATTATCATTTTCCTATATAAACAATTATCTTCAGTTCTTCATTGTCTCTTCTAAACTATGACCATAATGCAAATATATATTCTAGAGCTCTAAACTCTGTTATACGTTAATAATTATGCTTTTTAAAAAGCTTAATCTGAAAATGTATTGATTTAGTTATTTATTAACTTTAATGGCTTTACATTAGCAACTATTATTTTATCATAATTCACTTTATTCCAAAACTGTCAAATATTTAATATTGCTTGGTATGTATACATATATATAACAAATATTGCTGCAATAAAAACATCTTTTGCATAGAGCACTTTAAAAATCATTTTTGATTCTTTCTTTGAGATATATATTGAAATGGATGGGATTACCAGGTTAGATGATGTAACTGTTCTGATGCCTTGTGTTGTGTGAAATGGTTCTCAAGAGTGTGAAAACCATTCCCAGTGATTCCCAAGATGCCCCGGTGCACAGGATAACATCCTTGCCAACTCTGTTTTACAACTGATCTTTTTTTTTCTATTTTGGTTATTCTGATTTGTATGTATTCAATTTTTGAGGTTATTTTCTGAAGTTTGTTTTTCCTATCTCCTTGTGTATACATTATATATTTATATCATTTGCCCACTTATGCATTTCAGAAAAAGTGAGGATTTTTACTGAAGAAAACTAATTAGCCCTTTCCTAATACATTACTTATGTTTCTTCATTTAAAATTTTCCTGTTAGCTTTGTTTTGTTAGATTTTATTATACAGATGTTTGAACTCTATATGACGCCATTTGTTTTGATTATTGGAAACTCTATTGTTCAGTTAGAAAAAATTGTTAGAAAATAGTCATTGGGATGTTTTATGACCAATTGCTTTATTTTTTAAAAATTATTTCTTTTTGGTTGTGCTAGGTCTCCGTTGCTAGGTGAGGGCTTTCTCTAGTTGCAGTGAGCGGGGGCTATTCTCCGTTGTGGTGCTCCAGATTCTCACTGAGGTGGTTTCTTGTTACGGAGCATAGGCTCTAGGAGTGTGGGCTTCAGTAGTTGCAGCTCCCGGACTCTAGGGCACAGGCTCAGCAGTTGAGGTGCATTGGCTCAGTCACCCCACAGCATGTGGAACCTCCCTGGACCAGAAATCAAACCTGTGTTTCCTACATTGGCAGGTGGATTCTTAACCACTGAACCACCGGGCAAGTCCCCAATTGCTTTGTTTTTGAAAAATAATGAACACTTCATCCATCTTGTTTGTTTGTTCTTTTTTAACTAAGAGTGGACTTTCTCTTTACTGAGACAATTTCAGCTCCATGCTGCAGAAGTACCTTAGCCAGTAAAAGGCCATTCCCATCCTGGGGTGGGCTGCATTCCTTTTTGCTGATTTTGATTTCTACTTAAAATCCTATTAAAAAAATATTGGTAACATACACGTGCACACACATATACACAAAACATGAGAACAAACACCATGTAAAATAACAAAATTTACTTGTGGGTCAGCTTTAGTCTAGGAACTGTCAGGCTGTATCTTTAATCTACACAGCTTTTATTACTCTGGTGTCCTTTCAATGCTACGGGTTTTCACTATGAATCAGCTGATGCTTTAAAGCTGACACATGGTTTGTTGTTGTTCACACAATCACTAGCCAGTGGGACAGCTACAGCAGCCAATACAAAAGGAGAGGCATCCAGTTCTAAGTCTAGCAACCTCTTTTCTTAAAAATTTTTTGGCTATGCTGTGTGGCATGCAGGATCTTAGTTCACCGACCAGGGCTAGAAATGCTCCCTGCACTGGAAGTGTGGAGTCTTAACCACTGGACTGCCAGGAAAGTCCCAACCTGACTCCTTTTTCACCATGCCACCTTGTCTTACAAACACCCAAGCCTCTCCCTTTTCAAAGCATGGGAAATAGAAAAACACAATAGCCAGATTCACGACACACTTTAAATCCTAACAGAGAAAATCAATAGCATAAGTGAAGAATGGGATTTGTAACAAAAAAAATTCCTGAAGATTTTTCCTTGAAGATTCCTTTACAGCAATATAGAGAATAAATCAACTATGTTTAGGCCATATTTTCCCCCCTACATTTCAAAAAAAATTGTCTAGTTGATTTGGGGATTGCAACATATGGTAGAGAGCAGACACAATCCATTAATATAGGATTCACAGCAACATATTGTTACTGATGTCTGCAGCGTCAAAGCATATTGGTTGCTGTTACTAGTTTAATCTAAATGCTGTCACTTATTTCTCAAGATGAGATGAAGGTGGAAGATGATCTAAGATTGCCTTGATTAATATTTTTAATTTTTTGCAATGCATAGAACCAAGGAGGTAGGAGCTTCTTTCTCCTTGACAATTATCTTTTTGTAAAAATTGAAGCTTGGTTTGATTACCTTAGTAAGGCTATTAGGAATAATTTGAGGCAGGTAAATATAGAAACCATAAAAATAGGAGGCAGTGCAGGGAGCTCACCATTTGTGGTCAGAGAGCATGGTTCAAGTCCTTGCTTTGCCACTTACCAGCTGGATACCTTCGGGTAGCTTCTAGATCGCTCTATAGCATCATCTGTAAAACTGAGATAAAGGCACCCACCCCACAGTGTTGTTACAATGATTAAATGGTATAACAAATGTAACAGGGCCTAGAACAGCTGTTCAATAAGCATCAACTATTATTATCACCCCAAGGAACTGTACAGAATGAGATTTGTTGGCAACTTGGCAATTAACAGAGAAGAATCAAAGCATTCTAATATGGAAGTAAATGTGATCTTTCTTCCCAAATATTCATACAATCAGATCTTTCCAGTTGCTGAGGCTAAAACAGGCACACAGTTTAAGGTCACTGCCACAAAGCCTTGGGTAACTATTGGGTTGTCCAAAAAGTTCCTTTGGGTTTTTCCTAAGACATTAGTGGGAAAAACCCAAACAAACATTTTGGCCAACCCAATACATCAGGTAGACTGATTGAGCAATTAGCTTGTGAATTCCAGCCACTCCAGAAGCTGAAATTTTTTTCCTCTTCTGGTTAAATTTGAATATGTAAATCCAACATGTTTCAAACTCTAGGTCCTAATTTTAAACCATACTTCAGCGTGCACATTGCAGAACATCCAAATAATGTCTCTCTTTCAGAAGTCCTCTTGGCTAGCATTACACAAGCTCACTTTTCTCATGAAAGGTTTCTTCCACAAAGTCAAATAGATTGGGCTAGAATGAGTCCCTCTCTCTCTCTTAAATTCTCAGTCAAGAAGTCTGTTGCTGGGGACTTCCCTGGTGGTCCAGTGGTTAAGAATCTGCCTTGCAATGTAAGGGACACAGGTTTGATCCCTGGTCAGGGAACTAAGATCCCACATACCATGGAGCAGTTAAGCTGTTGCTCCCCAACTAAGACCTGATGCAGGCAACTAAATAAATAAAAATTAAAGAAGAAGAAGAAGACGCAGCCTGTAGGGTAGAGAGGACCTTGACATTGTTTCCTTTCTGGATTAGGAATACACAAATGTCCTGCTAATCTGAGAGTAGGTGTGGCTAAGTACCAAGTAAGGGTTCAAAAGGAACCCAGAGGCCTCCTTTTCCCTTATATTCTGATTGAGTAAAAGAGGACGAAAGGCCATGGAGAGTGAACGTGCCATGCACTAGCAGTTAACATGTTTTATCTTTTGGAATTCTCAGAATTACCTGGGGATGGAACCTCATTTTAACCAGGAGAAATGACAGAGAGAGGTTAAGTAAGTGCTTGGGCTCTCACAGCTAACAAGTGACTGTGATTAAAAACCCAGTTGTAACTGAATCCAAACTCAGGTGTGTCTGAGTCTTTGCACTATGTCACCCTGAAATGGGGGTAAGACTTGTATAACTACAGGATTGGGAACATTTACTGATTATTACTACATTTATTTTTAGGACTGCAGAGGAAATTAAGGGGCAGGCACATCTATACTTTGTGGCTCATAAATAATTCATAAAATAAAAAGAATGGCATAGTGCCTTGGTTGGGTGCTCTGACAGTAATGAAATTTGGGGGTTTATTTGTCCTACTTTTGTGGGGAGCAAGACTAGCTACCAGCCTTTTCAAAATATAAGGATAATAAATCTAGAAGAAGATCTTCCTTGTCCTGGAAAAAAAAAATCACCTGGGGTTTTTACCTTGGCTAAGAACATGTAGGGAGAGTATGTCTCATTGTCCTGTGAACTGATAGTATTAAGTGGGACACAGAGAGCTGGTAAAATCTAGGGTACAAGGAATAGTGTACTTACTGGTACACTGGCTCTCCAAAACAAGCAGAACAAAAACAACTACAACTTTTTGCTCTTTTCCATGAGTTCTTAGTACTCCCACCATGGCTGATCTGAAGCTATTGACATGACATCACTGAACATGGAATTGGGGAGGGAAGTGCACACTTTCACTCTTACCCAGTAAGAACAGCTCCAGCACACCCCTTGGCTGCAGGTTTATTAGGGTGTGGGGGACTCTGGGCTGACTGTTACATTAGAGTCAAGGCTTCCCCCAGTGAGAGAGCTCTCAACTTCCCTGCCAGGTCCAGGTCAGACTTAAAAAAAAAAAAAAGTTTTGTTAGTATGGACAGCATCCACTCCTGCTGCAGAGGTATATGTGTTCATCTCTGCATCTTTTGAATGCCAGGAGCAATACTACTTCCACACCCTGCGGAGAGTCCACTGCAGCTGGAATCATCACCACTTCTGCCTGTGGGAAGAAGGACTCTGAGTGTGGCCCATTCTTTCCCACTGGGTATTAGAGGTGAGAGAGCTTCCCAGGAAGGGTTTCCCTGGTGGCTCAGCAGATAAAGAATCTGCCTGCAATGCAAGAGACCCAGGAGATGTGGGTTCAATCCCTGAGGAAGATCCCCTGGCGGAGGACATGGCAACCCACTCCAGTATTCTTGCCTGGAGAATCCCATGGACGAAGGAGCCTGGTGGGCTACAGTCTGCAGGGTGTCAAAGAGACGGACATGACTGAAGCAACTGAGCAAGCATGCATGCGTGAGCTTCCTCTGTCCTGTTTGTGTGGAAGCCCCATTAACTGAACTTAATACTGGGGTGGACAGTCAAGACTGAAAAGCCACCTCCACTGAGACTGATAGACTGGGGATTTTGTCTTAGCTTTTCTTACAAGGCCTCTGAGTTTCTGCCCAAACAGAAATTGTAAAGGAGCTGGAGCAATGAGACAGGTGGAACCCAGATGGATTCCTAGCCCACAGGACTTGCTCCAGGATTTCTGGATGTACTGTGGGGAGTGGTCTGTGGCTTTCAAAAGGGAAAGATGGGCTTTTGTTGCCCAGAGAGAGGTGATTAAAAGCTGCTCAGCCAAGAGAAATAGATTCATCCCTATTGCTAAAATAAGTAATTAATTATCTGTTAAAAGATGCTTGAACACCGCAAGTAAGTGAAAATAGTTCACCTAGCACCTTTTGGGAATTTTTTCCCCATATATAAAACCATAAGAAGTAAAGGAAAAGATGTATATTTTCTTATTTTTGGACTTTAAAAGTTCTCTTCACTCTTTGGAGTTTGGTTTCTGAATCAAAACAAAGAAAAGAAAATACATTCATAAAAGCTGTTTCCTTTTCTTTTCCCTCCATGCGCCTTCATCATGTCCTCCCCAACTCAGGGCATTATCCTGAATCACTGGGAGCAGAAGAGTTAGTAACACTGAGGTAGGTGGTCAAGAGGCTGAAAGATCTTGCTTCAGTAAGAGAGACACTTTCCAGTAGGTCAGAGATGGCAGTTACGGGCCTCTTGGGCAGATCATTAAAGAGAGAGAGAAGAAAGAAAAAGTTGTTGTTGAGTGGCGACCTTCTAAAACTCACACAACTGTCACCAAGTGCTTGTGGACCTCTAGGCTTCTGACCACAGCACTGAATTCCTGGAAGGAGATTTTCCCGTCCCCATCCTTGTCCAGGAGGATGATGGTTTTGTCCACCAGCTGCTGTAACTGCCAGTCTTTCAGGCTGTCCCCGACCATCATCTTCAGCACCTGGAAGAGCTCCCCGTTGGAAATGTAGCCGTCTTTGTCCAGGTCGTAGATGCTGAAAGCAAACCTCAGCTTCTGTTGCTCATCTCCCCGGACGCTGAACTGGGAGGTCCCCAGGATGAATTCCCGGAAGTCCACCTGTCCGTCGCCGTCGGTGTCGAAGACGTCGATCACCCGTTGCACCAGCGGGTTCTCCCGCAGCTCCGGCATGGACGTGAACTCTTTGACGCTCAGAGCGCCGGAACTGTCCAAGTCCAGCTTCTTAAACCGCTTGCCCAGCCTTTTAATTTCGTCTTCGTCAAAGTGCGAGCATATCTCAGCTGGGTAACTGGCCTCGTTTCCCATTCTGGATCGTCTGTTGCTCCTAAGGTCGAGGGCGGGAGCAGGGGCGGTGGGCGCCGACGGGGCTAAAGAGAGACCGTTGTGCCCGCAGGTGGAGGGCCAGCTGGGGCAGGCTCGCGGGGACATCTCCTCCCCCGACCCCCGCCCGCCCTCACCCCCTCCCCCTCCCTCCGCTTCGGGCAACCAGACGAGAAAATAGGAGGTGCTGGGAGCCAGGTGGATGAGTGGGTGAGGGGGGAGCAGGGAAGAAGGGGTGGGAGGGGGAAGCTTGCAGGGGGTAAGACAGGAAGATAAGTAGGAGAGAGGGGAGCTGGGGGAGAAGTCCCCTTTCTGAATCCTTCTCTCAGCACCTTAACCCTTATCTCTCTTGCTATTTTTAAAATCTTCTCACATCCTCACTTTTCCTTCTTCTCTTGGAAAGTGAACTCCAAGGGTGTGGGGCTGCCTCTGTATTAATCACTTCAGTATCCCCAGCACAGTGCCTGAAATGTAGTACATGTTTAACATATGTTAAATGACTGCGTGAACTGCAAGCAGGGGCTCCTAATACTTATTTGCAGACCTCCTCTAAGGAATAAACGAGATAATACATCAAAGTGTTGGTGTCATATATACATCAACAGTTGATCCTTGAACAACATGGGTTTCAACCGTGTGGGTCCACTCATATGCAGATATTTTTTGATAGTAAATACTACAGTACTGCAGGGTTGGCGTTGGTTGAATCCTCTGATGCAGAACCATGGATACTGAGAAAGGATACCCAGGGCTGACTATAAAGTTGAGGATTTTTCCATTGAGCAGATGGTTGGCACCCCTAAACCCCCTGGCACTGTTCTAGGGTCAAGTGTTTTTTTTAAATTCTCTGGGAGGGAAATTGACATCCTTCTGATGCAGTGGCCACTGACCTCTTTTAGAACACTGGGTTCAGGGTCTTTGTAAGAGACTGTCCAGATATCGCACAAAATTTCTCATATGGATCATCTACAGGCAGTAACATATTCCTGAGGAATATACACAATGCTGAATTCAGGGCACTTTTTGGGAAGATACAGGTCCCAAGACCTTGGGTCCCAAGACCTCTGTCAGCTTATTATTTCAAATACATCATCTCAAACCCATTCCTTATTTTTGTTGGGCTAGTGCCAGATGATTGCCCTGCAGATCACTTTGGGGAATGGCCGTAATGTGCCCTGAGAAGCTTTTGCTGTGTTTTGAGATTATAAGTGGCCCTTAGGCTGTCTCACTCTCTCCCACCTTGCTTCGGCTGGGTTTGTTCCTATTGATGATGAATCTGACCGCCATTCTCCAGATTTCTTCTTCCTTTAGGAACACATCAGTTCCTCCAAGTGCATACAAAGTATTAATACATTTGGTTCAAGAATATTCATTTTAAAGGGGCTTGGGGGACTCCTAGGACCCTAAATCAAACTGGAGGAGGCAAACACTCCCTCATTTTAAAAAAGGTTGGCACCTTTTCTGTGCTTTTAGTTCAGCCAAAATGTCAGCCTGAAGGTAGTCATGCTGAAACTGGCACAACAAAGCTATGGAATACCTTACCATTAGGTCTATGCAGTTTAAAAGAAAAGGAGGGACTTCTCTGGTGGTCCAGCAGCTAAGACTCCACGCTCCCAAAGCAGGGGGCCAAGATTGGATCCCAACCTGGCGTGCTGCAGTCAATGAATGCAAACAATCAGACACGACTTAGTGACTGAAAAACAGTAACAACTCTGCCCAGGAGCGTTCATCTAGCTCTCAGTCTGGGTCGTCCCTGCAGTGCCCAGGCCTGGCTGAAGAGGCAGGTCTCAGCTTGCGGTGCCCACAGGGCCAGGTCCCCAGACCCTGCCCAGCTGTCCTCACTGAGGGAGCTAGATCCTACGTGCTGCAACTAAAGATCCTGCATGATGCAAGGAAGACTGAAGATCCTGCCTGCCACAACTAAGACCCAGTGCAGCCAGATAAATAAAATAATAGTAATAAAAAAGAAAAGTAAAGATTTAGAGGCTAAAATGTTTGATGACTGAATTATTATCTGGACTGAATTAACTAGATCTGAAAGAAGCATGGTTGAGTGGAAAGAATTTAGAGCAGTGTGTTAGGGGCGGGGCAGGCAGGCGCACAGCCGGGTGTTAGCGTGAGATCACGACCTTCATCGCGAGACCTTTAGCCAGAGACCAGTAGCGCCTCAGCGGTGGTGGTGAGAGATCCAGCCTGGCCAACAGTCAGTCTGGGTGTGGTGAGAGGCGGATTGTGGCCTTCTCCCAAGGGCACTTCAGGCCTTCTGGTCTCAGGCCGCCAGGTGAGCTGGGGGCCTGGGGACAGGCTGAGGGCTGTGTCCTGCAGAACTCTCGCTATGGCCGCCCACTGGGTGGGTCCAGGCCTTGAAGTGGTGGGGAACCTCTGCCCCATCCTCTGCGACCTAATGGCGGCAAGCAGTCATCCTGGGTCACAGTGCTTGGGACGTGTCCTCGTTTGGGGAGTCTGAGGAGCCTGAGGTCTGGCTGGGTCCTGAGCGCCTGGCTCCCTCAGTGATGACAGCTGGGCAGGGTCTGGGGCCCTGGCCCTGAGAGCACCACCAGCTGAGACCTGCCTCATCAGCGGGGCCTCAGCACTGCAGGGAGGACCCGGACTGCGTGGATCGAATGCTCCTGGGCCGGGCTCTTGTTAAGTCACCAAATTGTGTTCCACTCTTTGTGACCCCATGGACTGCAGCACTCCAGGCTGGGCAGGGTACTGGCCTGAAAATGGACTTAGCCAGGGCTGGACCCTCAAGGATGAAAGTCAAGCCTTGGGACCTTGAACAAGTAAAATGAGGGGCAACAGTGTTGCTTTGCCTGCAGCATTTAAGTGTTCAAAGCCACAAGCAGGCAAGCAGACAGAATTAAATGCCTCGCCTTCCCTTTCTTGTCAGAACAGAGAGTAACATGTGCTTTGGTAGAAGTTTACAGGAACAGCTTGACCTGAAGAACAAAGGATCTGACCCCAAGAAGTTTGCAACAACTAATCACGTCCCTCCTTCACTTTTCCTAACTGGGCTTTGCTGAAAACTTTCCTGGAGTTTCGGGGTTTTTAAGGCATGAGTCACCCGTCTTCTTGCTTGGCCTTGCAGTTAACCTTTCTCTGCTCCAAACTCTGACCTTTTGGTATTGTTTGACCTCACTCTGCATGAGGCACACAGACTTGTGTTTGGTAAAATAGGACAATTGAATCTTAACTGTCCACCTAATAGCTGTAAGTAGCTTGGATGAGTTGCTTAATGTCAGTTTTCCCGATTGTAAAATGAGGCTAATAATGTATTTCATACAGTTGTATAAGTGTTAAAGCTGTTACTAGCCAGTAAGATAAACAGTCATTATCATTATTATTACTAATTTTGTTATTGTTTACCCTGCTGGTGGAGATGAAGGCTTAAAGAAAGAATACTTGGAAGGCTGAGCACTTAAGTGTATGTATGTCCATTTGATGAACACTCCTTGTATACCGTGTACACTATGCCACTTGCTACTCTCAGTACTTTGCCAGCATTAACTTCAGCTCCTCCCAGGTAGTGTTCTTTGGTGGCTGATGGCAGACTTTTCCATTGCAGGCAAGCAGTGATGAACCTCACTCGTACTCCTATGGAGTCCTCACGACTTTGTCCTGAGTAATGTTCTGAAGGTCATTCTTTAGGAAGGAGTCATTAGTGTGGAAACTCTTAAGTATCTTCCTCGATGTGGTGTGTTATTAGGAGGTAGCGAGGTGCAGTGGTGAGAGTATAGGAATTAAATAGACCAGGTTCCAGTCCCTGCTCTGCCCCATTAGCTGTGAGCTATTAGAGGAGCTGTTACTGTCCTAGCCTCAGTGTCCTCATCTGTAAAGTGGTGATAATCATCATCTGCTTTATCTATTTTCTTGTGGCTCAGGTGGTAAAGAATCTGCTCGCAATGCTGGAGACCTGGGTTCAATCCCTGGGTTGGGAAGATCCCCTGGAGAAGGGAAAGGCTACTCACTTCAGTATTCTGGCCTGGAGAATTCCATGGACTATGTAGTTCGTGGGGTCACAAAGAGTCGGACATGACTGAACAACTTTCACATTCACAGTCACTTATCTATTCTAAGAGTGAGAAGAGGGACTGCATATAGAAATGTTATGTAGAAGGAGAAACATTGTCCCAAGAGTTAACTAATTTAATGGTCAAACAGACAATACCAGGAAGATGGTACCACTTCCTTGAAATAATTCAGTGAGCAGTTGGAACTGCTTTACTGCCTTGTAGAGGAGGTAATGTAATGCTGGATCTGAAATTTTAGTCAATGTAAAGTTGCGTTTCCCATTGTTCTACATTTCATAAACTTTGTAGTTCAGCATTATTATGGGACTTAGTGTTATTGTTTCAATGTTCTCCAGCCATTATTCTTAGTCATTTCCATGAAAAATGCTATTTGTCACTCTCTTTATCACTAAGAAGGGATGTGGATTGCTGGACATTCACTGCAGTAAGCATGTTAAAAGGACTGACTGGTTGTTCTGGAAGAAATTAGGATCCTGACACCATTTCCATTTTCAATAAGCCATTTTCTTTTCCTCAAGAGATATCAAAAAAAGAAAAAAGGACTGTGAAGGGTTATGTGCAGATATAACTGACATTGGAAAATAGAAACAGAAGTAATGAGAATTGAGAATCAGGTAAAACTTCATCTTCCAAGTTAGCCAGGAGAACAGGTTTCTGAGTAATTCACGTAGTTACTCTGCAAACTTTACAGGTGGAAGCCCTCCTGTTTCTGTGATTTCACTTGTCAAAATCTTTAACATCTGTTTGTATTGAGGTGGCCACCATGTAGAATGTGGAACAATATAGCTCTAAGTTTAAAACCTTTCATGAAGGACTTCCATGGTGGTTAAGCAGTTAAGACTTTGTCTTCCAATGCAGGGAGTGTGGGTTCAATCCCTGGTTGGGGAACTAAGATTCCTCATGACCAAAAAACAAAACAAAAACAGATTATAGACAACAAAAATAATGTTGTAACAAATTCAACAAAGACTTTAAAAATGGTCCCCATTAAAAAAAAAAGAAACCTTTTAAAAAATGTTAAAACCTTTCATGTGCATCAGAGTTCTCACCTGCGACTTAGAAATAATATAATATGTCATAGTGTTATTATAGGTCTAAGTGGGATAACTTCTACTTTTTTTTAAAGCACCCAAAATAGCAGTCAGCACACATTAGGGACTCAAAAGGACCCTGAGCCCCTAATTTTGTACCCTGTCTCCTTGCTCTTCCCTTTCCTACTCCTTTATTGGCTTTCTCAGAAGAATTTTGACTCTGGATTTATCAGTTTTATCATTCTTTGATGTGACAAACCTTGTTTGAAGTTTAAATCCATTTAACAAATGTTGCAGTAACATGGATGGACCTGGAGGGTGTGTTTTGCTAAGTGAAATAAGTCAGAGAAAGACAAATACGGTATGTTTCACGTATATGTGGACTCTAACAAATAAGACAAATGAATATTATAATACAGACACCAACTCACAGAGAACAAACTAGTGGTTCTGATTGAGGAAAATGGTAGGGGGAGGCGCAAGAGAGGGGGAGGGAAATTAAGAGGTATGAAGTACTGGGTATAAAATTAGTAAGATATAAGGATGTACAACACAGGAAAAATATGACCAATATTTTATAATATCTTTATACAGAGTATAAACTATAAACATAGTGAATCCCTATGTTGTAAACCTGAAACTAATATCATAAGTCAACTCTGTGCTTGCTTAGTCATTCAGTTGTGTCTGACTCTTTGTGACCCCGTGGACTGCAGCCCACCAGGCTACTCCATCTGTGGGGATTCTCCAGGAAAGAATACTGGAGTGGATTGCCATGCCCTCCTCCAGGGGATCTTCCCAACCTGGGATCAAATTCAGGTCTCCCACACTGAAGGCAGATTCTTTACCATCTGAGCCACCAGGGAAGCCCAAAAATACTGGAGTGGGTAGCCTGTCCCTTCTCCAGGAGATCTTCCCAACCCAGGAATCGAACAGGGTCTCCTGCATTGCAGGCGGATTCTTTACCAGCTGAGTTACCAACTCTACTTCAAAAATAAAAAAATCCATTTAACACATATATGCTGAGCACCTACTATGTGCCAGGAGATGGAGTTTTCTGTTAACAAGAAACAATCCCCTGAGAAATCTACTCTTTAAGTAAGTGTTTTGGCTTTAAGGATATAGCACTATTTGCTCAGTCTTTTATGTTCATCATGCATAGTCAAAAGGATCAAGAGTACTATGTTGATTTTCTTCTGTAATTCTGGGATGGTGTTTAAAATGAGCTTTGGAATATATGACTTTTTAATCATAATTTTGCTATTTAACAACTGTGTGATCTTGGGTGGAGTTACTTGTCTGAACCACTGTTTGCTCATCTGTAAAACAAGGATACAGTTGCTAACATATAGCATCATTTTCAGGATTAAATGAGATAGAATGCATAAAATATTAGACTCTGTGCTTAGCATATAGTAGATACAAATATGGTAGACATTATAATTATTGCCTACTGGATACTAACTTAGAAAATTCTAATTCTAATAGACTATTTGCATATATACACATGCAGATACACTCAACTACTCCTTTGTTTTCTACACAAATATTTATTGAAGTTCTCCAATATGCAAGGCATACAGTAGTGACCTAAGGCAAATGCTTTCCCACCTATCTCTGTCCTTACAGAGATTACTGTTTATAGGGAAGATGCCTATTAACCAAATTATCATGCCCATAAATGCACAGGTGAATCCGTGGTGAGCATCAGAGATGAGAGGTCACACAATAGGAACTCGATTTAGTCAGAAAGATGAACAAAACCCCTGTTGTGGAAGTGATGATTGAGCTGAAATCTCAGGGAGAAGTTAGCTGGATATTTGAGCAGGGATATGTGTTCCAGGAAGAAAGACCTCTGGGTGCAGACTGGGGCAGAGGAGCACATCAGGCAAGACAAACTTAAAGGCCACTGTGGCCAGAACAGGGAGGTCAAGGCAGAGCATGATATTAGATGAAGTGAACAGATGGTCTGACCATGCCCTAGACGTTGAAGAAAGGGCAACATTTATTCAATCATTCCTTTACAGGGCATCATTTATCCAGTTATGTTTTGACATATACAACATTGGGAGCATGTAGAGATGGTCCCTACTCAGAAAATTTACTGATTACTGAGTGAATTGAAGCATTAAAGACTGTGATTACTTACAGCACAAGATGGAAAAAGATATCATCTGAGAGGTAAGGGCAAAGAGCTGTAAGAATTCAAAGAACTGAGAAACTGTTGAGACCTTCCTAGAATTCTTGCTGGAAACAAATGAAGATTCCCCCACCTGCCCCAAGAAGTACTGTTTGATTCTGATGAAAACAAGGGGGACAAAATCCACGATCACAGAAGTGGGAAAGGGAGCAGTCACAGATACCAGTGATTAGTTTAATGTGGCTGAAATACTTGAGCAAAATAACGGAAGGTGAGCTGGAAGGAGCCAGATCAAGAGGAGTTTTGAATGTTTAGCTGAAGACGTGGTTTTTATATGACAGGGAAAGCCAGATGAGTGACCTAATCAGAATCATAGTCTAAAAAGATCAACCTGGCATTGTGAAGGGTGAGCTGAACAGGGGGAGAGCCTGACACTTGGGAGAGCAGCCAGCAGACAACGACAACTATGCCTGTTTGTCTGCCGTATGAGAGCTGAGCAAGGATGAAAGAGGCACAGGAGGAGAAAGGTGAAGTGTATTCATTTGCTGGGCTTCCGTGACAAGTGCCACAAACTGGGTGGTGCTTTCAACAGAAATTTATTGTCTCCCGGTTCTGAAAACCAGACATTTGAAATCAGGGTGTCAGCAGGGCCACATTCCTTCAAGCCTGTAAGATCCCTCCGTGTTTATTCCTAGCTTCTGATAGTTTTCTGGCCAACTCTGGCGTGCTCTGGCCTCAAGCCGCCGTAAATCCACCCTCTGCCTTCTCCCCGTGGTCTCCCCGTGTCTCAGTCTCTGCAAGCTAGCTGTCTCCGTACAGGGGCCGGCAATCATGTTGGATTAGGGACCCTCTCTACTGCAGTGTGTTTAATCTCCTCTTCAATGACCATATTTCCAAACCAGGCCCTCTTCTGAGGTATCAGGGGGAGGACTTCAACCTATCTTTGCTAGGGGGTGGGGGGGCGGTGCACAATGCAACTCATAAAACTAGGCTTGAAGTCTTACTGGATAGAAAGACAGAGGGAGCAGGCGAAGATAAAGCTCCAAATGTGACTGTGCTGGCTTCCCTGGCTGACCTGCCCTGTGCTTGGGTGTTGCAGGACGCTACCTTTACTGTGTGATGAGACGGGAACCCTGTAAGGGCTCCAGGGCTCCTTGCCCCGCGCCCCTGACAGTGCTGGCTTCTCATCCAGCTCCCACAGCTATGGGAGGAAGTGTTTTCAGAGGAAACGTCGGGGCAAGTTTTCACCTTACTAGACTTTCCAAGTCTAGTACTGTCTGAGAGATAAAAAGCCTGGTTTTGTGATATTTTGTAACACTTCACACTATAACCACTAGATGGCAATCTTCACACATTTTCACGTTTTTTTCTTTTTTTCCCCCAGAAGCAGGAAACGGAGGTAACTGTTTAGCCCTTGGAATATTTAGGGAGGAGTCCTGTTTCATGTGATTCCCTCACAGATTTAAGTGTATCGAAATCTAAAAAAGTGGAAGGAAGACTGTCTCTCACAATAGTCCTAATTAGATTGAGCACTGTTCATACCTTTTAGTCGCATAGTAAATAACATTTATAAATATTCATGGGCTCGTTGCATTCAACCAGGGGGAAAACAAGGACTATTAACAGCAGACGGTCATATAACTGATGCCCAGGCATCTCTGGTATATCAAAAAGGAGACTCTTATTCAGTGTTATCTGGTTACTTGCTCATTAGCAAGGGTCGGGTTGGGGGTGGGAACTTGCTGGAATGTTTTCACTGTATCAGAATTCACGCTTCTGTCGTTTATATTAACCAGAGAGCCATAGAGAGGCAGCTTTAGCTTTGAGAAGATATGGAGAAGGGAGGAAAAGATTAGGGAATTGTAGATCTCCAGCCTGTGCACCTAGCAACTCGACTTGGAATGCTGTTTAAAGAAAATAGTTATTGTTGTTTCTTTAAAGATCTGTTTTAAGTTCAGGCTAATGGTTTGTGTAAGCCATCTTCATGTTTTCTCATTGAAATCTAGAAGCTGAGTTGGACAAAAGGAATAACATAAAATTGTAGGTGCTGGTTAATAAGGCACACTGCATGACAGAAAATTCCAGAATCTTATATTTCTCAAGTTTTCCCCCCAAAGTCTTCAGTTCTATAACATGTAAGTATTATATAAAAGAACATTTATGTTGGAATTATAAGATGCTTCTGCTTTTTTGGAGATGGGTCCAAAAAATAAGCTTGTACTTTTTATTTATCAAGTATTTTTTTCTTCTATATGCATAGTCTGTACTCAGGCAAGGAAGAGGAAACATTTGTTCAGCTAGGTGAATTTGTTCTGGTAAGAGAAGGTGAGGCCTTTCTGAGGCTGGCCTTCCTTTCTTCATGCACAATTCCACCACATTATAAAAGGACACACTTACAGCTTTGTGTTTCTTTAGGTTTTCAGAAAGTGCCACCTGGATAGGTTCCATCTGACCTTATGCTTGGCTTAAATATTAAGCTTAATTACTTAGGCTGTTTCAAGGGAAGCACTCAGCTGTCAAGGTGGTTCTTGACTTACACAGGTTTTCAATTTAAAGCAATCTACAGTCATTAACTCTCCCTGCCTCACCATAACTTTCATCAGGTTGAAAAGCAGACAGTGACATTCTAAATTGAAAAAGGAAGGAGCAGGAATGAGAGAGGTGCAGGAGGCGGTTGCGATGTGACCTAGTTGTTAACAGCAAAAGAGACTGAGTTAAAACTCACCCCTCCCCCGCTCCTGTACTATTCCGTTTGGGTCTTTAAAGATAAACTGCAAAGAAAATTGACAGGCACTGAAGCTCCTTGATGTGACTTGTGTGATCTCTTTGGCTTTCAACGTATAGATGACTAACCCATTCCTCATCCTCCCAAAAAATTAAGAGGGAAGAGTGTGCCTGCTGTGAGAAAGCTCCACTTTCTCAGTGAGCAGATATTACTAGGTTTCACACTAGATGCTCGTTTTGGTGCACAGGGATGGAGGGCCCACACTGGAGGCCAGTCAGTTCACTGTCCTCCTCAGGGTCCCAGGAGCCAGATCTTCAGCTAGTTAGGTCGGGATTCCTCTAAATGTGCCTGCCTGAGAACCACAGCATTCTCGAAGCAGGACATGCTGCATGGCTCAGTCTTAAGGGCAATAAACAGGCTTCAGAGAGATTAAGTGACTTGCTGAAAGTCACTCAGTTTGTTCATGGAAGAGTCAGGACAAATATGATAACTACCATCCATTCAGTACGTACCACATGTCAGACAATTTTATGAACATTATCTCTGTTCCTTACACCAGGCCAAATCATCAAATAGTCTTCTCTCCAGTTAGCAGAGGCAGAAACTCAGAGAGGTTAAGTAATTGGTGTTCATGAGGTCTTGATGTACATCTTAAGTGGGGATATTTTGACACAGAGGTTGTTTTTATATTTGCACCTCTACAGTGCTCTTAAACCATTTACACTTCAGCCTAAAATATCACCTAATAACGAGCTTCACAAACATCCTCACTCTTGTTTTTATATTTGCACCTCTACAGTGCTCTTAAACCATTTACACTTCAGCCTAAAATATCACCTAATAACGAGCTTCACAAACATCCTCACTCCACCCCTGCTCATCCTTACTGGATGAGGTTCAGGACTGGTGGTTGCCAAGGATGGGTAAGATCAAGAATGAATTAAAGGTTGGGTTGGAGTTAGGGGCCAGGAATGGGGTGAGGTCAAGGATTGAGTAAATTCAGGGGTGGGGTGAGGGTCAAATTGAAGGTGAGGTCAAGGATGGAATTGGGCAAAGTTTCCTAATGTGCACTTTCTTTAATATTAATTAAAAAAAAAAACACTGAAACGTGTAATGATTTACTTTTAGACTGTCTCAAAATTTATTTTTCCTTTTCCCTACTTTCCATAATTGAGGTTTCTGGATTTTGAAGTAGAGCTCCCTTCACTGCAATGTTCCATCTCATGCATAGTATGTTATTTGTTTCCCTAAACATCCAACAATAACAAAAGGAGACCCATAGATTCAGAGGCAGAGAACCTTGTAAAAACCCAGCAAGCTATGCCTTCAACTGAGGCTCACAGATTCAGTAACTTCCCCAAGGATGTGAAATTGTCTCCTTAGAGTAATGATAGAGCAAGGGTAGTCTGCCTCCCAAGACCAAGGTCATTCCAGTCCTGGTAATCCGTGCAAGGAACAATCTCCTTTCCTGCAGGCTAGACCTTGGTCTGCAGGTGCAGAAGCTGCACATTCTAGGTGGTCAGGCTGCAGGAGCTTTCTTTTAGCTGGCCCCTTCCCCACCTTCACTTGCCATGAGGGGCTGTTCTAGACGGTTTTTATCTCCCAGGCCCACTCTCCACCTCTCCCCATCCCAATTTGTGCCATGGGGAGGCTTATGGACCACAATGACTGGTTTCCTTGGCTTAAGGCAGTCGTAGAAGAGGCTGGGGTGGGGGGAGCGGGGAGGAGACCAAGGTCAGGTATTTACTTCCTGGCCCTCTCTCAGCCAGGTCATTGTGCCATGTCTATGCCCCTAACCAAAGGCTCCAGCTCCTATTTTAATATACTCTCCTGAAGTGAAAGGCAAAGGAAAAAGGGGAAAATATACACATCTGAATGCAGAATTCCAGAGAATAAAAAGGAGAGATAAGAAAGCCTTCCTAAGTGAATGATGCAAAAATTTAGTTGAAAACAATAGAATGGGAAAGACTAGAGATCTCTTCAAGAAAATCAGAGATACCAGGGGAACATTTCATGCAAAGATGGGCACAATAAAGGAGAGAAATGGTATGGACCTAACAGAAGCAGAAGATATTAAGAAGAGGTGGCAAGAATACACAGAAGAACTGTACAAAAAAGATCTTAGTGACCTGGATATCCATGATGGTGTGATCAGTCACCTAGAGCCAGACATCCTGGAAGTCTGGAGTGTGAAGTCAAGTAGACGTTAGGAAGCATCACTACAAACAAAGCTAGTTGAGGTGATGGAATTCTAACTGAACTATTTCAAATCCTAAAAGACGATGCTGTGAAAGTGCTGCACTCAACATGCCAGCATATTTGGAAAACTCAGCAGTGGCCACAGGACTGGAAAAGGTCAGTTTTCATTCCAATCCCAAAGAAAGGCAATGCCAAAGAATGTTCAAACTACTGCACAATTGCACTCATTTCACGTGCTAATAAGGTCATGCTCAAAATCCTTCAAACTAGGCTTTAACAGTACATGATCTAAGAACTTCCAGATGTACAAGCTAAATTTAGAAAACGCAGAGGAACCAAAGATCAAATTGCCAACATCTATTGGATCATCGAAAAAGCAAGTTAATTCCAGAAAAACATCTACTTCTGCTTCATTGACTATGCTAAAGACTTTGACTGTGTAGATCACAACAAACTGTGGAAAATTTTTAAAGAGATGGGAATACCAGACCATCTTACCTGTCTTCTGAGAAACCTGTATGCAGGTCAAAAAGCAACAGTTAGAACCAGACATGGAACAACAGACTGGTTCCAAATTGGGAAAGGAGTATGTCAAAGCTATATATTTTCACCCTGCTTACTTACCTTATATGAAGAGTACATCATGTGAAATGCTGGGCTGGATTAATCACAAGCTGGAATCAAGATTGTCAGGAGAAATATCAATAACCTCAGCTATGAGGATGACACCACCCTTATGGCAGAAATCAAAGAGGAAGTAAAGATCCTCTTGATGAGGGTGAACGAGGAGAGTTAAAAAGCTGGCTTAAAACTCAACACCCAAAAAATGAAGATCATGGCATCCAGTCCCATCACTTCATGGCAAATAGATAGGGAAACAATGGAAACAGTGATAGGCTTTTTTTTCTTGAGCTCCAAAATCACTGTGGATGGTGACTATAGGCATGAAATTAAAAGATGCTTACTCTTTGGAAGAGAAGCTATGACAAACCTAGACATCATATTAAAAAGCAGAGACATTACTTTTCTGACAAAGGTCCATATAGTCAAAGCTATGGTTTGTCCCATAGCCATGTATGGATGTAAAGAAGATTGAGCACTGAAGAACTTATGCTTTTGAACTGTGCTATTGGAGAAGACTCTTGAGAGTCCCTTGACAGCAAGGAGATCAAACCAGCCCATCCTAAAGGAAATCAGTCCTGAATATTCATTGGAAGGAGTGATGCTGAAGCTGAAGCCCAAATACTTTGGCCACCTGATGCAAAGAACTGACTCACTGGAGAAGACCCTGTTGCTGGGAAAGATTGAAGACAGGAGGAGAAGGGGAGGACAGAAGATGAGATAGTTGGATGGCATCACCGACTCAATGGACATGAGTTTGAGCAAACTCCTGGAGATGGTGAAGGACAGGGAAACCTAGCGTGCTACAGTCCATGGGGTTGCAAAGAGTCAGGTATAACTGGGTGACTGAACAACAAAGGCAGTGGTGGAAGATGCCAGGGCAGGAGGAGACTAAGGCCAGGTATTTACTTCCTTGCCCTCTCTCAACCAGGTCACTGCGGCATGTTTACATCCCTAACCAAAGGCTCCAGCTGCTATTTGAATGCCTTTTTCTGTGCCTCCCTGGGTTCTGGGAGTGGCTCTCTCCATGTTTCCCTTTGAGCTAAGGTGTGCTTCCTTAGCTTAGGTAGTGTCTCCTTCACTTTACCTGCCCTGAGATATTGCAGTATTTCTGTTGTTTCCTTAGATCACACCTCTGTAAAGAGTTTCTTAAAAATTCTCCTCAGGCTGTTTGAGTGTGCTATCCATTCTCTGCTCAAACTGTTTCCTCTTCCTTCCTAACTATTTCCAGTTGGTTAAAAGACATATTATTCCACCCAATATTTAAAGGAGACTTGTAAAAAGAGGTTATCATCATAAATCTTAATAATTCCTTGAAAAGTTTTAGGAGTTTGCTAAGCTGTGACCTGCTACCTTCCTTTTCCTCGTTTGTAAACAACAGATTACATAAAACCTGGGACTCTTAAATTCAGTGACTCAAAAAGAATTACATTTTTTGGGGGGATGAATCAGAGTAAAATGAAGGAAATTTCAAGTCTGCCATAGTTTTTTCCTGTGGAATTGATTGACAATGAGTCTACTGTGGGCAGAGGCACAGCTGTGCTAGAAGAATCATGAAGAAACATCTGAGGTCAATTTAAAATTCCTCTCTGAAAATTGCTGGAGTCTGGTCTGCAGAATTGGACCTGCAATTTTCTAGGTGACTCTGGGGAGCAGATAAAGCCCTAGAATTAAAAAAAAAAAGAGTTTATTCTCCAGAGAGATTGCAGCTAGACAGCTCTAGGGTTGCCAAGAGATGAAGGGTGAATAGATCAAGGTTCTCACAGGGAATCAAGTATTAATGTCCAACTGTGAGAAATAGGTGGAAGAAAGCATGCTAGGTGACCATATATTGCTATTATTCATCTGCCAAATGATTTTTTTTTTTTTCAGAGTGAAATTGTTTAATGACTTTGTGGTAACAGACGTGGACTAGGACTGTACCTGGAAAATGGGAGGTCAGAGGAATGTCTTTCTCAAGAGCACCTGTTGGGAGAGGTACCTCCAGAACATTCTTGCTTCTGCTGTGCTGAACTCTGCACCCCTCCCCCAGGGGCGTGAAGGAAGAGGGATGTGTCCATTAAACCAGGAGCCCCCAACATCCGGGATTTAGTGCCTGACGATCTGAGGTGGAACTGATGTAATAATAATAGGAATAAAGTGCACAATAAATCTAACTCCTGAATCATCCCCAAACCATCCCCCTACCCGGGTCCATGGAAAAATTATCTCCCATGAAATAGGTCCCCGGTGTCAAAAAGGTTGGGAACCACTGCATTAAACTACTACTTTACTAACTCCTTACAAAAAGTTACTGAAGAGATTAAGAAGCTGATACTGAGGTGGGTTCGTGATTTTTCCAAGGCAGGTAGATGGTACAGGCGGCTTCAAATATGGTTTGTCTGATTTCAAATCAAGTCCTACTTTCTTCACACTAATAGTCCAGAGTGTATGACGTTTGAGGCAAAAGGGATGGCAAGGAAAGTGCTAACAAGTATGCTTCCTTCTTCTGACCTTTTCTTAGAGAAAGCTAACCTCCTCCCCACTCAAAACAGCAGGTGGAGACCCAAGGATGGAGTGAAAGAAAATACAGCAGGCAGAGGGCCTTCACAGAGGAGACCAAACTCAGCCAATGAGCTGAACATGGATTTCATTGAATTACATTGTACCTTTAGGTTCTGTGAGGGTGACATCCTGAAATTCTGTCCTAGATTCTTCAAGACAAACACGCCAGTCAGTGCCCAAGGATATACTCTGCTGTTTAAATGCACACAGGTGAGCATCCCTGCAAAGCAGCTTGTTACTGAACAGACCAGAATAGGCCTTACTTCAGACCACCATCATGAGAAAGAAGTGCTTGCTGTGTGTCCTTAACATTCCCTGAGGCTGGAGGTGGCCCCCCTAACTCTACACCCACATGGATGTTATCAGAATCTTCCTTTATTTCTGTCTCCGAAGTTCCAATTAAGAGTACACTTCTCTTCCATTCTCCTCATTCCTACCCCTCACCCCCTTCAAATTCAGCTGACCTGGAAAGCCAGCCCAGGGTTGTCTTAATAACCATAACTTGATCCTGACATCAGCCTCTTATCCAGTTGCTTCCAGCTCACTACATCCAGAGTTTCCCAAATGCCTCTCCCCTGAATTTGTTCCATTAAAAAACCATGGTTGAAAAATGACGTGGTATATTTTGTATGCATCATCTGAACAGTTCATGGCTTTTCTGATTTGTTTTTCAAAACCTGTCTTCTTTTTTGTCCACACTTAATTTGGTTTTGTTTGAAATTTCTGATAAATCCATATAGCCCTGGAAGACTTATGATGAAATCTCATCATCCTTAAGGATGTAAGTTACTTTATGGTTATCACATTTGGGTATAGCCTCACTATTTTACATGCATTGTCTGCCTTAATTTTCACCACAGTCCTATGAAGTAGACATTTTCACCCCAATTTGCAAAAGCTGAGGCTCGGAATGGACAAGTAACATGGTTAATATCACTTAGATGGTAGTGTTCAAACCTAGAACTGTCTCCAAAGCCCATGCTTTCAACCATTATGTTTTATAGTAAATATATTAAGCATTCTCACTCAGGATGACATAAAGAAAGACCATGATCACTATATCAAAGCTGGGAGGGTGCTTACAGATGATTATATCCAAATACCTCATTGTACTGATGACTAGAAGCAGGTTGGATGGGAGAAGGTGTAAAACAGGTGGTTGATTGTCTACTTAGCATCCATTCTCCTGAATCATTCTTCTTAAGGGAACCCTGCTTTCATTTAGGTCTTCTCTATGGGATCATGTGTTGCCAGTGAAGCTGCCCCCTTATTAGTCCTAGGGGATGAGTCATGGCTGGCTAAGCTATCATGGTAATCTCATTCTCCTCACCATTGATTAGCTTAAACATGGACAGATGACACAATTTTTGGCCAATGAATATGAGGAAATCTACTGGAGAGTTTCTGGGAAGGTTTCCCCACTTCTAGAAAGAGCTGTAGGAAGATATCTAAAGATATCTATGAACCCCAGGAAATTCTCCTGATGAAAGGAGAGGAAGTATTAATACTTCTATTTACTATGCCATGTTTTTTTTTTACTAGGTCTTTCCATAAATGTTCTCTTATTCTCAGAACAAAATGACAAGTTATGTTTTATTATATCCATTCATGAATGAAGAAACTCAGACCTAGGAATAGTTAAGTCACTCAGTTATTAATTGGTAGAGCCAGTAGGCAAGTCCTGAAGTGTATGGCTGCAAATCTATTATGTTTTGTGTTAGGTATTTCACACTGGAATTAGATTTATGTTAGTGCTTATATGTCTATGTATGTTTCCCTCTGTGTGTCCGGGTAGAGTTAGGTTCTGATTCTGAAGAGCCCTGTACCCTGAGAGGCTTGTCCTGAGAGCCAGATGATCCATCCAGCTGATGTCTTGGTCTCATGGTCCTCTGAAATGGCACAACCTAGAGATGTGTTTGTGATCAGAGAGGTGCAAATCATTCCATATTGCTGGCTTTGGGGACATGACAGGGAGGCTCCCTTCATCTTATCTAATGTCTTGCTGTTAGCTTTGATCACTTGGAGATTTTGGCTTGAATTAACCGTGGTCACAACAAGTGGTAGGAAATGCCAAATGATTGTTGCTTTGTACAATTTAAGTGATTAGCTTGTTTATTTTCTTGGTTGAATTAATTCAGCTGACCAAGCCAAGTTTTATTTCTTTTAGCTTTTTCTAAAATGAAAATATCTCCAAATAAATATAAAAATTCTTGCCTTACAGGGTTGTAGTGAGAACCAATGAGTTAATGTCCCAAATACAGTTTTTGTTACATGATAAGAAACAGAGCATGATAGTTTTCTAATTCCTTAGTTTCCTGCTTTCTTCCTTTAAATCTTTACTCAATGATTGTCTTCTCAATAAGCTATGAGATTATAAAGAGAGATAGAAGAGGGCAGCAGAGGATGAGATAGATAGCATCACCGTTTCAATGGACATGAATTTGAGCAAACTCCGGGAGATAATAAAGGACAGAAAAGCCTAGTGTGCTGCAGTCCATGGGGTTACAAAGAGTCGGATACAACTTAGCGGCCGAACAACAATGATTCGGATTGCATCAGGGATTGTGGGAAGGCTCCGATGAAGGGGGGTTTCAGCTGAGAGTTTATAATGAGAAGGCATTAGCTGGGTTGATGTTGAGAGGGTGCGGGGAGGAAGAGTAATTAGGAAGAAGGTTGCAACAACATGTGCCAAGACCTTAAGGCAGGAAAGCCACTGATGTATCTCCATCTGAAATGACCATCTTGGTGGGGCTGTAATGAGCCAGGAGGAAAGTGGCATGAATGAGGCTGAGGAAATAGGCAGGGTCAAGTCCCTCAGGGCACTGCAGGGCATGTTCAGCATTTCAGATTGTTCCTTAATTAACATGGAAGCCACTGCAGGCTTAAGGAGGAACGGGATCTGCCTTGTGGAAAACAAATTGGAGAAAGCAGGCATGAAAACAGACTAGTGAGGAGACTTTTGCAGTGGTCCAGGTGAGGAATGATGGCTTGGACTAGAGTGATAACAGTGGAGATGGCAATAAATGGGCATGTTTGAGACATTTTATAGAAGTAAAAGATACGGCTTGTTGATGGATGCAGAACGTAAGATGTGGGAGGCATTAAGGATCCCTGCCAGTTTTTGGAATGAGAAACTCGATGGACAGAGATGCCCATTACCCAAGATGTGAAGCACAGGGAGAAAAGTGGACTTAGGACAGAAGGTCAGGGTTCTGTTTTGACAAATTAAATGTGAGATGCGTGTAAGATATTCAAGTGGAGGTATCAAACAGGAAGGTAGATACATGGTTCTAGAGCTCAGAAGAAGAGTCATTGTTGAAATACAAATTTGACAGTTGTTGGTGAAGAGAGGCTCTTGGGAGTCATTATTATCAGTTTAGATTTTTTTTTAAATGTCAGGCTGACCTTGTACTGTTTTATTTGCCTTCTCTTTTAAATACTGGAGTCTGGCTCTTATTATACCTTTTAGTCTCCTATCTTAATTATCCAATCTCTGACTCATTTTGCAGTTTTCTTTCTAATTATATCATAAAGGCAGAGTGTTATGATAGAAAGATGTATTTTCTGGTTGTTTGTGTGCCTTGGGCAAATCACTTAGGATCTCTGGATATTAGCTTCCTATACATAAAAGAAGTGAGTTGATTGTTTTCAGTTAAAAAATATCTAGGATTATCTAAGAATTACCTGGTTATGTCTGTTTCTCTAAGCAGGATCCATCACTGGACCCCTGGGAAATTAGATCTTGAGGATATTTTGCAATCCACATCATGACCAGCAATTAACAGTTAAGCCAAACACTGTTAATGTCAGTCTCAGATACTATTATTGTAATTCAGAATAGCATTTCTCCTGCATTTGTGGATATCATATGTAGGGAAAAGACAGAAATTCAGACATTTACTCATCAAAGTAGCATCACAGTTAAATCCAAGACAAGCTTGTTTTACTGAAAATTCCTATTGGATAGTCATCCTTCAGGTGGAATTAGGAGTAATCTAAATATCATGGTCCCTGGAGAAGAAAATGACAACCCACCTAGTATTCTTGCCTGGGAAATCCCATGGACACAGGAGCCTGGTGGGCTACGGTCCATGGAGTCGCAAAGAGTTGTACATGACTTGGCAACTAAACAGCAGCTGCAAATATCATGGTGAATCCTAGGAGATGTAATAGCTTGGATTACTGGCCACTGACACATATGACAGCATTTCCTAATATTCTTCAAGGTAAAGCTATACAAAACATCAACATTATCAGCAGTTTTCCCCTTACCTCAGTGACAGCAAAACTTCTCTTGCCACAGGGAACCACCTTATACCACTTGTCATGTAGCACATCCATAAACCCGTGTGACTTGTATTGACTGATTAGTTCGGATATATTGGAGGTAAAAGGAGAGTTGGGAGGGAGACCAATGCCGTACCCTAGAAGAAAATACAGTCTTAGATGAGTGTTTCACTTAAGAGTTTCCTGAGATGTTGCCACCACACCTGATGCTGCTGTCAGACCTGGTAACAAGGACATAGTAAGCTTTCACCATCTTTCCCTCAAAGGACTCAAAAATGTCCTAGGTATGATTACTATGGATCTGCTACTTCTCTGAGTAAAAGAGATGAGTCCAGAAAGGAGAGAAATGATTTGTGTACTGTGTAGTAGGGACACATTGTATTCCAAGGCTTTCTGTCCTTCCCTTCAAGGTATTTTTCAGAAGCCATCTTTCAGGTCTTTACTAGGGCTAGGATTCCCTATCTACTTCTCCCAGAAACCCTCATCTGAACCTTAAAAACACAAAATTTCTTAAATTACAATCCCTGGTCTATGAAATACTCTCATCATTGGTCATACATAACCCTCTTTTACTTTTATTTTTAATAATAGAATGAGGCCTTGTGAATGTACAGTATAGTGTAAATACTAAAACATCAACAAAAACTTGTCAAAAAAAAAGGAGTCTAGTAAAACCAAGTGTTGACGCAAATGTAGATCAGTAGGATCACTTATTCATTGCTTGTGGGAATGCAAATTGATGTACCCACTTTGGAAAACTGTTTGCTATTACTTTATATAGCTGAAGATTTATATGCTCTAAGACAAACAACTTTAAGTACATTCCTAAAGAACTCCTCCACAACTAGACCAGGAGATATGTTTAAGAATGTTCTTAGAGGCATTTTTTATAACAGCAAAAATTGGAAACAACCGAAATGTTAACAAGAAAATGAGTAAATAAATGTGAAATATTTACACAATGGAGTGTTTTATAGTGTGAAACATATGAATGATATGGAATAATATGGATGACTCTTAGCAACACTAAGTAAAAAGATCAGTCTCAGAAGATTGCAGCATGAATCCATTGTGTAAATGCAAAAACATTAAAAACAAACCAGTATATTTTTAGCAATTCATATATATGTGATAGAAGTATATTTAGAAAAAAACCAAGAAAATGATAAACCAAATATCTGGGACAACAGTTATTCAAGGCAAGAGAGGCAGGGGAAAGGATGAAGGAGGAGCTTGAAGATGTAATTTGTTGTCAGAGTTTTAATTAATTAGCTTTGACTCTGTATCTTCACTTGGTCTGGGGCTTTACTTGGTTTCCAAACTGTTACTTCACTGTTAATCTCTTTGACAAGCCATGTGGAAGAGCTAATTACCTACATTTTGTCTTTAACTACTGGATTGTATAGTAAAAAAAAGATGTATTGCTGTCAAGATGATTGAGGAAGGAAAACTGAAAATATAGCTAGCTCTTTTTTTCACTTGCAAAGACAAAAGTCTGTCAAGAATATAGAGATGTAGAGCAGAAACTAACACATTGTAAAGCAGTGATGCTCCAATAAAAATTAATAAAATAATTTAAAAATGAAGGCAAAGAAACCAAGAAACAAAAAACATATGCACATAACTTTATATAAATAGATAGTCAGCAAGGACCTACTGTTTAGCATGGGGAACTCTACTCAATACTCTGTAATAACCTACATGGGAAAAGAATCTGAAAAATAATAGATATAATTATCCATATAACTAAATTGCTTTGCTATATACTTGAAATTAATACAACATTGTAAATCAACTATAATATAAAAGAAAATTTTTTAAATGTTAAAAACATCCAAAGATACTTCATGGAAACAAATGCTTGCTATCATATTTCCATCTTACAATTTATTTCCAAAGACATTAGCTTTTGTTCTTTTTTGAAATTATAGATACACAAGCCCTTTTAAAAAATTGATTTATTTTTCATTGAGGCATAATTGCTTTACAGAATTTTGTTGTTTTCTGTCAAAACTCAACATGAATCAGCTATAGGTATACATATATCCCCTCCCTTTTGAAACTCCCTCCCATCCCACCCCTCTATGCTGATACAGAGCCCCTGTTTGAGTTTCCTGAGCCATACGAAAAATTCCTGTTGGCTATCTATTTTAGATATGGTAATGTAAACTTCCATGTTACTCTTTCCATACATCTCACCCTCTCCTCCCCTCTCCTCATGTCCATAAGTCTATTCTCTATGTCTGTTTCTCCATCATTGCCCTGCAAATAAATTCTTCAGTACCATTTTTCTAGATTCTGTATATATGCATTAGAATACAATGTTTATCTTTCTCTTTCTGACTTACTTAACTCTCTATAATAGGTTCTAGGTTCATCCATCTCATCAGAACTGACTCAAATGCATTCTTTTTTTATGGCCGAGTAATATTCCACTGTGTATATGTACCACAACTTCTTTATCCATTCATCTGTCCGTGGACATTTAGGTTGCTTCCATGTTCTAGCTATTGTAAATAGTGCTGCAATGAACGATGAGATACTTGTGTCTCTTTCAATTTTGATGTCCTTAGGGTATATGCTTAGGAGTGGGATTGCTGGGTCATGTGGTGGTTTTGAGGAATCTCCTCACCGTCTTAGTTTTTTGAGGAATTTCCATACCAACTTCCATAGTGGCTGTATCAGTTTACATTCCCACCAACAGTGCAAGAGTGTTCCCTTTTCTCCACACCCTCTCCAGCATTTATTGTTTGTAGACTTTTTGATGAGGGCCATTCCAACTGGTGTGAGGTGATATCTCATTGTAGTTTTGATTTGCATTTCTCTAATAATGAGCGATGTTGGAACATCTTTTCATGTGTTTGTTAGCCAACTGTAAGTCTTGTTTGGAGCAATGTCTGTTTAGGTCTTTTTCCCACTTTTTGACTGGGTGGTTTGTTTTTCTGGTATTGAGTTGTATGAGCTGCTTGTATATTTTGGAAATTAATCCTTTGTCAGTTATTTCATTTGCTATTATTTCCCCCCATTCTGAGGGCTGTCTTTTCACCTTGCTTATAGTTTCCTTTGCTGTGAAAAAACTTTTAAGTTTAATCAGGTCCCACTTGTTTACTTTTGTGTCATCGAGTGTTCTGCCTATGTTTTCCTCTAAGAGTTTTATAGGTTCTGGTCTTACATTTAGGTCTTTAATCCATTTTGAGTTTATCTTTGAGTATGGTGTTAGGAAGTGTTCTAATTTCATTGTTTTACATGTATCTGTCCAGTTTTCCCAGCACCATTTATGGAAGAGGCTGTCTTTGCCCCATTGTATATTCTTGCCTCCTTTGTCAAAATTAAGGTACCCATAGGTGCATAGGTTTATTTCCGGGCTTTCGATCTTGTTCCATTGGTCTATATTTCTGTTTTTGTGCCAGTACCATACTATCTTGATGACTGTAGCTTTGTAGTATAATCTGAAGTCAGGAAGGTTGATTCCTCCAGCTCCATTCTTCTTTCTCAAGGCTGTTTTGGCTATTCGGGGTCTTTTGTGTTTCCATATGAATTGTGAAATTTTTTGTTTTAGTTCCGTGAAAAATGCCTTGGTAATTTGATAGGGATCACATTGAATCTGTAGATTGCTTTTGGTACTACAGTGATTTTCACAATATTGAGTCTTCCTACCCAGGAACATGGAACATCTCTTCATCTGTTTATGTTGTCTTTGATTTCTTTCATCAGTGTCTTATAATTTTCTGTGTACAGTTCTTTTGTCTCCTTAGGAATAAATCCTAGATATTTAATTCTTTTTGTTTCAATGGTGAATGGGATTGATTCCTTAATTTCTCTTTCTGATTTTTCATTGTTAGTATATAGAAATGCAAGTGATTTCTGTGTATTGATTTTGTATCCTGCAACTTTGCTAAATTCACTGATTAGCTCTAGTAATTTTCTGACAGTATCTTTAGGGTTTTCTATGAATACCAGACCACCTGACCTGTCTCTTGAGAAACCTGTGTGCAGGTCAGGAAGCAACAGCTAGAACTGGACATGGAACAACAAACCGGTTCCAAATAGGAAAAGGAGTACGTCAAGGCTGTATATTGTCACCCTGCTTATTTAACTTATATGCAGAGTACATCATGAGAAACACTGGGCTGAAGGAAGCACAAGCTGGAATCAAGATTGTCGGGAGAAATATCAATAACCTCAGATATGCAGATGACACCACCCTTATGGCAGAAAGTGAAGAAGAACTAAAAATCCTCTTGGTGAAAGTGAAAGAGGAGAGTGAAAAAGTTGGCTTAAAACTCAACATTCAGAAAACTAAGATCATGGCATCCGGCCCCATCACTTCATGGCAAATAGATGGGAAAACAGTGGAAACAGTGGCTGACTTTATTTTTGGGGGCTTCAAAATCACTGCAGATGGTGATCGCAGCCATGAAATTAAAAGATGCCTACTCCTTGGAAGGAAAGTTATGACCAACCTAGATAGCATATTAAAAAGCAGAGACATTACTTTGCCAACAAAGGTCCATCTAGTCAAGGCTATGGTTTTTCCAGTAGTCATGTATGGATATGAGAGTTGGACCATAAAGAAAGCTGAGCACCGAAGAATTGATGCTTTTGAACTGTGGTGTTGGAGAAGACTCTTGAGAGTCCTTGGACTGCAAGGAGATCCAACCAGTCCATCCTAAAGGAGATCAGTCCTGGGTGTTCATTGGAAGGACTGATGTTGAAGCTGAACTCCAATACTTTGGCCACCTGATGCGAAGAGCTGACTCATTTGAAAAGACCCTGATGCTGGGAAAGACTGAGGGCAGGAGGAGAAGGGGACGACAGAGGATGAGATGATTGGATGGAATCACGGACTCAATGGACATGGGTTTGGGTAGACTCTGGCAGTTCGTGATGGACAGGGAGGCCTGGCATGCTGCGGTTCATGGGGTCACAAAGAGTCGGACACGACTGGCAACTGAACTGAACTGAACTGAACTGATGTACATCTGCATGTACATTTGCATGTCATCTGCAAACAGTGAGAGCTCTCCTTCTTTTCTGATCTGGATTCCTTTTATTTCTTTTTCTTCTCTGATTGCTGAAGCTAGGACTTCCAGAACTATGTTGAATGATAGTGGCGAAAGGGGATAGCCTTGTCTTGTTCCTGATCTTAGGGGGAATGCTTTCAGTTTTTCACCATTGAGAATAAAGTTTGCTGTAGGTTATCATATATGGCCTTTACTATGTTGAGTTAGGTTCCTTCTAGGGCCAGTTTTTGAAGAGTTTTAATAATAAATGGGTATTGAATTTTGTCAAAGACTTTTTCTGCATCTCTTGAGATGATCAAATGGTTTTTATCTTTCAACTTGTTAATATGGTGAATCACATTGATTGATTTGTGTATACTGAAGAATCCTTGCATTCCTGGAATAAACCAAACTTGATCATGGTGTATGAGCTTTTTGATGTGTTGCTGAATTCTGTTTGCTAAATTTTTTTGAGTATTTTGGCATCTATTGGCCTGTAGTTTCCTTTTTTGTGCTGTTTTTGTCTGGTTTTGGTATCAGGGTGACTGTGGCCTCATAGAATGAATTTTGAAGTGTTCCTTCCCCTGCAAGTTTTTTTTTTTTTTTTTCTTCTGCAAGTTTTTGAAAAAGTTTTAGAAGGATAGGCATTAGCTCTTCTCTAAACATTTGATAGACTTCTCCTGTGAAGCCATCTGGTCCTGGGCTTTTGTTTTTTGGGGTATTTTTGATCACAGCTTCCATTTCAGTGCTTGTAATTGGGTTGTTCATAATTTCTATTTCTTCCTGGTTCAGTCTTGGAAGATTGAACTTTTCTAAGAATCTGTCCATTTTTTTCAGGTTATCTATTTTATTGCCATATAGTTGTTCGTAATAGTCTCTTACAATCCTTTGTATTTGTGCATTGTCTGTTGGAACCTCTCCTTTTTCATTTCTCATTTTGTTGATTTGATTTTTCTCTCTTTTCTTCTTAATGAGTCTGGCTAAAGGCTTGTCAGTTTTGTTAATCTTCTCAAAGAACCAGCTTCTAGTTTTATTAATCTTTACTATTGTTTCTTTCTTTTTCATTTATTTCTGCTCGGATCTTTATGATTTCTTTCCTTCTACTAATTTTTTTTTTGTTTTTTGTTGTTATTTTTCCAGTTGTTTTAGGTGTAAAGTTAGGTTGTCTATTCAATGTTTTTCTTGTATCTTGAGGTAGAATTGTATTGCTATAAACTTCCCTCTTAGAACTGGTTTTGCTGCTTCCCATAGGTTTTGAGTTGTGGTGCTTTCATTGTCATTTGTTTCTAGAAATTTTTTGATTTCCCTTTTGATTTCTTCAGTAACCTATTGGTTATTTAGAAATGGATTGCTTAATCTCCATGTGTTTGTGTTTCTTATAGTT
The DNA here is from genome assembly GCF_019320065.1 of Cervus canadensis. NCBI lineage: Eukaryota > Metazoa > Chordata > Mammalia > Artiodactyla > Cervidae > Cervus > Cervus canadensis. The sequence goes on from NC_057415.1 coordinate 24,187,432, forward strand.
TTTTTTCTTGTAATTTATATCTAGTCTCATAGAATTGTGGTTGGAGAAGATGATGCTTGATACGATTTCAATTTTCTTAAATTTATTGAGGTTTCATTTGTGATCCAAGATGTGATTTATCCTGGAGAATGTTCCATGTGCACTTGAGAAGAAGGTATATTCCTCTGCTTTTGGATGGAATGTCCTGAAGATATCAATGAGATCCAACTCATCTAATGTATCATTTAAGACTTGATTTCCTTATTAATTTACTGTTTTGATGATCTGTCCATTGGTGTGAGTGAGGTGTTACAATCTCCTACTATTATTGTGTAACTGTCAATTTATCCTTTTATGTCTGTTAGTGTTTGTCTTATGTGTTGAAGTGCTCCTATGTTGGGTGCATAGATATTTCCAGTTGTTATGTCTTCCTCTTGGATTGATCCCTTGATCATTATGTAGTGTCCTTCCTTATCTCTTGTAATTTTCCTAATTTTAAGGTCTATTTTGTCTGATATGAGGATTGCTACTCCAGCTTTCTTTTGCTTCCCATTTGCATGGAACATATTTTTCCATCCTCTCACTTTCAGTTCCCGTGTGTCTTGAGGTCTGAAGTGGGTTTCTTGTAGACAGCATATATATGGGTCTTGTTTTTGTATCCATTCAGCCAGTCTGTGTCTTTTCATTGGAGCATTTAACCCATTTACATTTAAAGTAATTATTGATATATATGTTCCTATTGCCATTTTCTTAATTGTTTGGGGTTGATTTTGTAGATCTTTTTTTCTTCTCTTATATTTCTTGACTATATTATAAGTCCCTTTAACATTTTCTGTAAAGTTGGTTTGATAGTACTGAATTCTCTTAACTTTTGCTTTTCTGAAAAGCTTTTTCTTTCTCCATCAGTTTTGAATGAGATCCTTGCTGGTTACAGTAATCTTGGTTGGAGACTTTTCCCTTTCAGTACTTTAAATATATCCTGCCAATCCCTTCTGGCCTGCAGAGTTTCTGCTGAAAGATCAGCTGTTAAGCATATGGGGTTCCCCTTGTATGTTACTTGTTGCTTCTCCCTTGCTGCTTTTAGTATTCTTTCTTTGTGTCTAGTCTTTGTTAGTTTGATTAGTATGTGTCTTGGAGTGCTTCTTCTTGGGTTTATCCTGTATGGGACTCTTTGTGCCTCTTGGAGTTGATTGACTATTTCCTTTTCCATATTGGGGAAATTTTCAACTATAATCTCTTCAAAAATTTTCTCATACCCTTTCCTTTTCTCTTCTTTTTCTGGGACCTCTATAATTCGAATGTTGATGCTTTTGATATTGTCCCAGAGGTCTCTGGGACTGTCCTCAGTTCTTTTCATCCTTTTACTTTATTCTGCTCTTCAGAAGTTATTTCCACCATTTTATCTTCCAGCTCACTGAATTGTTCTGCTTCAGATATTTTGCTATTGATTCCTTCTAGAGTATTTTTAATTTCAGTAATTGTGTTGTTTGTCTCTGTATGTTTATTCTTTAATTCTTCTAAGTCTTTGTTAATTGATTCTTGTATTTTCTCCATTTTTTTTTCAAGGTTTTTGATAATCTTTACTGTCATTTTGTTTTTCTCATTCAGAATATATATATATATATATATATTTTTTCTTATCAGCCATAGATTTACACGTATTCCCCATCCCGATCCCCCCTCCCACCTCCCTCTCCACCCGATTCCTCTGGGTCTTCCCAGTGCACCAGGCCCGAGCACTTGTCTCATGCATCCCACCTGGGCTGGTGATCTGTTTCACCATAGATAGTATACATGCTGTTCTTTTGAAACATCCCACCCTCACATTCTCCCACAGAGTTCAAAAGTCTGTTCTGTATTTCTGTGTCTCTTTTTCTGTTTTGCATATAGGGTTATCGTTACCATCTTTCTAAATTCCATATATATGTGTTAGTATGCTGTAATGTTCTTTATCTTTCTGGCTTACTTCACTCTGTATAATGGGCTCCAGTTTCATCCATCTCATTAGACTGATTCAAATGAATTCTTTTTAATGGCTGAGTAATATTCCATGGTGTATATGTACCACAGCTTCCTTATCCATTCTCTGCTGATGGGCATCTAGGTTGCTTCCATGTCCTGGCTATTATAAACAGTGCTGCAATGAACATTGGGGTGCACGTGTCTCTTTCAGATCTGGTTTCCTCAGTGTGTATGCCCAGAAGTGGGATTGCTGGGTCATATGGCAGTTCTATTTCCAGTTTTTTAAGAAATCTCCACACTGTTTTCCATAGCGGCTGTACTAGTTTGCATTCCCACCAACAGTGTAAGAGGGTTCCCTTTTCTCCACACCCTCTCCAGCATTTATTGCTTGTAGACTTTTGGATAGCAGCCATCCTGACTGGCGTGTAATGGTACCTCATTGTGGTTTTGATTTGCATTTCTCTGATAATGAGTGATGTTGAGCATCTTTTCATGTGTTTGTTAGCCATCTGTATGTCTTCTTTGGAGAAATGTCTGTTTAGTTCTTTGGCCCATTTTTTGATTGGGTCATTTATTTTTCTGGAATTGAGCTGCAGGAGTTGCTTGTATATTTTTGAGATTAATCCTTTGTCTGTTGCTTCATTTGCTATTATTTTCTCCCAATCTGAGGGCTGTCTTTTCACCTTGCTTATAGTTTCCTTTGTTGTGCAAAAGCTTTTAAGTTTCATTAGGTCCCATTTGTTTAAGTTTGCTTTTATTTCCAATATTCTGGGAGGTGGGTCATAGAGGATCCTGCTGTGATTTATGTCTGAGAGTGTTTTGCCTATGTTCTCCCTCTAGGAGTTTTATAGTTTCTGGTCTTACATTTAGATCTTTAATCCATTTTGAGTTTATTTTTGTGTATGGTGTTAGAAAGTGTTCTAGTTTCATTCTTTTACAAGTGGTTGACCAGTTTTCCCAGCACCACTTGTTAAAGAGGTTGTCTTTTTTCCCTTGTATATCCTTGCCTCCTTTGTCAAAGATAAGGTGTCCATAGGTCCGTGGATTTATCTCTGGGCTTTCTATTCTGTTCCATTGATCTATATTTCTGTCTTTGTGCCAGTATCATACTGTCTTGATGACTGTGGCTTTGTAGTATAGTCTGAAGTCAGGCAGGTTGATTCCTCCAGTTCCATTCTTCTTTCTCAAGATTGCTTTGGCTATTCGAGGTTTTTTGTATTTCCATACAAATTGTGAAATTCTTTGGTCTAGTTCTGTGAAAATACCGTTGGTAGCTTGATAGGGATTGCATTGAATCTATAGATTGCTTTGGGTAGAATAGCCATTTTGACAATATTGATTCTTCCAATCCATGAACACGGTATGTTTCTCCATCTGTTTGTGTCCTCTTTGATTTCTTTGATCAGTGTTTTATAGTTTTCTATGTATAGGTCTTTTGTTTCTTTAGGTAGATATACTCCTAAGTATTTTATTCTTTTTGTTGCAATGGTGAATGGTATTGTTTCTTTAATTTCTCTTTCTGTTTTCTCATTGTTAGTGTATAGGAATGCAAGGGATTCTGTGTGTTAATTTTATATCCTGCAACTTTACTATATTCATTGATTAGCTCTAGTAATTTTCTGGTAGAGTCTTTAGGGTTTTCTATGTAGAGGATCATGTCATCTGCAAACAGCGAGAGTTTCACTTCTTCTTTTCCTATCTGGATTCCTTTTACTTCTTTTCCTGCTCTGATTGCTGTGGCCAGAACTTCCAACACTATGTTGAATAGTAGTGGTGAGAGTGGGCACCCTTGTCTTGTTCCTGATTTCAGGGGAAATGCTTTCAATTTTTCACCATTGAGGGTGATGCTTGCTGTGGGTTTGTCATATATAGCTTTTATTATGTTGAGGTATGTTCCTTCTATTCCTGCTTTCTGGAGAGTTTTAATCATAAATGAGTGTTGAATTTTGTCAAAGGTTTTCTCTGCATCTATTGAGATAATCATATGGTTTTTATCTTTCAATTTGTTAATTTGGCTAAGATCAAGTGTAGTATCTGTTCTTATCAGTTTAATCTTTACTGTCATTTTTCTGAACTGTTTTTCAGGTGGTTTGCCTATTTCCTCTGCATTTATTTGGACTTCTGTGTTTCTAGTTTGTTTCTTCATTTGTGTAGTATTTCTCTGCCTTTTCATTATTTTTTTTTAAACTTATTGTGTTTGAGGTCTCCTTTTCCCAGATTCAAGGAAAGTTGAATTCTTTCCATGAAGAAGATTGAATTCTTTCTTCCTTTTGGTTTCTGCCCTCATAAGGTTGGTCCAGTGTTTTATGTAAGCTTCATCTAGGGTGAGATTTGTGCTGAGTTTTTGTTTGTTTGTTTGTTTTTCCTCTGATGGGCAAGCTGAGTGAGGTGGTAATCCTGTCTGATGATGACTGGCTTTGTATTTTTGTTTTCTTTGTTGTTTAGATGAGGAGTCCTGCACAGGGTGTTACTGCTGGTTGGGTGATGTTGGATTTTGTATTCAAATGGTTTCCTTTGTGTGAGCTTTCACTATTTGATACCCCCTAGGGTTAGTTCTCTGGTAGACTAGGGTCTTGGAATCAGTGCTCCCACTCCAAAGGCTCAGGGCTTGATCTCTGTTGCTCCCGGTAGTCTTTTCAGGGACCACCTAGGAAGGCAGCTGTCAAACAGGGCTGGTCTTCCTGGGGCGAGGAGTCCACCTCCAGCCCAGGACAGGGCAGTGACTCAGGCCTCTGGGCACGTTGTGTCACTTCATTCGGGAAACCTTTGGTGCAGCTTTTCTGGTCATGGCTCAGGTTTTGTGATCTTAGCACATGAGAGTCCAGGAGTAGGTGAACTGAGCTTCTCTTTCTGGGCTCTGGTCATGTAATTCACTGCAGGAAAGTCAAGGCCATGTGTTCACTAGTCTGTCTCCTCCTCTGATTACACAAGTTCTTTTTTAAAAATATGAGGCTTGAGATTTGTGTATAACTAATAAAAGAGAAGAAATAAATAATACAGAAAAAATTTTGCATTTTAAAGAGCTGTATGTTTTTTCCCCTTGGTAATTTTGTTTGTTCCTTAACAAAGGAGAGTCAAGGAAATGATGACAATGTCAAGAGCATGATTAGAATTTTCCATTCAAAGAGCTATTTTGAGTGCCTGTTTTGTGCCTAGTAGTTTTGGTTTGAAAGGCAAGGCTGACAATAAAAGACTTTACCCGGGCAGTCTGTTCTTCAGCTGATGTTATCATTAAATAACATTTTTTTAAAAAGTAATGGGTAACTATAAGGAAGTAACAAAGTTTCTTTGGAAATGTTTATTATAATGAATGCTATTGACAATTCAGCTGCACAGAATTCATTCAGTACCTATTTACATGTCAGGCACAATACTAGTCATGTGTATAATAATATTCACTGACTAATTCACACATTTATTCATTCACTCATTCATCCATTCAATGCATATTTACTGAATGAATAGGCACTGTGTTAAGTGGTTGGGATTTAGCAGTAAGTAAGGTAAATATAGTCCCTGCTGTCATGGCATGTATCCTCTTAGGGAGGCAGATACTAAACAATGTACTGCATAATGATTATTTCATTACAACTGAGACATCTAAGGTTGTACCAGCTTGTGCGAGAAGGACAGAGACTTATACTAACAAGTAAGGACTTGGAACTATTTGGTGAGTGTGGTCAGAATAATTAGGCCAGGTTTGCTGAATAATTTGTATTTTTTCCTCCTGAGGCAATAACTTTCAACAACAACAACAATTTCTAATACTATAGAGGGCTTACTATTTGCCAAGTACTGTTCAGTAATGGACTTTTTATATGCCTTACTCCAGTTTATAGATCATGCACTAGTCTAAGATTGCATATTAGGTTGTGGCATACAGGTCAGTTAAATCTCTCTGGGGTTCTAATAATGAGAACCTGAACATACTGAGCCCTATGGTGTGCCAGATACCACCCATGCAGGATATGTATTACTTAGTTCAGGCAGTCGCTCAGTCACATCTGACTCTGCAACCCCATGGACTGCAGCAATCCAGACTTCCTTGTCCATCACCAACTTCTGGAGATTGCTCAAACTCATGTCCATCGAGTCGGTGATGCCATCCAACCACTTTATCCTCTGTCATCCCCTTCTCCTCCTGCCTTCAATCTTTCCCAGCATCAGGGTCTTTTCCAATGAGTCAGTTCTTTGCATCAGATGGCCAAAGTATTGGAGTTTCAGCTTCAGCATCAGTCCTTCCAATGAATATTCAGGGCTGATTTTCCTTTAAGATTGATTGGTTGGATCCCCTTAAGAGTCCAAGGGACTCTTAAGAGTCTTCTGCAACACCACAGTTCAAAGCATCAATTCTTTGGTGCTCAGCTTTCTTTATAGTCCAACTCACTCATCCTTACATGACTACTGGAAAACCATAGCTTTGACTAGATGGACCTTTGTTGGCAAAGTAATGTCTCTGCTTTTTAATACGCTATCTAGGTTGGTCTTAGCTTCTCTTCCAAGGAGTAGAGATTTAAAGACTGAGCAAATAAATGGCCTAATGTCACGCAGATCACAGTTGGCAAAGCTAGCATTTGAAATTGGGTCTGCTTGAATCTAAAAACCAGTGCTTCTTCCAATGTATCCATTATAGCATGAGACCAAGGCAAAGGAATATTTGACATATTCCTCCCCTTCAAACAGCCCCTGTCACTACAGTCATATTGACATAATATCCCCAAGCCAGGCAATACAGTAAAAACCTACAATCATCTAAACTGGTGGTTTGTTTATTCTTCTTCCTCTAATTGTTTTAGATATAAGGTTAGATTGTTTACTTGAGATTTTTCTTGAGGTAAGAGTGTATTGCTATAAACTTTTGTCTTAGAACTACTTTTTCTGTATCCCATAGGTTTTGAACCATTCTGCTTTTGCTTTGTTTTCATTTTTTTTATTTCCTCTTTGATTTCTTCAGTGTGAACTGGTGGCTTGAATTCAGCAGATACAAATATAAATATTATTCATGGGCAGATTTTGTCATAAACTTTTCAGTAAATTGTGTAAATACAGCATAAGTGCAGCCCCAACTGGTATGATTGAACACAAATGGGGAAAGTAACTAGCAAGGATCCTTCCTGGTTATATTGCTTCTCCTAAAAATCCTCCTAAAGTCAGTAATTCTAGTCCAAGTTAATGTAATCATTGCAGGATTGTTTTTGTTTTTCACTTGACAACTATTTATTGGACAGCTATGCATCACTTTCACAAATAGAGGTTGAAAGCTGTTCTGTCTCAGACACTCAGCCAAGTGCCATAGAGTTTGCAGTGTTGGTCACTCAGCTGTGTCCAACTCTTTGCAACCCCATGGATGCAAAGAAAGTTTAAAAAATTTTTAACTTTAAGAAATCTTTAAGAAGAATCTTTATGAAAGTTTAAAAATCTAAGATTAATAGTTATGATATACATTTACATATTTTAAGAATAGAATTTTGGCATTACAACAGAAGTATAAAAATTACTTTAAGGGAAAAAGTTGTGTTGAAATTGCAGAGACATTTAGAAAATTGCTATGTAGGAAATAATTAATATGAAATCACTCTACTTCATCATGTTAAGGTTAATATGTAATTGACTACTAAAAATAGATGACCATTCTTTAAAATTTTCAATTTTAACACATATATTAAGTGTTAATATTTTAATAATTATTGGCATTAATAAAATTATTATTAGCTAATTAAAACAACTATGCATATGGAACATAGGGAAAAACAGGCAAAATAGTTATGTGGTAATTAGAAGAGGTATGTGTTAAAAGACACAAAAATCAATTCAGAAACATAAAATAGTAAAGCCTTGAAGATTTCATTTCTGTCTTCTTTGTCAGCTGCTTTTCAAATTTGATTGTGTTCATTGGTCAAAGACTTCTTATCTTTAAATTGCTGACTCAACTTAGCAGCCTGAGTTGCTTTCATTATCATTAGAAATTTGGCTTTGCAATAAAGATGAGGCTGACTATTTTGTGGTTGATGAATGAAGTGAAATGGAATCCTTCAACCCTAGAGATGAAGACTTCAGGCACCCTGGAAACTGGATACAGCTTAATAGCCCAAGAGAACAATTTTCAGAATAGAATTCTAATATTTTCCCCATGGATACATCAGCTTTACTAAGCTAAGAGTGGTAGAAATGTATTTTGGCTAGCAAGTGTATAGTTAAAAATTCATAGACTACAAAAATCTTCCTGAAATGTGGTTGGAAAATAGATATTTTGAAAATAAGATCTTAGTGTTAAAAACACCTCCGGAAGAAAGATAAATTCAGTTTTACAGTCAATCAGCTATTCCAGAGCGATGGTTGAGCATATTTTGGAATAGTTCTAACCTTAAAGGAGACTTTAAAAATGGGTTTCCTTTATCTTCAGCACATCAAAGTGGAGACAGAGTGTGTGTAAGAAGCTGAGATATATGAAGGTGATCTATCTTGGGATAATTTTATAGTAAATTGGTCTCAATCCTTTAGTATATTTAATATTATATTGAATATATTGAATAATATTATATTGAATATATTGAATAATAGCCTGGTGACTCAGATAGAAAAGAATATACCTGCAATATAGGAGAACTGGGTTTGATCCCTGGGTCAGGAAAATCTTTTGGAGAAGGAAATTGCAACCCACTCTAGTATTCTTGCCTTGAAAATTCCATGGACGAGAAGCCCGGTGGGCTACAGTCCAAGGGGTCACAAGGAGTTGGAAACTACTGAGCCATTAACACTCTCGCTGTCACTTTTACTATGTGCTTGAACATGCTTTACATGTATTATTTTACTTAATCATCATAGCAACTCTGTCCTAGATGTACTATTCACAAACCCATTATGCAGATGAGGAAGCTGAAGAACAGATTGTGACTTGCCCAACTAACAGAGTTATTTGGGAACAGCAACTCTATTGTAACCTAAGCACTCAAGACTCCAGAGCTAGTGCTTCAAGCACTGTACTAAATAATTAGTGGAAAGCAAGTAAAAGAACAAACTCAAAAACAGGCAAAGGTCTTTGGCAGAAAGTTCACAAATCATTACTGTGCAGTTCCATTACTTTTTCTTCTCATTTGACCTTTACTGTCAGTTTACTCCAATGCATAAATTTGGGACATGTATTCAATTATCTCAACACTTTCTTTTTTCAGACAGACAATATATCTTTGTGTCCCTGGTATATAGTTTTTAATAAGACCAGAGACTTTCCACATGTTCTTGAATATTTAATAATTTTGGTTTGCTGCACTGAAGACTCACGGAATGGTTTCAAAGTCAGTGTGGACTGTTGTCTCTCATTTGCCCCCCATTGACCTTTAGGTGTTAAATAAAAGCAGAATGGTGAAGTTGGGAAGGGTGTTTAGTAGTCACACTGAGTTGATATAATGTCATTACTACAGAGAGTGATGGCATCACCGACTCAATGGACATGAGTTTGAGTAGACTCTGGGGGTTGGTGATGGACAGGGAGGCCTGGCGTGCTGCAGTCCATGGGGTCGCAGAGTCGGACATGACTGAGTGACTGAACTGAACAGAGAGTGAATGTACCTTCAGCATGAGGGAATCAATGGATTCCATTTTCCCTCCTAAGTTCCCAAAATCTTTTAAACACTTTGGAAAGTATATGCAGACTTTTCAGGGTACTTTTGATTACCTACATAAGGAAGTGATTAGGTATTTAGTCAAATACAACTTAATGAGTTATATAATAGGGTAATAAATCATTTATTACATAACTGTTAAATGCCTTGCATTGCACTAGATCCTGTGAGAGAATACAGACATACGGAACATTCCTGTAAGCTAAATAGGTAAAAATTGTTCATAAATTGCTTTTGTGATATTTTATGCCTATAAAGTCTAATTAATTAATAATAAAGTACACATTTTCATAAATTAAAAAAACCTAAATGTTGTTAATGAAAAGCATATAATATTTTTTAAAAATTTCATGAAGAGAGAAATATTCCATTAAAATCTATTAATTTTTTCTTTAAAGCTATAGTCAAGAGTTTTATTAGTATCTCTATCACATTGTTTTTTTGTAACTTATAAGTATGCTTACTTTGTGTTTTACCAAGTTCTGCCTTTAGGTTGTAAACTTGTTCACAGAGGCTGTATTGAATTAAAATTTCTGATTTGCACATCACCCAGAATAAACCAGCAGTGGCTTTTTAAAGAATAGACCAACAATGATGAGAATATTCTCTGTATTCAAGTCTATAGTCTTTCTGCTGTCTTGCAGAGAGAGTGTTTCCCTGTGCCATTTTGTATTTATTCCCTTGGAAAACAATGTGGTGTCTGGAGATGATGGAGACTGTGAGACACCAAGTCTCATGAGCACAGATGGAAATGTGAACAGGAAACCAGTGGGGAATTAATTGTGTGGCATCTGGCACTGGGGTCTAGCAGAGGCAAACAAGCCATTTCACCACTGCCTTTTGACAAGATAGAGTTGCCCCCTGAAAACAAAGGTGGAAAACAAGAGTCCCTCATTCTTTTACCCACTACAAATGATTCATTGTTAACAGCTGCTAATGGCAAAAGGGACTTCAATTACCCTGTGTATCTAGGATAGAAAAAGGAAATAACATCCTTTCCATTTACCCAGATGCCACACAAATGGGAAATTTTCCACTCTTACATCGAAATGTGGTTATATAATCAACATTCTTTTGGTTTTCTAGTTTTTCTTTGGTTTCTCTTTTTGTGCCCTGCAACACAATTGTGTCTTTGTCACTGTTGTCTCAACAGAAGACCCCTACCACTAAATGTCTCTCTTCCTGCATTCTATTCCAGGCTAAGGCGGAGGTCACTTTGCCTGGAGAGGGGACTGATTTCTCTTAGGAGAAGGCTCAAAGAAACAGCATCAGCTGTTAACATTCTCATTCATCACAAAAATGAAGATGGGAAAAAAAAAAAACTGCTGATGTGTTTAGGAAAGACAGAGACCAACTGTGGTTGGGGAACTGGAATCTGAATAGCCTTGATATACTAGTTAACATACAGGAAAGTATAGTTTTCTGGAAATAAGACTTGAGCATCCCCATGGGATTATTTCTAGTCAAAATGCTTTCTGACAAGTGAGTATGGCTGTTCTGGGAGCCAGTGTGTACTGTCATAGGAGGGAAGCTGGGAATTGGAGATGTGAAATTTGCTGGTTCAAACTATTGGCTCCATATATCAACTGTTGTCCAGAATGAAAGGAGTTACTGACAATGCAGTCTTTATTTGGTCCTGAAGTTTGATTGATTGGCTGACCAAGTTGAAAGCAAAAATTTGCTGCCAGTGGGGAAGAAGACAAACCTGAGGTCCCAAACAGTTTTGTTTAGGACACTTAGAGGTTACTCAATTACAGAGGTTGATTTTTTTTCTACTTATTTTTCAACTAGTGGAAACATTTATTTAAGGACTATGAGATTTATATTCTAATTTCAGTATTACCATCTAATTATGTGATTATGAGAAAGTAATATATTGTCTCTGAACTTTCTTGTGGATAAAACTGAGCAGCTTGGATTAAATCAACACTGGAGTCCTTCTAGTTGTAACACAATCATTCTAGTTTTAGTATCAGATTCATTATAGGATTTGGCCATTAGAAAATACAGATTAAATTAAAACCCTGTTTACTACACTGTGTCAACACTCCCAGATATCTGAAGCACCACCATTTGGATAACAATGATATTTTGGTTGTTGTTTCTCTAACAGTTGGATAAAAATATGTTGGTGGAGTAGGTAGAAAATAAATACCTAACTTTAGCAACTTAATAGCTGAGTGCTTAAGAGCTGAAAATGAAAACAAAGGAAGCTAAGTAGCTCTCTGCCTCAGACACTGGCATTTGTGACTTGCTAGGTTGGCAAACTGAACACATCTAGAGTAACAGTGCATCAGGAATGACTGACTAATACCTTCTATGGCAAACGGCTTCCCCACGGTTAGAAGTCTGCAGTCAGCATCTACTGACACTTCGTAATCCAGAAGGGCTTTGTCCATGATGAAGGCATCTAGTTTCTCTGGATCATTCCTGTGTTTAAAACCAAAAGAAGAAAAGTGGAAAATGATTCATTAATAGGCAGGAAACACTAAGTCTGACAGCTAGCTTTTGTTTAGGGAGCAGAAATCTGGACAGTAAGGGCAGTCCAAGCTGGGCAGCTGCTGGCTCTGCCTTGGTGACATCTCACTGACCTGCAGAGAACAGACCAGGGGAAACAGACGCTCTTAACAGAGAGCATGACATCTTTCCAGGGGTTCTAAATTGAACAACAAAACCAGAGCAACCCTGAATTGAGTGCAAAGGTAAACAGTCAAGGTTCATTTCTTGTACATTAACTGAATGATCTTTTTTTTTTTTTGTCGTGCTACATGTAGGATCTCAGTTCCCCAACCAGGGATCAAACTCTCCCTGTAGCAGAAGTGCAGAGTCTTAACCACTGAACCACCGAATGAAGTCCTCCAAGTGACTTCTTGGTGTAGGCATTATATTTATTGTTCTCCATACCCTTTATAATGACCCTGAAGAGGGAGGTGGGCTTCCCTGGTAGCTCAGATGGTAAAGAATCTGCCTGTAATGCACGAGACCCAGGTTCAATGCCTGAGTTGGGAAGGTCCCCTGGAGAAGGAAATGACAACCCACTCCAGTATTCTTGCCTGGGAAATCCCATGTCCATGGGGTTGCAGAGAGTCGGACATGACTGAACGACTATCGCTTTCATTTTCACTTGAAGGGGGTGGTAGTATCCTATTTTAACAAATGAAGGAATTGAGGTTCAGAGAGTTGAAATAAGTTGATCCAGTTAACAAGCCAGTAAGTGTTGGAGCTAGGCGATCTCATTAATCAATATGTGAAAATTCTTCATTCTTTCTGTCATGATCACTGTCATATTCTCCAGAGGTCAGGCATTATCTCACACTTGGGAGTACATAATAAAGAAGTGCAAATAAGAGATCCAGCACTCTTGGGGAAAAAAGAGTTCAGGTCTCGTTAAAGTCCATAGCTGGTGTTTAATAAATGGAAGAGGACGCATATGTAAATCAGGTCTTTGTGGTCTGATTTATTAATATAATTCCAGAGATTCATGTTTCACTCCCATCCCAGGAGACAGTTCAGGCAAAAATCATTTAAAGGCAAGTATTTCTGGACTGTATCAGCAAATTGGCTGTGAGCTGGGCTCAAGATAGCAACAGACACTTTGTGCATCCTTTTTGTATTCTCCATTTTTTAACATAGGTGCAGAAATGGTCCCCAGGAAGGTGGTCAGCACCAGTTGAGCTCCACTTACGAAGGAGGCAAGGGAGAATGAGTTTCACAGGGAACTATTTAAGGTATATGCAAATGGCTCTTTGTTTTCAGCTATCTCAAAAATTTTTGGAAAGGTAATAAAACATTTAATAAAGCCTTTTTGACCCTCAGGGTTGTCCAATGAGCTTGGTAAAGAGAACAACTATTCTCTGTTCCATCTGGGTCCAGTCCTTCCTCTCTTAGAACCAAAAATGAGGCTATTGGAATTCAGTACAGAGGGGTAGATTCTAAACTCAGAGGAGAACATTGGGCCATCAAAAATCTAAAAGAGAAGGACACCACTAAACACCTCTAAGATTCATCATTGAGCAGCAAGTACCTTTATGATGGGTTTGTCTGACACACACTGACATATATTGAGTAGGTCAGCCTCCCTTCTTGGTGCCAATGACCATCACTTCCTCTTTGTACTCTTCCAGAAAGCGAAATAGCCACTTCAAAATGAATAATCTAAAAAAAAAAAATCTTTCCAGGGGTATTGATTTGAGTTACAATGAAGCCTATGTTTCAGTTCAGTCGTGTCTGACTCTCTGCGACCCCATGGACTGCAGCAAGCCAGGCTTCCCTGTCCATAAGTTTACTCAAACTCATGTCCATTGAGTCGGTGATGCCATCCAACCATCTCATCCTCTATTGGCCCCTTCTCCTCCTGCCTTCAATTTTTCCCAGCATCAGGGTCTTTTCCAATGAGTCAGTTCTTTGTATCAGGTGGCCAAAGTATTGGAGTTTCAGCTTCAGCATCAGTCCTTCCAATGAATATTCAGGACTGATTTCCTTTAGGATGGACTGGTTGGATCTCCTTGCTGTCCAAGGGACTCTCAAGAGTCTTCTCCAACACCACAGTTCAAAAGCATCGATTCTTTGGCACTCAGCTTTCTTTATAGTCCAACTCTCACATCCACACATGACTACTGGAAAAACCACAGCCTTGACTAGATGGATCTTTGTTGGTAAAGTCAAGTCTCTGCTTTTTAATATGCTATATAGATTGGTCATAACTTTTCTTCCAAGGAGTAAGCATCTTTTAATTTCATGGCTGCAGTGACCATCTGCAGCGACTTTAGAGCCCCCCAAAATAGTCTGTCACTGTTTCCATTGTTTCCCCATCTATTGGCCATGAAGTGATGGGACCAGATGCTGTGATCTTGTTTTCTGAATGTTGAGTTTTAAGCCACTTTTTCACTCTCCTTTTTCACTTTCATCAAGAGGCTCTTTAGTTCTTCACTTTCTGCCATAAGGGTGGTGTCATCTGCATATCTGGGATTATTGATATTTCTCCCGGCAATCTTGATTCCAGCTTGTGCTTCATCCAGTCCAGCATTTCTCATGATGTACTCTGCATATAAGTTAAATAAGCAGGGTGACAATATACAGCCTTGACGTACCCCTTTTCCTATTTGGAAGAAGTCTGTTGTTCCATGTCCAGTTCTAATCTGCATACAGATTTCTCAAGAGGCAGGTCAGATGGTCTGGTACTCCCATTTCTTGAAGAATTTTCCACAGCTTGTTGTGATCCACACAGTCAAAGGCTTTGGCCTAGGCAATAAAGCAGAAATAGATATTTTCCTGGAACTCTCTTGCTTTTTCGATAATTCAGTGGATGTTGGCAATTTGATATCTGGTTCCTCTGCCTTTTCTAAATCCAGCTTGAACATCTGGAAATTCATGGTTTATGTACTGTTGAGGCCTGGCTTGGAGAATTTTGAGCATTACTTTACTCGTGTGTGAGATGAGGGCAACTGTGCAGCAGTCTGAGCATTCTTTGGCATTGCCTTTCTTTGGGATTGGAATGAAAACTGACCTTTTCCAGTCCTGTGGCCACTGCTGAGTTTTCCAAATTTGCTGGCATATTGAGTGTAGCACTTTCACAGCATCATCTTTTAGCATTTGAAATAACTCGACTGGAATTCCATCACCTCCACTAGCTTTGTTCATAGTGATGCTTCTTAAGGCCTACTTGACTTCACGTTCCAGGATGTCTGGCTTTAGGTGAGTGATCACACCATCATGATTATCTGGGTCATGAAGATCTTTTTTGTATAGTTCTTCTGTGCATTCTTGCCACCTTTTCTTAATATCTTCTGCTTCTGTTAGGTCCATACCATTTCTGTCATTTATTGTGCCCATCTTTGCATGAAATGTTCCCTTGGTATCTCTAATTTTCTTGAAGAGATCTCTAGTCTTTCCCATTCTACTGTTTTCCTCTGTTTCTTTGCGTTGATCACCGAGGAAGGCTTTCTTTTCTCTCCTTGCTATTTCTTTGGAACTCTGCATTCAAATGGGTATATCTTTCCTTTTCTCCTTTGCCTTTCACTTCTCTTCTTTTCACAGCTATTTGTAAAGTCTCCTCAGATAACCATTTTGCCTTTTTGCATTTTTTCTTCGGGATGGTCTTGATCACTGCCTCCTGTACAGTGTCACGAACCTTCATCCACAGTTCTTCAGGCACTCTGTCTGTCAGATCTAATCCCTTGAATCTATTTCTCACTTCCACTATATAATCTTAAGGGATTTGATTTAGATCATACCTGAATGGTCTGGTGGTTTTCCCTACTTTTTTCAATTTAAGTCTGAATTTGGCAATAATGAGTTCATGATTTGATCCACAGTTAGCTCCCAGTCTTATTTTTGCTAACCCTATAGAGTTTCTCCAACTTTGGCTGCAAAGAATGTAATCCATCTGATTTCAGTATTGACCATCTGGAGATATCCATGTGTAGAGTCTTCTCTTGTGTTGCTGGAAGAGGGTGTTTGCTATGACCAGTGTGTTCTTATGACAAAACTCTTATTAGCCTTTGCCCTGCTTCATTCTGTACTCCAAGGCCAAATTTTCCTGTTACTCCAGGTATCTTTTGACTTTCTACTTTTGCATTCCAGTCCCCATAACAAAAAGAATTTTTTTTTTTTTGGTGTTAGTTCCAGAAGGTCTTGTAGGTCTTCATAGAACTGTTCAACTTCAGCTTCTTCAGCATTACTGGTCAGGGATGAGATTTGGATTACTGCGATATTGAATGTTTGCCTTGGAAATGAACAGAGATCATTCTGTCATTTTGAGATTGCATCCAAGTACTGCATTTCAGACTCTTTTGTTGACTATGATGGCTGCTCCATTTCTTCTAAGGGATTTTTGCCAACAGTAGTAGATATAATGGTCATCTGAGTTCAATTCACCCATTCCAGTCCATTTTAGTTCACTCATTCCTAAAATGTTGATGGTCACTCTTGCCATCTCCTGTTTGACCACTTCCAATTTGCCTCGATTCATGGACCTAACATTCCTGTTTCCTATTTAATATTGCTCTTTTCAGCATTGGACTATACTTCTATCACCAGTCACATCCACAACTGGGTGATGTTTTTGCTTTGCTGCATCTCTTCATTCTTTCTGGAGTTATTTCTCCACTGATCTCCAGTAGCATATTGGGCACCTATTGACCTGGGGAGTTCATCTTTCAGTGTCCTATCTTTTTGCCTTTTCATACTGTTCATGGGGTTCTCAAGGTAAGAATACCGAAGTGGTTTGCCATTCCCTTCTCCAGTGGACCACATTTTGTCAGAATTCTTCCCCATGACCATCTGTCTTGGATGGCTCTAGATGGCATGGCTCATAGTTTCATTGAGTTAGACAAGGCTGTGGTCCATGTGATCAGATTGGTTAGTTTTCTGTGACTGTGGCTTTCATTCTGTCTGCCCTCTGATGGAGTAGGAGAAGAGGCTTATAGAAGCTTCCTGATGGGAGAGACTGACTTAAGGGGTCTTGTTCTGATGGGCAGGGCCATGCTCATAAATCTTTTTTTACTATGTTTAACTTCAACCAAAATGAAAGACATCTTTCAGCTCCAGAGCTGTGGGAAGCTTCAGAAAGGGCTTAGTATATGAACTGTATCCTGGAAGCTGAGGATCAGAAACCTTAATGGAATCCTGGCAGTAAAATAAAAATCAAGCTGAAAGGTATTTCTCTAATGAAAGCTTTATTCTCACAGTACCAAAATGCACCTTGGGAGCTACACAGGACCAAGTTACCATTTACTAATGCTCTGTAAATATTTGTGGCAGCATAGGAGTACAAAAAGTTAGGGCTCAGCTTTTCTAACCAGTACTTCCTGTGGTCCATCTGAGTGGTATCCCTAAATAACTCCTCATGGTTTTGAATTGCAAAGTGAAGTTATCTGTGGCAGGTCTCTGTTGCATAGGAAGGCAAGAAGCAATTAGCTAACAGACTCCCATGGGGCCCTGAGTCACTGGTGAGGAAGTGGCAGGGTTTGATCCAGGTATAATGAGCTTCTAGACTGGCTGAATCATCCTTACAGTTGGCAGGGCCTACAGTTGTTTCTCCCATTATAAAATCATGCTGTCTTTTTGAACATTCATTTCATAACATACCACAAAACTAGTTATATATAAACATATAAAAATAAAGTAATTATTACTATAAAAGGGATTCATTTATTGGAATACTGTCACTTCAAAAAGCAGGGTCCTAAGTGAGTTAGGATGAAGCTCAGGGAATCTGATGGGAGAGGGGAGGGACAGCGTTAACACAGGAACTTCTCTTTATAGATGACTCCAGGGGTAGTGCCCTGTAGGTATGGCACTGATATGTCAGGGGGTAGCTTGGGGACCTTGGTTTTTTGGAGTAGTGAATAGGAGCATAGGCTGTATCTGGGCCAGAAGTGGAGAGAGCAGCTCAGAGGGAAGAAGGCAGAGAGCATTAATGATAACCTTTGTTCCAAAGTTACCTCAATCTGTAATTCACCTGGGGAGCTTGTTAAAATGCAGATTCTGTGATGGGACCTGAGAGTCTTCATAGCTCCCAGGTGCTACCTGCTACATGAATGTTGCTGGAATGCGGACTGTACCTTGAACATCAAGGACCTGCTTTCCAGTTACAGTTCTCAGGCTAGCCTGCAGCAGTGCTACAGCCCAAAGACATGGTTTTGGTCCTGACTGCCACTTGCTAGCTGTATTTCCATGGACAAGTTGATTCTTTCGGGCCTCAGCTCCTTCACCTGTGCCTGTTTTCCTAACAATTTCTTCTCTCCAGCTAGAGTGCGGCTAACTCAGCTCTCAGGCCTTGGAGGTGAATCCTCCAGAATAAATGAATACCCAGAGTGGAGTGGAACTGCTCCATGGCAGCAGGGGCTTTTCTCAGCTTTCACACTGCCAGAAGGGCCCAATTTGTCACCCATTACTATTTAGTGGGGATCCATCACTATCTTCCTGACATCTTATTCTTTTTCCCAGCCATGGATTTCCCTGATGGAGAGGATAAAGAGGAGGTGTTGGGGGGCAAAGGAGCACTAAACTCTGTGTCAGAGAGGGACTCTAATGTTTTAAAGTTCTTACAAAATTGAAAGTGCCATTTCATAGTGTTTCACACTATATATACCTGTGAAAATCTGAGAACACAAAGTTTTCTTTCTAGACCCTAGTTTAGTCCATAAAATTGTTTTCAGGGCTGATTACTAGAGTTTTTGAGAAATACAGAGCCCTTATGTCCCATAAAATTATTTACTTCACTTCTTTCTTAAAAAAGAATTTGAGGTGCCAAGTCCTGCTGTCATTGGGGAGATAATTGTGTTTGATGATAGAGAAACCAGTTTTCTGGTACTGCACGATTGTAGGGATTGGAGTTTGAGTGTACGTTATTGTCCTGAGACCATCAGGCAGGAGGGGGAGGACTGCTTGCTCACATGCTGTGGCACTTATCAGGAGCCATTCATCCCCTTCTCCCAGGCAGACTAGTTGAGCAGACCCAGAGATGCACCATCCTCCTTTGCATTCAGCTTCCCTGAATTATAGCTCTGATAATCTGCCATGGCAATGTGATTGCTCTTGATTGCTTCTCATAAATTCTGATGAGAAGGATGCAGGCATGGGAATCATTGCCTTTTATCTTATTTCTTTTCTACAGGAAATCTCTAAGATAAATCCCACTTCCTTGTGGCAAGAGGAGGCAGTTCACAGGTTTAGAGATTCACTGTGAAGGAAAGGGTTGCTTTGGGACACTTTATCCTCTGGCCACATTCCCTGAGTGTTTGATCGTTTTAGCACCATTATTTTCCCAAGTGATGTCAAGCCAACATTTACTTCCTCTACCATCTGCTACACTACTGACCCTACTGGCATTTTGATCAAAGCTACTGCCAGCTTGGGACTGTGGAGGTAACTAGAAAACTAGGTCACATAATTAAATGCACATTTATCCCATACTGTCTCCTGTATCTCACATGGTGTGAGGTATCATGGAACACAAAATGGGTATATTTAGATAACATTAAAAAAAAACCCAACAAACATTACATCAGTAACAAGGCTTCTTTTTCATTGAGAACTTTTTGGACTGAGGAGGTTGACACTCACTTTAGATACGCCACTCCATCCAGGGTGGCTGGTACATTGTACCTTCTCATATACTCATGCATCTCTGGGAAGCTTTGCCTCACATAGTCTTCAGCACTGCTCTCCCGGACAGTTCCAAAACGGAAGCCTTGAGAGGGATGATGTAGCTATGAGGCAGAAAAAGAAATGTCTTGAATATAAATTATTCCTAGAGCTGTTTTCAAATTTTTCTTTTTCTATCATTCTTTTGAGTCTGATAATGACCTTGTATTTTTCGAACACACAGTCATAAACATAAATTTCCTTGTGCCAACATAGGTACATGCTCTTTCATACCAGCTTTCACATAAATAAATGTTCTATCTTCACATAAGTAACTAGTCTCTCTTCAGAAGCAAACAGATGAAAACAACAAGTAGAAAATATAAAACAGCTTTCTTCTTTATATTGAGAGCCTGTCAGAATTCTTTAGAAATTATAAAGTGACATATGAAATCAACCTTGGTAATCATATTATAAATTGCTTATTAGGGAAAGCATAAAGTTAAAATAATAAATTAAAGATTGTGCCCTTCCTTGGTTAGAACTACACAAAGGCCAAGTTAAAATCCTGCAACCTGAGATCAAAATATACATGACCCCAAACCATGAATTCACCTCTTTTATGTTTATTAGTCTTTATGCTATAGTATATTTTAAGTTCATTGAATTTATTTTTGGTATAATTATGAAGTGATCTATTTCCCTTAGATAACTCTGTTATACAGTGCTGAGTCATATTGCATATTTTCTCAAATGGAATGGTATGTAGGACAATTAGGAGCAACAGAGGAGGTGGCTAGCAGGAGTAGATCCAGTAAGGTCATGGTTCTCCAGGATGCAAGGACTCACAGTGAGGAGAGGTATTAAGATATAGTACATGAGACAGTATAATTCATGGAAGTTGCACAGAAGTATTACTACAGGATCTAGAGTTATTTCAAATAAAAGAATCAACTCGGGTTTTTTTCTTTTTTTTAAGTTGTTTACATGCCTACAGATTAAGAAATCACTGAATTTGGTAATAAACAATTTATATTTGAAGATTAATTAGTTTTGACACACAGTAAAGGGTCTAACAATATGGCAATAGTTAAATTATTTGCCATGTCCTTATAGAATGTTATCTAATGTATAAATCATGTTTGTAAAGCATATTTAATAAAACAAAGCAAATGCTCATATGACAAATGAAGAAAAGGCTCTTGTATGGTCTGATCAAAGTTAAATATGTATATAATTATTTTAAGGGCTTCCCAGGTGGTGTAGTGGTAAAGAATCTGCCTGCCAATGCAGGAGATGTGGGTTTGATCCCTGGGTCAGGAAGATCCCCTGGAGGAGGAAATGGCAACCCACTCCAGTATTCTTGCCTGGAGAATTCCATGGATAGAGGAGCTATCCCATGGAATAGGGAATGTATCCCAGATACAGAGCTAACCTACTGTAACTGGTGGGTTACAGTCCATGGGGTTGCAAAGAGTTGGACACAACTGAGCATGCATGCATTCATAGTTATTTTAAATACTGTGGCTCCTTCATATACATCATATATACACATGTACACACACACACACACACACACACACCCCTGGGAAGAAAATATATCAAGATATTAACAATGGTTGTTCCATATATTTATTTATAGATTGGCTACAGAAACATGCCTTGTGTTTATAAGTTAAAAAACTACATTCAGTGAAGTAAGTCATTAACTTATGTCAATTTTTTTGGGGGGGCAGCTTTGCATAATTTTAAGAGTTACTGGGCCCACAAAGGTAAGTACCTACAATCATTGCCACAAAGTGACTTACCACCTGCTTTGTGATATTTCTTTGGCTATCTCACTGTGGAACAGGCTGTATGGCATAAACTTGTGTTCAATTGTTCACACACTGGATAAATTCTAATGTTTTATGCCAGCATAACCTTAATGAGGCATCAATAATAATAATGGCTAACATTTATTGATTTTTATGTGCTAACTGATGTTTATCTGCATTATCTTGATTAATCCTCATAAAAACCTGATTAATCCTTATAAAAACCTCATAAAAAGGACTCTAGTAATACTTCTTTTTTAAGGATTAATCAACTAGAAGCTCAGTGAAATGTAGCAAGCAATAGTAAGTAATAAAAGTAGTAAGATCACACAGCTAGAAGTAGTAGGGATTGGGTTAGAACCTATGTCTGTTTCACTTCAAAGTCCTCACTGTTACCGACCACATCACCCTGCCTTCCAGGTCATGGCAGCAAATGGAGAGAAGATGTTTATTAGAACAAACTCACTAGTCTTTTAAAATATTCTCCTTAAGCCTTAGGCCTAGGCTGTTCTTACAGTAGCAGATTGCAACCCTGTGGCTTGATCAAGGCAAACTTATCAACATTCTGTTTATCCAACAGCTATTCATTTTTTAAAGCCTAGATCAAGACTCTGTCTGAAGTCTTTGGCCTTATCGAATTTCACCCTCCTATCCAGGAAGAACAAAAATAAAAATAATTTACTGCCTCTTTATCTGTGCTGAGACAGCACCTTGTACACACATAACATGTAGGCTAGGTACTTACTTAGCCATTTTTCACACTTTTCATACATTTCTCCTTTGACTCGCCCAATAAACTTATGAGGTATTTCTATTATCATCCTTTTATAAATAAAGGAACTGAAGATTAGAAAGTTTGTTATTTGCCCAAGACCACAGAGCTAGTAAACGTTGAATGTGGAATATGAACCCAGATAGTCTGATGGAAACGAACAGAGATCGTTCTGTCGTTTTTGAGATTGCATCCAAGTACTGCATTTCAGACTCTTTTGTTGACTATGATGGCTACTCCATTTCTTCTAAGGGATTCTTGCCAACAGTAGTAGATATAATGGTCATCTCAGTTCAATTCACCCATTCTAGTCCATTTTAGTTTACTCATTCCTAAAATGTTGATGGTCACTCTTGCCATCTCCTGTTTGACCACTTCCAATTTGCCTTGATTTATGGACCTAACATTCCAGGTTCCTATGCAGTATTGCTCTTTACAGCATTGGACTTTACTTCCATCACCAGTCACATCCACAACTGGGTGTTGTTTTTGCTTTGGCTCCATCTCTTCATTCTTTCTGGAGTTATTCCTCCATTGATCTCCAGTAGCATATTGGGCACCTATTGACCTGTGGAGTTCATCTTTCAGAGTCCTATCGTTTGCCTTTTCATACTGTTCATGGGGTTCTCAAGGCAAGAATACCGAAGTGGTTTGCCATTCCCTTCTCCAGTGGACCACATTTTGTCAGAACTCTCCCCCATGACCCGTCTGTCTTGGATGGCTCTAGATGGCATGACTCATAGTTTCATTGAGTTAGACAAGGCTGTGGTCCATGTGATCAGATTGGTTAGTTTTCTGTGATTGTGTTTTTCAGTCTGTCTGCCCTCTGATGAAGAAGGATAAGAGGCTATGGAAGCTTCCTGATGGGAGAGACTTACTGAGGGGGAAACTGGGTCTTGTTCTGATGGGCGGGGCAGTGCTCAATAAATCTTTAATTCAATTTTCTGTTGATGGGTGGAGCTGTGTTCCCTCCCTGCTATTTACTGGGGCCAAACTATGGTGGAGGTAATGAAGATAATGGCAACCTTCTTCAAAAGATCCCACGCATGTACTGCTACACTCACTGCCCTCAACCCTGCAGCAAGTCACCACCGACCCACGCATCCGCTGGAGACTCCTGGACACTCAATGGGCAAGTCTGGGTCAGTCTCTTGTGGGGTCACTGCTCATTTCTCCTGGATCCTGGTGCACACAAAGTTCTGTTTGTGCCCTCAAAGAGTCTATTTCCTAGTCCTGTGTAAGTTCTGGCAGCTCTATGGTGGGGTTAATGGCGACCTCCTCCAAGAGGGCTTATGCCATACCCAAGTCTGCTGCACCCAGAGCCCCGTCCCTGCGGCAGTCCACTGCTGACCCGTACCTCCACAGGAGATGCTCAAACACAGTTCTGTCTCAGTCTCTGTGGGGTCCCTGGATCCTGGTGTGCAAAAGGTTTGTTTGAGCCTTCTGAGCATCTCTGGTGGGAATGGGGTTTGATTCTAAAGGTGAATTCACCTCTCCTACCATCTTGCTGGGACTTCTGTGTTGCCCTTGGGCATGGGGTATCTCTTCACAGCCCCTCCAGGGCCTACTGTCTTGCTGGGGTTTCTCTGACCTTGGGTGTGGGGTATCTCCTCACAGCAACTCCAGCGAACTGCAGCCACAGCTCCTGACCTTGGGCGTGGGGTATCACCTCTTTCAATATCACAGTAATCCAAGTCTATGCCCCAACCTGTAATGCTGAAGAAGCTGAAGCTGAACAGTTCTATGAAGACCTACAAGACCTTCTAGAACTAACACCAAAAAAAAAAAACCCATGTCCTTTTCATCCTGGGGGACTGGAATGCAAAAGTAGGAAGTCAAGAGATACCTGGAGTAACAGGAAAATTTAGCCTTGGAGTACAGAATGAAGCAGGGCAATGGCTAATAGGGTTTTGCCATAAGAACACACTGGTCATAGCAAACACCCTCTTCCAGCAACACAAGAGAAGACTCTACACATGGATATCACCAGATGGTCAATACTGAAATCAGATGGATTATATTCTTTGCAGCCAAAGTTGGAGAAGCTCTATACAGTCAGCAAAAACAAGACTGGGAGCTGACTGTGAATCAGATCATAAACTCCTTATTGCCAAGTTCAGACTTAAATTGAAGAAAGTAGGGAAAACCACTAGACCATTCAGGTATGATCTAAATCAAATCCCTTAAGATTATACAGTGGAAGTGAGAAATAGATTCAAGGGATTAGATCTGATAGACAGAGTGCTTGATGAACTATGGACAGAGGTTCATGACATTGTACAGGAGACAGGGATCAAGACCATCCCCCAAAAAAAGAAGTGCAAAAAAGCAAAATGGCTGTCTGAGGAGGCCTTAAAAATAACTGTGAAAAGAAGAGAAGTGAAAAGCAAAGGACAAAAGGAAAGATATACCCATTTGAATGCAGAGTTCCAAAGAATAGCAAGGAGAGATAAGAAAGCCTTCCTCAGTGATCAATGCAAAGAAACAGAGGAAAACAATTGAATGGGAAAGACTAGAGATGTCTTCAAGAAAATGAGAGATACCAAGGGAACATGTCATGCAAAGATGGACTCAATAAAGGACAGAAATGGTATGGACCTAACAGAAGCAGAAGATATTAAGAAGAGGTGGCAAGAATGCACAGAAGAACTGTACAAAAAGGATCTTCACGACCCAGATAATCATGATGGTGTGATCATTCACTTAGAGCCAGACATCCTGGAATGTGAAGTCAAGTAGGCCTTAAGAAGCATCACTATGAACAAAGCTAGTGGAGGTGATGGAATTCCAGTTGATCTATTTCAAATGCTAAAAGATGATGCTGTCAAAGTACTGCACTCAATATGCCAGCAAATTTGGAAAACTCAGCAATGGCCACAGGACTGGAAAAGGTCAGTTTTCATTCCAATCCCTAAGAAAGGTAGTGCCAAAGAAGGCACAAACTACTGCATAATTGCACTCATCTCACACACTAGCAAAGTAATGCTTAAAATTCTCCAAGCCAGGTTTCAGCAATACGTGAGCCATGAACTTCCAGATGTTCAAGCAGTTTTAGAAAAGGCAGAGGAATCAGAGTTCAACATCTGCTGGATCATCAAAAAAGCAAGAGAGTTCCAGAAAAACATCTATTTCTGCTTTATTGCCTACCAAAGCCTTTGACTGTGTGGATCACCACAAACTGTGGGAAATTCTGAAAGAGATTGGAGCACCAGACCATCTAACCTGCCTCTTAAGAAATCTGTATGCACGTCAGGAAGCAACAGTTAGAACTGGAAGTGGAACAACAGACTTCTTCCAAATAGGAAAAGGAGTACGTCAAGGCTGTATATTGTCACCCTGCTTATTTAACTTATATGCAGAGTACCTCATGAGAAACGCTGGGCTGGATGAAGCACAAGCTGGAATCAAGATTGCTGGGAGAAATATCAATAACCTCAGATATGCAGATGACACCTTGCTTATGGCAGAAAGTGAAGAAAAACTAAAGAGCCTCTTGATGAAAGTGAAAGAGGAGAGTGAAAATTTGGCTTAAAACTCAACATTCAGAAAACAAGATCACAGCATCTGGTCCCATCACTTCATGGTAAATAGATGGGGAAACAGTGGAAACAGTGGCAGAGGTTATTTTTTGGGGCTCTAAAATCACTGCTGATGTGACTGCAGCCATGAAATTAAAAGACACTTGCTCCTGGAAGGAATGCTTTGACCAACCTAGACAGCATATTAAAAAGCAGAGACATTACTTTGCCAACAAAGGTCCACCTAGTCAAGGCTGTGGTTTTTCCAGTAGTCATGTATGTGAGAGTTGGACTATAAAGAAAGCTGAACATCAAAGAATTGAGACTTTTGAACTGTGGTGTTGGAGAAGACTCTTGAGAGTCCCTTGGACAGCAAGGAGATCCAACCAGTCCATCCTAAAGGAAATCTGTCCTGAATATTCATAGGAAGGACTGATGCTGAAGCGGAAACTCTGATACTCTGGCCACCTAATGGGAGGAACTGACTCATTGGAAAAGACCCTGATGCTGGGAAATGTTGCAGGTGGGAGGAGAAGGGGACGACAGAGGATGAGATGGTTGGATGGCATCACCAACTCAATGGACATGAATTTGAGTAAACTCCTGTAGTTGGTGATGGACAGGGAGGCCTAGGGTGCTGCAGTCCATAGCGTCACAAAGAGTTGGACACGGCTGAGTGACTGAACTGAATTGAACTGAGTTTGATGGACAATAGTGAGCTCTGAACACCATGAACAGATCTTCTGACACTATGTCATGCTGACTTTGGACCTGGTCATTACAAAACTTGCTACTTAGCCAGGCAGTGAGCTAAGGGCTTTAAACATTTCAAATTCTGGAAAATAGATGTCATTTTCATATTTTACAGATTAAGATGCTGAGGTTTGGGTAAACTAATAATCAAATTCTCATAGCTAGTCATTAGTAAGATCAGCCCTCATTCTTTTCCCTAACATGCAGACCAGGTTTCATTCATTTGAGGACCAGTTACCTATTATGACACTTGTACCTGAAGAGGGCTCTGTACATGTGTGTCAAATCAATTAATTTTACCACTATTCTTCTTTCTTCACCCATTTAACTTTATTCATCCTCTACTCTCAGCCATCACTTCCTTAAGTAGCTGATTAGGTCAGAGGCTACTTTCCTAAGCCCTCATAGTACACATACTTTTCTTTCGTAGAACTTATCACAATTGCACTTTTAAAATTTAACTGTGTAATAGTTTAATGTCTAGCCTTTCATCTTCTCACTGGACTGGAAGCTCTATGTAAAACATTTAATTAATTGTTGTAGTCCAATGCCTTTCATCATGTAGTTGCTCAATAATATGCTTGATGAATGACTGATGGATTCTTTGAACCCGGAGGGAGATGAGAACTTTGCCATCCCACTTAGCACAGATTGGGCTAACAATAGAGCTTACACCTCAGGCTTTTGAAGTGAACCCTCCATTTAAGGTAAAAGGATCTCAGGTCAGTAATTAGAATACCTTTGTCTTATATAGTCCTTTTTAGAAATAATTTAAATAATAATCTTAAAATAATCCTTTTTAGAAGTCCATTTTCTCACATTATACTGTGCAATATTTTTATGGCCTATGAACTATTTCTAGGCAAACTCTGCACTTCTTTTCTTTGTTGAGTGCATCAATACAGCACTGCTTCCCAAGACACCAAAGGGAGTTGGGAACCAGCAGATCCAGGCTTGGGATTTCAGAGGAGGATGAGTGAGCCCTCGTGTTGTCTCCTTTCCATGTTTTCCTGCTGCCTTTCATTCATGTCTCTTCGTGGCATGGCTCTCATGCCTGTGAAGGGAGCAGTTTTGAGAATGGAAAGTTCCTTCAACATTACCATAAATAACCAGGTTCTATGGGAGGAAGCATTCTGTTAGCCTGACCGGGACCCCACTCTAACCTGGAGAGGTATTACAAACACTGCCGTTTCTCCAGTCTAAGCCACCATCATTCCTGCCCTCTGCACATTCCCTTTCTTCCCCTCCAATCCAGTCAGAGTAATCTTCCTAGAGCCCCAAACTGGTCATGTCACCCACTTGTTTCACATCCATCAGTGGCTCCTCATTGCTCTGGGATGAAGCTGAAACTCTGGCCTCAGCATGATCCAACTCCCACCACCTTCTTTCCACTCACATCTTCCCACTCTCCCCTGGGCCCTGAAACTTTAGCCAGTTTTCTCAGTTCTTCCAACATATACCTTTTGCTTGATCAGGTCTCTTGCCCATAGCCATCACTCTACCTGGGATGCTTCCCTCTGTGTAGCTAATTCTAAAATGTCACATCCTCAGAGAAGCCTTTGCTGACCCCTAGACTAGATTAGGCCACCTGCAACATCCTCCCATTGTACCCTGCAATTTCATATCACATTAATGACACCTGGGATTATTTGTTCAATGTCTACTTTTCCTGCCAGCTTTTACGTTTCCGTGAGTGTTGGGCCTATGCCTGTCTCATTTGTGAAGTCATAAGTCCTCAACAAATGTTAGCTGCTATTATTCTCATCATCATTATCATCACGAAGCAAATACAGTGCTTGGTATACAGAGCAGATCCCTGATAAGTATTGGTGTAATAAGTCATCATTATTAAAGCAAAATTCTCTTAGGTTAGAGACATTAAAAATAGACACTTGTGTCACACTTCATGTTGTCTTCCTTTAAAACATTAAATGTTTTCCTTTAACTCTTATCTTAATTCTTTCGAAACAGTATGTTCTTTTTTATCTCTATGTGTGAGATTCTAATAAAAAAAAAAAAAAAGGATGAGCTACTCGGCAGTCACAGAATAATAGAATCAGAAAAGGGATCTAAGAAGCTATTGATGCAACTGGATAGACTAGCATAGCCCGCCCTTTGTGTCCATGTGGTGTGTAATTCAAACATCCAGGGATATCAGAAAGCCTGCATCCAGGAGGGAGGATAAAAGCATACAAAGAGCTAAAGTAGTTGAGCTGCATTACAACCATCACCAGGAAGCCCCAGAGAGAGAAAAATTTCTTTAAAGTTTCAGCTAAATATTTTACCAGCTCTTCCAATTCTGTTTATATTTGTGTCAGCCTCTTCAGGCCTTGGGGAAATATCTAAGGTTAACCTACCCATTTGTATGTGGATTGTTCAGCATTAATGGAATACTGAACTCTACCCAGAGCACCTGTGCGGAGAATAATCAGATATTTTGAAGAAAGCAAAGTGGCTCAAAACAAAATGGAAGCAAACTCAAGAGACAAGCTTCTCTGTCTATGGTAGATGTAATGAATGTGAAAGTGTTAGTCACTTAGCCATGTCCGACTCTTTGCGACCCCATGGACTGTAGCCCACCAGGCTCCTCTGTCCATGGAATTCTCCAGGCAAGAATACTGCAGTGGGTAGCCAATCCCTTCTCCAGAGGATCTTCATGACCCAAGGATTGAACTTGGGTCAGGTTCTTTACCATCTGAGCCACCAGGGAAACCCTGAAGATGTGATGATTTAGATTAAAAAACAATCTTAATGTTGGATATTTTCACTTGGGGTCTATATTTGTACTTATCTGAGATTTTACTTAAATGAGGGGAATGTAGTCACTAGGCCTGATAAAATGTCCTGTGGAGGTGGGTGGAAAAGGCCATTTTTAACTTTACCAATGGAATGGGATATACTAGGTATTGGGACCTTAGTTCCTCCTCATGCCAATGTATTACCCATTTAAAACTTATGGACTCTATAAATGGGGTGGTCTCAGAGTTCAGAGGAGCTTTAAAAGTCATCTGCTCTATCCACTGATGGCTGAGTCCTTGATGGCAAAGCTAAATCTATGACTTGGAGTTTCTTCAAATGGAGACACTACTCGTTAGGTCTAGGTTAGAGTCTGTGAATCTGCATTTTAACAGGCTTCCTATTGATGCTGATACCTCGGTTCATGGATCAAACTTGAAGTAGCAAAACCATTTATAACATCACTACTATATTTCTGTTAAGTCTCTGCTTGGATATCTCCAGTGACAAGGAAATCACTTTTCTTGAAGCATATCTTCTGTATAAGGAGGATGTCTTTGTGTCCCACCCAACAAATCTATTTGAATATGTAATAATAATAAAATAACAGCTAATATTTACAAATATTTACCATATGCTAACACAGTTAAATCTAGCGATATTGATGCTTTTATTATTTTTTACTACATATGAGAATTGAGATTCAGGGAGATTTTAGCACATTGTCTTAGGCCAGCAGAAAGAGATAAATTAAGATTTGAATCTGACACTGTCTGACTTGAAGCCCTTAGCCTTTTCTAGCACTACATTCTGCCTTTATAGACGTGTTATTGTCCAAGTTTTGGTGATGACTTTAAGTAATACAAACCTGTCTGTGCTACAAATTCAAAATCATTTTGGTTGTTAGATGTGACTGTATGATTCATATTGCAAACTAGGACATTTCTTTAAAAGGGGACACTATTGATTATTACAGAGACAGTAGACACACTGGAATTATCCCCAACAAACAGGGATGTGTGTTCACTGAGTTATTACTCACTTTCTGAACATCGTTGTTTTTGTTCAGTCGCTCAGTCGTGTCTGACTCTTTGCTACCCCATGGACTGCATGAACATTAGAAAACAGAAAAATGAGGCTGAAAATAATGTTACCCAGTGTTTCTGTCATGTGAATTACTGAGTAAATTTTATATCACAGCATTTTTTCCATATTATTCCCATTTTCTCTTTCAAATTTTTAAAAAATTTATTTATTTTTAAATTGAAGGATAATTGCTTTACAGAATTTTGCTGTTTTCTGTCAAAACTCAACATGAATCAGCCATAGGTATACGTATATCCCCTCCCTTTTGAAGCTCCCTCCCATCTCCCTCCCACCCCACCCCTCTAGGTTGAAACAGAGCCCCTGCTTGAGTTTCCTGAGCCATACAGCAAATTCCCATTGGTTATCTATTTTATATATGGTAATGTAAGTTTCCATATTACTCTTTCCATACATCTCACCCTCTCCTTCCCTCTCCCCATGTCCATAAGTCTATTCTCTATGACTGTTTCTCCATTGTTGCCCTGTAAATAAATTCTTCAGTACCATTTTTCTAGATTCTGTATATATGCATTAGAATATGGTATTTATCTTTCCCTTTCTGACTCACTTCACTCCATATGATAGGTTCTAGGTTCATCCACCTCATTAGAACTGACTCAAATGCATTCCTTTTTATGGCTGAGTAATATTACAGAATATTACAGAAGCAAGGTTCTTTTTTTTTGCATTTAAAATTCTTTATTGAAGTATAGTTGATGTATAATATTATATAAATTATATGTGTAAAATATAGTGATTCACAATTTTTACTGCCTTTTTTCTTTTCAGTCTGTAATCTCTAGTCAACAACATTCTTTGACATCATGTTTGATTTATGTGAGCTGTAGCCCAGGTTCATCTGACAACCTGAGTCATTGCATCAAATCCCTTGTACAGACTAGGGGTTAGCAAACCATGCCCCGTGGGCCAAAGCCAGCCTGCCACTTGCTTTGTAAATCAAGTTTTATTGAAACCCAGCCAGGCCCCATCATTTGTATTGTCTACTGCTTTTGAACTACAAAGGTAAGAGCCGGGACTATATGGTTTCACAAAGCCTAAAATATTTACTATTTGGCTCAAATAGAAAATGCTTGCTGGTCCCTGGTATGGACAATAATTGATCTGACTATCACTTTGACTCCTCTATTTTAAAATCCGAACAGTTGCTTAAGAGGTGCCACCTTTGGAGGTGAATAAACAGAGGTGCATGCACATTCAGTTGTTTCAGTCATGCCCAACTCTTTGTGACCCCATTGACTATAGCCCACCAGGCTCCTCTGAACATGGGATTCTTTACGTAAGAATACCGGAGTGGGTTGCTGTGACCTCCTCCAGAGGATCTTCCCAACCCAGGGATCAAAACTGTATCTCTTGTCTCCTATATTGGCAGGTGGGTTCTTTTCTTTACCACTAGTACCATCTGGGAAGCCCAAATAGACAGAGCTAGATTTGGTAAATCTCAGTAGATTTCTTCAGTTCAGTTCAGTCCAGTTGCTCGGTCCAATTCTTTGTGACCCCATGGACTGCAGCACACCAGGCCTCCCTGTCCATCACCAACTCCTGGAGTTTACACAAACTCATGTCCATTGAGTCAGTGATGCCATCCAACCATCTCAAACTCTGTTGCCCCCTTCTCCCGCCTTCAATCTTTCCCAGCATCAGGGTCTTTTCAAATGAGTCAGCTCGTCACATCAGGTGGCCAGAGTATTGGAGTTTCAGCTTCAAAATCAGTCCTTCCTATGAATATTCAGGACTGATTTCCTTTAGGATGGACTGGTTGCATCTCCTTGCTGTCCAAGGGCTCTCAAGAGTCTTCTCCAACACCACAGTTCAGAAGCATCAATTCTTCAGTGCTCAGCTTTCTTTATAGTCCAACTCTCACATCCGTACATGACTACTGGAAAAACCACAGCCTTGACTAGGTGGACCTTTGTTGGCAAAGTAATGTCTCTGCTTTTTAATATGCTGTCTAGGTTGGTCATAACTTTCCTTCCAAAGAGTAAGCGTCTTTTAATTTCATGGCTGCTGTGACCATCTGCAGCGATTTTGGAGCCCCCCAAAATAAAGTGAGCCACTGTTTCCACTGTTTCCCCATCTATTTGCCATGAAGTGATGGGACCAGATGCCATGGTTTTAGTTTTCTGAATGTTGAGTTTTAAGCCAATTTTTTCACTCTCCTCTTTCACTTTCATAAAGAGGCTCTTTAGTTCTTCTTCACTTTTTGCCATAAGGTTGGTGTCATCTGCATATCTGAGGTTATTGATATTTCTCCCGACACTCTTGATTCCAGCTTGTGCTTCCTCCAGCCCAGAGTTTCTCATGATGTACTCTGCATATAAGTTAAATAAGCAGGGTGACAATATACAGCCTTGACGTACTCCTTTTCCTATTTGGAAACTGTCTGTTGTTCCATGTCCAGTTCTAACTGTTGCTTCCTGACCTGCATACAGATTTCTCAAGAGGCAGGTCAGATGGTCTGGTACTCCCATCTCTTTCAGAATTTCCTACAGTTTGTGGTGATCCACACAGTCAAAAGCTTTGGTAGGCAATAAAGCAGAAATAGATGTTATTCTGGAACTCTCTTGCTTTTTTGATGATCCAGCAGATGTTGGCAATTTGATCTCTGGTCCCTCTGCCTTTTCTAAAACCAGCTTGAACATCTGGAAGTTCACAGTTCATGTATTGCTGAAGCCTGGCTTGGAGAATTTTGAGCATTACTTTACTAGCATGTGAGATGAGTTCAATTGTGCGGTAGTTTATGCATTCTTTGGCACTGCCTTCCTTAGGGATTGAAATGAAAACTGACCTTTTCCAGTCCTGTGGCCACTGCTGAGTTTTCCAAATTTGCTGGCATATTGAGTGTAGCACTTTCACAACATCATCTTTTAGCATTTGAAATAGTTCAACTAGAATTCTGTCACCTCCACTAGCTTTGTTCGTAGTGATGCTTCTTAAGGCCCACTTGACTTCACATTCCAGGATATCTGGCTCTAGGTGAGTGATCACACCACCGTGATTATCTGGGTCATGAAGATCTTTTTTGTAAAGTTCTTCTGTGCATTCTTGCCACCTCTTCTTAATATCTTCTGCTTCTGTTAGGTCCATACCATTTCTGTCCTTTATTGTGCCCATCTTTGCATGAAATGTTCCCTTGGTATCTCTCATTTTCTTGAAGACATCTCTAGTCTTTCCCATTCAATTGTTTTCCTGTTTCTTTGCACTGATCACTGAGGAAGGCTTTCTTATCTCTCCTTGCTATTCTTTGGAACTCTGCATTCAAATGGGTATATCTTTCACTTTCTCCTTTGCTTTTCACTTCTCTTTTTTTCACAGCTATTTGTAAGGCCTCCTCAGACAGCCATTTTGCTTCTCTGCATTTCTTTTTCTTGGGGGTGGTCTTGATCCCTGTCTCCTGTACAGTGTCATGAACCTCCATCCCTAGTTCATCAGGTACTCTCTCTATCAGATCTAGTACCTTAAATCTATTTCTCACTTCTACTGTATAACCTTAAGGCATATGATTTAGGTCATACCTGAATGGTCTACTGGTTTTCCCTACTTTCTTCAATTTAAGTCTGAACTTGGCAATAAGGAGTTCATGGTCTGATCCACAGTCGGCTCCCAGTCTTGTTTTTGCTGACTGTATAGAGCTTCTCCATCTTTGGCTGTAAAGAATATAATCAATTTCTGTGTTGGCTATCTGGTGATGTCCATGTGTATAGTCTTCTCTTGTGTTGCTGGAAGAGGGTGTTTGCTATGACCAGTGCGTTCTCTTGCAAAACTCTATTACCCTTTGCCCTGCTTCATTCTGTACTCCAAGGCCAAATTTGCCTGTTACTCCAGGTGTTCCTTGACTGCCTACTTTTGCATTCCAGTCCCCTATAATGAAAAGGACATCTTTTTGGGGTGTTATTTCTAAACTATCTTGTAGGTCTTCATAGAACCATTCAACTTCAGCTTCTTCAGCATTACTGGTCAGGGCATAGACTTGGATTACTGCTTCCTGGCGCTGCCTAAATTTAGGCTTTAGCAATGATGATACATCTCATTTCTAGCTGCATGGAATATCAACACCCAGCAGGAGGTCCAGACTACTAAAGCCCTTTGTTTCTTTCTAGGACCAGTGACAGGAAGGCTCTGGTCACACAATTTCAAATAGAAGCATTTGTATGATGTTGGACTAATTTTGAATTTAATCTTAAATCCTAGTGGCAGGTGCTTTTGGAGCAGCCTCCACACGCCCAAAGTTATGACAACTGGCCAGTGACATACATATTCACTTTAGCTAAGTTATTTCTTCATTTCATCCTCTTATTTGCCATTTCTTCCACTTCTCATCTTTTTGATGCAGATTTGTATATCTGCCATCTTATCAAAGCTGAAGTTAATCATTATTTTTATATTATTTCTTCCATTGTTTTAATAATGATAATAGCTAACCCTTACTGGATGTCTCCTTTATTCCAGGCACTGTGCCAAGATCTTAAATTAATTCTCATAGCATCCTTTTGTGGTACATATAATCATTATCCCCATTTCAAAGATGGGGTGAGGGGTAGGGATTGAGTCTGGAAGTGGTTGTGCAACTTGCCCAAGGCTGCATAACAAGAAAGTGGCAAATCAAGGAGGTGGATCCAGAAACCTGAGAACCTGTACTATGAATCTTTTGTTTATCCTGCCTTCAGGAAAGATTCTTCTTCTGTAAACTATAGCTAACATAGACATTTCTCATGCCTAATGGTCAATTTAATCCAAACAGCTAGTGCTGGTTTAAAAAAGAAGACAAAAAGCCCATTCCCTCTGGGTTTTTAAACAATGTGTTTATCACAGTTGTAGCAAAGCAGCAAAAACAGCAACATTTGAACTGTGCTGTTTAAAAAACTCATTCATGCACATTATTCCATTCACAAGGCACAAGCAGTCTGATGGTTTCTGTGTTCTATTCACAAAAGGTTAGAAGAAGCTAGATGGATAACAGAGTCCCTAAAACAAGCACATTCATCCTTGAACCCCTGGGGGTCAAACCCACGTGTTTCAAACCTAGCAGTCTCGGGAGTGGCTGTAGGAGAACTGAGCCCTCCCTGCTTGGTTCTCCCGGGCCAGCATCACTACAACTTCATACACATCTTTGCTGTCATGCTCGCCAGCGATTTGCTTCTTTTCTCCACTCTACTTAGGTTACAAGTGGGGATGAGGGACTGACACTGAAGAGACATGTCAAAGTCAGGGAGGCTAGAAAAATGAGTCCAAGAGGACTTCCCTGGTGGTCCAGTGGTTAAAAATTTGTCTTCCAGTGCAGGGGATGTGGGTTCAGTCCTTGTTCAGGGAACTTAGTTGCCCACATATTGGGGGCAAGTAAGCCTGTGCACTGCAACGAAAGATCCCGAGTGTCACAATGAAGACCTGATGCAGCCAAATGAATAAATAAATATTTTAAAAATGAGTCCAGGCTACAGGAAAGAGCATCTGGAGGAGACGCCAGAGATCATTTGGTCCATTCATATGTATGTATATATGTAGCTTGCATTTATTAAGAACTCGCTGTGTGCCAAGCACCTGCTAGAACCTTAAGTGTATTGTATATTTTAAGCCTCATAGCAATCCTACAAGGTATTTATTTTCATCTCCAACTTTCACACAAGAAATAAGGTTTATTTTTAAATAACTTGCCTGAGGTGAATCAGCCAATATAGGAAGGCTCTGAACTTAGTCAGACTACAGAGACTTTGTGTGTAAACATTCTGATCTATATGATAAGGAGAGTTATGCTCTAATGAAAAAGGTGAAGAAAAGTCTTGCTGCAGGTCACAAAAAACAAAGCAAAAGTGAGCTTAAAAACCCTGAACTCAGGCTCAAATACAATCCTGTTGAATGTATAATTCCCTCCCCAAACGATTGGCTGACAAAAATATAATTGTTCTTTATTTCTACTTTATAGTAAGCTATGCTCAACAACACTTTCCCATCTCCTATTTATGAAACCATGAGTTGATAGTCTTTATGTTCTTCTCTAAAAATTAACTTCCTGAATTTAACTTGCTCAGCAACATCCATGAAATGGCACTATGGTACTCATTGACTTGGCCTCTAGAAGTCCTTGGGGTCCCTCTGTCTCATGTATATTCAAACAAGGGTAGGGGCTATTATGATGGGTCTTTGTAGTCTAAAGGCTAGATGCTATAGGATTTCTAGAGGGGGATTATTACTATTCTGCTACAAATGTTCTATCTTCTCTGTTCACTGTTCCCTTTCTTTGATGCAAGTCATTTTATTTTGCTTCTTCTCTGACCCTTGTCTAATGCTTTATTCTCTTCATCTGGAGCAGGCTATCCTTTTCAGTTCACTGAAACCATTCCAATTGTCTTATTCAAAATCTCCTTTGAATCCCATTTTAAGTTGTGTGATCTTGTGGAGTTAGGGCCATTTCTCCCTTAGATGTTCGATACTATAATACTACTGGTATTTCCAAGTACAGAGGCATGGAATAATAACAATCATGGTAGTGGTGATGATGATGTATCTCACTATGTGCCATTGTTTCAGTGCTTTGGACAGAGTAACTTTTATAATCATTACGACAATCCTACGAGGTTGATTCTATCATCATATCAATTTTACAGGTAAGCAATCTGAGGCACAGAGTAAATAACTTGTTTGAGTTTACAGAGCCAATAAATGACAGAATTGGGCAGCCTGTGTAGCTCCATTATTTATGCTCTTGACTATCACTATACATAATACAAAAGTTTTGGGCTTTATCAGCTATTCCCTTAACTGCTGTGAGATTCATTTCCTTTATATGCAAAACTGCTAACTGAAAGTTCAGCCATTGTACATGTAGCCCAACAGCTAACTGGGAGAGCTTAACTAGTCCCTAACAATTTCTTAATACTAGTGGCTATCTATTGTGTTGATTACATGCATAGCCTTCCACACTCATCTCATTTCAGCTTCCTATATCCTTATGAGGTAGGTTCTGTTAATAGCTCTAGTTCATGCCTGGGGGAAATGGAGCTCAGAGACTTGAGATAACTTCCTCCAGGCTCTTCAGCCCATTCTGTTGCTACACCCACATCAGTTGACTCTAGAACCCAACTGCAGGTAAAATATTGTCTTAATGGGATTTTCAAAGATAATTGTGATCACAATACAGTGACTTTACAACCATAATTCCTTTAAAGATGTAATTTCACTGTAAGTGACAGAACCGAAGTTTGAACTAGGTCAGCTGAGGCCAGAACCAACACCTTTTATGGAAATGGGAGGACTCTTTCTACCTCATGGCATCAGAACAACATTGTCTTTTTGTTTCTATAATTGGCTTGCTATCCAGCCAAACTTCAAGGTGAAAAATGACCTGCAGATTGTGGAACTCAAACTTCTCACTTGAGTCACTGCAGATCACCAGCAGTCCTGGACCCTGCAGACTGAACAGGCAATAAGGTCCTTGCTGAACCTAGACTCAGCAATTCTGGGTTGATTAAATGCAAATGAATGAAAACAGCTATAAATTTACCTGCAGTCTAGTGATGTAAGCTTTTTGGCACAGCTCTACCCAAATCCGTAAGGCACAGAGATTTGTTTTAATGCCAATTTTTATTTAATTATATAACAGTAGAATTAAATATTAAAGTAAGCCCAATTTTGCCTTCATTCAGGGTGGGCTGGATGCAAAAGTACAGTAGGAGGTTTAGCCTAAAGGTCAGTAATTCTGCACTGACCCCAGGAAACCCACCTCTTAGAGATCCGCTAAAGTAAAGCATCACAAGCAAAAAGACAGACAAACTACAGGATAACAGAAAGAAGAGAGATACTTTCCTCTTGCTTTACTTTCCCCTTAGGCTAGCCCTTGATACTTGAGCTGCTTCTAGTAATTTTGTTTGCCATGGTTGGATAGTCAATCTGTCTTTGCTCTAGAGGACTCAGGGAATCAGTGGTTGAGTCATTATACTGGAGGGGCCCTCAAAGATTCAAGCATCTAGTCTGAATAAATGCATCTGAGAGAAGAAGACGCCTTCTCTCCCCGCCTCTGCCAGGGCAGCCTGCCGGTACCTTGCTGCCAGCTTTTCCATTTGAGACCATCTTCCAGTTTATGACTGAGCTGGTGTTTGCTTATCTTTCTCTTCTGTTCAGCACATTTGCTCTTGTTAAATGAATCACAAGAGCAGCACAACTAACGTAGCATTTTTGCTTTGTGAGCCAAGCATCAGAAAGTAGCAGTCAGCTGAGTTAAAGAGGCAGTCCCTCTCTCCTTTTTTTGCAAATTTCAGAAATTTTTCACACACAATAAAAAGACATGCAATGATTCACAAAGTTTGCAGTTGAGAAAAATGAGGATCAGCAAGATTAAGCAATGTGACCAAGATTAGACAGCTAAGTGGAACTATGTCAAATACACATTCAACAGATTGAACTTGTGTGCTGCCACTGGAATTTAACCTGAATGTAGTTCTAATTCTGCTATCTCAAGTAATTCTCACAAACAAACTAGGAGCATGAATTGAGGAATTTGCAATTTATATTCAGAAATCAGCTTGATAAAAACTGGAAAACAAGTCTAGGAACTTTCTCTAGTGTCTAGATAGTAGCAGTAAATGCTTTGAAAGTGTGTGATGAATGAATATACCCAGAATGTAAATAAAAAACAAAAGTTTGCTCAGAACCTAAAAACTCATGGTGTTAATTAATCTATACTGAGTTTAAGAAGATAAGTTAAATGTATCTCACCAGTTTAGAAAAGTATTAATAAGTGGAAGCTACTTGATTGTTTTAAGATCATCATTTACATTGGTATACATTAAAAAGTAGTAAAATATTTTTAACAAAAATATTGATTAAAAATTTTGGTCACTTATAAACTCTGAGTTAACCCTTCCTCTTTTGAGTTCATATTCTGAAGGACAATTTTCAGAGAAGTGGGCTCATCTGCAAATAGACAATTTCTTCTGAGAACTATAGAGTATTAGAACTATGCTGAGCTTATGTGCTAAGTTGTTTCAGTGGTGTCAGACTCTTTGCCACCCTATGGACTTTAGCTCTCCAGGCTCCTCTGTCCTTGGGATTCTCCAGGCAAGGATACTGGAATGGGCTGCCATGTCCTCCTCCAGGGGATTTTCCCGACCTAGGAATCGAACTCGAGTCTCTTAGTCTCTTGC
The DNA here is from genome assembly GCF_019320065.1 of Cervus canadensis. NCBI lineage: Eukaryota > Metazoa > Chordata > Mammalia > Artiodactyla > Cervidae > Cervus > Cervus canadensis. The sequence continues at coordinate 24,226,921 of NC_057415.1, forward strand.
ATTGGCAGGCGGGTTCTTTACCACTAGTGAACTGTTTAATTCATAATCCTTAATTTGCAGATGAAGACCAACGTTAAATGACTTGCCCAAAATCTAACACTTAATTATGACAAAGTTGGGACCAGCACCTAGTTTCTTGGACTTTTGAGATTACATGAGTCATACAAATAAAATAAAGTGTGATTGCAATGTGCGCGTGTGCTCAGAAGTGGCCAACCCTTTGTGACCCTATGGCCTGTAGCCCACCAGGCTCCTCTGCCCATGGAATTTTCCAGGCATGAATACTGGAGTGTGTTGTCATTTCCTACTTCAGGGGATCGTCCCATCCCAGGGATTGAACCTGCGTCCCTTGTGTCTCCTGCACTGACAGGTGAATTCTTTACCACTGCATCACCTGGGAAAGCGTGACTATATAGGTAATATTTAAGGATGAAAACTGGGTAGAAACAATCTTGAATAGCCAGATCAATTTTTAAGCTATTGAAATTGAAATTACAGAAAAACTTAACTAGTTTCATTTTATGAAAAAAAAAAAATTCATTTACTTAATGCCAGAATAGTACATGAATCCATTTTCACTGTAAAATACAAACAAAAGTTTTATGGTATAAAACATTAAAGTAGCTCTTTTCCCTTCCTGATTTTACTGTCTCCTCCAGAAGTAGCCATTGCTGATATTTTAGTTGTCATCATGAGTATTCTTGAGCTTACCTCTCTCCTCCAGGGGGCTGAATTTGGTATTCAGATGTCCTTTTTTGATTATAACCTGGAAGATGCTCTAACCTTGTTTGAGACTACTGTTTTAATGAACATGAACTAGGAGTTTAAGCTTAAATATGTAATTAGCTGCTGTGCAAACCACAAAGTGACACTAATTCCTTAGATTTCCATAGTAAGTTTTCTGTGTTTTTTTTTTTTTTTTTGTCTATTCATTTCCAGCTAAAGAACTTAAAAAAGCCTTTCATACATTTCCTCCTATCAACCCGGGGTGTCAGGACAAAGGAACTGTTGTGTTCTCCATTTACAGACTAGGAAGCCAAATTCTGGAGAGATTAAGTGGATGCAGTCTATTGATTACATTAATGACTCCAATTCTTCTCCCCTCTAGGATTCACTTCCTTTGCCATGTGACCCTGAGCGAGCCTCCCTCTTTGACTCTGATTCAGGCAGGTGACTTACTTTGGTCATTAGAATGTTAGCAGACATGATGTTAGAACAGTCTTGGAAAGGTGCTTGTACATTTTTGCTCATGCTCTGCATGAGAAGGACATGCCTGCTGGACAATGAGGCATGTGGGGTAGAACCAGGTCACCCTAGCAAATATTAAAGCCATCCAGATCAGCCAACAGCCAGCTGCTTCCTAAATACATAAGTGAGCCCATACTAGGTCAGCTAAACCTGGCAACCTTGTGAGCTATATAAATTTTTTGCTGTTGTTGTATGCCACTGATGTTTTGTGGCTATTTGTTATGTGGTATTACTGTAGTAACAGGTAACTGATACAGTGATAATAACTATAAATGAGGATTCAGAAATTTAACTAAGACCCACGTCAGTGTCTAAGCTGGTAAAGAATATGCCTGCAATGCGGGAAACCTGGATTCGATCCCTGGATTGGGAAGATCCCCTGGAGAAGGGAAAGGCTACCCACTTCAGTATTCTGGCCTGGAGAATTCCATGGGCTGTATAGTCCATGGGGTCACAAAGAGTCAGACACAACTGAGTGACTTTCACTTTCATGTCATTTAGAGGCATAAAGCAGAACTGGCTTAGATGATAAAGAACCTGTCTGCAATGCAGAAGACCCTGGTTTGATTCCTGGGTTGGGAAGATCCCGTGGAGAAGGGAATGGCTACCCACTCCAGTATCCTTGCCTGGAGAAGTCCACAGACAGAAGAGCCTGGCAGGCTACAGTCCATGGGATCGCAATGAGTCAGACATGACTAAGTGACTAACACTTTCACTTTTCATGTCATTTGGCTCAGTATTGCCTTTTCACATTCGCCTATGCCACTGTACTTACCTGGAATTCTTATTTCCATTCCTCTTATTCTTCCTTTCAAATCCATATTAGGTAGCACCTCCTTTAAGAAGTCTTCTTTGATCTTCCCAAGAAAGAGTTAACTATCCTTGTGGGTGCCAACTTTCCCTTTTGAATATTTTTATTATTTCATTAATCATGTCCTTGCTATCTTAGTTGCTTCAGTCATGTCTGACTCCTTGTAACACTATGGAATGCAGCCTGCCAGGCTTCTCTGTCCATGGGATTCTCCAGGCAAGAATACTGGAGTGGGTTGCCATGCCCTTCTCCAGGGGATCTTCCCTACCCAGGAACTGAACCTGCATCTGCATTGCAGGCAGATTCTTTACCACTGAGCCTCTGGGGAAGACTTCATTAATCACTCTGTAGTGCAATTATTTGTTTACCTGAATGTGTTTCTGAAGGGAATTTGAGTTTCTTTGAACTCTTCTAGAAATCATCACAGTACTTCTTAATATATTTGAAATTATATTAATTGATGGAAAGAAAACCATGAAAGAAGAAGGGAATAATTTCCTGCTGAATGATTTCGATAATATTTTTGATGTGGTTTTGCCTGCCATCGAAGTTAGGATCCCTAGGTTAGGTGAAAGTTTAAGAATAAGGAATCCATTAATGCATTGTATATGTGTGTGTTAGTTGCTCAGTTGTGTCTGACTCTATGTGACCCAATGGTCCATAGCCTGCCAGGCTACTCTGTCCATGGGATTCTCCAGGTAAAAACACTGAAGTGGGTTGCCATTGCCTTCTCCAAGGTATCGTCCCAATCCAGGGATGGAACCCAGGTCTGCTGCATTGCAGGCAGACTCTTTACCATCTGGGGAAGTATTATTGTATTATTGCAGCACAAATGTACTATACACTGTGCACCATCACCATAAATAACATAGAAAAGGTCTCTACTCCAATGGAGAAGAATGATGAATAAAAGGCAAACTAGAGAGTGATACATTAAAGAGAGAAAGAAAAAAAAATGGCATGATGAGATAGAAATTCAGGTGAGATGGTCAAGGATATTGACTTCTCACTGGGTACTTATTGGTGAATGTACTTCCTTTCCTAGTTGTACTACAGGGTTTAATCTTGTTATATATTTTCTGAGAACAAAAGATTACATGCATTGTTCTTTACATCTTACATAGACTCTAGGGACAGAGAATGGCTTGCTAGTTGATTTTACTAAATTCATTGTGTGTGTGTGTGTGTGTGCGCACGTGGTGGCTTCCCTTCAGATTTTGAAATTTATGCTACTTGTTTGGAGGGTTATTATAAGCCTGTAAATTCTACAAATAAAATTCATATTCTTTGGTAATACTTCTGGGCTGCTTCTGAGATTTCCCATTTGGAAATGGTCATAGGCTTTATTTTGAAGATGTATGTCAAAGCATAAATCCTGAAAGCCAGTGACTGTTGATTGTAATTCTTCCTGGGGAAGTCAAGGATGCAGTTGTTTTGGCCTAATGTTAGAAGTATTAGAAAAATAACTAGAGTGGATCTTCAGTCCTTATATATATAATTACATATAATCTGCTCTTCTTCATTCATCTAGTTATCTGGGATTGTGGCTATCTACAATTCTGCAGAATTCAGATTTAACAAGTAATTACAGAGCATTGACACTGGCTGGCCACTGTGTGCAGATAGCTTATACACATTATCTCATAATTGTATAAAGACAATGCTTTGAGTAAGTATTATTTTCAAGTCTATTTCTTAGGGATAAAATCTGAAGCTTGGAGTTTAAGTAACTTGCCCAGGATCACAAAGCCCAATTATGTCCCAGAGACAAGATTTAAATACAAGTTTTCTGTCCTGAAACAGGATTTATAGATCTTTCCTTTTTTGACAGCAAATGTTTATCAAGTATGAGGCTCTGTACTGGGTTCTGGAAATATAGACATTTTCAAAATGGTATGGGGCAATTTTCATGAGATGCTTTCATGTTACCCTATAAACCTTTGACATTACTTTGCCAACAAAGGTCCATCTAGTCAAGGCTATGGTTTTTCCAGTAGTCATGTATGGATGTGAGAGTTGGACTACAAAGAAACCTGAGTGCCGAACAATTGATGCTTTTGAACTGTGGTTCAAGACTCTTGAGAGTCTTGAAGCAAGTCTTGAACCAAGTCTCAAGACTCTTGAGAGTCCCTTGGACTGCAAGGAGATCCAACCAGTCCATCCTAAAGGAGATCAGTCCTGAGTGTTCATTGGAAGGACTGATGTTGAAGCTGAAACTCCAATACTTTGGCCACCTGATGTGAAGAGCTGACTCATTGGAAAAGACCCTGATGCTGGGAAAGATTGAGGGCAGGAAGAGAAGGGGACGACAGAGGATGAGATGGTTGGATGGCATCACCGACTCAATGGACCTGAGTCTGGGTAGACTCCGGGAGTTGGTGATGGACAGGGAGGCCTGGTGTGCTGCAGTCCATGGGGTTGCAAAGAGCCGAACATGACTGAGTGACTGAACTGAACTGAACTGAATAAACCTTTGAATAAGAGAAGAAGAAAAGGAAAGAGTGTGTTTGAGAAACCTTTGTAGTAGTTTGTCAACTACTAGAAGGGCAACTTTTGCACTGAATTCCCTAGAGAGCCAGTAGTCCCCAATATTCTGTTTCCACTGAAGACGCTGTCCCCTAGGGATGGAATTGACCGCTGTGGGTTGATCAGGGGTCCCAGGCAATAAGCCCTGTGCTATGCCCTGCAACTGTGGTTTACATGCTTTTCATAACCTTCTTGGACTAGGGACACCTGGGACAAGCTGGCTTTCATATTTTTCTTCAAAGCCAACTGGTCGAGTACACTTTTCTTTTATGAGACTTAGTTTTCTATCAGCATTTAGTTTTTATGTATTCACACTTTCCTCTAATATGCATAATTGCTCAAAGAAAAAGGCTGTAGAACAGCTATGAATTATGGCTTTTAGGGAAATGAACATCGCAGTTAATGTTGCAAGACAGCTTCCATTATAATCCTGTTTTCACATCCTTATGATTTTTTAGGGGGATGAAGGGGAGGTAGAATTTCCTTTGAGCTAAAATTTTCCATGGTTTGACTCAGCCCAAGGTGATTTTCAAAAATGAAACATTTGCACAAATGTCTCCATTTATTTTTTGAGTTATTGTATTTGGAAAATGCTGCTCATTTTTACTTGAAGTATTAATGCATAAAATATTCCAAATATAAATGGCTATTAAAACTTCAGTCATCACATGCCACTTGCTTCAGGAATGACATCTGAATAAGACTGTAAAAGAATTATAGTTCCCAAAGGCTAGATTCTCTATATAACTATATTGCAGCATTTAGTGCAAAAATAGTTAAAATATTTCATTTTTTTCAGAGTTTCATTGAAATGCTTGGTTAGTACATAGCTTTTCACAGTGGAAATAAATATTTAGGTTACTTTTATTACTTACAAATTTATAAACTCTAAAGTGATGAGATACATTAAAAATAATGTTTATACTTTTTGAACTATATTAGTTGTGGTTTTAATTCTTTACAGGTCTGTTTCAAGTGTGTCTCATAAATTACACATAATTGAGAAAAAATGAAACCAAGTTTCAGGGATAGAATTACTAATAATTATCATAAAAGCAAAACCAGTTTTTCCCATATCTGAGGTTCTTTATTTAGAACTTGGGGCACATATGTAGAAAGTGTTTTGTTCTATTGGTTTGTGTCTTTAATTTGTTTTTCCCTTCTACCTATTACTGATATAGTTTGATATTCTGAATCATAATCTTTTTTGTGGCTATGTATTATTCTATGTGTATGACTTTAGATAATCTGTTTATACTTAAATTATGTTAGAATACTGTCAATGTACCTAGTCACTAAATTGAGAAAATGTTATGTATATTGTAAAGTTTGATACAAATGAAAATTGTATTATCATTTAAAATAATAATATAATTAATTGAAATGATACTGAAATACTATTGAGAAATGACTTGTGTGGTCAGTAACTCTTTCTTGGCTTTTCCACTTGGTGGCGATCTTTATATTCTTCTCCAAGATGAATGACATCTTCATTAGGTAAATGTTTCACATTGAATAAACTCTTGGTCTCTTTTAGAATCCTGTACCCTTCATTCTATTCAACACAATATTTTATGAGCTTATCATTCTAATTAGTTACCCTTTGAATATTATCTCCATAGTCTTTAATATCTTATCTCTTTTGTGATTGGAGATCAGGCATTTTATAGAAAATGGCTAGTTCTCCCAAGGCAAATTCTGTTCTGGTACACACACATGCACATATATACATCCAAACACACACGTATATAAAATATACATATATTATAGACTGTACTATATAGCTATTATGTTTCTCATTATATACACAGGTATATTACATGCAAATATTATATTCACTATATTATGACATATATACATATAAGATATAATACATTTTATAAATGTATTTTATAACAAAATATACATACCATATATTAACATATGAAATATACATATATATAAGAAATATGTATACATATTTATGATATATGCCATATTATGTATATAATATACATGCATATTTCTTGCTAATATCTAGGCTACATTATTTTCTGGCTCTTTCCCCCTTTTTCCTGAAACATATCCATACAGCTGTTTTCATCATCTGGAGAGAGGTTAAATTTCTGTGTTCTCCATTCAAGGTCTCTTTTTTCTCTCTCACTTTTATTATCTGCTTAAGAATGAGCTCTCCTCTCCTCTTATCCTTCCTAGTTCTGAAATCATTCAGATTTCATTCAGTCTATGTTTACTTCCTCAAAGAGGCCTTCTTTGATTGTCTCTCACCCTGTCCCCCCATCGCCCCCAAGTTAGTGAGCTTCTTGTTAATATACTGGCAGAGCACTTTGTCCATCATCAGAACACTTACTGTATAATCATAGTCCTTTAATGTCTGATTCCCATGCTAGAATAAAAGTTCTCCAGGTGGAGACTTTGGGATTTGACTTGTCTGTTGTAACCCCAGCCCTTATCTTAGTGGCAGACCTAGGGTGGACTTATACATATTTATGGAATGGATGGATGAATGAATTACCAGCCTGCCTTTCTCATTTTAAAAAATAATTTCTATATTTGAAGTCATTAGTCAACGTGACTACGTATTTAATATAATTTTTCCTATAATTACTATAGAGCACAGGCTAGTTATGGTACTCAATTGCTGAAAGCATTTCAACAACTTTTGCCCATGGGGAGCTATAATTCCACCTTATGATATCATAAACCACTCAAGGATTTCATGTAGTTACCAGAACCTTGGGCTAAAATTATAACCCTGAAAGCCCTTGCTGCCTATTAGTCATTTGGTACATGACATAAAGCAAAATATATTCTGCATTCTTGGACTTTAGTTTGGCTCTTAGTATATAAGCTGCTTGATTTTTCTATTTGATCTGCAAAATATTCAGCTCCCTGAAAGCATAATCCATCTAAAAGTCTAAGGTAATTCATAAGTACTAGATGGACCTTAAGTAGTAATTGTGAACATATTATGAATTTCTTATTTGTTCTGATAATTATTTTTCTCAAATTACATTTCTGAAATGCTGAGCTTTGGGAGCTGTGAGCATTCCTACCCTTGTATGCTTAAAAAGGTTTTGAACATAGTTTAATATGAGGGAGCACATTTTGTTGAAAATTGTGGTGGATTTGAAATGAGGAAATGAGTTCAAATAACAGCTTGAACTTTTGAAAAATCACTTAAGTCTCTGAGTCCAAGTCTTCTTTGCTATTAAATGTCTTTTCTGCCTCACAAAGACAAGGGATAAACCGAGGTGCTGGGGAGAAAGTATTTGGGAAGCAATGAAGAGCTTTATAAATAATTTGTGCCATTATTATTTGTCATAGTAGTGAAGCAAAATAGTCATCTTCTAAAAGCATGTAAAAATGAAGAGAAAATTGCTGGATTAGGCTAAAAGCTTGTATTTCCTATATGTAACACTTTCTCTTCTTTCAGCACTCAGTTATAGACAAGAACAAGAATTATAGACAGGACAGTAACGATGGCGACATTATGGTGAGTGCAGGGACATTACCTTACATTCTTCCAGACTAGCTGGAAACAATGATTTGTCAAGTGATTTACAAGATGTGAGGAGTAGGGTGAGAAATGGGTTAATAATGGTTCAAAGAAGAAGCTGAGAAGATGGTTGTTTTCTCCACAGAGGAAAGGATGAGAGTAAAAAGGCTCACAAAGCAACACAATGAAGAATTTCTTTGCAGTGAGGGTGGACCACTGACAAAGACTAGGAGTTCTTTTCTGAAACTCTTTATAAGATGGGCTGGTGTGCTGCTGGTTTAGCCAAAAGCTGCAGAAGTGGCATAGGTCAGTTTGATAGTGGGGAAGGGAGGATCCTGGGTGGACCATGAACAACGAAACTGTCATAGGTCCATTATCCAAGATGTCTGCCAGCTGGGATAAAACTAAGGTTGGGAGTCTGGGGCTCTGAGTCAAAGCACTGCCCAGTGCTGGGAGATGACCAGAGCTAAGCAGGATGGCTGGATTAAAGTTGTTAATAGGGCATGATACCACTTATAAGATGGAGGTAAAGTGTTATTTTATAAACATACTTCTATAATTTACTTTTTTGACAATATGTAGCTCATTTTTTCCTTAACAGAAACACTGTGTACCAGTGAAGGGATGTGCATTACTTTAATCAATCTCCCCTTAGTGACTATGGATTATTTCTAGCCTTTCAATGGCATAAACAATAACCTGATGAACGGACACTGACTTAGTCTTGGTCCTCTTTGAACAAAATTTATGTGAGCTGAGCAGTGCTGAAAGCCGAGTGGAGTACCAGTTTGAGGGACTTAATGGGGGAAGATTAATTAGCACCAGAATTCATACGCAGACACTATAGATTCATTTGGAGCTTTCCAACCTCAGGCTAAGAGGAGAAGTCAAGCAAGTATTTCACAGGGAGCAGAAGCGGTGGCGCAGGGCAGCATCTGAGACAGTGACTGTGTGCCACTGTGGTGGTGGATGGAAGACACTCTGCATATACATAACTCCTCCTTAGTGTATGAGGTACCCAGGAGTGTACAGTCTTGCTGCAACACTTCCCTGGGTAGCGTAGTGATGATGCTGATGGTGAGGGTGGGATGGAATTAATCCTTCTTGCATCTGCGTCTCTCTTACTTAGTCATCACATACTGAAACATATACTATACTGTGTGGGGACAGACTCAAATGTCACAGTCTCTGCAGCTGTCTGTGCCCTTGAATCATCTTTGCATGTGAACAGCTTTCCCAGACTAAGTCCAGGGGTGGGGATAGGCTGTATGGAATAAATCAGGTCGGGGAGGACATTCTTACTGCATGTATAAATGACACTGGATGGGAATGATTCACGGTCAGATTTGTTGGAAATGAATCCTGCCTCTACTATTTATAAGCTATGGAGCCTTGAATATAGCCACTTGGGGCTTCCCTGGTGCCTCAGACAGTAAAGAATTTGCCTGCAATGCAGGAGACCTGGGTCAGGAAGATACCCTGGAGAAGGGAATGGAAATCCACTCCAGTATTCTTGCCTGGAGAAGTCCATGGACGAGGAGCCTGGCAGGCTACTACAGTCCATGGGGTTGCAAAGGGTCGGACATGATTGAGCAGCTAACATTTTCACTTTCAGCCTTGAATAACTTACCTAATTTCTTTCAGCCTTGTTTCCTCACCTGTATGCATGCAGTAAAGTTTAAATGAGAAAAACCCATGTGAAGCAATTAGCATAGTCCCCAGAACAAAACAGGTGTCTGATAAACATTATTAATTATTGATTGATGATAGTTTCAGTACCTATTCCTGAAGTTACATCCATGGTCTTATTACAGAGCTAAGTATGCAAGTTAGTTCATGTATGACCCTCAGGATGCTGACTGATCATCACACTGAACATGTAAATCACACGAAATGTACATACTTATATATCTTCCTTTGTTTACATACTTATTTGCAGTAAGATTCACTTCCATTAATTCTATGTCTTCAGGTCATGCATGAGAAAAAGCCTAGATCAAATATAACGTCAATAAAGGTTGACAGGGTGTTTGGGTTGGGGTTAAAAATGTATTGTTATTTGGCATTTTTTAGGCAACAGTTTTCTGATAAAATGCTATGGTAAGGACACGTTCAGGTTTGAAAAGTATTAATGAATTCTGACAAAGCATCTTTTCTAAACTTCAGTTATGCACAATATCATCTATATATATAATATATGTAATGCAGTTGAATATATATGTATGTATAGTGCAGCTTAGGGGTTTCCCAGGTGGTGTTAATGGTAAAGAACCTGCCTGCCAATGCAGGAGATATAAGAGATGTGGTTTGGATCCCTGGGTTGGTAAGATCCCCTGGAGGAGGGCACAGCAATCCACTCCAGTATTCTTGCCTGGAGAATCCCATGGACAGAGGAGCCTGGTGGGCTATGGTCCATAGGGTCGCAAAGAGTCGGACATAACCGAAGTGACTTAGCATGCATGCATGCACAGTGCAGGTGAATTGGCTGGAGCAAGCTTGTATGCAGTTGCAACTTGGAAAACTGAGCCCCAACTGGGTGAATTTTCCAGACTGAGTTCATAATGGAAGAGAACTCACAGCTAAGCCTCCAGACTTGCCGCTGGATATACTAGTGGTTAGATCACATAGCTTCTGCTCTGACTAAGGGCCAAAATGTCAAGTTGAGACTAAATTATAAAAATCCAACACTCACCTTAACTCACACTGTTAATGGAGCTAACAAATATGTTTTAGACATAAAACTTTTTGGGGATTGCTTATGAAGTCATCAGATACATATAGATATTTACTGAGCATGAAAATGAGACTCTTCCCAGGGCAGACCGTAAAACTCAGCTTCAAACATCTATATATCTAATATCAGGACTTTGCCTTCTGTATCACAGTACCTCACTGCCTACCAGGGCTCTCCACCTATCCATCCCATAACATTGAGTATGGAATGATCTGAATACTTGGAATGATTATGAGACCAAGCAGTGAGGTATGGCCAAGTTGAGTCCAGTAGGACAGACAGAGGGTGGGAGCATCTCTTACCTGCAGTTGCAAGTTGTAGTCAGGTGATTTCCGTATTATGTCCAGGAGTGACCTGGAGTAATAGTTCTTCCTAATTATAATGTGTGTGTCCATTTAACCTGTTTTAATTTTTACATAATATAAGTATGTGTGTGTGGACATACAGTCCATAGAAATGTATATGGATAATTGTTTATAACTACATAATACATATGTGAATGTTCAATCTCTGGATCAGGAAAATCCCCTGGAGAAGGAAATGGCAACCCATTCCAGTATTCTTTCCTGGAAAATCCCATGGACAGAGGAGCCTGGTGGGCTACAGTCCATGGGGTCACAAAAGAGTCAGACATGACTTAGTGACTAAAACAACAACATATATGTGAATATTTACAGATGTCCTATGACATACTCTTTGAAATGAAAGTAGCTATGTATAAAGACTGTGCTTTGTAAGGAGATTAATAATGTAAACAAAACTATAGGCCAATTTTCCCCTAATTTAAGGGAAGTGTTTGCAAAAATTTGGCACATTTTCTGTTTGTATTCAAATGAAAGAAGTGATCTTAGATAGTCATTAAAGGAAACCCAGCAGGATGTCTAAGTGAAAACATTTTGCTGCAGTTAGTATGAATTACTATATCTATTTGAAAGTAATCACGCTTCAGTTATTTAAAAAATTCTATAAAGATGTCTCCTCAAAATTATTTTGGAAGTAGGTGACAAAATAAACAGGTTGCATGCTCATTTGTTTAGTTTTCCATTTATCAGCCTGAAACAGCAAGTCTTTTTGTTTTTTTTTAAGTTCCTTGAATTAAAGTACATTCAGGAAAAGAAGGGAAATATCCATTTTTTTAAAACTGCTACTAAGTGTCATGTAATGTGTACCTGATCCTTGTTGTTGTTCAGTCCCCAAGTCATGTCTGACTCTGGGACCCCATGGACTGCTGCACGCCAGGCTTCTCTGTCCTTCACTATGTCCCAAAGTTTGCTCAAATTCATGTCCATTGAGTTGTGATGCTATCTAACCATTTTATCCTCTGCCACCCTCTTCTCCTTTTGCCTTCCATCTTTCCCAGCATAAGGGTCTTTTCCAGTGAGTTGGCTCTTCGCATCAGGTATCCAAAGTATTGGAGCTTCAGCTTCAGCATCAGTCCTTCCAATGGATATTCAGAGTTGACTCCCCTTAGGATAGACTGGTTGGCTCTCCTTGCAGTCCAAGGGATTCTCAAGAGCCTTCTCCAACACCCCAATTCAAAAGCATCAATTCTTCGGTGCTCAGCTTTCTTTATGGTACAACTCTCACATCCATACATGACTACTAGTAAAACCATAGCTTTGATTAGCTGGACCTTTGTTGGCAAAGTAATGTTTCTGCTTTTTAATATGCTGTCTAAGTTGGTCATAACTTTTCTTCCAAAGGGCAAGCGTCTTTTAATTTCATGGCTGCAGTCACCATCTGCAGTGATTTTGGAGCCAAAATAAATAAATAAAGTCTGTCACTGTTTCCCCATCTATTTTCTATGACGTGATGGGACCGATTGCCCGACTCTCCTTACTAGACCTCTAAATGTTTCTGACCTCCCTCCATCATCTGCTGCTAAGGACCTAAAACCACCTAGGCTGTGGAAGCATTATCTATCTCACGTTCCCATTCAAGGATCATATATCTCTTACCCTTGCTTCCACTATGGGCATCATGGTCTTAGATCTTCTTTGTTTTGATCATCTGCTTATATCAACTCATGACTCAAATGCTATGGGTCACTCTTGGATATAATTTGAAATTCGCTTGGGTGTACTCTTCAGTTGCAAGTGACAGGTGCTCCTGCCCTCTGCCTCTTTCCTACTGGACACATACTGGTCACTTCTTCTTGGCCTCATGGCCAAGTGCATTATTTACTCAATACTTATCTGAATGAATGGTCGACATATGCTTAGGGTCTAGGAATACAGATGCATAAGATAGATCTAATTTATAAACTCTCCTCTCATGGAGTTTATAATCTAGTGGTGGATGGAATCAGAACTTTGGATAGATATTTTACATCCATTATCTCCTGTAATCCTCTCAAATGAGGACACAGAGGTCATGGCAAGTAGCCTGTCAAACTCCACACAAACATACATCAAACTTTAGATCTGTCCAACATGAGGACTTTGCTCTTTGTTTCACAGTCCATTGTCCCTTACTGGGAGGTTTTCCTTCAGTTCATTTTACAGAATCTAGTATGAGAATGTTTGTATGGTCTTATCTAAAGCATTTGATTGATTGATCAATTTCAAAGTAATCCCTGCATAATGCTATAGCCCTATTCCAATGATGCTGCCATTTTTCATTCACTCATTAATTGAATAACATTTGTAAACTATTTATTGTTCCTCCAACACTCTGAGGATTCAGTGATGAACAAGACACAGTGGGACAATTAGCTAAAATAGATAACATGATAATTTCAGATTGCATTAAGTCCTATGAAGGGAATAAACAGGATGGGGATGAAAATGTGCTTCCAAAAGTCTCTTTGGAAAGCACAGCATCTTAAAGATGTAAAGATTTGTCAATGGAAGTGCTACTCAGTGAGGAACTCACTCTATTTGGACTTGAAAGGCTGCAGACAGAAGGAGTGCATGTGTAGCAAATAGTGCTACTGTGACTATTGTCTTGTGTCTGAATTATTCTCATTTTTACTTGGCTTAGTACATGCTTTATAGTAACACAAATAATATATGAACATTGTAGAAAATATGAAGAAAACCTATGCCCAGCCTGGACAACATATTAAAAAACAGAGACATTACTTTGCTGACAAAGGTTCATCTTGTCAAAGCTATGGTTTTTCCAGTAGTCATGTATGGTATGATAGTTGGACCATAAAGAAAACTGAGCGCCGAAGAATTGATGCTTTTGAACGGTGGTGCTGGAGAAGACTCTTGAGAGTCCCGTGGACTGCAAGATCAAACCAGTCAATCCTAAAGGAAATCAACCCTGAATATTCATTGGAAGGATGGATGTTGAAGCTGAAACTCCAATACTTTAGCCACCTGATGAGAAGAACTGGCTCATTGGAAAAGACCCTGATGCTGGGAAAGATTGAAGGCGGGAGGAAAAGGGGACAACAGAGGTTGAGATGGTTGGATGGTATCACCGACTCAATGGACATGAGTTTGAGTAAGCTCTGGGAGTTGGAGATAGACAGGGAAGCCTGGTGTGCAGCAGTCTATGGGGTCACAAAGAGTTGGACACCACTGAGCAACTGAATTGAACTGAACTGTAGAAAATATGAGGTAGAAATAATAAAACAAATATTTTCTGTAATTACACTGCTCAGATACCAGTGCTGTTAACAATGTGTTATGTTTTCTTCTATTCACTTCCCTTTATAGCCTGTACAAATGCATATTATAAAATTGGAAATATATTGCTTTGTTTCTCAACTTCTTACTTAGCATTATGTTTTGATTTTTTGACACTTTAAAAGCTCTTTAAAATTATCTCTACTGGATGCATTTTTATAGTACATAGTAACGTTGTAATGCATTAATTGTGCTGTTGCTGGACATTTATGTGATTTCCAGGTTTTTGATGTTTTGAGAAAGGCTGCAGTGGATCTTTGCAATAAATTGATGTTTATATATTAAGTTATTTTCTTTGGATAGATTCCTAGGAGTGAAGTCAAGGATGAAAGAGCATGAACCCTTTTAAAGCTCTTGATATAAATGGCCAATTTAATTTATGAACATATTGTAACAACTTACAATAGCAGGGTATGCTGGTGTTAGTCTTAATGTGCTTCCATCAAGATTGCGAACTATTAATAAAATAGTCCTATTTTGTTAGGTAAGTATATCATTTCATTATTGTTTCAATTAAACTTTTTTTGATTACAAGTAAGAGTTAACATTTAAAAAATTATTGGTCAATTTTCTTTCTTTTGTGAATTGCTGTTAATATCCTTTATCTATTATTTGATTTTAACATTATTTCATGTATACCTTGCTCTCTTCCTGAAAAGACTTAAGGCAGCTTAAAGGTCACATAAAATACAAGATAGCATAAATTAAAATGGTTTGAAAGTAGAAAAACTACATCAAGCCAGAAATGATGCTTAAAATGCATACCACAAGACAATAAATCTGCTATTAGTGCAAAAGAATTCTGCCTCCAAGCTCTCTAGAACTGAGCTCAAAAAGAGAATCTTGCCATTTACCCAATTCACAGTGACAGTGCGTGTGTGAGAGAGGACACTAATTGTTCAAGACATAATTAATGATGATATTAAAATCTGACAGTCTAATAAATTCTATTTTGTGTGTGTGACCCCTTGTTGTCATACACTATGCTAGTTGCTTTACTTGGATTATTTTAATTTCCGTGACTACTCAGTGGGGGGCAGTTACCTTATTTCTGCCATTTACAACAGTGCTTGGCATATGGGAATAGTTAATGAGTATTAGCTTTTTCTGTTATTATTACTAATATTAAGTATTTCAATATTTAGAACAAGTCACTTGAATATTTTTTAAATAATATATATAAATAAAAATTTTTTTAGAAGATTTGGCAACAGTCAAACAAACCAGTAAAAAAATCCTTTGGGAGTTTCACTGGAATTGCTTTACATGTGTAAACTAATCAAGGACAATTCTGACATCTTTAAATAATTAGCCTTCCAGTTTGGTAATATGGTAGTTTGTTTGCTTGCTTGGGATTTACTAAAATAGCTTTATTAAGATATAATTCACATGCCATACAATCCACTCATTTATGATTCATTAGGTTGAGTATATTCATAAGATATGTGCAACATTAGCACATTCAATTTTTCATCCAAGTAATCTTTTACATTTAGTACATTAAAAATTGTTTTCTTTTAACGCACTTCTTATAGAGGACACTTCCCTGATCTATCGTGAATTTTTGTTGCCAAAATGACTGGGATGTTTCTCCTCTTATGTTTTCTATCTAAAAGTACATGGAGCCCAGGGGAAGAGCCACTCCACTGAAACTACAGCATTACTTAGATTTTTCTTCTTTTAAGAAATTCTCTCTCTGGAATGTCTGGTAACAAAACCTCTCTAGTTTATGACTTGTCCTCTTCTTGTTCCCCCTTTCCTGGCTTTCCGATCTTGTAGCTCATGATCGAGCATCAGGACTGCACCCTCTCCCTCCAGTCTTGGGGCTTCTGCTCATGCTGCATGGCACCCCGAGATGCTGTCACCTCACCCAAGTTCTCTTTTGCTCAGTTGCCTCCTTCAGGTCTCATCCTTCAGATCTCAGCCAGAATTCCCCTCCTGAGGGTGAGGCGAGGGAGGGGTTTCTCGGATTCTCCACTCAGATCAGGTCTCCCGCCAGGCTCTCAGATTCTGTTGTATTTGCTTTCACAGCACCCAGTCACAGTTTAAATCATTACCTGATTTATGTGTTCCCTTGATTAATATCTTTCTTCCCTACTAAACCCCATGTTGCAAGGACAGCGTCTGTTTTGCTGACTACTAAATTCCTAGCCACCTAGCATGGTACCTGGAACAAAAGTTGCTGTTATGGGATGAATTAAAGGAAAAACAAATGGTTTGGTGTAGTTCAGTTTTCTTTCCTCTCACATCAAACTCCATTTTCAACGTCTTGTTTGCCCTAGAGTTCTGGCACTGCCTCCTTCTTCAAGGCCAGCTTTTATTATATGAATTCTTATGTTTTACTGGGCAACCACATGGTGTTATATGAAGATCAGTGAAGGTGGTTTTTATTATCTTGGGAGATGCTTATCATTTCCTACTAAGGCTATGTGAGTGTACTTTATTTTAATATTTCTGATTAAAGTTTGCTTTTGTCTTCACAGGCAGGACTTTTTAATTTTTAATATTTACTTGAATGTTCACCAGGACTGTTTTTCTAAAGCAGGACCGTCATTTGTCTGTAAAAAAAAATGACACGAGTCTCCTAATCCCTCTAAGGAGGCGACTTTTTAAATATATGTTAGAGACACAGGGCTAAAGGGGGCATTTTATAAGAGAAGCTGGAAAAGAAGAACTAGAAAGTACAATAAAATCAGCAAATAGTTCATTTTGACTGCTCACGTATCCTTTCAACTATGTTAATTCAACTCTATGAGAGGAGGCAGGGCTTTATTTTCCAGTGTACCTTATGCTTTATGAAGTGATATTCTCATCTCTTATACCTCAGCAGACTGAATGTCAATGGCTAGAATGTTCTAAGGATGCCCAGGTCTATTCCTTTGACCATAGATCCAGATGAAGACCTTACTGGATAAAAATAATACTGCATTTTTTTCACCTGTCAATCATCTCAAAAGGCTAAGAGGAAATGACTTTTGATGATGAGGCAATGAGCACTTGCTTCCATCTGTCTACACTATTTTCTGCACTGCCTATAATGGATGGTGCTAGTTTTATGATGGAGAAATACCCATATAAGTTCTATTAAATGTATTACTCATAAATTCTTGCTTTCATGGTCTCATGCTTCAAGAGCCCACCTGCTTTGAAGCATGGAGCTTGCTTCCCAAAAGAGTTGGTGGGAGAGAGTGAGAAGCTACATATATTACTTTTAGTGTAAAGCAAATTATTCTGGCAAAACTAGTTTCGCTAAGGGAGGATAGAACTATTCTCTTCAATTCCATTTGCACAGCAGGCCAGTCCCTCTCCCTTGGGGTTATCAGTAGGAGCAGCCAGCAACAAGATTATTTCTTCCCTATGACCCCCTGTCAGGAAAAAAAAAAAAAGCATTCCAACCTGCCTTGGCCGCTGTGACTTGTAGTGAATCATAAATTGGCCTGTCCTGTGCAGCACTTTGCATTTAATTTTACTTCTGATTCAAAGTGGTTGGTTGAAGCCAGTGAATCTCAGCTCTGAAATGGTGATAAAATGTTCACACTCTTAATGCTTAACAGTTTATTAACGGTGTTAAATGTATAGCCAGCATGCTAAACAGTTATGACCAAGGAGAAAAATGGGCTATTTCAGTCATTGTAAGTTATCTAATACTATGGTTACAGACGCTTGTGCAGCCAAGACTCAATTTGCTGATGGATTGAGTATAAATACAGATCATAAAGCTTACTTTTTAAGTCAACAGATTTTCATCCAAACACATTTCCCATAGGAATATTTTATAAGTTATTGTTTAGAATCCAAGACTGATACATTAAAAAAAAAAAACCATAGCCAATTTTGGGGGCTAGAAATAGATACTATTTACACAAAAATAAGAAAATGCTATTTCTATACTTTAAAATATTTTATGTAACAGAAAAGTAGTTTTAAGGAAACGGTAGATGGAACTCTTAGGAATTGGATTTTTAGACTGAGATTGCTTAGATGGCCTCTAAGAGCTGAGGACATCATTTCCTAGGAACATATTTCTTAATAAAATGCTTCTAGGGAAGTCTGGGAGTTGTTATTCTCAAAGTTTTCAGGCGTACAATTATAGAGGAGACATGGGGAGGTTATCCCAAGATAACTAAAGAAGAGTTAGAGAATGGAAGGAGGCAGGTGTTTAAGAGCATTAATGTGGAAGCACCAGGAAATTTGCCTGAGGTGAATTAAATGAGCTGTGGGAAAACGGGATAAAAATGGCAACATAGTACAATGAGAATTGTTCTGATACCCAGTAGGTGACAGAGATGAAAATATATGAAAAGAAATGAGACAGATCATGAGTTAGGGGGGTGGAAGAAACCTCAGAGTGTGAACAACACTCCATATAAATCACCTCTCTTTCAGTATTAGGAGAGTTTCACATTACAATGGAAAAACAAACATCCCAGGACTACAGCAGATTTGTGGCTTCCATGTAAATGATACATTTTCACTCCTTAGAACAAAATGCTATGAAAATGGAAGTTTGAAAAGTATTAGAAAAAAGCAAACCACATAAACCCAGTTTCATCAAACATTAAAATACACACCTACCTGCTAATTCTCATGGTTTGGGCTGGACACTGATCTTTGTCCTCTCTATAACCCCCTTAGTAGACGGGATAATATCAATCTTCATCTCAAGAAGTTAAAATTCAGTCTACAAAGAGGCATTCAAGAGCCTGCGTGATTTTGCTTCAAGGTACTTCTATCTCCTCAACTTCCACCTCATCTCTCCGCAAAACCATATGCCAACTTTATGCCTGCTGCTTCTCCTAGAACAGCAATTTTTCTCCCTACTGCCTTCTCCCTTGGGGATCTCAGACTCCCCACCGTGTCACCTCTCGGCCTCAGATTCCCACCAGTGTCAATGTCACTCCTGAAATCTGGTTCCATATTTCCCAGTGCCTGCTGGATTTCACCTGGATGCCCAACACATATTAAAGTGCAAAGTATGAAACTGAACTGATCAGCATAATTTCTAGTTCATGAACTGCCTTTTCTGCTTTCCTGAACGGCACCATCATTTTATACACTCAGGCCTGCAACTTGGCACGTGTGGCTCTCTGTTGACGCTCACATCCAGTTAATTGCCACATCCTGAACGGATAACTGAGCAGATAACTACTGATCTAGTTGGGCTTCCCAGGTGGCTCAGGTGTAAAGACTCTGCCTGCCAGTGCAGGAGACACGGGTTTGACCCCTGAGTCAGAAAGATCCCCTGGAGAAGGATGTGGCAACCTACTTCAGTATTCTTGCCTGGAAAATCCCGTGGACAGAGGAGCCTGGTGGGCTACATCCATGGGGTCGCAAAAAAGTTAGACACGACTTAGCGACTCAACAACAACTGATCTGGTCACCACAATGTTTCCTGACTTTTCTTTCTATCAGTGACAATATCTATAACTCCAACTCTTTCTCCAGCTCCAACACTGTCTTTCTCTTCTAATCGTGTTTAATTGCTACTGCGGAAACAACCGTTCTAAGTGGATTCTGCTTCTCTGTGCTGTGCACTGTTCAAAAATGTCAATGGATCTCTAGCCCAATGTCAAAGATCCTCTGATATCTCAATCAAGTTACTTTTCAGACTTAGCTCTTCTCCTTCCTTTCATGCTGTGGCTAAAGTGAGCTCTTCAAGATATCCTGACTGTGCCTTATATGTTCTACCTCCAAATAGTATGTTCTGTTCTTTTCCTTGGAATGTCCATTCTTTCTTCCTTGATGCAGATATTCAACTTCCAAGTCTTCTTCAAGATTAAGAACACAGTTTATCTTACTAATTAGTCAGTCAGTTCAGTCACTCAGTCGTGTCTGACTCTTTGCGACCCCAATGACTGTAGCACGCCAGGCCTCCCTGTCCATCGCCAACTCCCAGAGTTTACTCAAATTCATGTCCATTGAGTTAGTGATGCTATCCAACCACCTCATCCTCTGTTGTCCCCTTCTCCTCCCGCCTTCAATCTTTCCCAGCATCAGGGTCTTTTCAAATGAGTTAGTTCTTCTCATTGGGTGGTCAAAGTATTGGAGTTTCAACTTCAGCAAGTCCTTCCAATGAATATTCAGGACTGATCTTCTTTAGGATGGACTGGTTGGATCTCCTTGTTGTCCAAGGGACTCTCAAGAGTCTTCTCCAATACCACATTTCAGAAGCATAAATTCTTTGGCTCTCAACTTTCTTTATGGTCCAACTCTCACATCCATACATAACTACTAGAAAAACCATAGCTTTGACTAGATGGGCCTTTGTTGGCAAAGTAATGTCTCTGCTTTTTAATATGTTGTCTAGGTAGGTCATAACTTTTCTTCCAAGGGGCAAGTGTCTTTTAATTTCATAGCTGCAGCCACCATCTGCAGTGATTTTGGAGCACCCCCAAATAAAGTCTGTTACTGTTTCCACTGTTTCCCCATCTATTTGCCATGAAGTGATGGGACCAGATGCTATTATCTTATTAATTAAGCCTTCAGTTGAAGGCAATTACCCTTTCTTTGAAATTTGATGTGTTTCATTTGTTTCTAAACTTTGGCATGCTTATAGCTTTTTCTTCTGTAGTTCAACTTTTAGTTTTTTGAGGACCTTCTGACTGTTTTCAAGAGTGGCTATACCAATTTTCAATCCTACCAACACTTAATAACTTTCTAAGTTGTTTTCCTTTGTTTTTTATATATTTTTTTAATCTTTTCTCCTCTACTTTTCTACTTCTGCATTTTCCACATCATTTAGTGTAAAAAAGAAAAAAGAATCACTCAAAGAATTGAGCATTGTTAGGAGAGAAAAGAGCTCATGTGAGTGAGTAGAATATACCTAAGAATGAATGCTGAGTGACTGAAATGTATGGAAATTGTTTTGATTATGCCTGTCATTGGGAAATGAGGTCATTATGTCATCTGCATAATACCACACATTTGGATGAAAATGGAACAATTCTGTCACCAACTTTATTCGCCAAAAGTTCAGATGTTGCGTATTTCTTCATCAAATAATCTAGGTGTTTTTATATGGAAAAAAGTGAGAGACTTTAAACAACATTAGGGAAGAGACATACATTTTTGGGAAACTTAGTGAAAATTCATTTATTATCTAAAAATTGAAAATGTTTTAGATTTAGGTTTGTCCACTTCATTAAGACCTTAGTAAATGTAACACAAATTTGACATGGTCCATTTCCTCTCACAGCATATTAAACCTAGACAACGTATTAAAAAGGAGACCTTTGCTGACAAAGGTCTGTCTAGTCAAAGTTATGTTTTTTTCCAGTAGTCATGGATGTATGTGAGAGTTGGACCATAAAGAAGGCTGAGCACTGAGGAATTGATGCTTTTGAACTGCGGTTTTGGAGAAGACTGTTGAGGGTCCCTTGGGCTGCAAGGAGATCCAACCAGTCAATCCTAAAGGAAATCAGTCCTGGGTGTTCACTGGAAGGACTGATGCTGAAGCTGAAACTCCAATACTTTGGCCACCTGATGCAAAGAACTGACTCATTTGAAAAGACCGTGATGCTGGGAAAGATTGAAGGCAGGAGAAGAAGGGGACGACAGAGGATGAGATGGTTGGATGGCATCACTGACTTGACGGACATGAGTTTGAGCAGGCTCTGGGAGTTGGTGATGGACAGGGAAGCCTGGTGTGCTACACTCCATGGAGTCCCAAACAGTCGGACATGACTGAGTGATTAAAGTGAACTGATTTCCTCTTACTTTGTCTGGAGGGCTGGGTTAGGATTATAAAAATGTGACATTTTATTGAGAATGGAATTGGGAATGGAATGGTTGCTTCTTTTTGCTTAAAAAAACCGTTTTACTGCTGTGTATGGTTTATTGTTATGCTTTTCGTTTTAATCCTTAAAATGATAATTGCCTCAGGTTTCTCATGCATAACATCCATGAAAATTTTGATAATCTTTGGTTCTGATTAATAAAACTCTAGTTAGTATAACTTCACCTTTTTACATATGATAATTGTCTGGAATCTTCACAACAAATGGCACATATATTGTCTCTTATACTAGATTGGATCGAATAGTTTCCAAGTTGAATGTGTAATTTAAGAACCATACTGCAAGATTACTGCCAAAAAAAAAAATTGAGTAAGTCTCTATTAAGATGGCAAACTTTTGGGAGATCCACAGACCTCTTGGGGCAAAGAATAAACAGAGGCTGCTAATACCAGTACAATATGAATGCTGAAGCATCACCAAATCTCTCTTTAGGGTAACACATGTATTTATACTATGGAACTTATTTGTGTTCATTAAATTCCAGATGATAACCTAAAGTCCTGACTGCACTTTAAGAAGCAAATGCAATTCATTGCCCAGTCAATGATCCATTGTTTGCTGAGTCTTTTCATGAGGTTCACATGTATTAAGGAGGTTTTCAGCATATGGGTCATATTTCTCACATTCATTTGTTTGCAGAACAGACCATATATCCTAATCCAAACTATGAGAATTCTCTAAAGCTGCCACTAGCCCTCTGGGCCACCTTGTCATTTAACAAAAATAGTAAATGTCCTATTTGTTCATTCTCTGCGCAATTAATTTTAAATGTTTGATAAAAATATATGGTAAAGGGTTCAATATTACGATATTTGATGTGAAAAGGGATATTTGAAAAGTCATGATGGTGTTTCACAGTTTGAAATGCTCAGCTTAGTTCAAGATGCTTTAGCACAGTGTGTCCTGGGTATATTCACTGAATTACAGCTTTCTCCAGTCTCTGGTAGATGGGTTCTACAGATTGGAATACATGTCTGCTCTGGATCTGCATTCTGTTCCCCACTGGGACTGTAGTACTCCCTTGACTTATTGTTTTGAGCCCTGACAACCCCCTCCTCTCCACTCCCACTGGGTTGGCCAAGTTCATCATACTTGTAGTCACTGAAAGAGGTCTTGTCACCAAACAGACATGGCTATCTTTACTCAAGTATCACCACTGCTTTACCTGCTTACCTGAACCCTACCCTCCTCCTTTCTTCATAGGGTCAGATGTCTAGAATATCAAAGGTAGCCTAGAATAGAGACGATTTTCTTGAATATTCTTGGAAATTATAATGTGATTGTTGACATCCTCCTCCAACCCTAAGGTGATCAGCCTTTCTTACCCGAAAGGATGCTCTCTTCCTAGTTAATCTTTCCAGATCAGTTAGCTTAGTACTCCTTGGCTATACGAATTGAGTATTCTAGCTTTCTGACTTTGAGTACCAATGATAAAATGTTAGTTCTTTCCATTTTGCAATTTTTCATGGTGAAAAAGGACTCTTTACTATTTAAATTTGGACCTTATTATTTATTTCCAATAATTCCCAAGAGAAGTAATTAATTGGGTTTTGAAGTTTTACTTTGGGTGAAAATACTTTGTAAGACTATTCCCTGATAGCCATTCTGCCAGATGGTTAACTACCGCAAGTAAAAAACTGAACAAATAGATGTTTCTATCAGACTTTCTTTGGAACAAAATCTCCTAAAAACATCCCTCACTCTTTTTGTTTCATTTAATAAAGCAATGAAATATTTAGTGCAATTCGGCAACAGACTTTTTGGATTAGTCTCTACAGATGGTTCAGAGAATATTCTGTGTTAGATGAAAGCATATAAACTACTACAGCATAAGACACAATATACAGAGTTAAAATGGACAATAAGGAAATTTAGAGTAAAAAGAAGTATTACCTTAGGGTCATGTATTCCAGAAAGCTCTTCATAGATCTTCTCACCTACCATGACAGCAGCCAAATTTGCCGTGTATGTTGAAAGGCAAAACATACAGAAAATGGCCCAAAGGTTCATCAGAAACCTTCCAGTCCAGCATTTTGGGGGTTTGATAGCTGCTGTTCTACCGAACAAGAGAGCATAACAGACATTCAAGGCTGAAGAGAAGGAGAAAACTTTACTTCTATTCCGCCCCTTGGGAGTCATGCCAAAGGGGCTCTTCCATTCATAGAGAGTGAGGAAAATGGCAGTGATGTGCAGAGCCACAAAAATCCCCAGCCACATTGTCCAGTGGAGTGGCCACATGAAGGCTCCGATGGGAGCTGCTGTGTCTCGCGTCCTCACTAAGATGCCCAAGCTGGTGGAGAAGAAAGGGCTGGTGAAATCTATCACCTGGCTTCGTGCAGTATTGATGCTGAAGGAAGTGACCGCCAAGTGGGCTGACCCACTCAGGAGATCACCCACCAGCCCAGTCCAGTGCCCATTTTTCCAGGCTCCATATTTGCCATCCCCAACAATATAGAGATCAAAGTCAAAGTTCATGTCTTCTGCCAGTTTTTCCAGTAGATCAATGCAATATCCATAGCAGCACTTCTTCAATGTTATGGGCACTGTATCGTTACTGCTGTGGAGGCTGCTAAAGAGGCTGTCCAGTATGGAAGAATCATTAGTCATGGGGTCTAGACAGAGCTGGCCAGCAGGGCACAAGCCTTCATCATCGACCTCCCTTGTGAAGACAAATGGATGCTCTATCAGCGTAACCACTCGCAAATGTAGCTTACTTGGGTGCTGAAAGTGGGTTTTGTGCCTCTGGGCTTGCTCTGGCCATATTCCATAGTCCATGACAATCTTCCCCCTCTGCCAGCTGCCCAAGCGTGTCCACATTGGCTTTCCCATGGGGTCATTTTGCAGATTCCAGATGAAAAAGTTGTTTTCTGAGCTGATGATAGTGGAACCTTTCACTTTGATGGAACCACTGAGGCCTCTGAAAGTGGTGTTGGCTAGAAACCTGGCAAAGAGGAGTAAAGGCAGAAAGTAAGGAAGAGGGGTGAGGGCAAAGTCAGGAAGCAGTGCCCATCTTTGCTTCTCTGTCTTAATAAAAAAACTATTTTTAAAAAAAGGCATTGCCTAAATTACTTTAGGAATTAATAAACTAGAATCTTCCTAGGAGAAGAGTCCTATTTCATTGAGCAAATGAAATCTCATCCTCATGTTCTAACACCTGGACTGGGTGTTTGACTCATGGCCTTACTCCAAATCTTTATTCCCAGTTAAGGGGTGTGTTAATTAATTTGTTATAAATGGTTAATTATATATTCTCACAACTTTCCAAGCTATGGAAGTTCTCAGCACCTTTAACATATCTCATTTCTACTGTCCACCACATTCAACTGCAAATAAATCAGCTCAATAAATATCTTTGGTGCAAGGAATAAGTTTTAATAAGTATGCATATACTTTAATAATTGCTTAACATTATATTCATAATTCT
This sequence comes from Cervus canadensis, assembly GCF_019320065.1. Taxonomy (NCBI): domain Eukaryota; kingdom Metazoa; phylum Chordata; class Mammalia; order Artiodactyla; family Cervidae; genus Cervus; species Cervus canadensis. The sequence goes on from NC_057415.1 coordinate 24,252,594, forward strand.
AGAAAATAGCCAAATCTTGTTATCAGTGTTTCTCCTTTCAGAGTGGAAATAATCAACATGTCTGTCCCCATGAGGCCAGTCAAAGCTGCATGTTGGATACGATCCATGGAACAAAGAAAAAGATGATAAATAGACTTGCAGTTCCCAGGACAGCCTCAGGCTAACCTCCCTCTAAGTCATTAGAGAAAAACAATTGGCTCTGGCTCCAGAGAAAGCTTCTGCCAGAAGTCAAAGAAAGGAAAATTACCAGCTGAATGATATACTGATTCCTAACCCTGTGAACCAAGCATTGTCAGTACATGTTCTGCTATGGAAAAGGCAAAAAAATGCTTGGTCAAAGTCTCTGTCTTTCTTGAGTTTTGGAAGAAGAGACAAAAAATGTCACATACAAGCTTGTGGCATCTTTGTACCCTTAATTATGGCCTTGTGTCAGAAGGAAAGCCCACAATCTGACATCAGAAACACCTGTGTTAGAATATTGGTCCACCCACCTTCTAGCATTGTCCTTGGACACCGATTTACTGAACTCTAAACTTCAGTTTTGTCATCAGCAAAATAGGGGAAATAATTACATTTTTATTTGTAAATTACTTCCACTGTAAGCGTTAGAAATAATTCACGTGTGGTATATACTATACCTTTTGACATAGAACAATTGTTCCAGATATGGTAACTATTATTTAATGTCTTTTAAATTTTTTCAATCAAGGCCATCCCCAGTCATTTTCCTAGTCTTTTAATAGAAGTTTTGCAGTTGGAGACACAAAGTATTGCATTATGATAAACTCATAGAGGGTACTCAAGACACATTTCAAATTAAAAGAAATTAAATTGAAATGTGGACTGTAACATAGCAGATTTTTGTGAAGAGTTGGATGATACAAGTCTAGGTCCTTAGCAAAATACATTAATCCATTGTTTACCACAAATTACTCTGTAATTTACAAATGCAAATACCAGTAGTAGGAAGTTACACTGCCACAGAAGAAACATAGAGGAATCAGAAAGTGTGAAGAATGTACTAATTTTCATTAAAGATATAAATGTAAATCACATTTTGAAGATCCTTCCATCACTAAAAGCAATATAACTGCTCATTTTGGTAGATTGTGTATAATAGTAATTATTCACATTAGCACTCCCTTGTGGGACTCTACCACTTAAAATGAATTCTATTTTGCAACAAGTAAAAGTCTCCATTATCTTACATTTTAAAACAGTTTTCTGCCTCTTTAGGGAAGTAGAGAACCAAATCATTAAAATATACAGATTAATCAATCGATAATTACCTAGGTAGTAGAACAGAAGAATGACTATAATTGTGTTTCTGATGAGCAATCTACTATTAGATTTGTTAACACACACATACATACACACATGGAGATAGCCTAGGGAATAAAATAGTTATTAGTAAATAGGTTAATTTTACTTGGTCAATTTAGTGATCAGGAAAGCAAAGTTGTAGAAAAAGAAACTCTTCATTATTTTAAGAATATATGGGGCTTAATGATTATAGACTTTTAATTGGATGGACCTACAAAGAGCTATCACTGAGTAAATATATACTTAAATTATCTCAGAAAAGAGGGTTTCAGGAATCTTTCAGAGATTAACTCCATCATTCCAGTAAAATGTATTCCTCTTTGTCGATGTTAAATAAGATTCGGCATGGCCATGACTAAAGAACAGGGCTTAATTGTCTCTAAGGCATTCATCTGTCACTGAGACAGACATGTCAATCAGGATCTAAATGTCTTCCATTCCCCAGACAGGAAAATTCCAGTGTTTGTTTCAGTATGGAATTGGCACCAAGAAATTGGGTCTCAGGGAATCCCCATTTATGATGGATTATTTCTATTTTATTTTCAGTTTTACAGAAAAAGTAAAATAATCTCATTAATAGCTTTAGTTATTATCACCTTCACCATGTATTCTTTATAATGGAATGACAATGTGCAACAAAATTTGAATACTCATATTAGTTAAAAGATTACAATGTTGAAATCTTGCTTTTGCATAAACTGATTTCTACCATGTTCCTTTTTATCTTTCCCTGGACTCTTCTTGGATGAACAAGAAAAAGGAAAATCAGGAATAACTTTATTGGCAAGGTAAACTGATACAAATATACACCAGGTACTGTTCTTAGTATGAGTTGTAAAGATGAAAGACACTCTCATTATTCTTAAGGAGCTCCAAGTCTCATGATGGGGAGAGAGAAAAACAAGCAGGCAATTCTAAACCAGTGTAATGAGCACCCTGATGGAGGCAGAATTGGGGGGCATTTGGAGAAGACTCTTGAGAGTCCCTTGGACTGCAAGGAGATCAAACCAGTCAATCCTAAAGGAAAATCAGTCCTGAATATTCATTGGAAGGACTGAAGCCGGAAGTGAAGCTTCAGACTGAAGTTGAAGACTGAAGTTTCAGACTGAAGCTGAAACTCCAATACTTTGGCCACCTGATGGGAAGAACTGACTTACTGGAAAAGACCCTGATGCTGGGAAAGATTGAAGGCAGGAGGAGAAGGGGAAGACAGAGGATGAGGTCGTTAGGTGACATCACTGACTCTATGGACATGAGTTTGAGTAAGCTCTGGGAGTTGGTGATGGACAGGGAGGCCTGGTGTGCTGCAGTCCATGGGGTCGCAAAGAGTTGGACATGATTGAGCGACTGAACTGACTGGAACAGAAAGCAAGGGCACCTGAAAATTCCACTGTAGGGGTGACAAGAAAGACTTCTCGGAGGAGGAGGTATGAGAGCTGAGTCTTTTTTTGTGGGGGTGGGGGATTGTAAGAAATTTTACTTCCTGAGGCAGAAGTCCATGAAGCTAGGAATCTCATGTGAAGTGAAGTGTTAAGTTGCTCAGTCATATCTAACTCTTTGTGACCCCCACGGACTGTAGCCCACCAGGCTCCTCTGTTCATGGGATTCTCCAGGCAAGAATACTGGTGTGGGTTGCCACTTTCTTCTCTAGCGGATCTGCCCAACCCAGGGATTGAACCTGAGTCTTCCACATTGCAGGCAGATTCATCTACCACCAAGTCACCAGGGAAGCCCTAGGAATCTCATATGCATACTAAATACACTGAAGACAAACTTTGTCTAATCAACAATATTGATTCAGGGCAGTTCTGCCATTTGCTATATAATTCTCACCAATAATCACTACTTTGGAGTTTAGTGCAATTTCATAGCATATAGGAAACCAAACTTAAACAAATACTTTATCTTGAAAAGCCACATAACCAAATAGCAACATATGCAGAGAGACAAGCAAAGATGTAAGTATAGAAAGGATATGCTTTTTAGCTCATCATCACTAAGCTGCAGAGCACATTAACAATGATTTGCCCTTCTTCTGCTCCAGGCACTCCTTTGCGTGAAATATCAAATGTAAATGCATGTTAAATGATATTTTAAAAGAAAAATAGGAGCAATCATTGGAACAATCATATGATTTTGACATTGTATGTATTTTTTCATGTGTAAGGAGATTGTATTTAGAATTTGATGTGGGAAAGTTGTCAAAAATGTTAAAAGATTTGAATATTTAACTAAATAGGATGTGGTCATTGTGAAACAATACTTAATTATCAATTTAACTGAAGTAATAATGAGAGATTTCAAAGGCAAATATGAGATAACATGAAAGAAATCTTAGAGAGCTGAATCTTGAAGAAGGAATTATAGTTAAGCAGGAAGAGAAGCTAGGGACCGATGCTGTCAGCCCAGGGAGATGTGTGTGCAAAAGCCAGAGAGAGAGAGAGCAAGCTGCCTGATGATGAGTGGTGAGAAATAAGGCTGGAGATGAGGGTGGGAAATGAAGTACAAAAGGACTTAGATTATGATGAATGTAACAGCCATTGAGAGAATTTTTCTGGGGAGGGATAGGACCATCAGATTTGATTTTAGAAAGATCTTGTTTTCTTGCTAGCTAAGTGGGAAACAGTTTGGAAGGAGAAGCAGGCTGAGAACAGTTTCAGATGTGAGGAATAATGCTTCTTCTTTGCTCCCCTGACTTCCTCTCTTCCTCTCTCTCTGCTTATTTCACAAGGGGCTTAAGGTGACAAGGGCTAAGTTATAACAGAAGTGGAGAAAATGGCATAATCAGGAGGTATAGTTTCCAAAAGAAAAGTAGTGATTTTAAGAGGGTCAAATGTACAAGGTTGCATTTAATTCACAAACTATACTAAGGATATATAAAACTTGGCTTGTTGGAAGGTCATATAAATAAGACCTGGAGTATTTGGTTGTGGATCAGGTAAATGTAAGCCCATAGAGCACTGTGGGGGAAAAAGAGAGATGTAATATCAAATTCCTCTAATAGTAATTTAGAACCTGGATCAGAGGTACCAATAATACTCCTAGAAATGTAATATCAAATTCCTCTAATAATAATTTAGAACCTGGATCACAGGTACCAATAATACTGCTACATTCTGTGCTGATCATACTACCCCTCCAGTCTAGCTATTAATTCTCAATAGATCTTCCAGTTCAAGTATTATGAGGGAAGGTAAGGAGGTGGGAAATTTAACAAGAATGGTAACCATAACAATCTTATTGGAGAGCAGAATAGAAACATGTTCAGGTTGCAACTGGACTATAGATGTTTCGCATGTCCATTTTATGAGACTGGATTTTATTTAACAGGAAAAGGGGAGCCATGAAGGTATCGAAGTAGAGCAATGATATAACCGTAAGTCTGCACTGATAATACTCCTCGGGAAGTGGGCACAATGTGTACACAGGAAGGAAGAGATAGTGATCAGGAGACCACTTAGAACTTTAATACAGTATCTTTGCCATGGTATGATAAGAGTCTTCATCTCACTCCATGAGTGAGAATCTGGTGCGTAGTGAGTGTTTAACAAAGCATTTCAGGTATACATATATATATATATTTTTCATCAGCAGATCTCTCAAGGTATCATTCTGCTTGAAAGAATAAAGCTCATTGGTTAATCTGCATGGAGGTAACTTGTTACTTCGGTAAAAGTTCCCAACTATGTCACTAATTAAGAACATGTGTTTATTTGAGTAGGCGTTGAGATAAAATCTGAACTCTTCAAAGTGTGTAAAAAATGTTTTTGAGACAGTTCACAAATATAAGCAAGATCAGTGTTTAATGTATTTAAGAGCTTTTAGAAGCCACATTTGCATACAAAACTTGACCTACTAATTAAAAGATTTTCTTATTAAAACAAATGAACAAAGATGCTAACAAAATAACACATCAGCAAATCAATCATTTATTCACTCATTTTGCCAGGCACTGCTCTAGGTTCTAAGAGATATAGTAGTGAACAAAGGAATAATGATCTGTGTAGCTTCTATTCTATTGAGGGGACAGGATAAATATTATAAATGGGGAATATGAGTGGGATATTAGTGCTATGTGCAGAAGCAAAAAGAGCAGAGTAAGGATGTAAGATGTGTCAGGGCTGGTGGTCGTGTGGAATTGCAGGTGAGGGAGTCCAGGAGAAGGTGATATTTGTGTAAAGGGAATAAGCTGACCAAGAGGCTCTCCGGGTAAAGACCATTCCTATATAGGGAGCAAGGAGTCCAATGTCCTTGAGAGGGACTGCGTCTGGTATGTTTGAGGAAGAGCTAAGGGACCGAGGAACAGAGGAGTTAAAGATGAGCTCAGAGGAAACTTATGGGGAGTGGGGGGTGGGGAAATAGGATCTTGAAGGTCACTGCAAGGACCTTTGTTTCTTCTCTATGTGAGATGGAAAGCCACTGGTGGGTTTTGAGCAGAGAAGTGATATGACCTACATTTTAACAGGCTTGTTGCAGTGTCGTGTTGAGAATGGACTACCGAGAGACCAAGGCAGAAGCAGAAAGAGCAGTTAGGGAGCTGTTTCAAATATCAGACAAAAGTTGATGATGGTTTAAGCTGAGGTAGTAGCAATAGAGGTGAGAAAAATTAGTTGGATCTTGATAAATTGTGAAGCTACAACTGACAGGATTTGCTGAAGGCTCAGACATAGTTGCTAGGAAAAGGAAGCGTAAGGATGACACCAAGGTTTTTGCCCTGAGAAATTGGAATGTTGAGTTGCCATTAATTGTAATAAAGAAAACTGTAGAAGAATCAGGTTGTGAGGTGGGTGAGAACCACCAGGAATTCGTGCGCTAATGTTAAGTTTGAGATAGTTTATAGACATCCAAACGGAGTTGCTAAGTAAGTAGGTGGAGAATTCTGGAGTTTAGGAAGGAGGTCTGAACTGGATATACAATGTGGGAGCCAAAACTCTATAAACAGTATTTGAGATCACAACGGTAATTGTAGATGAGAAGCCCAAGGAATAAGTCCAGGGCTTTTGGAGGTGGTGCAGGTTAGAAAGAACTAGCAAAGGAAACCAAGAAGTAACCAGAGACGTAAAGCAGGCTGTGTGGTGTTCTAGAAGTCAAGTAAAAGAGATATTTTAATCAGGGGACACTGATCATCTGTGTCAAATGCTTCTAACAGCTCAAATGCAATGAGGACTGAGAACTGACCATTGGCTTTAGAAACATGTAGGTCACCAGTGACTTCATGAGAGTAATTTCAGTGGAGTGTTGGAGCCTACTGCTTCAAGGGAAAATGGAAAAGGAGAAACTGGAGATAAATCTTTAGAGAGTTACGCTATAAAGAGGAGAAAAATAGAATAGTGGTGGAGAGGAAAAATTAAGCAAATATCTAAATATTATGAGCTTCCCCCATGGTTCAGCGGTAAAGAATCTGCCTGCAATGCAGGAGCCACAGGAGAAGCAGGTTTGATCCCTGGGTCGGGAAGATCCCCTGGAGGAGGGCATGGCAACGAACTCCAGTATTCTTGCCTGGAGAATCCCAGGGACAGAGGAGCTTGGTGGGCTACAGTCTGGAGGGTCGCAGAGTCGGACATGACTGAAGCGACCTAGCAAGCATACATGCATAAATATTATATATATGTGTGTGTGTGTGTGTATATATATATATATATATATATATATATGTGCAGGATTTTAAGCTGATAACAATGATCTAGTAAAAATAGAAAAATTGGGGCTTCCCAATTTTTACCACTGGTGGCTCAGTGGTAAAGAATCTTTGATAAATATTGGTAAAGAGTTTGATTCCTGATCTAGGAAGACCCCACATGCCACAGAGCAACTAAACCCCTGCGCCCCAATAGCTGAACATGTGCTCTGGAGCCCAGGAGCCACAACTACTGAGTTTGCACAGCAACGAAGACCCAGCACAGCCAAAAATGAACAAATAAATAAAGCTAATTAAAAAAATAGAAAGATTGTTGATGTAGGATAGAAGAGAGAGAATTCCTGGGACAGTTCCCTTGAGGGGCAAAAAGGATGTACTCTAAGGTGCAAGAGGGGGTGATGCTCTTTGCTGTGATAAGACCCAGAGGAATCGGGTGGAGAGGGAGGTGGGAGGGGGGATCGGGATGGGGAATACGTGTAAATCTATGGCTGATTCATATCAATGTATGACAAAAAAAAAAAAAAAAACATGGAAGAAAAAAAAAAAAAAGAAAGGTGCATGGACATGGGAGAAGGCAGAGAAAATACAGAAGCCTGAGGCAAATAGGTGGGTGGATGAGGACAAGAGAGTTTGTGGAAGTTCTCCCTTGATTGCTTTAACTCATTTAGGGCATTTAAAAAGTAAATTATAGAACTCATTATACTCTCCCCCTTATAATTCATTTGAAAGAAGTTTTATTGTATTATTTTCAAAATGAGACCAGAGGTACTCTTTAAAAATGCAGAAAGCAAATAACTTTCAAAAGAAATGTATTAGATCAATTTCAACTAAAATGTTTAGTGTTTTGTTTTCCCACTTGAGTTTGCAAGAGTTAGTTGTGAAACTATCTGGACCTGGTGCTTTCTAAAAAACTGCAGTTTTTCAATCATTTTTTCAATCTCTTCTATTAAACTTTCCATTTCTCTGGGTTCATTTTGGCAAATGATATTTTGCTAGGAATTTGTTGCTACAGAACTGCATAGAACATCATTATACTAATCTTAAGATTTTTCCTCAATTAGTTTGGGTTTTTGTTTTGTTAATTCCTTCTTTCTAGATCTCCTCCCACCTCTCTCTTTTCTACTTTTTTGGATGAGGAAATATTTATGTTCATATATTCTTTAATAATAGAATATTAACTGCAGTATTTATCAATTTATTGGATTAACTATTCATGTATTATTTTTACTTTTTAAAAACTTGCTCTAAAACTTACTAAAGATAAATAAAAATCTCCCACTACAAATAATGTTGCCATGTTCTTAAAGATTTTAGGACCTGTTGCCCCCTGATTTTTCTTCTATCTTATTCAGCATTTCCTTGGCCACCGGATGTGAAGAACTGACTCATTTGAAAAGACCCTGATGCTGGGAAAGATTGAAGGCAGGAGGAGAAGGGGACGACAGAGGATGAGATGGTTGGATGGCATCACTGACTCAATGGACATGTGTTTGAGTAAACTCCAGGAGTTGTGATGGACAGGGAAGCCTCATGTGCTGCAGTCCATGGGGTCACAAAGAGTTGGACATGACTGAGCAACTGAACTGAACTGAAAATTTCCTTAATCTTATTTTTTATATTCATTGTAAATTTGTAACTTTTCTTGTCTTGAACTAGTTCTATCAACTGCCCTGCTGTTTGCAGCCTTCATTTTGAAGACGTATGAAAATAACTTCGTGTTGCCTAAATGTATCATCATCCTTATGTGTCTCCTTCCAAACCCAGTTGAATATAAGTCATATGTTTATTTCTATTTGTTCTTTTTTTTCACACATCAACTTGTCTCTTTGCATGTCTGTGTCTCATTTGTTTTTCATTTCCTTTAAAATTGTCCTCTTATCTTTATCCTCCCATTAGAGTTGCCTTCCATTAATCATGTCTGTATCTAGGAATATCTGTTTTGCTCTGTAAAGCCTTAAAATTTATTTTTCCCTTTGGGAACTTTCTTTGTATCATTAAAATCTCTGTATCCTCTTATTTTCTTATATCTTGAAAAATGAGCTAAATTTCCTTTCTCATGATCATCTCATCATGTTTAATATTTTCTCCCAGAGGAATGAGAGATTTGTTTTTCCTCCATAAAACTCTATCATTTTTTTTAGCCTGTAAGAACATAATTTTGATATTTTGCTTTGCCTGATTAGAAGTATTTGGCTACATTAATGCTAGTGATATTCTCCCTAGCTCCCTTTGCATCAGCATCACCTAATTTTTATCAGGTTTGCTTGCTCTTATGTACTGACTCTAAATATATATTTCTTGATTATTTTAAATTTAGTTCCAGATCTATTGAGCATAGCAGAAAAAAACTCAATAAAGCTCTTTTAGAACAAGTCAAAGGAGTATTTTTAAAATTTCCCTTTCTTCTTTTTCTGGAAGGAGTGGAGAAGAGTTGGGAAGAGATCCATTGATGTTCAGAAATCCCATCTTTTCTTCATGTTATTCTTATCTACACTCATGCAATGAATCTTCCAATCAAAAAATCACCCTAAATTCTACATTTTGCACTTGTCACAGGTTCACAATTAATATAGTTTTCTCCCTGCTCTTTATCACTGAAGAGCCCCTGAAGTATATGCTCTTTGGATAGTCTTATGTCTTTTAAAAAACTGATTTTTTTTACAACCTCCGTAGACCTCATGTTGTATGAATTATTAGCCATGCATAGTCTATATTTGTACTTTAATTCACGTGTGTAGTTTTTCTTAATTCTTAGACTTTTTCATAATGCCTTTTATTCCCTAAATTACTCTCATTGTGACTCTCTTCTGCAGGTTCTAGATTATTTCCCTTTCCCCCAGTATTCTTATAGTTTCCAGTATGTGGGTTTATCTATGGTTCTCTCCTTTTCCTTTAATGTTCTTTCTCTACTTAATTTTTCTGAACTTTGTCTTCCCCCCTCTTTATCTTCTTCACCTCTCTCTTCCTTTTGGTGGGCTTTGTATGAAGGAAATATCAATATTCCATCCTGTTAGGAAAGAAATCATGTCTTAAATCAGCTCTTGACCACCCCTAGTTAATTTAACTGTTTTTGTTGTTATTGTTGCCATGCTAGGCTCCCTCCCACCTCTGAAACCTATCTATTTACTTCCCTTTATTTTTCAACATCACTTTCACCATCTCTTCCTTATTTTTAATTGCCCTTGAGAATCTTTGTCAATTTGTAAGGCCAGCTACTAAGTTCAGCTTTTACTTTGTGGCCTCTCTCACTTAATGAGACCCCTGTGCTATCTGTCTCTGCCTCTATGTTACAATAACATGAATTTGCCATCTTAGCCACGGAGCTTACCCTTGGTCCAATTCTGTCAGAGCATATCGCTTTGCTTTTGTTCTCTATATGTGGGGCATTAAACATTAAATGTAGATGATTTTTCTGAGCTACTTGTAAAATGACTCCTTAACTGTTCTCTGGAATCCTCCTTAATACCCTAATGTGTAAATATTTAGCAGCTGATTAATTCAGTCATTGAGGTTTTAGACTGTAAGATCCTTGAAGGCATGGATTTTGACATTCTCCACATTCTGAGAGCAGTCTCTTCCATACAGTTGCTGAGGGAAATGGAGACATCCTCCCTTTCCCACTGCTCTGCGTCGTAACATTGCAGGCTGTCCAGCTGAAAGAGACTTCCGTGTTCATCTAACAGTCTATGACACTGAGTCACCTTGGATCTTGGGCACAACACATTGCCTGGCCAGAGTAAGTGCTCAGAGATGCTTGTGGGGCAAATGCAATTAAACACATGTCTTCTGCTCAAGTCAGACATGTGTCTCTTCAAGAGCACTTCTTCACTTGCCAGAAGAATGGGGCTCAATCAGCCAGGAAGTATTTATATTTGTAGTTTATAGATTATTCAGAACATTGAAATTCCAACACATTTCCCCCTGAACAATGGAGAGGATCAAAAATAGAAATAAATTCTATGAGAAACCTCTCTGATGATAAGGAATTTAATAAAAATTGGAAATTACTAAATTTCAATCTTTAAAGCAGAGGGCCCTACATACTATAATCATTGATTACATTCTTATTTAAAATAGCTTACAAAACTCATCTTTTAAAATAGATTTCCATCAGCTAATGAAAACAGCAATTTAATAACATACTAAATCTACATACACATAAGTACACATAAACCACTGGGGTCTGTTTTTCCAATAAGCAAAACCTTAGAGGAGAAGTAGAGCCTTTATCCTTCTTGACTTTTTTTCCCAAGAGGAGAAAAATGCTAATCTATGCTTGAGTCATGTTTTAATATACCTCTTGGGCTATGCGTGTGTGATGTGATGGTATCACTATGTCAAAAGAATTAGACGCATAGACATAGTGCTCTGTTTTCCTGCTTTCATGTGGCACAACTGGCAAGCTGGTACTTTTCTCTTTCTGTGTTTTTCTCCTATGTGGTAGTTAGATCTGTTCCATACTCTTAGGTTGTTTTCCTTTCCCTTCATTTTTTGATATAAACCTTGACTCTTCTCCATAATTATGGCCTATGCCCAACCCTTAGATGACTCCTCATTGCTTTGTGTAATATCCCATCTTAATTCCTTCCAGTTTTCTAGATCTGGTTCCAGCACTAGTCCCTGTGCTAATATCTCTTCCCTTAGCATAGCCCCGTGACACTACATAGTATTTATCAGTTGAGAACCCATCTGAAGGTCACAGGGACTAGAGTTGGAAGTTGTCCTGGTAAAGATCTGGAATTCAGAGTACACCTTCAATGCGAGTGTGCTCAGTTGCTTTTGGGTCCAACTCTTTGTGACCCCGTTGACTGCAGCCCGCCAGGCTCCTCTGTCCATGGAATTTTCCAGGCAAGAATACTGGAGTGGGTTGCCATTTCTTACTCCAGAAGATCTTTCTGACCCAGGGATTGAACCTGTTTCTCCTGCATTTTCTGCAATGGCAGGCAGATTCTTTACCACTGAGATACCTGGGAAGCCCTGCAACACTGCCCTCTTTTTTTTTTTTTTTTTGACATATTTCCAAATTTTATAGTAGATGCATACAAAGTAAAAACTCAACAAAGAATATGATCACAATTTCCACTGGAAGCTCTCCTAATTTGGGAAATTTCCAGTTTAAAACCTGCAGGAAGCTAGATTAAGCAAATTTAAGCTGTATTCTTCAAAACAGGGCCTTGAGGGAATATATATCTTTCACTGTTCCTTATATTTGAGGCCCTCATGACTTAGAGAAAATTTTAGACTCAGCTCTTGCCATGACTTAAGTGACACAGAGGGAGGGGCAAATTCAATGGATTTAGCCAAATTAGTTCAGTGACAGGAGTTCCTACTGGAAACAGACCTTAACTGTTGGTCCTCAGGATTCACCAAAGCACATGTTTTCAGGAAGTACTGACTCCCTGTGAGTCTTGCAGAGGAAGTCAAGTTGGGAGTACCAGCTGGACACAGCAGGTCACCCACAGCAATGGGTTCTCCCTGGGGACCCAAGGAATCAGTGTTAACATCATCCAGCCCCTGGCTTCCCGGTTCAATGCAACTGCATTTCTTTTGAGGACATGTTCAAACACACAGGCTAACTAGTTTGAGTCTATAGAGGTCCTCAGTAAAGGAACATTTATACATGAGTAACCACACATCCTGATTTATATAGCTTTTGTCTGAAAGAATATGAATTATAAGGTAATGGGATCACAATTAAGGAAAGTTAATATTAATTATGAAAAAGGCTGGAACTTAGATTTAGACAGTTTAAATCTTCCCCTATAAAGTACTAACTGAATGACCTTAGGCATACCACTTAACTTTTCAATGTAAGAATTCCTTATAATTAAGGAAGTCAGGATTTCCAGAGATTAAATAGCTTTGCCAGGGTCATAATGCCAGTAAACTATTATAAAGGTGAAGAGGAATACCCTAAATTAGAATTATATCATGCCAGCTCAAGTTTTTCTGGAACCCTTCTACTATCCAGTAATGAGATGGAGACCATCATCAGTTTATACTTTGGGACTTTTGAATGGGTATTTTGTTTTAGTCTTCTTTTCTGAAGCTTCCTAGTGCCTTGTAATACTTAACACATAATACAATCTGATTAATACATGCAGAATCACTAAATAAATCAACATTTACAATTAGTGAAAGGCCAACGAATCTTGGTACTACTTGAACATATAAGAATAAAGATGAGCATAGCCTGGGAGGGAAAGAGTCTCTTTAGCACACAGAACCATTTTTCAAGGACAACTGAGGAGGTGCATAACAATGCCAGCTAATATCGGAAGATAATCACTAGTAGAATGAGTGTGGTCTCAGTGAGGAATGATAACCAAATAGCTGGCTTTCCTGGTGGCTCTGTGGTAAAGAATTTCCTGGCGGCTTTGTGGTAAAGAATTGTTCAGTCATGAAGTCATGTCCAACTCTTTGCAACCGCATAGACTGCAGCATGCCAGCCTTCCCTGTCCTTCACTATCTCCTGGAGTGTGCTCAAACTCATATCCATTCAGTCAGTGATGCCAATCAGGAGATGTGGGTTCAATCTTTGGGTCAGGAAGATTCCCTGGAGAGGGAAATGGCAAACCACTCCAGTATTCTTGCCTGGGAAATCCCATGGACAGAGGAGCCTGGCGGGCTATAGTCCACAGAGTTGCAAAAGAGTTGGACATGACTTAGTGACTAGACAACAATAACAACCACCAAACAGCTAAGTCAAAGAAAATGGATAAAAAACATGGATAAGCGGAGGAGCACATTGTCTCTTGGTAAAAGAACGATAGAAGGGGGTTGTAAGCTTCCTGGAAGCAGGGCCACTATTTTCTATTCTTTGTGTCTCCAGCATTAGCCAAGGTCCTAGCCTAATATTAGTAAGCTTCAATATATGCTTGTGGATGAACAAATGAATTAATCACTTGATACAGAACTGAACTGCAGAAACTATTCAAAGAAGAAAGATAAGATTCCATAGCCTGCTGAGAAGTTAGAATAGCTATCAGGATGATTAATTAACTAAAGAGTCAGGGACTTCTTATGCCAAGGGGAACAAGGTATCAATCCATGTCTAGGCTCTTGGAATTATTAAAGGAAGGCAAACTCCCTTTGACCAGGTTATGAGTGACTCAAGGGGATCTTTCTCCGGGAAGATAGATTCATTACCACCCAGGGCCTTCAGATAAGCATGAGCAAATCCTAATTCTAGGAACAGCAGGCAAGTCCTTCAATTCCTCTTCATTTCCATGAGACTGGTGTTTAGAATGAGATAAGGGAGTAAATGTGGGCAAAGCTAAAACCAATTTTGAGAAATAAAAACAACAATTTTTATATCTTTATGGTTTTTTAAGAATTACTTGTAAGGCTTTTATGCTATGATACTTTGTTTGGTTAATTTGTTACAAAATGATGATTTTATAAATATGTCATGGCTAATGTTCTCGCTTTCAAGTGACATCCAGTATGCATATAAAATGCAGACTCCTTAGCATAAAAGTCCCGTGTGGCATGCTATCAATTTAACAACTTTTCCAGAATCATGTCAGATTCTTTTCATAGGCAATGGATGTGCCAACTGTACTAAATTTCTTCAGATCTCCATGAATTTGCAATGCCATTTTCTGTGCCTGTGAGTCTGCTGCAAACCAGAATACTTCTATTCTTTTATCAAGATCCAATTCCAGTATTTCTTCCTCATCATTAACTCTCTGAGAAGAGTTCATTACTTCCTCCCTGTGTATCTGAATATGTTTCTATTTTTAACAATCACAGATCCCTTTGTTTTATACATTTGCTTACTTTATAACCTCATGCACTAGGCTGTATACTCCAAAACGGCAGGATGCAGCCCTTTATTTTGTCTGCCTCACCCTAGCTCAACAAATAATCACTGACTTCCCTGGTGGCTCAGATGGTAAAGAGTCTGCCTACAATGCGGGAGACTGGGGTTCAATCCCTGGGTTGGGAAGATCTCCTGGAGAAGGAAATGGCAACCCACTCCATTATTCTTGCCTGGATAATTCCATGGACAGAGGAACCTGGTAGGCTACAGTCCATGGGGTCGCAAAGAGTCAGACATGACTGAGTGACTTCACTTTCACACATGTATTGCATATGTGTTGATGAAGTTATTGCCAAACAATACATCAGATACTATTGCTTCAAAGTGATTTACATTTAATAAAAACAACTTGCAAATAAATTGCTAAAGATAACACTATGAACTTGGTCCCCAAGTGGTTTTTGTCTACATTTAGTGATGATGGATGTTTGCTCTGGCATGTGGGGACCTGGGAAGGATCAAATCCCTTTTACCTGTAATTATGTCTATATAGTCTGCCATGAGAAATGATTTTTTCCTAGTCTAAAGGCCTATGCTGAAAAAGTCATGTTTTTGGTGATTTCATTAACATTTTAAAATGTTAACAATTCTGTCAGCCTAAACTGAAAATGACTGTGTGAGAAATGAAAGCTTGCATAACTCTGGCACTTGCTATTCATGGCTCATTATGTTCGTGACTTTCATTATGCAGTGAGGAAGTGGGGTCAGCCTCACAAAATTTAGGAACAATTAAGAAAATTACTGTATGCAGATGTGACTTATGGACTGAGAATAACGAACTTTCCAAAAGACTATATTCAACAAAATAAATAAGGATGATGAAAAATCCACAGATGTTTTACAGCTTAAGGCAGCTTTTCAGTTATTCATTATAAAGACTCCTTCCAGGGCTTTGCCCACTTCCCTTGACCCTTTCCTGAGCATTTTGAAACTTTTTCTTTGACTCTGTTCCTTATGGAGTTTAAGAGGTTCTGAGGATATTTCCTGAAGTTCTTTGAGTTCATTCTCAAACACATCCATGGAGATGAAAATATTGTTGCTGACCCATATACACTGTGAATTGCTACCAGGCTCCCTAACCTCACAGTCTTCTTTTACAATTTTCAAAGTCTGTGGAATAAACATGTGGAAATAGCCACAAGGTCAGAGGTTATTCACTAACCTAAACATTCTATTAAAAAAAAGAAAAGAAAGAAAAGAAAAGAAAAAAACCAGATGGTATCTAGGTAAGTTTAAAAACTCTGCTTTTAGTTTAGACAAAATTCTATTTATCTATTAACCACTCATTATTCTTCTAGAGCAACAGATTATGTAGGGTGTAAATATAAAATCTCCATTTCTTCTTCTATGTTTGTTTCAGTAAATGTCTATTAGGTAGCTTCTATACACTAGGCATTAAACTAGATTGAATAATAGTGTCTCCATTTAATAGAATTTATATTTTAGTTCAGAAATCAGACACATAGACAAATAATGCTGATGGAATGGGCTAAGTACCATCACATAATTTCATGTACAAAGTGCCATTGGATAAACTAAAATTTGAGGAGCCAGAAAGATCAATTTTATCTTGATAAAATGAACCCCTGATATGTATACAACTGAAGTTAACAAATATTTCTCTCTGTAGCTTCTAAACATTTTTAGGCTCCCAACAGAATTACTTTTCTTGTGCTCTCCATTTTATATGAGACAGAAAGACATTAAATAACAATATAGTTTTCACAAGTGGATTTTCTATCTACTGTTTAAGATTGTCCTTCCAAAATAATGATTATTTGAAATTATAGCTAAAGACTTGCTTGTGTTTTTGTTATGAAGGAGGATGTTTCTTATCTGAGATAAAATCTTGAGTCTCAATTACATGCTAGTTCCAAAACAGTAGATTAAATCTGGATAGTGGTTATAAAATAAAACACGCATAGACTTTAATATTGAGGCAATTCAAATATATTATAGGAAAAGTGGAGAGTTCAGATGATGATAGAACATTTAGTTTTATCATTAATAGATTCCTAATAAGTTAATTTTAAATTATTTTATTAACAACCTTCTTTAGGGTGAAAGTGAAAGTGTTAGTCACTCAGTAATGTCTGACTCTTTGTGACCCTGTGGACTGTAGCCCACCAGGCTCCTCTGTCCATGGGATTCTCCAAGCCAGAATACTGGATTGGGTTGCCATTTCCTTCTCCAGGGGATCTTCCAAACCCAGGGATTGAACCCAAGTCTCCCGAATTGCAGGCAGACTCTTTGCTGACTGAGCAACCAGGAAAGCTAGACTGTGCTTAAACTTTGCCACATATATGACATTTAGCATGTTGCTTTGCACATAGTAGATGCTTAATGTGAAATTAAATGTAAAATGCTTGTGACCTTCTGACCTTTCCTCAAGTGTTCATGTCTTTTAAAAGGCAAGACACTGTGAGATTGCCTTGGGCTCTTCAACATAGTCAGATGATCCTGTTTCAAGAAGACTTCCTGAAAATGGGATCAGACTATAGCTAAACCTTCACTTCTGAAACAGCAATAATCCTCTCATTTGACCTGTCTGACTATAGGTGGTCTTTTTCTGAAAAAATTCTAGGTCCTTGTAAAATACCCTTTAAGGACTTCTTTTTCTGGGGATCACGAAAACCATGTCTATAGGATGGATTATTCTTTAACTTAAACAGGCTTTTTCATTCTAGCTTCTGAATCAAATTGAGGAACTGCAAAGAAAGGTGGCTAATTTTAAAAAGTGTATATATATATATACACACACACATATATAAATATATACACATATATATAACATAAAATTATATATGCACATACTTTACTCTTGTAGAACTTAGTTCTGTCTATCTATCTATCTTTTTATTTATCATCAACTATCTATCCACCACAACTCCTTCATGGCTGCTGCTGCTGCTGCTAAGTCGCTTCAGTCGTGTCCAACTCTGTGTGACCCCATAGATGGCAGCCCACCAGGCTCCCCTGTCCCTGGGATTCTCCAGGCAAGAACACTGGAGTGGGTTGCCATTTCCTTCTCCAATGCATGAAAGTGAAAAGCAAAAGTGAAGTCGCTCAGTTGTGTCTGACTCCTAGCGACCCCATGGACTGTAGCCTACCAGGCTCCTCCATCCGTGGGATTTTCCAGGCAAGAGTACTGGAGTGGGTTGCCATTGCCTTCTCCCCTCCATGGCTAGTAGGATCTATTATTAAATCCTTTTTACATCAGTGGGTATAGGACATAGGAAACTAAGGCTCAGAGAAGTTAAATCACTTGACCAAGTCATGCAAATAGTAGGTCACAGAGCTAAAATTCAATCTCAGAGAGTCTGGCTCCAGGGTCTATGTCTTTAACCACTTCTCTATTCTCTTTAATGCATCATAACCTGGGAGTAGAGAGAAAAGTCTATCTCCTCCTTGACTAAATTTTTTTTCTCTGAAAAGATTTAGAGAGATTTGTCCAAGTCTGTTGATACAGGAAAGATTGAGCAGGGATGGAAACATTTGTTGTGCATTTACTACGAGCTGAGCACAGTGTTAGGAACTTCTTGTATATAATTTTGTGGTCTCTTTATCATATTAAGCTACATTCAATATTATCTTAGTTTACTAATTAGAAAACGGAGACTCAGAGTTTTAAAAAAAAAACTTGCCAAGAACACACAACTAGTATGGGACTAAGCCACGGACTTAAAAACAGGATTGAGTGTTCCCCACTACAGGAATATTTTACTTCCTATCACAGTCCTATGAATGGGGATATAACCCAGGCCTTGCATCCTACCTTGATAAATATTGTCCTGACGTGAGATTTGCAGTTTCCACATCCATGCAGTTCATTGTGCTGGGAATGAGAGCAAGTTCTGGCTGGATCATGGTGGCTGTGGCTACAGCTCTTGCGACCAATTCCATGGCATCTTGTACATAGTACTCAAAGACAGACTGTGTTGTTTTTCCATGAGCAATCAGCCCTAAGGGCAGACCTTCTGTCCTCAGTTTCTCAACATTCTGGGAATCCCCCAGTACCCAATGAAGTTCAGGGAGCATTACCCCAAACTGGGTGGTAATTTCGAAAATCCGCCGGATACTTGCCATGTCGCAGCCAAACATCACCATTGTGGGTGTACTGTTCTTAATGCTCTCCAGCTGGACCTGCAGGAAGCTCAAGAGGTCCTCGGTGGAGGAGAGGTTGATGGTGATGTTGATGATAGAGCCCAGGTGGAACTTGGAATTATTCTGGGTAAGGAGGAGGAAGTCGGTGATGTTCCAGTCTTCCTGGCACAGCAACAAGCTAAAATTGTACCAGTTGTTCATGGTCAGGATTGAGACAGTGACATCAGCATCAGAACTTAATGAATTTTCTAAACTCAGTTGGAGGTGAAGGGGATTCTGTATTTAAAGATATGAAAAAGAAGAATTAGAACGTATTGGCCAAAGATTATAACATAGGGTACTTTTACTTTCTTGTGAGGCTTAATCTTTTATTTTTCCCTGTGATATTCAAGTGCCTCTGGGATAAAATTCACATAATTTGGAAAGCTGTGTTTCCTGTCTAATGGAATTGATTTCTTTCAACCGATTTCCTTATAATTTATGCTTAAAGTACTAGAGGCCAATGGTTCTTGGTGTAAATGTCAGGGGTAACATGACTATACATTTAGTCTTAAATTTTTATCAGGCTTGCCTGCCTCCTTACAGACAGTCCCCTTTAGGCACCCCATGTCTAACTATCCCTGTTCGTAATTCATTTGTTAAATTTTCCTGTCAGGTGAAATAATCGAAAGAGATTACTTTTGCTTTCCTTTAAAACTACTAGCAGAAAAATCTTAAAACAGTACAGATACTTGTATAAGGATGGTGTGGAAAAAGGATGCACTATAGTTTCCCAAACTTCTAGATGCTGAGAAAGGCAGTTGTTCTAATATATGTGGTACCATGGCCTGAATGTTTATGTTTCCCCCCAGTATTTATGTTGACATCCTAATCCCCAATGTGATGGTATTAGGAGGTGGGACCTTTGGGATGTAATGAGCGCAGAACCCCTCACAAATGAGATTATGAGATTCATGCCCAAGAGGTTCAAGAGAATTCCCTTACTCCTGTCATGTGAAAACACAGTGAGAAGCTGGCAGCCTGAACCTGGAAGAGGATCCCAACAATGCTGGGACCCTGATCTTGGACTTCCACCCTCCAGGACTGTGAGAAATAAAATTCTATTGTTTACCATCTACCCATTCTGTGGTATAGCAGTCTAAATATACTAATGTGTAGTTGCTCAGCCGTGTCTGACTCTTTGTAACCTCAAGGACTGTAGCCTGCCAGGCGCCTCCATCCATGGGATTCTCCAGGCAAGAATACTGGAGTGGGTTGCCATTTCCTCCTCCAGGGGATCTTCCTGACCCAGGGATCAAACCTACATCTCCTATGTCTTCTGCACTGCAGGCAGATTCTTTACCACTAAGCCACAGGGGAAGCACCCCAAGTACACTAAGACATATGGAATAATTAACAATATAATCAATCAAAATTAAATACATAGTCTAACATTGAAGATTAGATTGCATTTCTATGTCTACTGAGACTGAATTCTTGCTGTGAAAGGTGAAATGTGTGCCATTTAAACACACTAACTTCCATCACAATTTCTTCTACTTATAGAACTCACGAACTCAATGAAAGGAGAGAATCTTATTTGAAAAATTACAAATTACTAATCATATAGATGAAGTGGAAATAATCCTCTAATGAGTAAATCTGTTCTCCTCGAGAGCAGCCATTTGACATATTTATCCTGCAGCACTGACATCCTGAGAATGGTTAACTAAATCCTTTATACAAAGTAGGTATACAGTAGATATGGGTCAAATTGAACTAAATAACATTCACATTTTTGGGTTATCAGACTGTTGAACTATTTTTGAGAACTTGCCAAACATTCAGGTTAATAACATATGTAAAGAAATGAGGACTTTCACAGTGAAGTTTCATACCTTGGTACAAAATGAAAGTGTAGCTTTTCCTTACCCACCAAAAAGAGTGTAAAAAAAATAGTTTGAGCTGAACTTTGAATAATTTGAAGGGTTAAAAGGATTCTGATACGTATAGAGGAAGGAGTGAAGATTCCAAAGGAATTTATGGGAGAAAAACTATGACCAAAGGCAGGAAATGAGAGTAATCATATGGTAAGTAGGAAGGAGTCTTAAAATTTATTTTGAGAATTTGACTTTCGTTCTGACTGGCAACCCACTCCAGTACTCTTGCCTAGGAAGTTCCATGGATGGAGGACCCTGGTAGGCTACAGTCCATGGGGTTGCAAAGGGTCAGACATGACTGAGCGACTTCACTTTCTTTCTGTAGTTCTTTTGGAGAAGGAAATGGCAATCCACTCCAGTGTTCTTGCCTGGAGAATCCCATGGACAGAGGGGCCTGGTGGGCTGCAGTCTATGGGGTTGCAAAGAGTCTGACACAACTGAGCAACTAACACACACACACACTTCCAAATTAAGCTTGTAAGCGGGACTTGTAATGATAAAAGCAGAGCTTTTGGAGGATTGTCTATGGGCTGCATTCGAAAAGAAGAGGGAAAATAAGACCTCTAGGATTTCATTTAGGTGCTAACGGTTTTAACTGGAAACCAGTGTTGGTAATGACAGCAAGAATGATAAAAAGGTTTCTTTTCAAATTAAAATTTAGGGACTTCCCTGGTGGTGTGGTGGCTAAGACTCCCACTTCCAATGCAGGAGGACCAGGTTCAATCCCTGGGCAAGGAACTAGATCCCACATGCTGCATCTAAGAGTTTGCATGCGGCGACTAAAGATCCTGCATGCTGAAACTAAGACCCAGCACAGTCAAGTAAATAGAAAAAAAAAAAGTCAAAATTTATTGTCAAGATCAGATATAAGAGACAGATAGAGAAAGGTGTCAGAAAACCAGGATACAGTATCCAGTAGGTAGTTCCTGTTTCCGGGCTTGGGATGCCGTAGAGCCGTATAAGATAAAGGAACAGAAGCTTCACTTCCTCACTCCTACTATTGATGAATATAAACTACTCCAGAGAGTTCTCTCTGTCCTCCTCTTTTAACTTTCTTCTTTTCCTTCTTTCTTTTTATTTCCTCCTCTGCCTTAAACTTATTCCAGAATCAACGAACAATGGAAGGCAAGCTTTACATTTAGCTGGCAGGAACAAATTATACCCAACTGTTTTCTTGGCCTCAGTTCCCTATTCTGTTGCCAGTTTTCTTTCTAAAACATAAATATGACCATACCATTCTTCTGCACCTCTTAATCACCCATAAGACAAATACTAAAATCAACAGTATGACTTAGGAGGCCATTCTTAGTCTTTAACTTCACCTCTAACACTCCAAGCATGCACCCCAAGACAAGTCATAGTGGAAAATTTATTTTTCTTGGATCTGAGTGAGCATTTTCACATCTAAACAAATTTGATATGCTGAATTCTCCACCTGGGAATGTATTTGCCTGTATTCATATTCATCTTTCAGAACTCAGCTCTTCCATCAGATTTCCAGAAACTAGTTTATGTTCCATTTACTACTGTTTCTGCTGCTGATCTTTTTTTCTTTCTTCTCACAATATTTTTGCCCTTTTATTTCCTGCAATGGTGAACTGGATTTTTGTTTATTTGATTGTTCCTCTGACTGCTGCCCAAGCAGAATTAATCATCTCATGTGTGTGTCAGGTTGTCATTTTGTTCATCTCTCTATTACAGTTCTCTTCACACACACGTCAGCTATTTGGTTAAGTGTGAGACCCCCAGGTTCAATTCCTGGGTCAGGAAGATCCTCTGGAGAAGGGATAGGCTACCCACTCCAGTATTCTTGGGCTTCTCTTGTGGCTCAGCTGGTAAAGAATCCGCCTGCAATGTGGGAGACCAGGGTTCTATCCCTGGGTTGGGAAGATCCCCTGGAGAAGGGAAAGGCTACTCACTCCAGTATTCTGGCCTGGAGAATTCCATGGCCTATACAGTCCATGGGGTCACAAAGAGTCCGACAGGATACAGCGACTTTCACTTTCACTCTCACACTAGAATGGAAGCTTCTTTAGGATGAGGACCATATCTCAACCATCTCTTCTAGCACAGTTCTTAGATAACCAGTGACACTATTTATCAATTGGAATTTTCTTTTGTTCATCTCAAGTACTGAGCTATGATCATAATTTTGTCGCTGGAAGACTGAGAAGAAGACCATTTCCAGCAGAGCTTCAAAACCCAGTATTTTGCCCCCGGTTGGAACAAAGGCCCATCCATACACTTCCTACAGAAGGATTCATTAAATTGGTATATGAGGATCAGGTTCTAATGGAGGCAGAATTGAAAACGTTCTCCTCTTGCTAAATAGGAAAGTAACCTTAGCTAATCACATTGAGCATTCAATGTGCCAGGGAAAATATGCATTTGGCAGGAGAGAGTGACAGAGGAATAAAATGAAGACACCCTCCCCCATGGATAATGATTAATCCATATAGTCACAGTTATCCCTACTAAGAATTCTATTAAGAAAGTACAGATGTGGAAGTTAATCCTTACACAAACTTCAGGAACACAACTCTTCAAATAAATACTTATTAAATAATATAGAAACATCTAGTAATATTGTATTTATTCAGCAGCCTCAGATGCATCATCTCCTAACTTCTTTCCATAGAATAATAAAGGGAAAGGCATATGTGTGTGTGAGTACACACAGGACACAAATATGAAAACTTATAACAAAAAATTCAAACCTAATAGGAAAACTTTTAGCAAACTCTGGGACAAAAATTAAACAAGACCTATCAAATGAAACTGAGACTCAAAATCTATGTCTTACATATAGTTTGCTATTTTGCAAAAGAATAACCCATGGCATGAAAGAAGGTATAATAAAAAAATTAAATAAAAAAAGTCCACATTGTTTATTTCCTAAATCAGAGATCCAATAACAAAACAACCCAAGAATCAGGAAGCCTCTCCTAACCATGTTGATAGTTATAGAAAACTGCCTTGTAAGTACATTAAATTTATATAAATTAAAATATACAGGCTCAGTAGAATGTTAGGGGGAGAGAAAAAATGAAATTAAATAGTATTGATAATTCTAATTATCCTAAGTGAGTATAGTCATTATTATATGTGACTATTATATACATGTATTATTATATACTGTAATAAATGTTATTATACATAGTTGTATATACAAAATCACACATCTCAAATTTAATAGGTAATTTAAAAAACTGAAGTATGGTTTATGTATGTTATATTAATTTCAGATATGCAAATTTATTATGAAATGATCACCATGATAAGTCCAACAACCATCTATCACCATTCAAAGTTATTACAATGTTATTGACTACTTTATTTCTTAAGCTATCATAACATTTATTTTATAACTGGTAGTTTGTATCTTTCATCCAAAACTCTTCACCTCTGGTAACCACCAGTTTTTTCTCTTTATAAGTATGCTTCTGCTTTATTTGTTGATTTGTTTTGTTTCTCGGATTCCACATGTAAGTGAAATCATATGGTATTTGTTTTTCACTGTCTGACTTATTTCACTTAACATAATACCCTCTAGATCCATCTATGTTGTCACACATGGCAAGATTTCATTTTTTTTTTTGTGGCTGGGTAATATTTCATTGTGTGTGTGCATATGTGTTTATTACATATCTGCTTTATCCACTTATTTTTAAAAAAATTTATTTTATATCACAGTATAGTTGATGTTGTGTTGGCTTTGTGAAGCCATACTTCGAAAAGATAAAGACACATCTCACAGTTCACTGCAGTACTATTTACAACAGCCAAGACATGGAAGCAACCTAGATGTTCATTGATAGAGAAATGGATAGAGAAGATATGGTATATATATATATACACATATCCATTCATCTTTCAATGGACATTTAGATTGTTTCTGCGTGTGTGTGCGCTAAGTTGCTTCAGGCATGTCCAACTTCTTCAACCCTATGGATCATAGCCCACCAGGCTCCTCCGTCCATGGGATTCTCTGGGCAAGAATACTGGAATGGGTTTGCCATGCCATCCTTCAGGGGATCTTCCCAACCCAATGATGGAAACTGCGTCTCTTAGTCTCCTGCATTGGCAGGCAGATTCTTTATCATATGTGCCACTTGGGAAGCCCTTAGATTGTTTCTGCATCTTGGCTAATTTAAGACATTTTCAAATGTGATTTTGTTATTTTTTGGATTGAATCTTTATTACTAAAGGAAATGACATGCCACTCTTCCCCACTGATTTTTAGATTTTTATTCTCATCATAATCTGCTTCTACATGATTTTGGAAGAGAAATCCCTAAAAGTATAGGACAAGAAGTGTGGATGGGGAATGGCCATGTTGAAATGTACTCACGGAATGAAATCTCACCAAGACAAGTGCAGAGCGGGAGGGAGAGAGGAGTTGCCAAGATGGCAATGCAGTTCCCAGTGTCAGAGAATTGCAAAAATGTCAGAGATTTATTCAGTGGTGTAAGGGAAGATTGGTTCAACTGCTATGGATCTCAGTGTATTTACAACTAGTAAAAGATTTGTTGTTCTTCAGTTGTGTCCAACTCTTTGTGACCCTATGGATTTCAGCATGCCAGGCTTCTCTGTCCTTCATTATCTCTCAGAGTTTGCTCAAATTTATGTCCATTGAGCTGGTAATGCTGTCTAACCATCTCATCCTCTGTCGTCCTCTTTGCTTTTTGCCTTCAATTTTTCCCAGCATCGAGTATGAGTAATGAGTTTATGTGCTCAGTCATGTCTGACTCTTTGCTAACCTATGGACTGTAGCCTTCCAGGCTCTATCCATGGGATTTTCCAGGCAAGAATACTGGTGGGTGTTGCCATTTCCTTTTCCAGGGGATTCTCCTGACCCAGGGATCGAACCCATGTCTCCTGCATTGCAGGCAGATTCTTGACCCACTTGAGCCATTGGGGAAGACTCTTTGCTGCATCAGGGGCTTTTCCAATGAGTGGTCTCTTTCCATCAGGTGGTCAAAGTATTGGAGCTTCAGCTTCAGCATCAGTCCTTCCAATGAATATTCAGAGTTGATTTCCATTAGGATTGATGAGCTTGATCGCCTTGTAGTCCAAGGGACTCTCAAGTGTCTTCTCTAACACCACAATTTAAAAGCACCAGTTCTCCTGTGCTCAGCCTCCTTTATGGTCTAACTCTCACATCCATACATGACTACTGGAAAAACCATACCTTTGACTATATGGACCTTTGTTGGCAAAATGGTGTCTTTGCTTTTTAGCATGCTGTCTAGGTTTGTAATAGCTTTCCTTCCAAGGAGCAAGTGTCTTTTATTTTCATGATTACAGTCACCATCCACAGCAATTTTGGAGCCCAAGAAAATAAAATTGGTCACTGCTTCCACTTTCCCCCATCTGTTTGCCATGAAGCAATGGGACTGGATGCCATGATTTTAGTTTTTTAATGTTATGTGTTAAGCCAGCTTTTTCACTCTACACTTTCACCCTCATCAAAAGGCTCTTTAGTTACTCTTTACTTTCTGCCATTAAAGAGATATCATATGCATATCTGAGGTTGTTGATATTGACAATCTTGATTCCAGCTTGTGATTCACTCAGCCAGGCATTTCCCATGATGTACTCTGCATATAAGTTAAATAAGTAGGGTGACAATATACAGCCTTGTCATACATGTTTCCCAATTTCGAACCAGTCAGTTGTTCCATGTCCCGTTCTGTTGCTTCTTGACATGGATACAGGTTTCTCAGGAGGCAGGAAAGATGATCTGCTATTTGCATCTCTTAAGGGCTTCCCTTTGGCTCAGCTGGTAAAGAATCACCTGCAACGTGAGAGACCTGGGTTTGATCCCTGGGTTGGGAAGATCCCCTGGAGAAGGGAAAGGCTACCCACTCCGGTATTCTGGCCTGGAGAATTCCATGGACTATGGAAGTTCTCAGTTCACATATTGCCAGAGCCCAGCTTGAAGGATTTTGAGCACAACCTTACTAGCATGTGAAATGAGTGCAATTGTATGATAGTTTGAACATTCTTTGACACCTACCTTCTTTGGGATTGGAATGAAAACCAACTTTTTCCAGTCCTGTGGCCACTGCTGAGTTTTCCAAATTTGCTGATCTTATTGAGTGCAGCACTTTCACAGCATCGTATTTTAGGATTTGAAATAGCTCAGCCAGAATTCCATGTCTTCCACTAACTTTGTTTGTTGTAATGCTTCCTAAGGCCCACTTGACTTCACACTCCAGGATGGCTGGCTCTAGATGAC
This sequence comes from Cervus canadensis, assembly GCF_019320065.1. Taxonomy (NCBI): domain Eukaryota; kingdom Metazoa; phylum Chordata; class Mammalia; order Artiodactyla; family Cervidae; genus Cervus; species Cervus canadensis. The sequence goes on from NC_057415.1 coordinate 24,279,644, forward strand.
TGACCACACCATCATGGTTATTCCAAAAGGGTCATTAAGACCTTTTTTTGTATAGTTCTTCTGTATATTCTTGCCACCTTTTCTGCTTCTGATAGGTCCTTACTGTTTCTGTCCTTTATCGTTCCAGCCTTACATGAAATTTGCCCTTGATATCTCCAATTTTCTTGAAGACATCTCTAGTCTTTCCCATTATATTGTTTTCCTTTATTTCTTTGCATTGTTCACTTAAGAAGGCCTTCTTATCTCTCCTTGCTGTTCTCTGGAACTCAGCATTCAGTTGGGCATATCTTTCCCTTTCTCCCTTGCTTTTCACTTCTCTTCTTTCCTCAATTTGTTAAACCTTCTCAGAAAACCACTTTGCCTTCTTGAATTTTTCTTTGGGATGGTTTTGGTCAAAGATTCCTATACAGTGCTAGGGATCTCTGTCCATAGTTCTTCAGGCACTCTCTCTACCAGATCTAATTCCTTGAATCTATTCATCACCTCCACTGTATATCCCTTATGTATAACCATAGGGATTTAAGTGATAACTGAAATGTCTAGTGGTTTTCCCCACTTTATTCAATGTAAGCCTGAATTTTGCAATAAGGAGCTGATGGTCTGAGCTACAGCCAGTTCACCATCTTTGGCTGCAAAGAACATAATCAATCTGATTTTGGTATTGACCATTTAGCTATGTCCATGTGTAGAGTCATCTCCTTGTGGACAGTCATCTCTGTCCATGTGCTCTTGGAAGAGGGTATTTGCTATGACCAGTGTGTTCTCTTGACAAAAGTCTGTTAGTCTCTGTTCTGCTTCATTTTGTACCCCAAGTTCATACTGTATGCACATTGGGACTTTAGGAAAAAATGAGGGATGTATATAAAAATGATTTATCACTATATACAGGTAAACGTATATAATGATTTAAAAAATACACATTTAATGAAAAATGTGGTCCAATTTTGATCATCCATTCTTCTTTTACTAGGTACTATGTAGTCCCAGATAAATGGATGGAGCTACTACCTACTTCTATATTCCCTTGACTCTTCACTCACCTCTTTTGTAGTATCTACAGTGTTGTTTCTCAGATCCTAAACTATCCTTGTATAGAAACTATCCTTGCTAGGTCTTCCTCAGTCAGCTGAGCTTTTCTCTCCTCTGGGACAGTAAATCTAGTGGTTAAGGCTTAGTAGTCCCTACAACCTACCCTTAACACCTGGCTTCACTGTTTACCAGCTGTGTGTCCTTCTACAAGTCACTTAGTATCTCTGAGTCATAAATTTCTCATCTCTAAAACAAAGAAAACATTACCTCCTACCTTGTGGGTTCATTTTGGGAATCAAATGTGAGAATCTGATAATGCATGGATTCTGATAACTGACCCAGAGTGAGGGCCCAGTAAGTGACAGTTATTACAGTTTTCTTAGACTTAAGTCATTGTGTTGGACATGCTTGCTAAAGTGACTGCAATACAATTTTTTCCTTTGCTATTGCTCTTTTTCCTTTCACTTTTCTACTTTCACCCAATAGCCCCTGCATTTGATAGTTTTTACAAATACCAATTATACCAACTCCTCAGTAGAAAAAGAGCAACTCCACTCCAGGATGGGAGCAGCTATTTATTTGGAAGACAACATATTCACAGCAGAGCACACTCCTCACATGGCCAAGGGAGGGGGGGCGGGAAACAACAACAACCCAAAACAAAAAACGTCTTTCTTTGGTAACTAGCTCCTGTGTCACTTCACCTGTTAAGGAAATCTGTGGCAACAGTTGCTGCAGATCCCCTATCAGTCTTTGTTCGTCCCAAGAGCACAGATTCACCTATTTTGCAGACCAGTAAAAGTTTCAAAAGCAGGATTGTCTGCAGCAAAGAGCTTGCCAGACGCTTTGAGATATTCTCTGACAGAAGAGGTAATGAAGCTGGGTTTGCCTTAAGAATGGAGAAAAGATAGAAATTCTCCCAACTCTTTCCTGGGCAAGCAAATCCATTCAATTTTGACTTCTAGGTTAAAGCTGAGAAAGCTCAAATGAGCATAATATTCCCACTACTTTTAAGAGAGATGAAATGCCCTTCAATCCCTAAGTCTGCTGATTGCTAAAGATGTTCAAGGGGGCCCAGAACCACTTTCTTCACTGCTATCGCTTCTCCTCAAAGAGGTCGCAGGAGGCTTGCTGTGTCTCATTACTTCACACCTCATTTGACCTATATTTTATAGAAGTCTTTTCCTTTCTGGAAATTAAATCTTAGTCCTTTAGAAGCCCAGGCTTTTAAATAAATTAACTGTTTTTTTATGGTTTCATTAGGGATTTGGGCAAACAAATGGCACAGTCCCTGCCCAGAAATTGTAATCTAATAATAACAATACAAATAAAAAGCAAACACCTACCAGTGGCCCTCGTACTTTTTGCATATTATTTTATCCTCACAATGACCTCATGAGGTGATTACGATGATGAGCCTTCTTTAACAGATGACAAAACTGAGGCTCAGAAAAGAGTGAGTAATTTTCCCCAGGGTACACTGCTACTACGAAATAGAGCCTGGGTACAAAATACAAGTTTGTAAGACTTGAAAGCCCATGCTTTTGGCCAGGATGCCTTACTGCTTCCTCCACTTGGTAAGAACAAATTGTGCAGTAGAGCCCTAATGTTTGTATATTTAAACTTTATAGCTTCACTTATTTGCAAGCAATCCTAAAGGCTCATGGAATGAAGGCATTTTTAAGATGTGTCACCGTGCAAGTTAGAATGACCTACCCTGTGAACCTGGCACATGGAAGCCCGCAAGGGGGTCCAGTCTGTTGCCCAGTGTACACACAACTTAGACATTTTCTTCACTCATCCTCCCATTTTGTAGCAACTCTTGTAAAATAAAACTTTTATTTATTTATTTTTTAAATTTTTGGCCTCACCCCACGGCATGTGGGATGTTCCCAACCAGGGGTCAAACTCACTTCCCTCGCGTTGGAAGGTGGAGTCTTCCCCACTGGACCACCGGGGAAGTCCCCAGACTCGTGTTTCTTCATTAACAACAATTTAACAATGAAAGCCAGTGGTATAATTAATGCCATCAGTTTTGTGTTTAGTAAAATAAGTTTTGGAAAAAGGTCGCTTAAATTTTTCTTTTAGATTCTACTGAATTTCATGGACAAAACTATAACCTAAAATGTGCGTGTTCACTCAGTCATGTCTGACTCTGCAACCCCATAGACTATAGCCCACCAAGCTCCTCTGTCCAGGGGATTTCCCAGGCAAGGATACTGGAGTGGGTTGCCATTTCCTTCTCCAGGGGATCTTCCTGACCCTGGGATCGAACCCACGTCTCTTGCATCTCCTGCATTGGCAGATGGATTCTTTACCCATAGTGCCACGTGTGAAGCCCTGTAATCTACAATGGTGTTCAACTATTATGTATGAGAGTGTCAACAAAGACCTTAGGATATATCCCTCAGGATTTTGGGGTGATAGATGAAATCATATGTAAGAGAGTAGTAGAATACAATAAATGCTTCAGAAGCCAGGATTATGGATACATGACTCAGGTGGCATAATACTGCCAGTTACGCTTGGTGTGGTCTACTTCACTGCAGCAGTCTGAGGAAAGCTGGTCTTCTCTCCTGGAAATAGAGAAGACACTGGTGGTTTTAGGAAGAAATGTTGGCACAAATACACTGTCTTCAAAAACAACTGGCTGATTTATTCATCCAACAAAGCAAGTGTTGAAAGGTTATTATATGTCAGGCCAGGGTTACAGAAATGCATGTCTTCAGGCAGAGGAAAATGCGAACACATGCATGCAGTGGGTACTCTTTGAATCAACTCAATCCTCTTCACCCTAGGCCAGTTTCCAAAAAGAGACATCGGGGCATAGCAGGTCAACTTGTGGCAATCACTCAAGCTTCCCTTGTTGGGCTTTTGATCATTTTTTTCCCATTTCAGGTCCATCTAATCATTGATACTCAACTCTTCCATCTATGTTCCACCCACTTCTACCTTTCGTTGTGGACGGTTGTACTTTGCTTCTTTCACCTGACCCCCTGGTAATTTTAAAAGCCTTTGGGTGTCACTCTTTCTCTGAGCTCTGTCCTTCCAGCCCATGCATTCCAGATGTACTCTAACTAGCTGCAATTTCTGGGGCTTAAAACTGTCACTGGTATACCCGGGAGAGGAAGGACTTTGGTTAAAAGAATGTGGCTACAGAAGATGTGTAGTCATACAGTCTTTGAGAGAGCAATCAGCTCCAGCAAAATAGCCCAGTGTAGGAATATTGGCCCAGGTGGACCAGGGACAGATAGTCATTGGAAATGTGGGCATTTAACGTCGGGAAAGACTAGTAGCAGGCAACAAGATCCTTGGTCTGGGATTTTGGTTACTGCAACTTCTTGGGGAGCCCAGAGGAGAGGACACAGTGGCTCTGTCTGGAGTAACTCTGATCTTTGTTTGAAGTGAGGCTCTGCCATTTACTTGTTCTGTGAGATAAACTCTGAAAATGATTTATCTTTGTGGAGCTTCATTTTACTTTTCTGTGCAATGAAAATGACACCACCTACCTTTCAAGGTTTGCGAGTATAAAATAACATAATATACATAAAGCATCAGCACGCAGTAAATGGTAAGTGGTAGCTTATAATGCTGCTGCTGCTGAGATTAGGAATACTATACTAAGAGAGATGAAGTATAAGGGCTAGACTGATGTTACATTCAGTTTATTTAATGAACAGTTGAGTATGTTTTGTGCCAGTCATTGAGTACTGACTAGTGGAACTACAGAAGTGAATAAGACTAATGTTACCTTTTCTTTTATGGACTTTAAAGTCTAGAGGGTACTATTATCAGCACCAAGACACAAGTCGAGGAGTAATTTAGACAGAAAGCAGCAGACCAGTGACAAGAAATAGGGCCCAAAGTTTGAGTCGGGCTAAAAGGAATGGTGATTTGGTTTTCAGTTTTAGTGAAAATGAAAATGAAAGTCGCTCAGTCGTGTCTGACTCTTTGTGACCCCAAGGACTATACAGTCCTGGAATTTTCCAGGCCAGAATACTGGAATGGGTAGCTGTTCCCTTTTCCAGGGGATCTTCCCAACCCAGGGGTGGAAACCAGGTCTTCCGTATTGCAGGCAGATTCTTTAGTGAGTAGCCTATGCCTTCTCCAGCAGATCTTCCTGACCCAGGAATCAAACTGAGATCTCCTGCATTGAAGGCAGATTTTTTTATCAACTGAGCTATGGGGGAAGTTTTAGATCATGAGGCAAATATCTTCATATCCTTCTTTCCTGCATTTCAGACCAGCTCGAAGTATTGGGACAAGACCAAGTTTACAGGTGACGATTATGGATGACTTAGAAGGGAGGGGAGGCTAGAAGAAGGCAGAATCTGACAATTAGGGGGGCTTCCTTACATACTCAACATGTAGTAACTATTTGTTAAAAGTTAGCCTATTATCATTGGTATTGTTAGCAAAATTATCCCCCTTACTTTTACTGGCATAATTGATCCTTCTCTCATGACTCTGAGCATTCTGGTAGCAACACCAGTGACTGTGCCTGACTGGGGGACCATGATGTGATCAGGGGCCATAGAGCCAGCTGGCTTCCATGTTGACCGAACCATATAGGCTGGAGCTCTTGAGCCTCTCTAGAAAGTGTATTTTTTCTCTTCTCTGCCACTGAGTCAGGTTACCTACTATCCCTTTTTGTTCTGTCAGTGTGCCTACTTTCATGATCTCCTTGCAGCTTTTTTAAAATATACTTTTGAGCTAGAAAAACAACATAACTCTCATGTCACAATTTTGTCTAAAATGAGAATAAAATACTACCAAGACCATCTTATAAGTAAATATTGAGGAGGCTGTGAACTGGATTTGTTATGAGGACTGTTCTTGGGAACTTGACTTCCATTTCTTTAGCTGTGATAAGAGGATAATAATAGTCAACCAGCTACCTCTGAACAACATGGAGATCACATGATGATATGCATGTGAAAGTGATGTATGAAGTAGAAAGTATTATAACAATAGGGAACTTGATGTATTTGCATATCTGTTTTCTAGACAGTAGGGAGCAGGTAGGACCCATAAACTGGATGGAAGTAAAGGAGGCATTTCTGGAGTGGAATATTCAAGTGAAATAACATTTTCAAATTTTATGCCAACTTTTTCATCTTCATATTACAGAGGATAAGGCTATTTGTCACATTTAAAGAACTTTTGGAATAAAGATGTTGGTTTAAGAGTGATTTGTTTTCCACACTCAAATTTTAGTCAAATTAAGCAGTATTTGAATGAACCTGCACATTTATATATATCAGAGGCAGATAATTTATAAGATAGTTAAAATTTATCAAAGTATTCAAGCTACTGTTATAGACACTCTCTTCTGGCGACAAACTATAGCATATTTTCTTATAATGGGAACTATTGAAATGTGAGCCACATAATTAAACTGTCTAGCAAGCAAGTTAAATTTTCTATGGAAATTTGATTATTTTATGTCAATGTAGCTTGAAACTATTATTAAGAGATGGCTTATGTCACATGCTAATTTGCCTTATTGTCCTAAGAATGAAAAGTCAGCTAAATGTTGATTATTTCTATTTTAAAATACCCTCCAGAACTGACACTACAGTTGACATAACGTTTTTTCTCAATTCCATAAGCCATTTTAAAGTGGATACAAGTACATGTTTTGTACATTTAAACTATGGTTCAAATAATTGTGATATAACATAGCTTTCATATATTCTGGTTTAATATTCCAGATTAATTTTCATAATATCATAAAACTTATAAAATCAATTCAGTGGCATAATGGCTTCTTATTTCATTTGAAAATTTTGAAAAATTAGATAGATTCACATTTATTGCTTGCTACCTGACACTGACCAGTTTAATACTAGAAATAGTATTATTCTTGTTTAGTCACTAAGTCATGTCTGACTCTTTTTTGACCTCAAGGACTGTACCTTGCCAGCCTCCTCTGTCCATGGGATTCTCCAGGTAAGAATACTGGAGTGGGTTGCCATTTCCTTCTCTAGGGGATCTTCCCAACTCAGGGACTGAACCTCCCTCTCCTGCATTGGGAGGCAGATTCTGTACCACTGAGCCACCAGGGAAACTCAAAAATAGTATTAGCAAGGCCTTAAATAGTATCTAATTAAATTTCCATTTTAGCACATTATTTCAAAACTTGTGATTTATTCATTATAACTAAGATTTGCTGCAATACATTTTATTTCACTTGCATTAATAAGCACACATTAGCATAATTAATTCTTTTTACCTTTCAAATCCTGTTTCAAAGTAAGAAGGCATTAGAAATATTGAATTCAGTTTCAAAGTCTCTGGTCACAGAGGGAGTACTTTCTCGTGAATTAATAATAATCATACTCTTACAAGCAGTTCTGGTGATTTCAGGTCCAAAATGATGAATTCTGAATGAACAGGCCTATGTCGACTCAGGATGGTCTGTGTGAGCATTGTCACTTATTGCAAAATGATCTATTTGGTTAATTTTCAAATTTAAGATTTGGATAGTATCTGGTCCTGTTGTGAACTCACTTGTCACATCATTGCCTGCATCCACTCAAAGTCAGTAATAAGCAAATAAGGCAGAAACATTAAGTTTGAATGTCCACCAAAAGTCAATTATTGCACTTATGATATTATCATTTGGTTAGTAAGGGACCTTAAAGCTAACTTAATTCAAACTCCTGTACAGTTTACAGAATGCCATGTATTAAGGGGCAAGAGTGAGTTAAAGGTCCTTTTCTTTCTATTTGTAAAGCTAATCATTTGTATAATTGAGGTGGTCTGTCTTCCTTAGAGTCTTTTGTGAATATGACTAGATTTTAATATTCATGAATATCTACTTGTGTTTAATTTTATTTTAAAGGGGGAATGATTCAGGCTCAGTCCAAACTTGCACACTCTAATATCTCTCTGTAGTCTTTAAGTCACAAATAATTGCCCTCTATGAGACAGTAAAGAGTACACTGATTTATGAATTCACTAATTTTTCTTCTCCACTGTGACAAACATATACAAGCATATCATGTCTTGAAACAGAAACATTAATTACTAACACATCTAGTGCTAAACAGAATTAAATGAAATGGATTTTCTGGTTTTCCATCCAACTTACTATATAGTATAGGAATATCTTTCTGGAATTACTGTCCATATATATTTATTCTGTTAGCATTAGTTAGTCTCTGTTGGCATTATTTTCTTTTAAACTCTTGCATATCACCCCAAAAGCCTTTAGGCTTTAAAATGAGAAGAACCACCAAAGATCATCATTGTTTTCTAAGTCAGTCCTGGAAGCATAGACCCAGAAAGAGGTCAGGGACCTTGAGAGGTCTTTATTTTTTCCGGAATAAAAGAGAATTGATAACTCAGCCTTTATAACCTAGTCCAGCATCTCAAAGTGCTAAATTCACAATGTTGATGATTTTCTCTCTCCCTCTGCTTGTGTCCTGGGTGATCCTGGAAAGTCCTGATATCCTGTCTCTTGCCATCCTTTCCAGATTATGCAAGATCCATCAGAGCTGACTGCTACCTCTTTGTTTTCTAGCCATCATCCTCATCTCCCTTGAGGCACAACAGTGGTGTCATCTTGTCCTGTATATTCAATTGTCTAAATATATCTCAGTTTCCTTTGATCTTGGAAGCTAACTCAAAAACCTTGGAATTTCCTAAGTGCTCCACCTCTCTTGCCACTACATCTGTGGGTCATTTTCTTTGCCCAGAACCTTTACCTCTCTTTTTGCATCACTAACGCCCCATCAGCTTCCAAGACTGTGCTCAAGACTTTTCCCCAGTTAAACATTCTTATTTGCCTCACCTTCAAGCTGCAGTACTTGCCTCTTTTATCTGTGCCCCACCATATTCTGTACATCTGCCTCTCTTTATTACAAGGCATAATCATTAATTTACTCATCTCTCTCTTTCCCTGGACTATTTGGGGGCTAGAGATGTCCCCTTTTATAGTGAAATCCTGAGTAATGTTGCCCAGAAAATAAGAGACTCACAGAGAAGAACTGTTGGTTGAGTGAATAAATGGTGATGTGTGGTTTAGATTTAGACAGAGAGGTCTGACCTTTACCTGAGATGTGTGTCTATTTTTTATGAGTCATTTTCCTTCCTGTTTGACTAATATGGTGTCTCTCTAAAGCCAAGAATGATTATTATCTGCTTTCCCATAAAATCTTATCCTTCCAGATGACACAAATCTTCCCTGATGTCAATCAGAAAAGTGGCACCTGAATGCCAAGAGGATTGACAGAACTGCTCAAGTGCATATATGCCCCAGGTAATGTTTAGAAATACAAGTGAATTTGTATATGCGCAAACTCGGTGTGTGTCAGTCAACTTCCTTACACTAAAGATGGTTGTGGGGAAATATTTATCGTGCCTTATAAATTATTTATAATTGAATTTGTTTAAATGTTCAACAGTGATGCATTTAAAACATGACTCAACATACAAAAGTATCAATACTGAGGCAACCTTTCCATTATCTAGAGTGATAACAATATCTGTTATCTAGAGTGTGGTGCCATTACAGAACTGGAGAAATGACTTTGAAATCGCCATGACCAACCTAAAATGGGATTCTAACAAAGTAACTGGAAATGACAATAAATAAAGACTATGTTAAGGTAAAGAAGAGGACATTGGAAGATGACAGAAGTCTTACTAGGATTTTAAACCTTAAAATAATACACCTATTATTACTACACATAACAGAAAGTATCTTGGCATTTTGCATGAAAGAGAAAGTAACTAAGTTTCTGTTTACTTTAGTATAGAGACAAAACTTGGCTTGGAGGATGCTTGAGGGGAACAAGGACATCTGACACTCTCCCTGAACACTGACATCTGACACTCTGAACAAGGGACACTCTCCCCTCTCCTTGCCCTGCATTAGTCTAGTTTGCCTCTTAATGTAGATGGTGGAAGCATGAAAATGCTTACCCTTCCTCAAGGAAATAAAGTGCAGATTGCGATGAACTGAAGTAAGGTTGATTCAGAATTGGTACCTGGCAATTGTACCTGAAGTGTCTGGCAATTTCCAGTTAGAGAACAGATGAGGGAGTTTCTTCTTTCCTCTCTCTCACCTCCCTAATGACCTTGCTTTGGAATTTGCTTCAGCAGTTTCTCTCTCCCTTGGGGTCTCCTATAAACTTACAAATGTCCTTAGTATCATCCACTTTCCTCCTCCAGCTACCATTTCAGCTTCTACTCCTTTTCTGCAGCACAAGTGTAAAGGCATATCAATGTTTCATATCTCTTTCCTCATTTTCCATTTTTCTCACCCAATAAGGCTTTTGAATTCACCACCACACTTTTTAAAAAAAGTATTTATATATTTATTTGGCTGCACCAGATCTCAGTTGCAACATGCGAAATCTTTGATCTTCGTTGTGGTGTGAAGGTTCTTTAATTGGGACATGTGGGATCTTTTAGTTGTGGCAAACAGGGTCTTTTTAGTTGTGGCATCCAAACTTTTAGTTGTGGCATGTGGGATCTAGTTCCCTGACCAGGAATTGAACCCAGGTCCCCTACATTGGGAGTGTGGAATCTTAGCCACTGGACCATCACAGAAGTTCCAACCACAGCTGTTGCTGAAGCAGACAGTGAACAAGTACTGCTGAAGTGAAAGGCTGATTTTCATTCTCCAGGTGACTCACCTCTAAATACCATTCAACACAGTTGTTCACTCCCTCTTGAAACACTTCATCCTTTAGGCTTCTCAATTCCATAGATAGGCCTTGTTTTCTTATTTTACTGGTTTATTAGTCTACCACTTTTCCAAATTCGATGCCCCTGGTTCTGTCCTTGCCTCTTGTTTTCTTATCTACACTCTAGCCTACAAAATTTAAGTACTATGTGCGTGCTAAGTTGCTTCAGTCATGTCTGACTCTTTGCAACCCTTTGGACTGTAGCCCGCCAGGCTCCTCTGTCCATAGGATTCTCCAGGCAAGAATACTAGAGTGGGTTGCTGGGCCCCCTCCAGGGGATCTTCCCGATCCAGGGATTGAACCTGTATCTCTTACAGGTTTCCTGTATTGGCAGTCCAGTTCTTTACCACTAGCGCTACCTGGGAAGCCCTTAAGTATCATGTATACACTTTATTTGCTAACCTGGGCCTTGTGTATTTGACTGCCTTCTTGATAGCTCTTTTTGGATTCCTGTTAGGCATTGAAAAAACCTAACAAATCCAAAGAGGTTCATTGCATTCTTTCCTCTTACCCCCACTACACCCCCACCCCTGCCTGAGTCACCAGGATCGCACCATCACGAACACCAACTGCTCAGACCAAAAACTAAGAAATCTTCACATCACTCATTAATTCATCAGCAAGCCTCATTCACTCCAAAATATATCTCACATTCAATCACTTTCATCATCTCGCTGTTTCTAGAGCAAGCCTCCCTCTGTCTCCTAGGCTAAAGTGACAGCCTCCTCAGTTAGTCTCCCTGCCTCTATCAGTGCTGGTCCAGTAATCAGTTAGCAGCAATCATAGCAGGTGAAGAGATCTTTTGGATGTGTGCTCAGTCATGTCTGACTCTTTTTGACCCCAAGGACTGTAGCCCTCCAGGCTTCTCTGTCCTTGGGATTGTCCCACCAAGAATTCTGAAGTCGGTTGCCATTTCCTTCTTCAGCGGATCTTAATGACTCAAGGATCAAACTCGGGTCTTCTGTGTCTACTGCATTGCAGGTGATTTCTTTACCGCTGAGCCACCAAAAATATCTAAATTCACAACATTCCTTTGCTTAAAACATTTTAATAGTTTCCCACTGTACCTAAAGAAAAATGTAAGCTCTTTATCCATGCCCTAAATGATCTGGCTCAGCCTACTCCTCTCAACTCCCCACTTTGCCTTTTTGGTCTCAAAGCCCTCATGCTCAAACCTTGTATTCAGTGTTCCTTTTTTTCTTTATGCAAAGTGGGAACACTCTCCATCCACTTGGATGATTCTTTCTCAACATTCAGGCCTCAGCTCAAATTTTTAGGCTTTCTTTCTACAGGAACAGCCTCCCCACTGCATCACCCACCCATCATTTTCTTCATAGAATATGGTCTTATAATCTTCAGAGTGCTGGTCAGTAACAGAAATGATCTTTTTCATTTGGTGGTGAACTTGTTGAATACATTCTCACTACTAAAATGAAAGTGTCTAGAGGGTTTAGACACTGGATCCTCACTGCCTCCTCAGGGCCTAGAATATTGTTGAATGGTATTTATTGGCTGACTGACTCAGGATACCTCTCTATCACATGTTAAAACTGGACTTTCTACCAAAAACTTCATAAGTTCATTTTTTGAGCAATAATACATATCCTAGAAATTGTCCTGGTAGAATCATTTTGGGGTGGTTGACCTGTAGAAATTTGTCTTCTTTGCTACCTGTTTCCATCCACACTTCCAAGTTCAGCTCTTTGCCTCTATTTCTGTCTCTGTCTCCGTCTTGATCTTAATCTCTATCTTGGTCTCTAAATTTCTTTAAATATATGCTTCCTTTGTGGCCCTGTATCTAGCTTTCTCTCTTGTTTAAACACAAGGCAAAGGGCTTTCTTTAAAGGAACATAATAATGGCAAGTGACTGTATTTACTGAGCATTAGAAACCATTATCATCATATTCAACAGCTTGCTGTTTTGGCTATTGTCTTTAAAAGATGAGATATTTTAGCTATTATGTAAAAACCTCATTATGGAACAGCTCTTTACTGCAAAATTGGTTATCTGTGGATCAAATCATGTTTCCTAAAATATCCTTATACAGTATTTCTCAACAGAATAGGGCTAGTTCATTCAATATCTTAATGTAATGTTACAGAGGCTCAATTTAATTCTTTGGTGTTTGAATTCAAATTCACTTTCAGAATAACTCATGTTTAGGAAATATACTTTAGATATATTTTATTCAGAAAATATTTGTTGAATTGCTACTATATGCAAGGCACTGTAATATATATTGGAAATGTGATGGGAATGAATGTTCTGTCATCTGTCTTTATGGAGCTTAGAGTCTTAAAGGGGAGGCAGATATTAATAAAATAAAAAAATAGTAGTAGGTACTTGTTGGATGAGTGTAGTGTTTTACATGTCTTACAACCAGTAATGGACTTTTAAGACCTGGTGGCTCAGTGGTAAAGAATCCGTTTGCATTGCAGGAGATGAGGGTTCAATCCCTGGGTCGAGAAGATCCCCTAGAGGAGGAAATGGCAACTCACTCCAGTATTCTTACCTGTGGAATGCCATGAACAGAGGAGCCTGGTGGGCTACAGTCCATGGGGTTGTACAGAGCATGGGGTTGAGCTCCCTGTGTCCATATAGCAGCTCCCACTGGCTATTTAACACATGGTAGTTCACATATGTCAATGCAACTCTCTCAATTCCTTCCATCCTCTCCTTCCCCCCACTGTGTCCAAAGTCTGTTCTCTGTCTGTCTCTCTATTCCTACCCTGCAATTAGGTTAATCAGTACCATTTTTCTAGATTCTGTATATATACGTTAATATACAAAAAATTGTTTTTCTCTTACTGACTTACTTCACTCCGTGTAATAGGCTCTAGGTTCATCACCTCACTAGAATTGACTCAAATACATACCTTTTTATGACTGAGTAATGTTCCGATGTATATACGCACCACAACTTTATCCATGCATCTGCTGATGGATATCTAGGTTGCTTCCATGTCCTAGCTATTGTTAATAGTGCTGCTATGAACATTGGGGCATATATGTCTTTTTCAGTTATGGTTTTCTCAGGCTGTCTGCCCAGTAGTGGGATTGCTGGGTCATATGGTAGTTTTATGTCTAGTTTTTAAAGGAATCTCCATATTGTTCTCCATAGTGACTGTATTGGGAAACCCTGATGGCTCAGAAGGTAAAGAGTCTGCCTGAAATGTGGGAGACCTGGGTTCGACCCCTGGGTCGGAAAGATCCCCTGGAGAAGGAAACAGCAGCCCACTCCAGTATTCTTGCCTGGAAAATCCCATGGATGGAGGAGCCTGGTAGGCTACAGTCCATAGGGCTGCAAAGAGTCGGACATGACTGAGCAACTTCTCTTTCTCTCTTTCTCTAGTGACTGTATTAGTTTACATTCCCACCAACAGGCAAGAGGGTCCCCTTTTCTCCACACCCTCTCCAGCATTTACTGTTTGTAGATTTTTTGCTGACGATCATTCTGACCGGTGTGAGGGGATACCTCATTGTAGTTTTGACGTGCATTTCTCTAATAATGAGTGATGATGAGCATCTTTACATGTATTTGTTGGCCATTTGTAAGTTAGAAGCTATACTTTTATTCACTACGTTTTACTGCCTGGTGAGACGTTGAAAAAAATGAAAGGCAAGAATCATTCCAAGTAAATTCATAATTATAATGGTATGAACTTGAAGTGAAGACTCTAAAGAAAATTCAGTCCAGAGTAACCTAGTGTGGGGAATCAGGGAAGATTTTCTGATGGAAGAGGTGGAAGAGATGGGAAGGGTTTAATTAATTTATACTTCATTCCCTCCAGCCCTATTCTGCTCTACTTAATACCACGAGAACCTTCTTTTCACAGGAATAGAGGAAGCTGCTCACTGACAATTTGGCAGTTAATTCATCTCCGACCTTTCCATTTCCTGCACTATAATCAGTCTCTGCTGTTGCTTAACATAGTGCAAAGTCAGAACAAATGAACATAGGTCAGATACATGTAAAAACTCCCTGGGTGGCCATGGTCTATCTCAGGATGAACATGATAACCTTCAATGATAACCCTCAGAAGTGAACGACATTAACTCCAATTCATTTGTGACCCATTCTAGCCACTTGTAGATAAAGTTGTAATTCGGAGAGGAATTATTTAAGAGAATCATGATCATATTATGCAATTAGGTCTTGGTAGGACTGACACTACTGCATTTAATTTATGATACACGATATAGTAAATCAACTCAGGGAAATGGCACCTTTCCTTTTAATGCAGGTCATTAGGAAAACATTCCTCACTGTCCATGGGGTAGAGCACTAGAATGTGCTGCCAGAGGAGGTCATCGTAGGTTCTTTTTAAGCAACAGCTCATTTAATTCCCACATAGGCCAGGATATTTCAATTTGTTCTTTGGATACAGATTTTATTCTTCACCCCAGCACTTAGCTAAAAATGTTGAATACTGCACACAAGGGAGACCAAGAGGAAGAATGAAAATGAATGTGTTGCCAAATGACAAAGTTTTATAGTCTCCTAAATCCGAGAGGATTGATTTCTCTCTCTCTCTTTTTTTCACTTGCAGATGAAACGTACAGATTTCCAAAAAGAAATCACAGATGCGTAATGAGGTGGTGAGACTAAATCAGCAAATGAGAAGCAGGAAACATCCCAACAGCAATTATTCAGCAGCCACTGAAATTTGCAAAAGATGCCAGTATCTCCCAGGAGAGTAAACAATCATGATGTAGAAATGTCAACTGTGGAAATACTGTGTTAAAAATGTAGTGCAAAATTTTCCAGCACTATATTTTGTCATATGAAGGGTAGCCTTATGCACAATAGTCCATAAGTACCCCCGGGTTGTGACTACATCAGCAGAAACCTCTTCACTTCTCTGTGCATGGTAGTTACTAGCGAACTCAACTAGGGACACATTGGCTAGCTTAATTTATTATCACCAATAACTGTTTATGTCTAGTAAGATTAAACAAGGAAATTCAAACCCATATCCTATATACACCCTTTCAGCTGCTCTTATTGATGGCTGGTTTATTGTGTGATCCTGTCTCTCCTAGGCACAGTCAAGAAACTCCCCTTTGGATGTCTTGGTGATGCTGTCCTCTTTTGTTTTTTAAAATATCCCAAATGGCAGCTCCTGGGAAATTAGAAATAGATATAGATGGGAATCATATTACTTAAAAAGTAAACAAGCTATTAATGCACTTATTCTCTGGTTTTAATAATCATTGATTTTGTTTGATTTAACTTTTTACAATTGTTCCCAATACCAATAGAAATATTTCTAACACTATATAATAAGCCTATAGTTTTCAGGTAATATCAAGGCAATTGTTATCCTTTTTAAAACAATTTTTATTTATTTATTCGGCTGCTCTGGGTATTAGTTGTGGCATGTGGGATCTTTAGTTGCAGCAAGTGGGATCTAGTTCCCTGACCAGGGATCAAACCTGGGCTTCCTGCATTGGGAATACAGTCTTAGCTACTGGACCCACAGGGAAGTCCCTGTGTGGCAGACAACCCATCCTAAGAATTTGGGATTAGTAGTTAATGAATTTTGACTCCCTTTTTGGAATGCTAGGGGAATGGTCTGCTTGCTTTTAGGCTTAATGTTTCTGGCAAAGAGGAGAGTAAAAAGGAGCATGAAGTCAGAGGTTACTTACTATGATTTTGATGGTTCTTTGGCAAGTATTTCCCCTTAATGTTAACCAACTGCATCTTGCTGATTGTTAGGTGAAGAAAAGGTGGAGTCCGTCAGTGAAAAAGATTGGGGTCTAGGCGGTGCTCAGAGGGAATGAATATGAATAGGTGCAGACAGGAAGAGAATCTTTCTAACATTTGGATGAAAAGCCTAAAATGAATTAGCCGGTGAGAGTAAAATGTTTGTCATTCTAAAGGGTCCTGAAGTCATGTCAGTGATTGAGTGCTAATGGTAGTGGAAAGATCACTAACTGACTAATGCAATCCCATTTTAGGACTTGACTAGTTAATTGGATTTAATGATTTTCAGGGATTTAGCATTATTTATTATGAGCAATGGGTTGTCTAGTGGTTGGAAAACCAGCATCATATGCCTTTTAAATACCTTTCCAAACAAGATAATGTGATTTTTGTGATGGCTTTATACATAGAAGCAATTAAAGCATTCTAGTGTTCCAGCAGCACTAGAGGACAATGTGGTAGTATTGTTAAGCTAAAGTGGGAGTAGAATGCTGTATATGAAAGGGGAGATGGGGTACTGTATTAATGTGGCCTGGGAATTCTAGGATCCTGTTCCTATAATTATAATTAACAATGAAGGAGTCATTTTGCTTTAGAGATCCAGAATTTACCTTATCATCTGTTCAAGGCATAACTCTTCAGAAATAGCAGGATAATGATTTGTCTTATGCATTTCTATGCCTAGCCTGACATTTTTATATCAGAGCAGTGAGCATGCAGATGCAAAGTTACAAGGTCTACACTAAAGTCTCCCAGATGTTTATTAAAAGTCTTCAAAGTAACTTTGCAAACTCTAAATTCCTTAATGTATGCATATGTCATAGGACATAGTTTATGAACTTCACATAATCGAAGAAAGTTCAGAATCAACTTTTTTAACTGTTATGTTCTCAAAAAGTTTTGAAAGGATTCAAAATTATCATAACATATAGGCAATTTCAAAATGCTTCAGTGACCCTTGACAATGGACTAACTTTTTTAACAGCATATTCATATGTTCCCAGCCATAACCTCTATCATGATTCTTTAATCTTTTTTCTCTTTTGAAATGGATTTTTCCTAGGCAGATGGGTTCCTTAAGATTTCTAGAGGCTGGAGATGAATAAAGAAAGTTAATGGTAAGTATGTTAATACGTATTTAAGGTCAGATAGGTCTCAGAAAATTCAAACAATCTTTTCCAGAAAGAAAGAAGAGTCATTATTTGTCCATCTCAGCAGCTTCCAATGATAATAAATTACATTTTCAGATGCCAAAGGGGTCATCTAAAGGCAGTTTTAAATAATATACCATTTGTTGAAATAGAGTACAGTTCTGCTTATGAGATCTTTTGTAGAATAGCCTCAGTTTCTTGAGGCAGCAGAACCTGGTGATTAAATTCTCAAGAGAGGAGCCAGGACCCTTTTATTGTAAAGTTGGTGCCAGAGTGGCTCATATATTATCTAAGTTGTCAGAAGGAGAATCTCTGAATCTGTAGAGATTTAGAAAATGAGGACTGAATTTAAGATCAGAAAAATTCATTTTAATACTTGCTTGGCAAAATAGTCTACCTGAGCCTCAGTTTCTTTACAAATGCATTTGAAGTTTGATGGATTAATAACTTCCACTTAGAATTGTAGGGTGTTATGTGAGGTTATATGAAGTAAAATTATTTTGTGAATTGTAAAATCCTCATCAAATGAGAGTGACTGTTTCTATTATACAGATATAAATGAAAGCTCATGCCTTGAAACCCAAGACCTAAAGGGAATGAGACACTCTCTCATAAGTTCACACTGTACTTACTCCTTGTTCAGTTATAAAAGTCTGTTGAAGAATGTAGTAATGGTATTTTTATGATCTATTAATATGATGGTGTAAAAGGCCTTTCAAAAAGTGTTGTTTGGATATGGCAAACATTATATAGTATAACCTGCCTCTTTTATTTACTCTGATGCTTCTAAATTCTTTTTTCATGGAAATCTTTTGTTCTGGAGAATTCTTGAGTAAACCTCTAATTTGGAAGGCTGGAAGAAGGAGCTAAAGTAACAGCTGAGAATTATTTATAGGTAAGTGACAGTGAGAGTCTGGGCAGAGTAGGGGTGTGTGAGTGGAAGCTAGAGAGATAAGATAATTTAGGATCTAAATCTCAACTGTAATAATTCTCAAATGACAGATAAAAGTGATTTTGTATTGAATCAAATTGTCTATGTCAGAGAATTCTTATTTTTTTGAGCATCAAGTATAAATACAAATTAAGACAAAAATTCATTTACTGTTGAATGGAGAATGCCAAAATATGTGCAAATATTTGTAATCTTTTGCAGATATCAGTGGGTATATTAAGTCTTGGTGGATGAGTGATGGCCCAAGTCTAGTCTCAACAGTAATAATTTATTACATAAAAAGAAGTATCTATTAGTCTAGAGACCTGCAGTAGGCTGATACTTTCCACTGTCTACATGTGTGATGCTCATTCACTCAGTTGTGTCTGACCCTTTGTGACCCCAGGCTCCTCTGTCCATGGAATATTTCAGAGAAAAATACTGGGGTGAATTGCCATTTCCTACTCCAGGGGATCTTCCCGACCTGGGGATTGAACCCATGTCTCCTGTGTCTCCTCCATTGGCAGGTGAATTCTTCCCCACTGTGGCACCTGGGAAGCCCTTCCACTGTTTACCTTGCTCCATAGATCCATATTGTAACTCAGAGATTTCTATTTATGGCAAAATTGTATAGTCAGTTTAATCAAGTTGCTTTCCTAATGTAGAGGCTACTAAAGAGAGGCAACCACTGGTGATGAGGTACCCAAGGGAGGAATTTTGCCAAACAATTCCAGTGACGTTATGTGGCATAAAGTCAACTGGCACCAAGGCTTTGTTCCAGGCAATCTGAAAGACAAAGTAGATGGCCAAGACAAATAATTCACATTAATGTATTGTTTCTTAAACTTCATACTGTCTGATTCAACTGTCTGTTTAGTTCAAATGAATTGGAAAATTGCCGTCTCCACTGCTCTCAGCCCTTAGATACACATGCCTAACATACTATGATAAATGTTGTAAAATAATAATTTTATTGAGAATAAAACAGTATCAAACAATGTTGAGCAAGAAGACTAATTACTCACAGACACATCTCAGAGTCAGAAGAAATCATAGCAGCAATGGCATCCACTATCGGCCTAGGCAGAGCAGTGTAGAGGTTTTGGAGCTACAAAGCATGAACATGATTCCTGACTGTGTCTTTTATTAGATGAATGACCACAGGCAAGTAAAGTCCTCAAGTAAGTGACCTTAAGTAAGTACCCTCTAACCTCTTTGCCAGTAATACAAGGAGAAAAACATTATCTACGTGAGAAGATTTGGTGAGAATTAAATATGATAATGCATGATGCCCAGTACACAGTAATGGTGCATTGAATGCTACTAACCATTACTACTACTTTGAAATTTGAGTGACTCACTATGTCTGTTATCTCTCAGCTCCAAACCGACCTTCCTCTTCTCTGCCTTGGGACGCTGGCGCTCGGGCACTACAAATCACATTTCTGCTTTGCTGGGAGGTCCAGGTAGGGTAGGCTCTGCAATAGAGGCCACTAGAGGGAGACTGCAGGGCTAGAGGAAATGAAGGGAGTTGCTTCTTCCTATGGGTTTTCTGCCTGTTACTCATTAAGCATTGCTTCATTCTTTCAACAGTTCCTTTCCAGGGTAGAACCTAAATCTGGTGTAGCTTTTACAACAGTTGCAGAACCACCTTATCCTGCACACTCATCATGCCAACATCAACCAGACAGTTAAAGGTCTGGATCTGAACTCTGATGGGCCTTCCTTAGAGCTCAGACTCACCAGCTGGGCAGCACCCTTTTTTCTTAGATGTCTGAGTTTCAGCTTCATAGTGCTCTCCCTCTAAACTTCAAAGTGTTGGCATATCTAGCCTCTTCCTATTGTTTCCTCAGCTCCAGGGATAGTAGCTCCTTTAAGGATTCCCTATCTTCACACCATAGAGTTCTCTCATTATCCTTCTAGTCACCAGACAGACAACTCTGTACGTAGTTGATTATTCATTATAGTAAATTTCCTCTCTTCAAATAAGTGGTATGGTTTCTATTTCCTGAGTAGCCCTCACTGATACACTTAATATCTGATGGTTTATTTAATCATTTGGACTGTTTAGAAAGATCTTGGTTTTGAGAGGGGGGCCTTTTGAACCATACAGAACAACTTTCTGATTTTCACCAGCTTATCCAGTATTGACATGTTTAAAATAAAGTTACTGCTCCAGAGTAACAGAAGAAGGTGGAAGTTATGACGCAGACAAGGCAGCCAGAATAGCATGAAGGCATGGATAGAAATGAAATGATTGATTGATTGTTCAAACTAAAACTACAGTGATGGATCACCATTCTAGAATTTATCCATAAAATTCAAATAAAATTCAGGAAATAGTCTGATGTAACATTCCTCAACTTCCGATTAAAAAAATATTAAATAAGATAAAAATATGAAAGCTCACAACTTTGAAAACTTTTATTAACAATCAACTTATTGCTAGAATGGAAAGATGTTGCATAAACTGTAAACTAGGGGAACCAGAAGAAAAGAATATGAAATTGCTATTGTATCTGAACATAATAATAGCTACCATTTCTTGAATACTTTATACTTAATATATGCATTTCTTAATACTTTTAATATATTATTTCATTTAATCTTCCTTAAAACTCAGTGAGATAGATCCTATTATCTCAATCTTATAAATGAAGAAATTAAGGCATAGAGAGGTTAAGTGATTTACCTAGTTACCTTTCACTAGTCAATGGCAGGGATAGGATTAAAACTCAGGTGATCTGGGTCCTCTGGCTTCTAGCTCCTATCATGATTATCATCTCTTTCTTTATATCACTTAGTTCCATTAGAAGAGTCACCATGGCCTCTGTATTACATGAGTTCTGCTTTTTGAGTTAGTCAGAATGACATCCAGTTACATCCCTCCTTGGATTAGTGTTTTTAATTCCTAAATTTAATAAAAGAGATAGTGCATCTCCAAGAGGAATATGGGAGAGTTTAATTCCCACAAGCAAAGTACCACAGAACTTAGCAGGATCAATACTCTAGCAGGCATGCCAAACCTACTGCTATGGTTTTATTTTATTTATTTATTTTTTTCATGTACTTCATTGGTTCAGATCAATGATTCTCAACCAAGAAGGCACATCAGAAACACCTGGGAAATTTTTTACACACACAAACCTATACCTCAAGATTTTGAGCCAAGAGGTCTAGAATGGAGCCACGTATGTATTTTGAAATTCTGATGTATTCTGAAAAGGTTGCCTAGGTTGAGGCACTAATTAAGAGTCACTGGTTCATATTATCAGAAA
Organism: Cervus canadensis; assembly: GCF_019320065.1. NCBI lineage: Eukaryota > Metazoa > Chordata > Mammalia > Artiodactyla > Cervidae > Cervus > Cervus canadensis. The sequence goes on from NC_057415.1 coordinate 24,301,439, forward strand.
GTGACTCAGCAGATTGGCTAATTCAGAGAAGCAGATTCCACTTGGTTCAGCAGAGTCACACCACACGCTTGATAATTGTTAAAAGACTGAGGTTTGGTTTAGGCAAGGGGCACAGCAACTTCCTGTCTAGCTTTATTTATTAGAAGAGGATTCAATCAGAATAAAAGTGAATTCAAAGTAAGGCAACTAGCAGTCTGTCTGTTGGCAGACAGATAGATTTCCTATTGTTCTAGAAAAACAATACCTCCTCCCACCCAATAAACAAGGGCCCTATAAAGATGCTGCAGAACAACAGAAAAACATATTTTGAAAATATTTTGTTTTAGAAGCCAAAGTAAAATTATAAAAAAGAAGAAAGCCCACAAAACCCTGACATTTAAACATTAAGAAGGATAACATGACTTTATGAAAAATGAGTAATTCACAAGAGGAGAAATACTGAGATTAACAATAAATGGGATGAAAAAGAATAGTGTAAATGGAAAGAAACAGGGAATTAAAAATCTAACAATAGATTTCAAATATGCTTTGGAAGCCTAAAAGGCATGAGAGCTATTTCAAAGCTTTGAATTACTGATGTGTCTGTGTTCATTCGCTCACTTGTGTCCAACTCTGCGACCCTAGGGTCTGTAGCCTGCCAGGCTCCCCTGTCCAAGGGATTCTTCAGGCAAGAATACTGGAGTAGGTTGCCATCTCCTACTCCAGGGGATCTTCTCAACCCAGGGATCAAACCTACATCTCTTGTGTCTCCTGCACAGGCAGGCAGATTCTTTACCACTGTGCCACCTGGGGGTTCCTTGAATTACTGACATGGAAGATAAAATTTAGAAAAACTTTCAGGATAGAGAACAAATGGAATCCTTTTCCATTATTATAAGAACTGTAAATAATGGGAAAGGAGGTGGAAGGACTGTGAATCTCAGTTTGTACTAATTCAGTTCCTGTTTTATGCCAATTGTCCTATGTAATTATTAACCACTCCCTCCTTTTTCACCTTTAAAACTGCCCTCGTTTGAATATAAACTGTTTGGTCCCCTCACTATGAGTGACAAAACTCAGAAATATGGTGTACCTAAGACAGAAGAAGCCTTAGGAACAGGAACAGAACATGTATAGAACAGGAACATGTACAGAGGAACAGAAAGATTATTCAAAGACGTATCTGCAGAAAAATTTTTGTTTTTGTTTTTTGAATTTTATTTTATGGCCCAACTTCATTCTTTACAAAATCAATAAAAAGCAAACTGTGCCTAGACATATCTGGCAAAAATGTTTTAATAAAACTGTCAAACGTTTAGGAAGAAAGGAAAGAAAAAAAGAGAAAGAAATAGATTTCTCACTACTGCTATGTTAGATGCTCAAAGACAATAGAGTGATACCTAACTGAATTTGTTTGGGAAATAATTTTATGCCTTGTCAGTTGTCTTTTATTTGTTAAAAAACAAACAAAGCCATACTGGGATATATAAGGGTGTAGAAAATAAAAATATGCCATTCATATACCCCATGTGAAAAAGATCCCTGGAAAGACTCCAACTAACTAGCACTTATTTTCCCTTTCCAAGAATCTATGCTAAGGTAATAATCTACAAAATGGACAAAGATTCTGTGAAGAAAGATTTTCATTGCAGAGCATTTTATTCCACAATAATTGTTGGGGTTTTTTGACAAAAATTGTAAGAAAAACTTAAATGTCAACATTCTAGGCATATCCAACATTCTAGGCTTGGGATAATACACAACTAATAAAATAATGATGACAGTGAGTTTACTGTGACTCGGAAAACACTAGCAATATCACATAAAATAAAAGAATCTGAATAGAAATTCTCCACATTAAAAGTTCTATATAACAAACACTAGGGGAAATACCTCAAGATATTTGAGATAACTAGCAAGAATGATTGTTTCTGATAGTGAAATTAAGACCTTTTTTCTACACTCATATTTTCTTATTTTATAATTAGAGGTAAATAAAACAGAGAAATAAGATTTGCTTGAAGTCTGTGGTGACTTGTAAAAGATTCATGACATGATGCAAGGGAGTAAAGCAGAATACAAAACTGTACATTTACAATTTCAGAAATTCATTTGTTCATCCCTTAAAAAATATCTGAGTGACCACTATGTACAAAGCACTATAATAGATCCTTGGATTATAATGGCAAGTAAAACAGAAAACACTAACTTTATAGAGACAGAAACATGTATACAAGAGGACAAACACTGAAAGGAAAAGTATGTTAAAATGGTGAGATTATTTCTTTTCTAAGCTCTAAATATTACCATTGTATTGTTTCTCATATAAACATGATAAAAGTCAATGAATAACAAACTGCAGTTAATAAAGTAAATAAATGTGTACATATGTATGTACAAATGTATATATATGTATGAATATATACACGATTATATAACTACATAAGTAATATGTACATATTACATACATATATTATGTAAATATATGTGAATTTATATAAATACTACCTAAATATAAGTAAATATGTATACATAATAAAATAAAGTAAAAGCGACCTTCCTAGATCACTCTAGCCCAGAATTCTATCAGGTTTTTGAGAATCACCTACAAGAACTCTGCAGACCATTTGCTTAACAACTTCCTTTTCACAGTATTTAGAATCACTGAACCCACAGTAGAGGAAAGAATGCCAGTGATTAAATACAAGGACATTTTTGTATTTTGAAATGACATTTCTTACGAGCCCCTCTTATAAGGTACTTCAGTCACTTTTGAAGGAGGAAACAGACAGAACAGGCTCCATCTTGAAAGCAGGACTCCATCTTGGGCTGGACTGTGGACTTTGAGCTCTATGCCCAGTATCTATGGAAACGACATACCAACTGGAAAACCAGGCCCCCTGGATGGAAGAGCCCCAGGGCTCGTACCTAGACTCTCTGTTGCCTAAAACAATACCCTAATTATTTGTGTAACCAAATAGAATCATAAATTCTATTATGCTTATTGGGGTATGACCACAGGCCTATTGACAATTGTCCACTGTTAACTACCTAGGCTTAAGGCATATGAATCATGGGTTAACTTTGATTGCATCTTTCTTTTCCTTTGTTCAGACTAGTTTTAGGGAATTTGGGGAGGTGGGTTTGGGCACGTGCACTTTGGGTATATAAGGTTTTCAGAAAAACTGGTCGGGGTCCTTGGCTAAGAGGAGACTCTGCCTTGGGCCCGCCGGTGTAATAAACTGCACTCCACTATCTGCATTGTCCTTCTGAGTGAGTTTGTTTCCTGGAACGCGTGGCTACAACACTTTGTCATCACTATCTCATTAATTGTCTCATTATAGAAAAGTTTTCAGTTTTCTTTAAAAAAAAAACCACATAAAATCAAGGGAGTTTGTCAGTTTTTGCCATAACCTTGCTTTTCTATAGTGCTTGTTAAATTTTTATGTAAGGGAACAGAGGTCTAGGAAGATAGAAAATAATAGAACTAGCATATTAAAAAAAATTGAGTACCTACTATATGTCATATGATATTGCTAATCTATTTGAGAGCAATTATTCTACTTAATCAGTACCTCTAACACTAGGAGTAGTTATTATCATCTCATTATCTCTATTTTATGAGTAAGGTTTCTAAGATTCATTTATGGGTACACCTGGAATGGATTACATTCATTATCTTTTAATATCTATTTTCCCTCTTGTTCTCTTGCTTCAGATGAGGGTGGCCACCTCTTCTGTATAATAAGCACATATTCTAGTTTTTCCAAACTGCACCTTTAAGCTGCTGTACCTGTTATGGTTACAGGCCTATGTCACCTCCTCATGCTTATCTAGTCATTGAGGCATTTCTAGTTAATACTTGCCTACTCAAATGTATTAACATTTCTAATCCAGAAGGATGGTCCTGAAGCTCTAGCAAGCCTGCAGATTATTATTATTATTATTTTTTAAATAAGCTGGTTTAAACAAAAAAATCAGCTACTTAATACACTTGATATATAGATATATATCAGATCATCACATTCTGTGCTTTAACTATCTTACAATGTTATATCAATCATACCTCAGTAAAGTTAAACAAAAATGAGTTAGTTATCAACATTTAAGGACAATTTTGGGCTTCCCTGGTGGCTCAGATGGTAAAGAATCTGCATGCAATGCAGGAGACCCAGGTTCAATTCCTGGGTCAGGAAGATCCCTGGAGAAGGAAATGGCAACCCACTCCAGTATTCTTGCCTGGAGAATTCTATGGACAGAGGAGCCTGGCTGGCTATAATCTACTGAGTTGCAAAGAGTTTGACATGACTGAGCAACTGAAACACACACAAAAGACAATTTTACATTAAAAAAATCCACAGTCTGGCTTCCTTTGAAAACACAGAATGTTTGGCAACATCCCATGAGTAACAGCTTGTTGGAGGTGGGGGGTGGCTGACTACCTCCCTCAGAAATGTTAGGCTGTATTCAGTTATCTACAATTTTTACTACTCCCTATCATATTATTTGGGGGCTTCCTTGGTGGTGCTAGTAGTAAAGAACCCGCCTGCCAAAGTAGGAGACATAAGAGATTAGGTTCAATCCCTGGGTTGAGAAGATCCCCTGAAGGAGGGCATGGCCACTCACTCCCATGGACAGAGGAGCCTGGTGGACTACCATCCATAGGGTCCCACAGAGTCAGACACAACAAGTGACTTAGCACACATGCACCGTATTATTTGAGACTGTTTTTCACATTTCCGTTAACTTCCAGGCTCCTATATGACATCTGAATTTGATACCACTTCCCCAGGTCATTGAGTCTCTAACTGTGCTATGCATATATAAAATTCACCTGGGGGAAATTCTTCAAAAAAAGAAAAAAAAAGCTGGTATCAGGCCACAACACACAATTTAGTGGAATTCAATGAGTCTAGAATCTAGACTTTAAAACTACTACCTACATGTGATTTTGTTTCAGGTGGCATCCAGTCAAGGTTTGAAAATCACATTAGGGGAGACTCTTAGGATAAGTGGTTCCCAAATATGATACTCAGAATCACCTGTGGACACAATCACCTGTGAAGTTGTTTGGTTTCTGGATAGATTTGTATGCTCAAATTTGTATGTATCAAAGCCAGTGATTCTGATTTGATAAATCTTGAGAATCTATATTTTGAAATGCTACTGGGGTATTGCTAACACACAGGTGGCCACCACTCTGGGGGCTGAAAGTCTAGGGAATTACACTTAATGACAGAAAAAACAGTGAGTACAATGGGAAGCTAGGAATTTTGTTGTTGTTCAGTCACTAAGTCCTGTCTGACTCTTTGTGACCCCATGGACTGCAGCATGCCAGGCTCCCCTGTCCTTCACTCTCTCCTGGAGTTTGCTCAGATTCATGTCCATTGAGATGGTGGTGCCATCCCACCATCTCATCCTCTGTCATCCCTTTTTCCTTTTGCCTTCAATCTTTCCCAGCATGAGGGTCTTTTCCAATGAGTCAGCTCTTAGAATCAGGTGGCCAAAGTATTGGAGTTTCAGCTTCAGCATCAGTCCTTCCAATAAATATTCAGGGTTGATTTCCTTTAGGATTGACTGGTTTGATCTTCTTGTAGTCCAAGGGATTCTCAAGAGTCTTCTCCAGCACCACAATTTGAAAGCATCAGTTCTTAGGTGCTCAGCCTTCTTTATGGTCCAACTCTCACATCTATACATGACTACTGGACAAACTATGTGGACATTTGTCAGCAAAGTGATGTCTCTGCTTTTTAATATGCTGTCTAGGTTTTCATAGGTTTCCTTCTAAGGAGCAAGTGTCTTTTAATTTCATGGCTGCAGTCACCATCTGCAGTGACCTTAGCCAGATCTGAACTTTTGTCTGATTCCCTGATATTTTGCTTGATAAGAGGCAACAGAATAAAATACAATTCCAGGCTTTCTCTCTTTTTCACTAATGATTATTTCAAGTAGCTTTATTTTTCATTAACTCTGAATTTTTCTAATTTTACAGATAAGTCAGAAATCTTTGGCTACACAATATAGAGACATTGGCTGGGGAACAGGGGTGAGAATTTGAGAAAGCAGTGACCCAAAGCCACAGGAGCAACATCACTTTTCTGTCCTCTGTGGTCTCCAGAAAACTTAAAACCGATTTGGGGAAAATGAAGGACATGAAAAGCTTAATAGGGTGAAGAAATACTTTTTCTATTTCTTATGAAATCAATTTCCTCAAGGTCTTACTCTTCCAGCTTTGTTCTACATAACATAGTAAATTCTAGGTGGTCATGAACTCTATCTACTTAGTGAATGAGAATTCTTTTTCATAAAGTGGGATGCTTCTTAGTTCGCATCACCCACACTTTGACAGGTGGGGGATTTTTCACCAGTGTTCCCTTAGTTATGTTACACTGGAAAGGATGGAAATGGACCATTGATTCAGTTTGATCAACAGTCACTGAGCATCTATTATGAGCCACTCACTGTGCTAGGAGCTTAGGGTTCAACTTAGTGGAGGAGAGAGACACATATATCAACAAATAATCATTAAGCTATGCAACAGATCTAGAAAAGAAGAATGTGCAAGGTAGAAAAGTGACGTAAAAGTAAAAGAAACAAACTTCAGTAGGGAGAGGAGAGTGCACAGGTGATATTTAAGCAACATTTTGAAGGCTAAAGGGGCTTCCCTGGTGTCTCAGATGGTAAAGAATCTGCCTGCAATGCAGAAGATTCCTTGGAGAAGGGAATGGCTACCCACTCCAGTATTCTCGCCTGGAGAATTTTACGGACAGAGGAGCCTGGAGGGCTACAGTCAGTCCAGGGAGTTGCAAAGAGTCAAACACGACTGAGCAACCAACACTCACTTTTGAAGGCTAAATAGGAGTTTTAGGCAGACCCAAGGGGAAAGGGATTCCAAGCAGTGGGAGCAGTATATGTCAAGGTTTGGAACAGCACTGGGCAAAGTGCTTGGGGTAGGGGGTGCTTAGTATCTAGAAGAAATGAGGAGAATAAGCCAGGCTTGGATGATGACAGGTCTTGAATGTCACATGAAAGCTGCTTAGAATTCATCCTATAGGTTAGAGCTTGGCTGTGTGGGTGGTTACTGAGAAGATTTTAGGTTGCTTTGGGGGCTTGACATTAAAAAACTCTGAACTGCATAGTGAGAAAGTTAATCCCTTTTCAATTAAATGTTTAATCCTTCTGCTAAATCAAGGAGAAAGCCTCGGTTTGGCGTTAGTATGTGTTTAACACTTCTCTAACACCTGGAAAATTTTCCTTTTACAAAAAGGCTCAGGCAATTCTACCTAGCTGGAATTGCTTTGTTTTCATTGTATACTTATTTTCACAATTAACTTCTCTTTATGGCAAGGGATACTGGTTTTTCATTAGTGTTGATAAAAGATCTTTAAATACAAATTTAAAGAAAACAGCTAATCTTCAAAACAGCAATAGGTGATCACAGATACAGCAGGGACTACGAGGGCAGTACATGAGTGCATAAAGTTTGGAAATAATGATATTTTTTGGAAGTAGGAAAAGGGTTCAAGCAGTGAGTGAACCACCTCTCTTCTGAGGGCACCTTGGAGAATATAATGGAGAAGCCAAGAATGCAGGCAGAGAAGTCAAGAATGGGGATCACAGAACTACTGTGGGCACAGGTGGCATAGGCCAAGGTTAGCCTGTTGGTTTACTCCTGATCTTTCCTAGGGTTACATCATCACAGGAGGGGGATCCTAAGCATTTCCTGGCCTGAGCTGCGGCTATTTCTTGATGAAGATCTTCAAGTGGCTGCTGCCCAGCAAATGTTAAAGGCAGACTTCAAATGAAGGTCAGAATGAGATTTAATTATCTTCTAGTTTTCTAACCCATGATGGAGTATTATTGGGAAACCGATGCGATCTCAAAACTTTTAACTAATGGATTTTCACGAATATAAGCAGGCAATCTTAGCTTTAATATTTGATTTCCAAAGTGTCTCATTCTAATCTGTGTCCTGGGTGTGGGTCTCCTGTCCTGTTAGGTCCTCAGACTCTCTCCTTCCCCCTCAAGTCTAAGATAGGCAGCAGAACTATGCAAGCAGTTAGGATGTTTTTAGTCTCTGTTTGGAAGATGGGAAACCCTCCTCTTCTTTCCTCCCTCTCCAGCTGCTGCTGACCATTTAGGAGTCACAGTACGACCACACTGGGAAGATCCCCTGGAGGAGGGCATGGCAACCCACTCCAGTATTCTTGCCTGGAGAAACCAAATGGATAGAGGAGCCTGACAGGCTCCAACCCATGGGGTTGCAAAGAGTCAGACGAGACTGAGGTGAGTTAGCATGCACAAACGACCAGGCTAGTTCAATGCCGGGTGACAGAACATACGTAGGCTGTTCCTACTGCCAAGAGTATCCGAAAGATATGTCTTGGCTTTTTCAAACTAGATTAGAATCATTTTCTCAAAGAAAAAGATGTTTCAATAAAAATGCTTCTCATCTGTTTTTAAAATTTGAATGTACAAAGTATTTTTATGTATATTAACTCACTAAACCCCTATCAATTCTTTAAAATAGTATGGAATAGTATGGGAGGCCCTCCATAAATACCTGTTTAATGAGTACTATTGATAATTTATAATGGAAGAAACTGAGGTTCAGGGAGGTTACCAAAGCTGTTTTCAGATGCTTCTGGAGCTATAATTTGAAGACAGGTCTTCTGGTTCTCCTCCTCACTCCACATCCCCTTCATCTCAAACAAAAGAGCCTGTTACAGATAGTGTTTGGTGCCTATAGAACTACTAAAATCAGAATTCTGCTCAATTATGATCAAATAGGGTTTTGTGGTCTGGCCTGAGGTCTTAACAGCCACAGATGACATTGCTTCAATGGAAAAATAAATTCTGAATTGGAGATTAATTCATCTGCAAATCACAACAACTTGGTGTATATCTGTCTCTCTATATAGATATATAATAGATAAGTGCTTTTTAATATGAAGATTTACATTTATTGATTTAAAAAGATACATTTAAATTCCTAGAGATCTTATATTTTCTGGGCATGTGTATCTCAACAGAATGTCACCGACCAGAAAGAATTATCTTCACCTGCTTGTGGAAGCCCTTGAGGACCAGGTTTTGTAAGATTGCTGATGGTAACTGATCTGTGTTTTTCTGGTTTTAGGGAAGGCATGTCAGAATCTTGGGAGTGGGGGATGGAATGCTTTTTGAACGATATCCACAAAAACTAGAGAATCTGATATATTCCTTTAAGGCTGGTAGATCCTGCTCCAATTTTGTGAATCAATCCTGTAGTAACTGTTATTAAGGTGTGAGTTTCACCATCAGGAGTGTTGAGGAGTGAAAAAAGAATGATACAATTGCCATAATAAAGTGTCTTTTGAGCAGTGTTGAGGCATTAGACTCAGTGCAGTGTACCTTATGTTTGCCGAATGAATGAAAGAATGAATAAATGAATGAAAGTTACTTTGCTTTAAGAAGCTTTATCTAGAAGCAGTGTGCAGAATGGTTTGGAGGAAAGGAAATAGAAATATTAGGGGGCTATTCAAGAGTATTGGTGGGAGCAGCTAGTATCCTATGAAAATCAGAAGGAAGAATAAGGTAAGGACAAGCAAAGCATACTGAGGAAGGCAAAAGAATGAGATGCCAAGAAAAGGGAGAAGCTAAAGATGTTATGAGAAATATTGTTATAGGTGGGAGAGAGTACCATTTGAGGATATCTTTACATATTTTGAGTTTAAGGTAAGAATATAAAGAGAGAGAGAACTGGAAATTCCAGTTAGAAAGTCTTGGTGTCACCACATGCAAAAAGGAAAATTCAGGAGTCTAAATCTTGAGAATGTAAATCTGGTTATTGCCTCACTATTTATACTTTCTTCTTTGAAACTGTGAACTTGTTAGCAAGTAGTGTTATAGATGGTACTAAGGATCATCCATTTATTCAGCAAATCATTTTTGCCATGCTCATTCCTACCTCAAGGCCTTTGCGCTTTTGCTCTTTGCTTGTAATGCCTTTCCCTCAGAAATTTGCATGGCTGACTCTTTACTTCTATCAGCGGTACAATGTTACCTCTTCAGGCAAGCCTTTGTGACTAACCATTGTCATTCTCTAGTCTTTTACCCTGAGTTATTTTTCTCCTTTGTACTTGCCTTTACTTAATAATACTATATTATATATTTATTTATTCATATGTCTTATTGTCTGCCTCCCTCACTAGAATATAAGTTCTTTTGAAACAGTGGCTTTGCTATTCTATTTCCTGCTGTATTCTAAGGTTATATTGAGAACTTCACTTGGGAGGCTGGTCACTGCTCTTTGGAGTAAGGAAAGTTGGAGGGGAAACCATTCTATGTGGGTTGAGACAACTAGACATCTGGAGAATGTGGGCTAAGGGGGTATAAGGAACACAGTCAGATGATTTGATCAGAGTGATAAAGTCACAGAGAGTTCAGGCTAAGTCCTGTCTTGGGAAATCAGAACCATGTTCAGGCAGAAGTTACAGCAGGGCAGAGAAAGACACTGCTCTCCAGAGAGGATGGAGCAGATGTGAAGGGAGAGCCCTGAGAAGAGCAGCTTCTGGGCCCTAGAGAAAGTGAAGAAGAGAGTAGCTGCCCAGCACCTTCCCAGTGATGCAGCCCAGCTCCCCTCAAGCAGTTCTGTTCCTTGTCATCTTCCCGTAGTTTTTCAGCATAAACCCATTATTTTCAAGCCCATCGAATGAGTTTTCTGTTGCTTAAAACTCCAAGCCCTAGAGAGCAGTTAATTAGTTAGTTCAGTCGTTCAGTCGTGTCCGACTCTTTGCGACCCCATGAACCGCAGCAGGCCAGGCCTCCCTGTCCATCATCAACTCCCAGAGTCCACCCAAACCTATGTCCATCGAGTTGATGATGCCATCCAAACCATCTCATCCTCTGTCGTCCCTTTCTCCTCCTGCCCTCAGTCTTTCCCAGCATCAGGGTCTTTTCAAATGAGTCAGCTCTTCACATCAGGTGGCCAAAGTATTAGAGTTTCAGCTTCAACATCAGTCCTTCCAATGAACACCCAGGACTGATCTCCTTTAGGATGGACTGGTTGGATCTCCTTGCAGTCCAAGGGACTCTCAAGAGTCTTCTCCAACACCACAGTTCAAAAGCATCAATTCTTCGGCACTCAGTTTTCTTTATAGTCCAACTCTCATATCCATACATGACCACTGGAAAAACCATAGCCTTGACTAGATGGACCTTTATTAGCAAAGTAATGTCTCTGCTTTTTAATATGCTGTCTAGGTTGGTCGTAACTTTCCTTCCAAGGAGTAAGCATCTTTTAATTTCATTGCTGCAATCACCATCTGCAGAGAGCAGTAGAAATGTCCAACAGAACTTATGTGAAGATGGAAAATGTTGTATATCTGTGCTGCCAAATACAGGAACCATTACCCACACGTGGCCACTGAGAACTTGAAATGGGTTTAGAGTGCCTGAGAAACTGACTTTTAAATTTTGTATTATTTTCACTAAACTTAAATTAATATAGGGTTAGTAGCTATCAATTGGACAGCACAATAAAAATAGAAATATAGACCAATGGAACAAAATAGAAAGCCCAGAGATAAACCCACACACATATGAGCACCTTATCTTTGACAGAGGAGGCAAGGATAATACAATGCAGAAAAGACAGCCTCTTCAGTAAGCAGTGCTGGGAAAACTGGACAGATACATATAAAAGAATGAAATTAGAACAATTCCTAACAGAATACACAAAAATAAACTCAAAATGGGTTAAAGACTTAAATATAAGGCCAGAAACTACAAAGCTCTTAGAGGAAAACACAGCAAGTTACTTCTTTGACATAAATCATAGCAAGATTCTCTCTGACCCACCTCCTAGATTAATTGAAATAAATACAAAAATACACAAATGAGATCTATTAAAAGCTTTTGCATAGCAAAGGAAACTATAAACAAGTTGAAAAGACAACCTTCAGAACAGGAGAATATAATTGCAAACAAAGCAACTGACAAAGGGTTAATCTCTAAAATATAGAAGCAGTTCATACAGCTCCATATCAGAAAAACAAACAACCCAGTCAAAAAATGGGCAGATCTAAACAGACATTTCAAGACATACAGATGGCCAATAAATCCATGAAAAGATGCTCAACATGGCTCATTATTGGAGAAATGCAATTTAAAACTACAATGAGGTGTTACCTCACACCAGTCAAAATGGCCATCATCAAAATATCTACAAACAATAAATGCTGGAGAGGATGTGGAGAAAAGGGAATCCTCCTGCACTATTGATAAGAATATAAACGGATACAGCCATTATGGAAAACAGTATAGAGATTCCTTAAACTAGGAATAAATCTACCATATGACCCAGCAATTCCACTACTGGGCATGTACCCTGAGAAAACCACAACTCTAAAAGACACATAAACCCCAATGATCACTGAAGCAGTATTTACAATAGACAAGACATGGAAGCAACCTAGATGTCCATCAGTAGATGAATGGACAAAGAAGTTATACATACACACAATGGACTATTACTCGGCCATAAAAAGAAACAGATTTAAGTCAATTGTAGTGAGGTGGATGAACTTAGAGCCTCTTATGCAGAGTGAAGTAAGTCAGAAAGAGAAAAACAAGTATCGTATATTAGTGCATATATATGGAATCTAGAAAAATGGTACTGATGAAACTAGTAGAGATGGATTTATGGATGCAGCATGGGAAGGTGCTGCTGCTGCTAAGTCGCTTCAGTCATATCTGACTCTGTGTGACCCCATAGACGGCAGCCCACCAGGCTCCCCCGTCCCTGGGATTCTCCAGGCAAGAACACTGGAGTGGGTTGCCATTTCCTTCTCCAACGCATGAAAGTGAAAAGTGAAAGGGAAGTCGCTCAGTCATGTCCGACTCTTCGAGAGCCCATGGACTGCAGCCTACCAGGCTCCTCGGTCCATGGGATTTTCCAAGCAAGAGTACTGGAGTGGGGTGCCATTGTCTTCTCTGATGGGAAGGTGAGGGTGGGACAGATTGAGAAAGTAGCACTGACATATATACAGTATCATGAGTAAAATAGGTGGTTAGTGGGAAGCTGCTGAATGACACAGGGAGCCCAGCCTGGCACTCTCTGATGACCTCGAGGGGCGGGATGGCAGGGGGAGGAGAGGGCGACTCAGGAGGGAAGGGATATGTATATAATTATGGCTGCCTCTCATCTACAGCAGAAAGCAACACAAAAGTGTAAAGCAATGTTCCACCAATTAAAACAATTTTAAAAACTGAACAGCACAGCCCTGTGGTTATTGCTGCTGCTGCTGCTAAGTCGCTGCAGTCGTGGTTATTACTACAAGGGGTCAAATACAAGAAGCACAATCGCTGAAGGGCAATGAAGGGGCTAAAAAAGAAAAAATGAAATAAAGAAAACTATGATGGTGTCACAGAACTCAAGCAGAGGGTGTTCCACAGCACCAAATCTTTAAGAATGTTAAGGAGGATGAAAGTAAAGTCCCATTAGCAGCAGTGTCGTTTATCCTTTCATGGCAAAAACTTAGTCCAAACAACAGGGGCTGGTTAAACCAATCATGAAACAGCCCATTCAAAGGCAAACTATCAAGCCATTAAAAAATAGAAAAAACATTAATGATATGGGAAGATGTTTACATGTTCAACAATTTCATAAAATGACATGATCCCAATTTTATAACACATACATATGTCTAGAACTCTGGGCTGTGGGTTTATGAGCAATTTTTATTTTATTCTTTGGCATTTTATTAACTTTCAGAATTATCCACAAAGAACATAATTTTTTATAATCAGAATAAAGGAACAAATGATATGCTTAACACAATAAAATGGCTACATCTTTTCAAGCTGCATTATAAAACAAAGCGATAGTAAATACAGCTACTAAAAATAATTAACCATCCTACATTTCTAAAGTTATTCACATTCTTCTCCCAACTTCTCTAGATACACACTCTGAGGTGTGTATTCTTTAAGGTATATGACTGCAATTATGGTGGCAGAACAGCAGAGATTGTTGGGAATTCTTAGAAGGCAAAAGAAGATCTTTTCTTAGATAGACTAACCTAGATGTCCCACGGACAAAAGACCAGGAAAAGGACCAACAGCTTCTTGGAGTCCTTTTCTTGCCTTGAGAGGTTGGGGTCTTTTGCTTTAACTTAAAGCTATACTTTAAGGACCACTAGATGGCGCCCTGTACTTGCAACCAGGCGAAGGTACATTGGCTTAATTTAGGCTTGGATTTACCAGTCGTTTTCAGGTGTACGCCGAAGCATTTCCTTCTGTGTATAACACACTGTATGACATGACTCAAATCAATTCCTCGTATAGCATCAAAACAATAACAGCTCTCTATCTGAACCTATTAAATTCACAACACATAGAAGCAAATTCTTTGTTAAATGGAATCCTTGTTTAAGTACCTCTGGCTGGGACTGAACAAATAGAATTCCACAACTGAGCCAGAGAGTAATTCTATTAGATAAAGACATGCTGAGCATCCAACTTCGTTTATGGAAATAAAAATTTTTATTTTTTACCTGGAGAGTATTCATCCAACTTTTGTTTGGCTTTGAGTTGAGGCTTTCAATAGGAAAAAAACACCAACAGATTCTATGCAGCCAAAGCCTCCGTACTGAAAGTCCAGCTAATGACCACCCCTAAGTGAGGGGAAAGTAGTGACAACCCATGTCTAAGTCATTCCTAAGAATGCTACTGAAAGATCCAGACAGAGCCATTGTTTGGAACTGTACAGGCTCAGCACTTGCAGAGCCTTGAAAATACAAAGCTAGGCTCAAATATAAAGGAAAATACCAGCCTTTCATACAGAAAAACCACCAACTCAGAATGTCCATGCTTCAAAAGCCATGTCAACTCTGACTTTTCAGAAATTCTTTTTAAAAAAGCTGAATTCTTTTTTTCTGTTCTTTGATTCCAACGTACAGTTGGAGTGACAATAAGGCTTTCTTTACTTGTATTCAAGTGTTTCTAAAAATTCTAAAGTATTATCCTTGAGAGAATAAAATACATAAAAAATGTTGCTCAAGGATATGTCAGGACACACTTGGGGCAGTAGCACATATGCATTACTTTCATAATCAGAAAAGTGACTCACATTTTAAAAGTCCCTGAAAGCTGTAAATGCATCAAACAATTTTGATACAGCCAGGATTCAATCAAACACAGAGTTTGTTTTATGGATATCTTTTGTAATTCTTAGTATATAACACAGCTGTGTGTATGTGTGTTTGTGTGTGTTAGTCACTCAGTTGTGTCTGACTCTGTGCGACCCCATGGACTATAGCCCACTAGGCTCCTCTGTCCATGGGATTCTGCAGATAAGAATACTGGAATGGGTTTACATGCCCTCCTCCAGGGAATCTTCCTGATCAGGGATTAAATCTTCTTCTATTATGTCTTCTGCATTGGTAGGCAGGTTTTTTATCATTAGCACCACCTGGAAAGCCCATGTAACAATGCTACTGTCCCTAAACTTGGATCTAATAAATGCCACAAGTTAGATCCATTAGTATGGGTAGAGTCTGCATGAAAAAAGGGAAACTTGTGAACCTTAAATCCACATCAAGTTGAGACTCTCCCCTTTCTAAAAACCCTCTTCTCCCCCTCTCCCCCAAGAAGCCAAAACTGTCAACTGTGTCTTGTTTCTGCTGTTCCTTAAGTTTAGTTCCTGGGAGCCTGTGAGAAATTAGGGTAGTAGGTAAGGCAAGACTTGTGAATTCCTCACTAATATCAACAAATAGAAATAGAATGCTGTTTTTCACCTCTGTAACTGCTCCAAAGATCCAATCATTCAGAACCCACACATAAAAAGCAACTGGTCATCATTCACCTCATTGATGACCAAATTTACACATACCTAACCTGATAGTCAGAGAAGGCAATGGCAGCCCACTCCAGTACTCTTGCCTGGAAAATCCCATGGACCAAGGAGGTAGGCTACAGTCCATGGGGTCGTGAAGAGTCGGACACGACTGATCGACTTCACTTTCACTTTTCACTTTCATGCACTAGAGAAGGAAATGGCAGCCCACTCCAGTGTTCTTGCCTGGAGAATCCCAGGGACGGGAGCCTGGTGGGCTGCAGTCTATGGGGTCGCACAGAGTCGGACACGACTGACGTGACTTAGCAGTAGCAACCTGAGGGTGAACCTCAGTGAGTTGGAACTCTAAATGGGGTTTCAAAACAGCAGCATCTGTTTGTTTCTTAAGCTTGGCCCACTGGAATCAGATCTCTTAAGTTTAAATATCATCTGCATACTGAAAATGCATTTAGAAGTACTCCAGAGAGAGCAAGCTAGAATATTTGAGCTCTAATTCTGATTATTTTAGTTTTCTATTAAGTTATGCCAACACTATGTGCTAAGAGAATGATCATTAGAATACACTGTGGTGTGCTTAGAACTTTGCATACATGATATGAAAACTTTACCATATGCAATCTTCATCGTAACTTTATGACAGTCATATTTTGTGGATCAAAAATTGAGGCATAGAGACATCAGGCATGTTTCTCATTGTATGATGTCTAGAAAGCTGTAGAGCTAAGATTCAAACATAGGTCTGTGCTTCTCAAAAACCTATTCTTTTCACCTCTAGCTTGCATTTCTTCCATTTATATGTTATTATTGTCTGATTTGTAAAATAAACACTAACTGTACTGCTCATGTCTCAATTGTGAGGATAAAATTGAAAATATGGATGTAAAAGATAAATTTAAACATATTCTACAATTAATTTATTACTGAAATCTATATTTTCATACTGAAGTATTGAAAGCAGTGGTGAGGAAATGTGAAGATGACTTGTCTTTTTTCTCTTATTAGTATTATTATTATTTTTTAAAATATTTATTAATTTGGCTGCACCAGGTCTCAGTTGTGGTACATGGGATCTTTAGTTGTGGCATGAGAACTTTTTAAATAAAATTTTATTTATTTATTTGGCCACACCATCATGTGGGATCTTAGTTCTCTGACCAGGGATTGAACCCATCCATGCCCACTGCATTGGGAGCATGGACCACTGGGGATGTCCCTCTCTTATTATTTTTAATTGTGTAGGTAATACATACTTAGTTTTAGAAAAAAAGAAGCATGCATAGGGGAAAATCTGGACTTCCACCAATCACTTACAATCACATTTAACTTTTTTAACAAAGTTCTAGCTTTATATTTTATAGGTCACACTTTACACAAAACATATACATTTTTTATTCTGTGTCAATAAATATATCTTCCTTTTGAAAGGGTACATAGTAAAGTTATGATTTAATTAATTAAACTATATTGGATAGTTAGTGTAAAATATGTTTTTAACTATCTTTTTTTCCTGCAATAATTCAAAAGCAGTGATGGATTCTCAGATTATAGGCTGACAAATATACTAAATTAATAGGGAGGTTTTAGTATTTTTTCCTCTCAGTGGCCTCTCACTTTCTATAATGCATAGCTCTTTCTATCCTTTTACGTTGTCTATACATTGTTATTTTCCTCACAAGACTGTTAAAGGGATGTTATGAGTATATTTGTGAACGAGCCTTGAAAAGCACAAATTTTATGTAAATGTAAAATTTTTTTGGACTTTTTCCTAAATCTATGTCTCAAATGAATAACAATGAGGCATAATTCACCTTCACTAAAAGAAAAGTCATCCTGCTTAATTCTTTACCGCTTGAATCCTTGAAGTTTTATCTCTACAGACAGACCATCCCTGGCCAACCAGATACTAGCTTTTCATGGTCAGTTTTCTCCAACTGAAATAATACCAGCCCAGGTCAGTAAGATCAACCTGTTCCCTCAATGGAGGAGATACACAGGCTCCCCTTTTATATTCAGGAGAGCTGCAAGTCTAGCTGATGTAACAGGTTAGGGGAAGGTGGCTGGCTTACTCCTTGTTTATCTTTTTTCTAATACTTTCTTTTCCCACCATCCCCCATAGGAAAGATCTGAGAAAGAAATAGTGGCTTAAAGATTTTCATTAGTTTGTTATTCATGTATTTACTCAAGAAGCAATGTGACAGATGCTGAGATGTTCTTTCTTCTTTCCTGCCTAGTTTTAGAGATTTTGCATCCCATTTTCAGTGCTGGACTGTTTCTTTACTCTTTTGTGGATGTGAGTAGCAGCAGCTGGACTAGGCAGGGAGAAAGAGAAAGAAGTCATCTCTACATTGTGTGGTGCCACTAAAGTGTGCAATACCTTGCTACTGAGCTCCACAGTGCTGCTTAGGGCAATGATACTCAAAGCAGCTAGTCTGCCAACTGTTGCCTATTCAAGATGACATAAGGAGCTTGTGAAGCAACACACTGCTTTGTCAAGAAAGACTTCCCAGGGAAATAATTTCAGATGAGCCAAATTGTGTGCTTAGAGGTGTGGCAGGAGAAGTTGGGGTAGAGAGGTTAGACCTGTGGCCATAGTCTCGCAAGCAAACTACTATAAGTTCTCCTATAGAAGATGTATGAGAGACCAACATTTCTGAAAAATGTTATTGGGCATCTTATTGAAGCTTCTATGGTAATAACTAAGGCTCTAGAAACTGCATTGATGATGTGTATTTACAAAAATTTGCCATTGGTATAGAAACGGTACCTTTGGCATGTCTTCTAATCCTAGGCAAGGGGGTAAACTATTCAGGAACACAGTTGTTTGGCAGGAGGTGGGTGCTGAACCCACTTTTAAGAGAAATAAAATGAGGGAGCGGGTAGAGAGTAAGATGGAAGATGAAGACACATTACACTGTGAATCAAATCTTATTTTGATTAATAACAAGTAATGCAGAATTAGTGGTGAATTAGGACTGGGATGATTCTTATCAGATCAAAACTAACACCTCTCTACTGGTTATTTAGCTAACACTATAAATTTTTTCACAGTGCATCACTTTCTTTATTTGATTCACAAAACAACTCTGTGAGATTGGTAAAATCAACCTTCTTTTGACTGACAAGCCTAGATGCTCAGAGACCAGAGGCACCTCCCTAAAATTCCTTGGCCAGTAAGAGGCAGGGGTAGACTGAGTCTTCTGAGTACTATTTAATAGACCTTCCAATGACTGTGCTCATTTAACCAAAATGATTGGTTAATGACTGGTGGCTCAGATGGTAAAGAATCTGCCTGCAATGCAGAAGACCTGGGTTTGATCCCTGGATTGGAAAGATCCGCTGGAGAAGGGAATGGCTACCCACTCCAATATTCTTGCCTGGAGAATTCCATGGACAGAGGAGCCTGGCGGGCTACAGTCCATGGAGTTGGAAAGAGTAGGACATGACTGAGCAACTAAGACTTGCTACTTGCTATTCATGAAATACAATCTAATGGCACAAAATCCAAGGTGACTTCTGCCACAGCAGAAGATAAAACAGGAAGGAATTAGACACCAAAATTGGTCTTCAGTTGATTCAATCATAAGTTAACCCCAAGATGTAACAGCCAAGGAGATCAAGACCCAAGATTCTCTATGGACTCTTCTCTGGCAGTCACAAAGAAAAGGCGGTGAGACAGATTAATTGCCCAAAGAATGGTGTTTGCTAGTGTCTTCTGCTCTATTTATCTAGAAAAATAAGTGCTATAAAAATTTGCCAGATTAAAAATAAAAACTTCCAAATTAGTCCTAGGTTTGTTTTTCAAGAGGAGCCTATACTGCTAAGAAAAGTTTTGCATCACTTGACGTTGAATTTGAAATCGTTTATCTTCAAGTTAGCAATAATTAGGTGCTACTATCAGCCATTCATCATGAATTGTAGAAGAATATGTTTCTTCCAGAGAGAGGACAGTGCCTATGTGCAGAAAGTCAAGGAAAACTACCACAATTGAGAGCAGATGTTTTAAAAAGAAATGTCCTTCACTTGTCCCTTCATGAGGCAGGTAAGTTATGTTGTGACATCATTGCTTTTCCCCCTGTACCATACAAAAGTGGCACCATGCTAGTCAAATTCTAATAAACAGAATTCAGTACTTATCCCTGTATTATAAAAATAGACCATCTAAAATACTTACATTCCCCTGGGAATAAACATATATTAATTAGTTGGCATATATAGTTCATGATATACATTGTGGATGGTACATTCAATGAGAGATGAAAATAGCAGTGTAGTCTCTTCTTAATTGCATGAGTTTGAATCTAAGCCAATTACATTACTCCATTAATTTTGCCTAATGAAACCAATATGGAATTAACATAAGATACATTTTAGAAAGAAATGTGTATCTGTCACTACCTCAGCAAGTAAATTTTGAGGTGTTAACTTGGGAGAAACTATACAAAACTCTCCGAAGAAAAAGTAGTAGGGGGTGTGAAGAGAAAGGAAGAACTGTAGGAGCTTACAGTAACAAACTTCAAGTAACTTAAATGTAACTGGATCCATGTGGAGCATCATTATTTGAAGGTCATAGGAACAGAATTCGGTTAGCCTCAAGTGGAGATTTGGGTGTAATAAAGTCAGAATTTTGGGGATGGAAGAATGCTTTGACCTTATCCTATGTGTAGTATTGTATTAAGCTTTTACTATGTACTGATAATACACATATGATTTCCAAGGCGGGGGGTAGCTAACAATCTTATTTTTAAGGGATTTCCATGCTTGAAGGAAGTCTGTTCCATCCAAGCTGATGGACCTATGTGTTTATGTTCTGAATGAATAGTATATTGAAATAAAATGACTATGCTGTTCTCAGGGGGTTGATCATTTCAGTGGTATCTCCATTCAGGAGTTGTGGCAGGATGTGATGCAAACCTTATTTATTGCAAACCTTATTATTAAATGCAAAAATTATTTATTAATTAGGTTTCCTATAAAAATATCAGTAGACCAAAAGAAAGTGGGAGAAAACATTGTTGCTGCTCCTGCTCTGAAAGCAATTTTGGTTTGTACAATTGTGTGGACAAGTCCACCCTCTTCTAGAATCCTTTATTTAGGCACTGGCACAGTCAACAAACTAGGTCACTGGGCAGGAGACTCTAATAAGGACAGTGGCTAATTTAAGCCAATTTTATTTAATGTGTAAAATGACTTCATCATGCTTTTATATTTAGAAAGTTTTTTTAAAAATCCCATCATTGTATTAGAGTAAATTCCACTTTTCAGGAGAAGCCAGGGAAAGATCAGTTTTTATTTTTGCTGAAAGCAGATGAGGGTCATATCCTAAAATGACATATTACAGTGACTTGGCATTGAGCTGGACATTTTTAATATAGAAAATTATAGAAAGACATTTAAATTATATACTAAAAGTAAGACAGGTTAGATATGTTTGAATTTAAAATACAAAGATAAATGAAAGAAAATGTCCTCAGTTGGCCAAACTAGATTTAAGTTAAAAACAATAATTCCCCCCTTTCAAGATGTGTGCCATGAAAGTAACAATGACAATAGTGATTTTAAATACACTTCTGAATTGAAGTACAGAAGCAAATGTGCTTGACACAGTATTTATTTTATTGTCAGCTTGTAAGGGTTGTCCCTGGAGGACTCCCTGCCCTCCAATGGTCCTAAAGCTTTGAAATTTACTGATTCTAGACGCTACTTCACAATTTCTCTGGTCTCCTTATTGAAGTGTGCTGCATACCACAAAAATTCATCAAAGAGCAGAGACAATTTCACTTCTAACTAAGGAACACTAATTTGGGGGGAAATTCTTGCTATTTAAGACTCTTGGCAAACCAATCTACAAATGGAAAGAAGTCTGGAGACTGTGAACACTGTTAGCATGTATGAAGTATTAGGTAACAAGGAAGCAATGATGAGAAGCAAGTTATGCTGACTCTTGCATTTGTTATGTCTGATTCTGCATATATATTAATAATGATACACCCCTATGGATGCAATTTCATGTTTATAACACTCTGGCTATTGGCAGCATTGTGCATCTGTGTTTTCCAAGCCTTCCCATCTGCTGCCTATAGTCATTCAGATTCAGGTGACAGAAATATTTTAGATTAAAGTTAACTAGTCTGCACTCTGCAGATCAAATCTCTACAGTTTAACGTTAAATAGGAATCTTCTGGGCAACTGCAGTAGCCTGAACCCACCCTTCCTAAGATTAAAAATGTTAAGATTTGTTTTTCTAGAAAAAGAAACCTTCAGTACTGTCTTTGTATATTATGCATAGATTTGATCAAACTTTTCATATGTATTTGCTCTTACTCATTTTACTTCTTATCTCTGTATATATATCAAAGTGAAAGAAGAGAGATTAGAAATATTTTTTCCAGCTACAGTGACAGAGTGAAAATGATATAGAGAGAAATTCTTCTAAGTCTCGACTCTTTTACTAATATACCAACCAATGTGGATCAAGCCTCTGAACTTTCCTCAGTTTCTCAGTCTTTAAAATGGGACCAAAGACAATTACTTATTTGTTTTATAAATACTTTGTGCAATGCTTAATAATGCTTGATATCTTACTAAAAAATAATGCACAAAATGCAGAAAGCTCCCATTGCTAAGAGGACCCTGACTTTAAAAAAAATATTTATCTTATTATTAATTGTCAACAGTTAAGTTCACAAATAGCTTCCTCTATTGAAACCACACACACACATTTAACCCATAGGAAATGAAATCATTAGTCTTCTTTATTTCTAGACAATTGGTGCAGAAATGGGCTGAGAACACAACTAAATATAGCCAGCTTCTGAAGCCACATCACATAGAGAGGGTAGGGACAAAGACACAATCCCAAATGAGTCCTCCCATCCATTTTTCCGGTATCAGATTATGTTTTTAATGCCTTTCAATATACAAAACTAATTACCAGACTACCTATTGCTTCTGTACTAATTGCAGATTTCATGTTTACGCACAGGAATTCAGAGGGAGGTGTTTTCTTTACACCATCGCCTAAAGCTCAGGGACGTCGTCCAAAGTCAGAGAGGGCAGGTGCTCTTTATGACAGTTTCTTTCAGAGTTCCTCCAGGGACTGAAAGACTGGCAATCTGGGCTCTTCTATGCCCATCCCCCGCGCTAGTCATTAGAACCTCGATAGCTCTCTACGCTCCTGAACTTGGGACTTCAACTTCCATCGGGTAACCACTAGGTTTCTCCCAGCTGGTCAAAACGTGAAGACTTTTTCGCTTTTTCTCCCACTTTCTTCCTTCCATCTTGCTACCTCTGCTGCTGCTGCTGCTAAGTCACTTCAGTCGTGTCTGACTCTGTGTGACCCCATAGACGGTAGCCCACCAGGCTACCTCTCATTTATTTCCATCTGAGTTTTAATATGTTTTATTTTACTTCTACTGAGATCCTTCTACCTATAACCTACAGATATGGTCCGATCCTCAAACAATATCAAAGTTGTAAAGCCCCACGTCCCTAAGGTCTTCACCCGGGTTTTCCCTCCCCGCCCTCCACCCATCCTCCCCACCCCCGCCCCCGCTACCGCCCCGGCCCCTAGTGGCGTCCATCCCCACTCTAAGCGTCAGACTCCGCTCACCTGACTCTCCCGTGGAAACTCGTAGCGCACGATGCTGATGACTGGAATGTGCAGGACGGAGCTGACCAAGTCAAGCTCCATCATCTCCCCCAGGCTCTGAGGGAAGGCGAGCAGCGCCGATACCCCTTGCACCACCACGGTGTGGCACACGCTCTGCAGGAAGGAGAAAGGGTCACTGCTCCACGGCGAGCTAGGGGAGGAGAAGGGCAGGAGCGGCAGATCGCCCAGGCCCGCCTCGATGGCCATCACTACTTCCAAAGACAGGTTGTAGGGCAGCAGTCCTTCAACTCGGTTCAGGTTGTCCACGGCGAAGAGGAGGGCGTCCCGAGGCCAAAGGGTCTCGGCCCTGGCGCCCTCCGCCGGCTTCCGCGCGCCCGGCGGCCCCCGGCCATGCAGGGCGCTCCCCAACCAGCGTGCGCCTGGAGAGGGCGCCGGGGGCAGCCAAGTCCCTGGCTCAGGTTCATCTCGCTGGGCGCCTGTCCGGCTGCCGTCCGGGGTGCGGCTGGCCGCGCGGGGGGCCGTGGTCCAGGGCTGCAAGTGCACTGCGCCCACCCTCACCGCGTGTCCGATGCGCTTGAGGATCTGGCAGGGCTGCGGGTGCGAGGAGGAGCCAGGCACCCCGGCCAGCACCAGAGCGCAGGGCGGCGGCAGCAGCAGACAGACCCTGCTCAGCAGCCACCACAAACTCAGTCTCCTCATTACTGAGACCCGCAGGGAGAAAGCGCGCCCCCTCCTGCGCCCGCCTCACCCCGCTGCAGCAGCCGCCGCCTAAGGTCTCCGCCCCCAGGTCCCGCGCGCCGCTCACTCGGCTTGGCGAAGAGGTCCCAGGAGCTGGAGCGGACTCTGGGCCATCCAAGTGGGAGGCTAGCGCGCCCTCGGCGGTCTCAGAACCCGCTCCCAAGTCCCTCCGCCTCGCATCCTCTGCCCGCCCGGTCCCTGCGCGGAGCGGGGCGGGCGGCGCTGGTCACCCGCGGCTTGGGCGCCCGTTCCCTGCCCGCCCCATCCGCAGGGCGGCTCGGGCACTGTGTCCGGTCCCGCGGGGAGGCTGCGCTGAGAAGCCGAGGGGATTTCTAGGGGGCAACGGTGAGCGAGGAGGCAAGAAGCTCACTTGGATTCTTGACTCTTCTTTTTCCGCCCAGACGAGACCCACTTATTTCCTTGGCCTCGCGCAGAAGGGGGTTCACACCTGGGGTGCGAGAAAGCAGCCAAATCCTCCTAGCTCCGCCGTCGGCCGCCCTCTCGCGGGCTCCCCCAGCGCTGGCTTCATTTTTCTTCTTCCCTCGCCACTTCCTCCCTTTCTTTCTTTCGTCCTCTTTCAGCCCAGTCGCCGCCGCCGCCGCCGGCTTCCTCAGAGGAGCGACGCGACTGGCCAGCAAAGGGTGGTTCTGCTCGGAGCGCAAAGTTCTCCCCGCCTCAGCCGGCGCCTCCCTGTTGCTGAGCCAGGCGCCGGCCTGTCGCTTGGCTGCGCTAAACGCCCGCTGATGGTTGAGAGTCGCGGGTGGCGCTTCCCGCGCCCCTGGCAAGTTCTCGCCCCTCCAAGGCCAGCAGTCGTAGTTGGCGATATTCCTTGTGCCCTAAAACGAATTCTGAATTCGGAGTTGCGCCTGAGGAATCTGAAATCCAGTGGTTCCCTGGGATAGGCTGAAAGACGCAGTGACTTTAAGAAGCTCCTCTTCGATGTCTTTTTTAACGGTTTTTCTAGCTAAAGGTATTAAAGCAAGAATTATATATACGTTTAATATCCTCAGCTTCCTGCTTTTTGGCACGTGGACGTTTGACCCCCCCCTTTTTTTTGAGGATCCCAATGTTTTGGGGTTCTCAGAATTATAACAAAATCTGAAACAATTATGTGACCAAGAAATTTTAAAATATCAATACTTTGAAAGTATACTTGCAAGCACACTCAACAGCAAATTCTGGTTTAGACCAAGAGTCCTCCAGATTATTGCCTGGGTTTGGGTGAACTCCAGGAGCTGGTGATGGACAGGGAGGCCTTGCGTGCTGCGGTTCATGGGGTCGCAAAGAGCCGGACACGACTGAGCTACTGAACTGAAGCGCTCTCATTTGTGTGGTATTGAATACAATGAGGTCAGTGGGTTACAATTTGACCTTTTCCTCCATGACCTGACCAATCTGGAGTTGGAAGGAGCAGGTTAAGGGTAGCACTCTGGTTTCCACACACACAGTAAATTTATTTTATTTCATGCCACAGTATCATTTATGAGGGGGCTTCCCAGGTGGCTCAGATGGTAAAGAATCTATTGCAATGCAGGAGACCTGGGTTCAGGCCCTGGGCGGGGAAGATCCCCTGCAGGAGGGCATAGCAACCCACTTCAGTATTCTTGCCTGGAGAATCTCATAGACAGAGGAGCCTGGTGGGCTACAGTCCATGGGGTCGCAAAGAGACACAACTGAAGAGACTCATCATGTATTCATCATTTATGAGGAGAGTAGGTGAGATATCCATGGGGCAGAACAAGCACCTGGAATCAGGAGTTCTGAATTTCAATAACACTTCCAGAGAACCATGACCTTGGCAATTTATTTTACCTAACATTGCCCTGCTATTTGGATCTGGTAAATTGTTATGCAAATACAGCTAGCTTTTAGCTCTGGAGAGTTGTTTTGATTCATGAACTACAGTTTCCATCTTGCTTTAAATCCTTGGGATGAAGAGGCTCTAGCTAAATAAAATTCTCAAGAAGCTTGCAAAGTGAATGCTGTTTTCCTCAGCACAGATCTTGAAAGCCATCTCAGCGCTAACCTTACCTGACATTCTAATTAGCTCTTGCAAGACTGGGGTGCTAGAGAAAAGACTCCCATGAGGCCAAAGTGGCAATCATACTAGAGTCTGAACCAGAAAGGAAAGATTCTTCCTGAAGCCCTAGAGAGGCTCTGGTGCATGGATGTTGGAACTTTCCTTTTGCTCCAGATGATTCCACTGATTAGGATCTGAAAAAGAAAATTATAGAATTTTGTGGTCCTTGCATTCCAAGAAGACTGGGAATCGATTGTGTAGTAAGGAGGCGTGCTTGTCTGTGTGTGAATTTGTGTGTGTGGAGGAGTATGGCATTCCAGATTATGACCATGCCCTGGAATGATTATCTTGGTGCTTGGCATCACATATGTGTTCAAACCAGGTTCCCAAGAAAATAGTTGGTGATGAAGAACAGTTGGGTCTAATCTGTTAATGGCATCCAAGAGCCACTGTGTTCCTGACCCTTTCCAATTGTGCCCTAACAAAGGTCCTACTGCCCAGTGTCCTTGGAGCCAGTAGAACAGACCAGTTTACCAAGAAAAGTAAAGTTTTTTTTTCCTTTCATCAGATAATGGAGAGGTGCAAGCTTGCACCCTAAGGAACAGGCTTTCTCCGACAGGCCGCAGATGGGGCTGCTTTATAGGAATCTCATCGGTGGGGAGGGGCAGAGTCCCTGGGAAGGCAGGCACAGCTGTGCAACTCACACCAGAAAGCATATACTGCAGGTTGCACGTGGCGTCTGCACGCCGGCCGTCAGCTGCCATCTTGAATCGAGCGTTGCGTGCTGCTTCCGGTCGTGGCCCTAAGCTGAGGCGTCAGCCATTTCTCACTAGGAATTCGAGACTGAGGTGCCTGGTGTGAGACCTCTGCCTGCGGCCCCTAATAACAAGTGAAACTGAAGTAAGCACGTGGGAAAAAAAGGTTAGACTTTATTTTTATTACCCAGGTTCTATATTTACTTCCTAGGAACTGTTAACAGGCTTTCCCGGTGGTAGCGGTGTGTTCGCTCTGTCTCTCACAAATCAAGGACCGCTTAGGGGAATGGCTGAACTTGCTTATTCATAGTATAAACCATGATTCCCATGGTTTTGAGGAAAGTGCTGCCCTGGCTTATGATAAAACTGTAACAAATCTTGTGAATATTGTTTGAATGGTGAAGAACAACCCTTCCTTCTTATGCTTCCTTTTCTTTCTTTCCTGGGTTTTTCAATTATGTGACCCTGATTCCTTTCTGTTTTCTCACGCTGCTTGGTTCTCTTTTTCCGTATCACTGTACTCTAAGTATCTCTGACATGCTTCTCTTCGTTCCTTTCCCCACGTTTTCCTCCCCTCCCATCACTTCTTGTGCATGCTTCAGTGGTCATAATTTTGAAAGTTTTTAAAAGAGTCAATCATCAGTTCAGTGCCCATTAATTAAACTCTTACTAAGTGCAGGCATTGCTATAGGACTGTACTGGGGAATAGATGAATAAACTCTGGTTCAGAGGAGTTGAGAATATATTTCCCGCCAACAAAGTCACATAGCTAATGTGTGAACAAAATACTAATGTTGAGCTTATATTTTAGTGAGAGAGACAGACAATAAAACATACAAGTAAGTAAATGTAGAATATGTTAGTTGCTACTAAAGAGAAAAATAAAACAGAAGAAAAGAAGTATTATGGAGGAGATTGGTTAGTAATTTTAGATGGGGGAACTGCGGTAAACCCTCTGAGAAGATTACTATTGAATAAAGATCTAAAGGGAGGTGAGGGAGTGATTCATATGAGTACTTGAAGAATTTCCAAGCAGAGAAACAGCAAATGCAAAGGCCCTGAGGTAGGAGTGTTTCCACTATGTCTGAAGAGTAGTAAAGAGGTCAAGTTGCTGGCACAACTGATCCAGTATGAGAGTGGTGGCTGGTGAGGGCAGAGCAGCAATGAGGAGGTACAGATAATGTAAGCCAATCATTAACTTTGACTTCTACTCTGAAAGGGATAAGAAGGCACTGGGGAGGGGAGAGCTAAGTAGAAGAATGACTTGTGAACTTGTGTTTTACCACTCTAGCTGCTCTGCTGATGGAAGGAGAAAGGTGGGCTGGGATGGAAGTCAGGAGATCAGGTGTTATGCTGTTGCAGTAATCCATGAGAGATACCATTGTGGTGATATCATAAGGCACCTTTATCACATTAGTGTCATTATTCCCATTCTATAGAATAGAAAATTGTATCTGAGGAAAGTGAAGTTACTTGCACAAAGTCATCACATAGTGAGTGGCAGAGTGGATTCAAAATTTTAAGTTCATCCCAGCTGCATTGTTGGTAGCAAGAATCAGCCAAATTTCAAAATTGGCTCACTCAGAGAAGATGAAGCTCTCTTTATTACCAGATTTGAAATGAGAACTACTAATCTAAGAACCCACGTTGGAGAGTCAAATAAAAACAAATCCAAATTCTCACAATTTAAAATGTTCTTTTGTGTACATCTGTTTTCTGGTACCAGGAATGGGTAGGCTGAAAGTTGAGATTTTCTGGAGGTAGCCCAGGAAAGACTGGACTGAAGATAACTGTGTGAGTCAGGAACTTGGATGCTGTTCTTATCTCTGTTTCCCTCTGGATGTGATGTGCCATTTAACCCCCTGGAGCTCAAACTTTCACCTTTGTACTGGGATTGTGGAGACAGCTCTTGGCAGTTGCCTGCATGGCAGGGCATGGACCCCGTGAACCCTTTCTAGTTCCATGGGAAGCTTCTCGTAGGTTATCAGTTCTGTCATATACATATTGAGGTTTACAAAACTATCTTCCTTTTTTGCCTATACCCTGAGATATTTCAAGTTTTATACATGTCTAGCTTTGTTTTGTAGATGACAACAATATTAAATGGCATATTTCTATCTCTGGGTCAGTATTTTATGCAGTAGTAGCAATGTAGGCATTTTAAATCAATATTCAGATGAAAAGTTTGCTCACCTTTAATTAATAACACCCAGGAGCCCAACTATGCCCTCTCCCACAGCAACTTCTTCATCTCTATTGCTGGAGACCCTACTGTTATAAGAAGCTTTCTGGGTAAAAATGAATAAAAAAATATGTGGAGTTGGTAGAGAAACTGTGGAGGGAAAAAAATCTAGAACATCTGGGAAAAAAAAATCAAGTCAGTTTACAGAAGCAGACCCTGAGAGTTTATCTATATAAAACTTAATTATTCTTTTCTTGTTCCCCCAATTAAAAAAAAAGTCCTATGTTGACTTGTAGCATTGTCCTGCGATGCATGGTAAGTTGCTTCAGTTGTGTACAACACTTTGTGACCCTTTGGACTGTAGCCCATCAGGCTCCTCTGTCCATGGAATTCTCCAGGCAAGAACGCTAGAATGGGTTGCCGCACCCTCCTCCAG
Organism: Cervus canadensis; assembly: GCF_019320065.1. Taxonomy (NCBI): domain Eukaryota; kingdom Metazoa; phylum Chordata; class Mammalia; order Artiodactyla; family Cervidae; genus Cervus; species Cervus canadensis. The sequence continues at coordinate 24,330,996 of NC_057415.1, forward strand.
GGGATCTTCCAGACCCAGGGATCGAACCTGGGTCTTTTATATCTCCTGCCTTGGCTGGTGGGTTCTTTACCACTAGCACTGCTTGGGAAGTCCCTAACATTGTCCTATGTTTTACCAATTAGGCATTAATTTTGTCATAGTCATCTTCTTGTAAAAATATGTATAACTTTCATGATTATGGGATTGTCCATCACACATTAGTATAAGTTATTTTACCCTGATTGTTGTAAAATTAATATACTGCTGGTAATTTTTTTTTTGGGGGGGGAAGGAATTCATTTTATGTTATAAGGGAATTGGGATATAGAAAATAACCAGTGGGATTTCACTAAAGAAGTTTTGGGAAATCTAGGGACTGGAAACAGAAGAAAAGGAGTATTAGAAACTAAGAAAATGGGGTAATGAAAAGAAAACAAAGAATTATTAGTCTGTCTTGACTATTTCAGTGCTTAAGCTTTGCCCTTATGCTGGAAACATAAAGAGAAATGGCTTCTCTTTTGTATCACGTGATCACCTACACCCAGGAAACCAAATTCAGCACAAGGCTATTACTGATCTATACATTAGGAACTGCCAATAGTCATTTGTCTTTCAGCTATGAAAAAGAACACTGTGGTGTCCTCAGACTAGTTGTTGTCAGGGGAGTAAGTTATCAGTTGTGACAAGTGCGTGGCCTTTTCAACATCCACCAGGATTATTAGCTGAGTGGTTGGATCTCCTGAATCTTGTTCTAAACCACGCACCACAGGGAATGCAAATAGGACATGGAAAGGCCAATATGGCAGTCTCTGTCCATCTCTCTCTTATTCTAATCATTCCAATTTAGTATTTATCCAAATGAGTTATAGAATAAAGCTCGGCCCATCACAGACTGCAACATTTTAAAAGAACTTTTCCATGCCCAGTTTGTAGAATGAATTTTGTTAACTGTAGCCAAAAGAATTTGGGAATTGTCTAAAGGCTACTGGCCATCATAGATCCCATGCCTTATATCTGTAAAAGCATTTTTTTTTAAAAGTTTTTGTTTCTTTAGAAAGAGAATTTAAGGGAGGTTTTCAGAGCATGCACAAGCATTATTAAATCCTCATTTTTCTAGAGCTTATTATCTTGAGTGACTTTTGTGTGTCAGGCACTTTGTGTACATGATCTCCTAATATTTTATAGGTGATTAAACTGATGCTTGGTGAGGTTAAGTCATTTGTTAAGAACTGGGAGGTAAACCCACAGTTGATTCTCTGACTCCAAAGTTCATGCTCTTTTAATTTCCACTTCATGCCTGGCTGTTTATTGAACTAATGTACAGGGATGAACATAAACACAAAGTTAAACATAAACACAGTTATTTGGCAATCACTTGTCAGAGTATATAAATGACTGGTTTTCTTACAGTTTAATAATGCACATAAATAGGCATGAATCATAATTTCCTATTCTCATATTAAGCCACAAAATATCCAGCAGATATCTTATATCTTATCTATTTCAGTTGTGAAATGACTCCTACCTTGGCTACAGTTGGAATATCATTGGAAATATCTTATCCTCCTTAGGATCTCTGTTCAGCAATCACATACTCAGGATATCAAGAACAATTTTAATATGCAAAAATTTAGGTGATTTTGGGATGATGCTTCTGGAATATTCTTGATGGGAAAAGTTCAGTTCAAGGGGAACCTTTATTCTCCCTAAGGAAGTCCAGAGTCTTCTCTTCATATACAGTAATTGGCAAGACTTCTATCTTGATCTAAAGATTGAAGAGTTTGCATGGTATAAGCTAGCTCACTCTAAAATGAGTTTGGATATACTTTATAATGTGATGTGAGTTTTGGCTGAGCAGAGGTATCCTCTGTGCCATTTCCAAGTGGTACAATTGAAGCAGGCAGAAAGGAAAACAAAATTCTCATGATTATGCTGAAGGATAACCTTCTGGGAACTGAGCCTATCTTTGAAATGACAGTTGCTGCTGCTGCTAAGTCACTTCAGTTGTTTCTGACTCTGTGCGACCCCGTAGACGGCAGCCCACCAATCTCCCCCGTCCCTGGGATTCTCCAGGCAAGAATACTGGAGTGGGTTGCCATTTCCTTCTCCAATGCATGAAAGTGAAAAGTGAAAGTGAAGTCGCTCAGTCGAGTCCGACTCTTAGCGACCCCATGGACTGCAGCCTACCAGGCTCCTCTGCCCATGGGATTTTCCAGGCAAGAATACAGGAGTGGGGTGCCATTGCCTTCTCTGAGAATGAGAGTTAGTCATCTATAAATTGTTAGTGAAAGAGCAGTGACCTCTTTATGAATTTGAAATCCCCTTAAAAATTGTACCTTTTTATTTGGGGATGTCATCATTGGGTTAAAAAATCAATTACTCCCCTTCCCAACAGTTCTCTCATTGCAATATGCACTATGGAAAGCACTGAGACAGTAGCAGCAGTGATTAGCTTATGATCACATGGAGTTCTCCCAAGCGCTCAGTGGGAAAATTTCATCCATTAAAAATGCCGGTATAATAAGACTGATTAGGGTGAGGCAGGATGAAAATAATAACTACTGTATTCTGAAATGGGATGACACCTCTTTTTTTTTTTTGAAGAGCTTAATGCATTTTTGCAAAATTAAAAAAAAATCCTAAAGAGGGTAGACATATTAATATATTTATATAGCTTTAAATCAATTATAAATTGCTGATGCCTGCAGCAGAGAGTCAATAACTGAATAGCCCAAGGTTCCACAGCAGAATTAAAATCCCATTTCTTTTATAGTAGTGAAAGTGGGAGGCAGCATTTACTCCTGTGACCACAGATGGGGGACCTAGTGCTGTGCGGGCTGCTGTTTCTTCTCTGATCTGCTCTCAAGCAAAGAGGCCTCTATTTGGTTCTGATATTTGATGCCATTAAAGTGAAGGCTGGACTTTTCTGATAATGAAAACATTTGTAGCCCATTTGTTTATAATGGCCATATCTACCTTAATCTTCATTTATGTCTTTTAACTGGAGAGATTTGCAATTTCCTCCAGCCTTAGTCTGGCTTCTTCCTGAAGTCCTTCATCTGGTTGGCGGCACAGTCATGTTTCTGTGAAGTTTCGAAAATGGTCTTCAGCAAAAGCAATCTTCCTTTGCTATTGTACCAGCTATTCAATCTTCCTCTTTAAGACTCCCTACTAGCTCCCTGCTGCTTTCTAAATCAAGCTGTGATTTTCCTGGTTTATCAGCCTCTCCATCATGGGGTTTAAATTTGCTATTACAGATTTTTTTAATAGTATCTTCTCCAGTGCCCAAATGCATCATCTTCACTTCAGAAGGTGGCCTGGCAGAGTCCACAGTTAGTGACACATACATCCGCATGAGTATGGAGTGGGTAGGGGTGATTGTCTATAGCTTTTTTGCTTCTGCATCCATGACTACAGTGTCTGTTGGTTGCCTGGATATTACTTTGTCCTGAGTCTGTTATGCCAGCAAGTCTTTGTCTACACAGGGGTTATGGTTTAAAGAAATGAAACAAGCCAATGCGGTCTTTGACTATATTTTTCACAAGATCAGAAAATATGATAATGAAATTACACTGAATCCTATGAGTATATTAGGAAAGGCTTTACTAATATATGTATGAAAAGTGAAAATGGATGTGTTAGTTGCTCAGTCATGTCTGACTCTTTGAGACCCTGTGGACTGTAGCCTGCCAGTCTCCCCTGTTCATGGGATTCTCCAGGCAAGAATATTCCCTTCTCCACGAGATCTTCTTGATCCGGGGATCGAACCCTCATCTCCCTCATTGAAGGCAGATTCTTTACCATCTGAGCCCCCAGAGAAGCAAATATGTATATGTAATTTAATATAAAATTGATATGTATATCATAAAAATTTAGCAGTAGGTATAAGTTGAGTTATTAATCTCAGTTCTCTATCCCCCTGTGTTAGTAACCTGGCTTCATGCCAGGTAGAGTATATGACCCTAGTCCTCAATCTGGGGCTTGGGGAACAGATTGCTTTGACCAGTGGGATTTTAGTGGACATGATGCAAACAAAGGCTTGACATGTGCTTGCACAATTGGACTAATTTACTTGAGCTCCCACTTTTCACCCAAAGAAGAACATTCTTTGGATAGCTGCTGGTCCAATGACCATGGAGGCATGTAAAACAAACCTGGATCCAGCTTCCCCTTAGAGTCAAGTCCAAATGACATCAGCCTGGATCAGATGAATTCCAGTGAACAACAGGCTGGTGAATGAGAAATAAATGCTATGCTTTACACTGCTAAGGTTTTTTTTTAATCTATTAAGCAGCAAAATGACTGATACACATGTAAAAATCTGTGAGAAAAATTAGTTAGAAGCATCTTGTTCACTTTCAGGAGAAGCATGCCAAAGATAGGGATTCCCTGGTAGCTCAGGTGGTAAAGAGTCTGCCTGCAATGCAGGAGATCTGAGTTTGATCCCTGGGTCTGGAAGATCCCCTGGAGAAGGAAATGGCAACCCACTTCAGTATTCTTGCCTGGAAAATCCCATGGACAGAGGAGCTTGGCAGACTATAGCCCATTAGGGTCGCAGAGTCAGAAATGACTGAGTGACTTCACTCACTCATGCCAAAGATAAGCCAGTTTTTTCTTTGGGTTAAGGAAAAACTCTCAAACATCTCATGGTATATCCTGGGGTTAGCCCACATTCAGTCCAAGCTCTTACATTTACTTCTATAATCTCACACAGTGAGTATTCAGACTCTTGTCATGACCCAACACAATGAAGGTATTAAACCATCATGAAATTAAACTTATTCAGCATGTATATGAAGAACAATTATATAAATTCATATAGTGCCTAGAATAACTGGTATCAAGGTTAAAATGAATAAATCCGGCCACAAAACAATCTTAAAATAACAAAATTTATTTGTGCTTTTCAAATAGCCTGAAAAGAGATACATACGTTGTAGTAATATTTAAAAATTTTTTAAACTTTCCCATTCATTTCCTTTACTCATTGCAACTCTTCCATATTTCTTTCATTCTAAATTGTTCTTAAAATCTGCTGCTCTGAGGGAGGTTCGGGAGGAGGGGAAAAAAAGAAAAAAAGAATCCTTTTCCTTGTTTAAAGATTTTTCTCAGCCATAGCCTTTTCTCTCCCAGTGTTTCTCTGCCTCTAGCTTTCTTCCTGGTTCTGTGTAACAAACCCTGAGAGAACTGAGCCCAATCCAGCTGTCAGGAGACTGAGGATTTCAAGCCAGACTCTTCTGTAGTGGCCAGAATTAGGATAAATGTTGGGAACACTCATAATTTAATAACTGTTGACACATCACTTGTGGAAATGAAATCAGCTCTGTGTTAGGGACATGATAGATGTTTCGTGTAGAATGCAGACAAGATGAAAAGTTCCCTGCTTTGGTGTTAGAGAATTTTGTTATTCCAAAAAAGCATTTAAAAGATTTGAGAAATAAAGCTTGAAATGGATACTACTTTCTGAATTGCATTTGAGTTCTTTTTAAGGATATCAAGCATAAAGGAATGAACAGAAAAATGTTAGACAACAGAAAATATATTCCAGAAATCAGATTGTGGGACTAATAGGATAAAATAAAAGCTAAATATATTATTAACATATGTACATACATATAATGTTTAAAAATTTGACTTAGTAAAAATAGGGGTTTCCAAATTTTATGGTCTCCAAATCAGTGGCATTGTGGGTTGTAAAAATGCCACTTTGCTTTCTATAGTTGAAATTTAATATAGCTTTCAAATTTCCATTTCTCCTGATGATGAAAAACAAAATGGGCCAATTTAAGAAAATTGCGTCTGTTTGGATTTAACACAATCCCTTAGGGTTCTTTCTCTTCCATTCTCCCTATTCCCTTTCCTGGGGTGAAAGTGGGCTTATGAATTGTCCTGGTGTTAGATGAGGGGAGTTAGTTTTGTGGACACCTCTGTCTCTGTGCTGGCTTCCACTGGCATCTCCTGATGGGGACTGCATCTTCTTTTGAAGCCTTAAGCAGCATGCCTTGTGAGTCCTCATGTTCTAACTCTAGGATTCTTCAAGCCATTGACTTTCCAGTCACTTCTGCACCTCTCTTGAGCCACTAGAGAATTTTCTCATATTTGTCCATACAACACTGAGGAGTGTGGAATGTGGCAAGGCTGCCCTCAGGCCTGTATCTAGGCACTCCCTCTCAGTTATTGTTCAAATACTTAAGGGCTTCTCTACAAGGCTTCCAGTGTCATAAATTATGCTCTGACTTCCTCGACAGAGAATCCTTCTTTGTGGGATTCTCTTAACCTATTTGGAGTCTAATATAATCCATCTTTTCCCCCTTAAGGATTTAAACCCTGTATTGATTTTCTCTTGATGGTAATAACAAATCACCACATATTTAGCTGCTTAACTCACATATTATATCACAGTTTTTGTGGATCAGGAATCTAGGCACAGCTTAGCTGGGTTCTCCTATGATTGCTCCAGGCTGCAAGCAAGGTGTTGGCCATGCTGAGTTCTCATCTGAAGTTTCAACTGGGGAATACTTTACTTCCAATTCATTCAGTTTGTTGGTAGAATTCAGTTCCTTGGTGTTGTAGGACTGAGAGTCCTGGCATTTGACTGGCTATTGGCTGCACTCATCCTAGGGACCAAAGTAATTCCTAGAAGCTGCTTGCAGTTTCTTTCTATTTGGGCTTCACCAACTTGTCAGCTTATTTCATCAAGCCCTGAAGAAGAGACTCTGCTAAGATAATCTTATATAAACATAATCAAAGGAGTGACATCCCAGTACCTTTACCATAAAACGCAACCTAACCATGGAAGTGACATCCTATTGTTGTTCAGTTGCTAAGTCATGTATGACTCTTTGCAACCCCATGATCTGCAGCATGCCAGGCTTCCCTGTCCTTCACTATCTTGTTCAATTTGCTAAAACTCATGTGCATTGAATCAGTGTTGCTATTCAACCATCTCATCCTCTGTTACCCCCTTATCCTCCTGTTTTCAATCTGTCCAAGCATCAGGGTCTTTTCCAATGAGTTGGCTCTTCTCATCAGGTGGCCAAAGTATTGGAGATTTCAGCATCAGTCCTTCCAGTGAATATACAGGGTTATTGCCTTTAGGATTGACTGATTTGTTCTCCTTGCAGTCCAAGGGACCCTCAAGGATATTCTTCAGCACCACAGTTTGAAAGCATCAATTCTTTGGTGCTCAGCCTTCTTTATGGTCCAACTCTCACATCCACACCAGACTATAAGAAAAACCATAGCTTTAACTATACAGTCATTTGTGGGAAAAGTGATGTCTTTGCTTTTTAATATGCTGTCTAGGCTTGTCATAGCTTTTCTTCCATGGTGGTTGTTGTTCAATTGCTCAGTCATATCTGATGCTTTGCAACACTTTGGATGGCAGCATGCCAGGCTTCCCTGTCCTTCGCCATCTCCCAGAGCTTACTCAAACTCATGTCCGTTGAATTGGAGATGCCATCCAACCATCTTGTAATCGGTTGTCCTCTTCTCCTCCTGCCTTCAATCTTTCCCAGCATCAGGGTCTTTTTCGATGAGTCAGCTCTTCACATCAGGTGGCCAAAGTATTGGAGTTCAGCTTCAGCATCAGTCCTTCCAATGAATATTCAGGGTTTATTGCCTGTAGGATTGACTAGTTGGATTTCCTTGCAGCCCAGGGGACTCTCAAGAGTCTTTTCCAACACCACAGTTCAAAAGCATCAATTCTTTGGTGCTCAGCTTTCTTTATGGTTCAATTCTCACATTCATACATGACTACTGGAAGAATCAAAGCTTGACTATGTGGACCTTTGTCGGCAAAGTAATGTCTGTGCTTTTTAACATGCTGTCTGTGTTTGGCATAACTTTTCTTCCAAGGAGCAAGCGACTTTTCATTTCACGGCTGCAGTTATCATCTGCAGTGATTTTGGAGCCCGAGAAAATAAAATCTGTCACTGTTTCCATTTTTTACCATCTATTGCCATGAAGTGATGGGATCAGATGCCATGATCTTAGCTTTCTGAATGTTGAGTTTTAATCTAACTTTTTCACTCTCGTCTTTCACTTTCATCAAGAGGCTCTTTAGTTCTTCGCTTTCTGCCATAAGGGTGGTGTCATCTGTGTATCTGAGGTTATTGATATTTCTCCCAGCAGTCTTGATTCCAGCTGTGCTTCATCCAGCCCGCCTTTTTGCATAATGTGCTCTGTATATAAGTGAAAGAAGCAGGGTGACAACATACAGCCTTGTCTTTCCCAATTTTGAACCAGTCTGTTGTTACATGTCCGGTTCTTACTGTTGGCTCTTGTCTTGCATACAGATTTCTCAGGAGAAAGGTAAGGTTGTTTGGTATTCCCATCTCTTTAAGAATTTTCTACAGTTGTGATCCACATAATCAAAGGCTTTGGTATAGTCAACAAGCATAGATTATTATTGTTATTATTTTTGGAATTCCTCTGCCTTTTCTTTGAGCCTACAAATGTTGGCAGTTTTTCTGATTCCTCTGCCTTTGCCAACTCCAGCTTGTACATCTGGAAGTTCTCAGTTCACATACTACTGAAGCCTAGCTTGAAGGATTTTGAGCATAATCTTGCTAGCATGTGAAATGAGTCCAATTGTATGGTAATTTGTACATTATTTGGCATTGCCTTTTTTGGAATTGGAGTGAAACTGGTCTTTTCCAGTCCTGTGGTCACTGCTGAGTTTTCCATATTTGCTGGCATACTGAGGGCAGCACTCTCACTGCATCATCTTTTAGGATTTAAAATAGCTCAACTGAAATTCTATCACCTCCACTAACTTTGTTCATAGTGATGCTTCCTACGGCCCACTTGACTTCTCCCTCCAGGATGTCTGGCTCTAGGTGAGTGATCACACCATCTTGGTTATCTGGGTCATGAAGATCTTTTTTTCTACAGTTCTTCTGTGTATTCTTGCCACCTTTTCTTAGTATCTTCTGCTTCTGTTAGATCCATACCATTTCTGTCCTTTATTGTGCCCATCTCTGCATGAAATGTTCCTTTGTATCTCCAATTTTCTTGAAGAGATCTCTAGTCTTTCCTATTCTATTTTCCACTATTTGTACTGTTCACTTAAGAAGGTTTTCTTATCTCTCCTTGCCATTCTCTGGAATGCATTCTCTGCATTCAAATGGGCATATCTTTCTCTTTCTCCTTTGCTTTTCACTTCTCTTCTTTTCTCTGCTTTTTGTAAGGCCCCCTCAGACAACCACTTGGCCTTTTTGCATTTCTTTTTCTTGGGGATTGTTTTGGTCACCACCTCCTGTACAATGTTATGAGCTTCCATCCATAATTCTCCAGGCACACTGTCTACCAAATATAATTCCTTGAATTTATTTGTCACCTCCACTGTATAGTCATAAGTTAACATCATGTTAACTTGCCATATTCTCTTGGTTAGAATCAAGTCACAGTCCTTTATTTACTCTAGGGTAGAGATTGTTTAAGGATATGGACACAAGGTGGTGGGGATTATAGGTGCCACTCTGAGGTCTGTTCATCAGAGACCTCAAAATGAGGAGAGAACTGGGCATCATCAGAGGCCCACTGCCAAAAAACTAGTTACATCTCCTCTACTTCTTCTTTTCCCATCAGCTGGTAGCATTTGTATTTTCTCAACTCGTACATCATCATGTACACTTTTCCAACCAATCTGTGTATAAATCTATGTATACAATCTGTGTATAAAATTTATGACTGAAGTTTGGTCTCTATAGCTTTAAAGTTTTTAGAATTCCAAAACAAAGACAAATTTTCTGAAGTCTGGATCTTGAAAATGTAGGCTTTAAGAATGATCCTCTGTTTTATTTTGCATCTACTCAGGAGCTGTAAAGCCAAAATATGATTCTATCTTTTCTCTTTCTTCCTTAAATTATATGATAAACCTGTTTTCCCTGTCTAGCTTTAATGATGAAAAAGATGCAAAATTTTAAAAAAATTATAAAGAAGGAAAAATAGATCTGGTGATATTTCTTTTTTTAAAATTTTTTTATTTTTTTGACATTTCAAAATACAATTCTTATCAATAGACATAAAACAGTGGGGAATGCTGTTATTAAATGACTACTTCTTAAAAGCTTGCATTTTAACACCAAAAAAACTCACATTTTCCTAATGTAATTCAATTGGATTAAAGAACTAAGTGGTAGCTTGGACAGTAAAGAATCTACTTGTCTACTTGTAATGCAGGGGACCTGGGATCGATCCCTGGGTTGGGAAGATCCCCTAGAGAAGGAAATGGCAATCCACTCCAATATTCTTACCTGGAGAATTCCATGGACAGAGGAGCCTGGTGGTCTACAGTTCATGGGGTTGCAAAGAGTCTGACATGACTGAGCAATTAACACTTTGACTTTCAAAATCACATAGAAAAGTTAAAGTACATAGATCAAAGTACTTAAGGCAGCGTTGTCAGTGCTTTGAAGAAACAGGAATATTCCTATGATTATTATAAAATCAAGCTATTAACATATATGGAGGGTCTCACAGATTTTTGATAAAATGATCTGTTACATGGAAATTAATAGAAAAATACAAAGAAGAAAAATAAGGAGGGAACAAGAAAGGAAGAAAAGCTAAAATCATGTAAATAGAAAGAAAATTTGCAGTATAATGGAAATATTGTAGAAACATGAAAAGCAAAATAAATATTTAGCAATAGAAGAATGGTTAAGTTTTTATGGTTTATTAATTTTGTGTTATTCAGTCAGTAAAAATTATGAACATGAAAATTTTAACTTTTGTTAAATGACTTATGAGAAAATAACTCTGGTATGTATTGCACATATTTTGTTTACAAATATGCATATATAATATTTACATGCTATCAGACAAAAGTTCCTTTGCCCACTATGCAGTGAGACCAAACAAACCAAATCTTTGGTATTGGAGCAGAGAAAAGTTTATTGCAGGGCCAAGCAAGAACAGATGGCTCATGCTTAGAAAAACTGAACTCCCCAATGGTTTTTCAGGGAGAAGTTTTTATAGGCAAAATTTGTGGTTGCAAGGCATGTGACTTTTTTCTGATTGGCTGGTGGTGAGATAACAGTGTGGTGTCCTGAGCATTTTGTGCTGAGCTGAAAGTCGCAATCCTCCACCTGGATGGGAGCCTTCGTTCTGCAGAAGAACTAAAGATACTGTTACGTATATTCCTTGAGGAGGCACCAGGACTCTGCCTACAGCTACACTATTGGTTTTTTTTTTTTTTTTTCCATTTATTTTTATTAGTTGGAGGCTAATTACTTCAGTATTGTTTCTTGACTGCTTCTCCATTGGCTTCTGCCTTTCCTCCCTTCCCTGATTAGCAGCTGTTTGAATCTGTCCTTTGGAACTCAGGGCAGGTCAAGGAGGTTGAAAGAAGACTATTTTCTACAAACAAGAAACAGGGAACATGGAAATGAATTGTGCCAGGGAGGACACCACAGGGTTCTGTTCCATTTCATATCAGTTTAGTTCAGTTCAGTCGCATCCAACTCTTTGCAACCCCATGGATTGCAGCATGCCAGGCCTCCCTGTCCATCACCAACTCTCAGAGTTCACTAAAACCCATGTCCATTGAGTCAGTGATGCCATCCAACCATCTCTTCCTGTCATCCCCTTCTCCTCCTGCCTTCAGTCTTTCCCAGCATCAGTGTCTTTTCCAATGGGTCAGTTCTTCACATCAGGTGGCTGAAGTATTGGAGTATCAGCTTCAGCATCAGTCCTTCCAATGAACACCCAGGACTGATCTCCTTTAGGATGGACTGGTTGGATCTCCTTGCAGTCCAGGGGACTGTCAAGAGTCTTCTCCAACACCACCGTTCAAAACATCAATTCTTTGGCATTAAGCTTTCTTTATAGTCCAACTCTGACATCCATACATGATCACTGGAAAAAACATAGCTTTGACTAGATGGACATTTGTTGGCAAAGTAATGTCTCTGCTTTTTAATATGCTGTCTAGGTTGGTCATAACTTTCCTTCCAAGGAGTAAGTGTCTTTTAATTTCATGGCTGCAATTACCATCTGCAGTGATTTTGGAGCCCCCCAAAATAAAGTCAGCCACTGTTTCCCCATCTATTTGCCATGAAGTGATGGGACCAGATGCCACGATCTTAGTTTTCTGAATGTTGAGTTTTAAGCTAACATTTTCACTCTCCTCTTTCACTTTCATCAAGAGGCTCTTTAGTGCCTCGCTTTCTGCCATAAGGGTGGTGTCATCTGTGTGTCTGAGGTTATTGATATTTCTCCCAGCAATCTTGATTCCAGCTGCGCTTCATCCAGCCCGATGTTTCTTATGATGTACTCTTCATATAACAAATAAGCAGGGTGACAATATACAGCCTTGACGTACTCCTTTCCTGATTTGGAACCAGTCTGTTGTTTCATGTCCAGTTCTAACTGTTGCTTCTTGACCTTCATACAGGTTTCTCAGGAGGCAGGTAATATAAAATAGTGGTTATTATTTCTTTAAAATTAGTAGTGCCTCAGTAACACATTTTAAAGTGAAAAAGTAACAGGCAAATTAAAATTATAACTAATCTAGCAAGTGATTACCCAGTTACCGCTGATATTTGAAATGTTTTTGGGAATCTGAAAAGAAGCAAAAACATATACTAAGGAGCCAAAAAAAAAAAAAAAAAAATTAGAGTGCTGATGCTCTGAAGTTCACACATTTTATTAATAGAAAAACAATTTCAGCTGTTAAAGCATTCAAACAGCCTGAGTCTCGTGTCATAGCAAATTTGAAGAGATAATCAGAAGCCAGGAAACAAAAAATTAATGATAGAAAATTAATGATAATAATGGAACAATGAAATCCACAGTATCTTACACTGTTTATAAAATGCATCCATTATTTTATTTGATTCATACAAAACTTTTGAGATATTATTTTTAGAGTGTGTCCATTTTATGGAAGATGACATTGAGACTTAAGTAATTAAGGGTGTTTGCTCAAGATGGTGAAACATGGTACCTGTCTTTCACCTTTTCAATATAATGTGTTCCAGATCAGTCAGATTTGTTTTCACCTCCTGGCTTCAACTTTGTGACAATTCTCAGCCTCAATGAGGGAAACATTGATAGGGATGTTTTGATAATTAAATGAGAAAATGCATGTAAAGTGCTTGGCATAGAGTCTTGCTAATAATATGGAAAGTTTTGAATGCCTGTAAACATGTCTTCAAGTTAAAACAGAACTTGAAATAAACTTGAAAGACAGATTGCTGTCTATTCACTTTGGAATTTGATATTCTTTTAAGTCAAAATAGCTTCCTTCATTGGCCACATTTGTGTAGATGTTGGTTTCTTTTCTTTAGAATATCCTTGCCACTCTGAATTTTCACAGTTCTCTTAGCTTCCATGGTTTTCACTCTAATCATGAAATAGAAAAGTTAGGAACACTGTGCTTTTTTAAATGCAGGGGACAATTTTCATCCTAGAACCTCTTAATGACTGGAAATATGTAGAATTATACTTGATGCTGCTTTAAGATTGTGGAATTTTAGAAGGAAGACAAGATCTTGAAAAAATGAACATCAAAAGCTTCCATAGTGAGAAAAGATTTCTGTGATCTATAGAAACCTGAGCCAATGGTACTCTTTTGAAATGAGCTTGAGGCATCATGTTATTCATTCTCATGCTGTCTTTTGGCTTCATGAAGTACTTAATATGTTTTAAAGTCCTTCTGACCAAATTATTTGGTATTTTCTAGATTACCTTGTACCCATAAGAGGGCCAATCTTGAAAATAGTTTTGGTGCTGGTAATTTTTTCAAACATACACACAAGTACATGTGTACACCCACCACACATCCTTGACCTTGACTGTCTTGAATGCACTGCATTGAATTTCTGTCATGTCTTTGTTTTAATAGGTAAACCTTTGGACCCAGGGAAACAAGCCCAATTGTGTGTATAAAAAGATAATGGGATCCACTCTTTCTTGGATGATATATATCCACTTAACTCCTTGGTACCTCTCCAAACTTGCTTACAGGATCAAATGTGCAGTAACTCCAGCAGACCAGGTACTAGCTGAATTAACCATACTTTATTCATACTTGCCTCCTAGCCATCAGAAGAATAGATGTAACACACACTTGGACTGATGAATGATTAAGCGGCAGGGGGCTGCTGGAGGTTTCAGCTCTGGCCCTCCTTCCCACCCTCCACCTGTGGTCTTCAAGAATATAAAAGTGATTCATGAACACATTTGAAAAAGAAAACAACAATAGAACGACAACAGAACAAAAATCTTCATTCAGAAGCAAACAAGACAGAGAAGCACCTGGTAGAAGCTACTAGGATTAGGGCCTACAGATGGAGATAATCTTTCCAAAATGCCTGTCTGTGTTTTTCTATTTATGATACATTGGAGTTTATGACTGTGGCCAAGTAGACTAAGCCACAGCTGGGACCTAATCTTAGACTGAAATGTTCTAGTACATGTTTCTTTTTGTTTAGGTGAAAAGCGATGGGGAGTATTACTGGTGATTTTGGAATATTTTCATAAAGAGAAAGTTAACCAAGTGGGATCTAGAGGGAAAGGAATGGATTGAATATCAACAAGAGGACCTAGCATCTGAATAGGAAAGAAGGCTCAGATTTTTTTTTTAATTGGAGAATAATTGCATTATAATACTGTGTTGGTTCTGCCTTACAACAATGGGAATAGGCCGTAAGTATTCATATGTCTTCCCCTTCTCCAGCCTCCCTCCCACTCACCCCTCTAGGTCATCACGGAGCACCAGGCTGAGTTCCTTGTGTGATACAACAACTTCCCACTAGCTAGCTATATTGTATATTAATGCATATATATGGGATCTAGAAAAATTGTACTCATGAACCTATTTGTTGGGCAGAAATAGAGATGCAGAAGTAGAGAATGGACTTGTGGACACAGAGGGGAAAGGTGAGGGTGGGACAAATTGAGAGAGGGGTACTGAAATATGTATTACCACATGTAAAATAGCTAGTGAAAAGGCTCAGATTTTTAAGGAGAAAGCTTCCTAAACTTCGAATTGTCACATTGGCACATAATGTTCACTCAATATTAACTAATTATTACTGACTGAAACCAAACTTGACATACCATAAAAAACCTAACAAAAACAACTTTGAAAAGCATAGAGTTTTAGTGTATGGACAAGTTGTATTACTGAGTTTTTGAGACCATCTCTGCATTTCAGTAGAGTGTAGTAGATAGCAGTTTTTTTTTTTCCCCCTCTTTTATTTATTTATTTTTTTATTAGTTGGAGGCTAATTACTTCACAACATTTCAGTGGGTTTTGTCATACATTGATATGAATCAGCCATAGCAGTTTTAACTAGATTGAATCATCACAAACCTGTACACTTGGTTTGCATTAGTTTATTCCTTTGAAGAACTGCACATAATGAATTTAATATTATGTGCTTGTCTTTCAATTGCTATATGATAAGATTTCCTAAAGCATGGTTTTGGGAAATAAGGTTGAAGATTTTCTCTACTACCTAACTTAGTTGTGTTTATATAAAATTCTCTAATTCTTTTATAATTCTTCTATAAATAATCTATAGATAAAGTTTGTTTCCTCTCCAAGAACTGTGATACTCCTTCCTTTCTAGAAATGAGAAATATGATATGTTCTAATTACCTTTTTCACTGTGTTTACCAGGAACCTCTGTAGTACCAACTTAGAAATTTAGGTAAAGCGAATATATTGACATTTTTTGGCTTTTTTTAATGTTTTGTGTTTCATACATGTATATTCTACTGTTACATTTCTTTCTTTCTTTTTTTTAAAATTTTTTTTTTCATTCATTTTTACTAGATGGACGCCAACCACTCCACAATATTGCAGTGGTTCCTGTCATACATTGACATGAATCAGCCATGGATTTACATGTATTCCCCATCCCGATCCCCCCTCCCACTGTTACATTTCATGCTCTTTTTTTTTGTTACCTGTTGCCTCAAATCCTTTGTGAAAAATAGTAGATCAAAACTTAACTATGAAATCGATTGGTTCCACCAAGCTTTGTGTATTTTGTTTGAATTAAGAGAGAAGTGTGTAAATGACACATTTTAAAATGACACATTATGCATTTATTTAAATTTATTAAATTTGACAAGGGAACTATTCAACCAAAATGCAAACAAAGAGCTTCTAGATGTTAGACCCTTACGACTGAAAGGACTTTGGTGGTCACTAAGAAAATCTTCAATGTCTTAGATTTTGCATTCCCACTGACATCATTTTCTGAAAATTTTGTAAAGTTTGGTGTACAATTCTTCCATTTAAAAATCTGGTGACAAGCTTTTAAAAAATTGTCATTTAAATTAAGGTAGGTTTGCTCAATAATAATGTATATCACAACATATCAAATAATTTTAACTAAAAATGAAAGTATTTTGATCCCTTTAATTTTTCTCATAATTTGCACATTTGTAAAATCCTAAGTCTCATTCAGACCACTTGTTTCTGAGTTATTTACACTCATCTAAATGCTAGTAGGTAAGAGTTACCTTATATCTAAAAATAACATCTAATTTGTGCCTTTTTAAACTTTTCTAAGCTTGAAAAACAATTTATTTCATTATTATTTAAATTTGGACGTGAGCTCAAAATGTATTGTTTTAAAAACTTAGTAAAGAGTTAATTGCAAACACAGAGGCCTGCATACCCTTATCTGTAAAGGATAAAAAAAGTGAATTATAGTTTCAGTCAGTAACCTACATCCCACCTCACCCAACACTCTGTCAAGTTGCAGATAATATGGAAAGATTGTTTAGGGGCCCTGGAACATCTAACTGAGGAACTGGGGACATCTGAATCATAAAAGTAGCTGCCAACAAAAATAAAACTGCTGCTATGATTGGTTCTGTGTAGGAGAGGACAGTCATCACACCTGGGGTTGCTGGACTGTGTTGAGAGAAGACATTCCCACTAGTTGTTGCGATAGCATCCTACCCATAGCTTCATCCACTTTCCTGATCAAGTGAGCCTCTTCAGATGCTTTGTTTTGTGGAAATATTTCCTTCTAAAAATCTTGAGTCATGTGCAAACAGTTGAGACATTCCCTTTCTCTGAAAAGGAAAAGTAGAAAAGCTTTCCTCATTTACTTGGGTTGATTTGGGTGCCTAGAGAAGATGTCTTTAGATGTGAGAATCCCATTTAGTGTGTTCAGGTTGCTCATAACAAAATACCACTGGCTCGGTAGCTTACGAGTGACAGAAATTTGTTTCTCACAGTTTCATACTGGACGCGTGGTTTCAGGGTGCCAGCTTGGTCCTCTGGGGTGCATACTTTTCCTTGTCTCCCCACATGGCAGCAGGGGCTAGGGAGCTCTGTGGGGTCTCTTTCATAAAAGCATGAATCCCATTTATGAGGGTTTCACCTTCATGACCTAATAATTTCCCCAGGGTCCTTCCTAGTGATACCATGACTTTTGGGGCTTAGGATTTCAGCATATGAACTTTGGGGTGGAGACACATTCAGACCATAGCAAACCTTTTGCAAAATGGAAAAGGTACCTTGTTTCCTTTGGTTTAACTTTATACCAGTACCAAAAATAGGCTGAGGCCTTCCCAAATGCCCAAAGACCCTGGGCATTTCTTTATGGGCAAATTCCACATTTCCTTTGAGGTTTGCAGTCTTGGGATGACAGCTTCTGTTGGCCCTTTTCTTTCTTTGATGTTTGTGCTTTGTTAGTATCTCTTCACTATATCTCATGTTCGGTTAGCCAATTACTGTAAAATTATTGTCATATGTGAAAGGATTTGGATATAGATAAAAACACATAGACTTTTTATTTTCAAAATAATGGCAATAAAATGTTCACTCAGATATTAATATTCCAACCAGACTTGATCAATTGTCAAGTGAGATGATACCATGTGCCAGAGCATGAAAGTGACCCACAAAATTCTTCTGCTAGAATTAAGTGTGGATCAATGATGTTTTTGAACATTCGTGAACATCTGTTTTTCTTTTTTTTGCTTCCTGATTAATTCTGTTAACCTATACATAATTCTTAGCATGGAGAAACTCTGGTCAGAAAAGCTCACTTCAGGCAATGAGGATATATAAAAGTGCAGCTCACTTAGGTTCCATCAAGGAGTAATCTGAAATGGAGATTTTGTTTTTATGGTAAAATTTAGGGAAGTTGTAAGATTATTACCAATTTTCTGTTAATGACTTGAATTTTTAAGTTATAAACGTGACAGCTGATGTTTGTACATAAGTCAAATCAAGATTACATTGAGGGTGATGCTTCAGTTTAGGCACCAAAATTAAGAAACAGATGTCAGGACATATTAAATTGGATACAATTTTAGGTCTCCTGGGAAACTCCAATTTTGGCATTATTTATAGTTTTTATTTACTTGCATTATGCTTGAGGAATCAACCCCATACTTGTTAAGTAATTTTATATATTTTTTATCACTGGTTTTTCAATGAAAAATGACTTCTCTGGTGGCACAGATGGTAAAGCGTCTACCTACAATGCAGGAGACCCGGGTTCAATCCCTGGGTTGGAAAGATCTCCTGGAGAAGGAAATGGCAACCCACTCCAGTAGTCTTGCCTGGAAAATCCCATGGATGGAGGAGCCTGGTAGGCTACAGTCCATGGGGTTGCAAAGAGTCGGACATGACTGAGCGACTTTACTTTCTTTCACTTTTTCAATGAAAAAGCTATGACAAATACAATATGGAAACAAACTCTGAGGGAGGAAGCGATGTATTAAGAAATGTGTTTGGACTGTTACATCTAAAATGGATAACCAACAAGGGCCTACTGTATAGCACATGGAACTCTGTTCAGCGTTATGCGGCAGCCTGGACGAGAGGGGAGTTTGAGGGAGAGTGAATACTTGTCTATGTATAGCTGAGTATCTTTCCTGTTCGCTTGAAACTATCACAGCATTGATTATTAATTGGCTAAAACCCAACACAAAAAATAATATATTAAAAAAAGAAAGGTGTTTGAGTAGGAATGTAACAGTCAAGAAAAATGATGCCAGAATTTGAGCGGGCCCATGATGGGTAAGTCCCACACTTCATGGTCTGTTAGAGATCTAGAATACAGTTCTCTGTGGAACTGTGAGGACTGTATTGAGTTCTCTGAAGCACTTGTAGAGCATCTTGTGGCTTCAGGTATCTGTGAGGCATTGTGGCATCTTGTCTTGAGATCTTAGGCTAGGTTCTCCAGAAACATGAAGAGTTGCATGTAGGAAGTTTATTGGAGAATGTGCTTGGCAACAGCACCTGAGGAAGGGAGGAGTGAAGAATTGGGCAGAGAGAGAAGGTGATGTAGACCCACAGGGTGGCGTAGAGCAGAGCTGACCTTTCAGAGCTGTCTCAAGTTGAGGCAAGGGGACAAGGCCTTTGTTCTGTCTATTCCGATCTTCCCTTATCATCCAGACATTGGGAAAGGGCTGCCTCAAGAGGGTATGAATCTTGGGTGAGGTTGCTTCCCTTATTACTGGGCATTTGCCAAAGACTGTCTTGGCTGTGAGTTACCAGCTATCAATACTCCTGGTAGCTGGGCTCATGAGGTCTCTGTTCTGAAGGGGGATAATGGTGACCTGACCCCAGCATTCTTTGTGATTACCAGGCCCTGTTGGATGTAGAGCATGCAATGATTATATTACTACTGCTGTTGTTATTAATGATCCAAACTAGCATTTACTGAGACCTCTTCATGCTGGGCACTGTGCCAATGCTTTGTGAGGCTGATCACTTTAAGCATGACCTTGCTGTGGGGCAATATAGAGCAGTGGTTACAAACACAAGCTTTGGAGTCAAAGGGTTTGGGCAAAATACCAGCTTGGCTTTCCACTTTTTTACCTATGCAACCCAGAACAAGATAAACTTTTAGATGGTATCTCCCAGAGCACCTTGAAATATTAAAAGAACTTAATTGTATAAAACATTTAGAATAGCACCATCATATATTTTATACCCAAGAAATGTTAGTGATAATATCCATTTTACAGATGAGGAAACTGAGGCTTGGAGAGGTGAGATAACTGCTAAGGCACATGAACTCAGGCAACTTGACCTACTGAGTCCATTCTCTTAACCTTTATTGCACATTTTTCTGTAATAAAGTAATAAGTATATGTGATAGGTCCAGGAAATCAAATAAAATGTTTCCATGCCTTTTGGATAGAGGGTCAAACTGTGTGAAGATTAACTGTATAAAATAATATGGGTTTTTGTGATGTTGCAGCAAGAGTATAACTTTAAAGAGAAAATAATCTTTTTATTTGTTTATTTATTCATTATTAGACAGATTTTTTTTTTTTTTTTTTGAGTTGGGCCATTGTGTTCCAGCTATTCTGCTGGACTCTGTGGTTAAAGTGGTTAGCAAGAATGTTATTCTTCTTCCCCTTGAAGACTAATGATAAAATAAGAAATATGTTAATTTTATACAAGGTAAGTATAAGTTAATGTGGATATGAGAGGAAGAGAGAGCCTCAGGTTTAGTTCCTACTTAAGGACTTCATTTATGGCTAAAACTGCCATTCTCATACTCATAACCTACATGAATCAATAATAATTACCCTATTTCCCCCTGACCCTTGATGGGGCCTCACAGCATGCAGTAGAAGCACATTATGTGTGCTCAAAAAGAAAATAAAAAAGTGAAATTTTAGCAGTACAGGTGAGCCATTTCATTCAATGGCTGTATGCCCTGGAGAGAGCATGAAATGGGAAACATTACTTTGCTATTCAGTCAGTTGACTTCAGTTTCCATTTATTTTCTGTAATATGAGCACTTTATTGAGCTGGGCATGATTCTTATGTTAAAGACACTTACTTTTCAAAAACATAGCCTCTAAACATAAACTAACTATTTCATCTGTGCTGAATTGAAGAAACGGCAATCTGTTCCAATCCTGAAGGAAAAATTTCTGGTGTTGAACGTATTGGTCTCCAATGTAGTATAAAATATGTTCATGTATGGTAGTTGATCTGTGATTACAGGGATTTTTAGTGGTAGTTTTGATTATATGGAATTTTTTTTTGTCTTACATGCCAACTTTAGAACTTAACCATTTAATATAATGTGACTTCATATAGTATTGTCTTTAAGTAAATGGATCCTGCAACCAGGTAAACTTAGGTTCAGATCATGGTACCCACATACCATTTGTGACACTGGGGAATTCAGTTAACTTCTCACTTTTCATTTCCCTCCTCCGTAAAATGGGGATAATCCTAAAACATAAGATTGTTAGGAGAATTAAATGAGAATATATATAAAACACTTAGCACAGTTTACTGAACAATAAGTGGCCTATTGAAACCCCACTTACTACACTTACAAGCTTTGTAACTTTGGGCAAGTTATTTGACTTCTCTAAGCTGCTCATCTGTAAAATGATGCAATTTATAATTCCAAACTCATAGGGTTGTTGTGAGAATAAAATGAAATGATCCATGTGAGGCACTTAGCTTAGTTCTGGCACATAGTATGCACTCAAAGGTGTTAGCTATTATTATAGGAAAATTTCATGCAAAATGCCTTTTTAACTTTTTACAAATACAAGAAGAGAAGTTCAATGATTTCTCTAGCTGGTAAGTGGTGATATTTGTATCAATAATGGAGCCTTTGACTCCAAGTTCAGGGCCTTTTCTACAATCTCCTCATACTCTTTTCCCCTTACCCCACCCCTTGTCCTACCCTCCCCAATAAAACATGGGTAAGATCCTGTTACAGTTTATACTTCTGATGTAATTGTATAATTTCACAGACCTGATATGCAAATGAATCCTGAAGCTAAAATTAAACTCGGGGACTATCCAAGCAAGGTTTCAATAGCATACAACTGTGTCAATCTGTGGAAGCCCATAATACCTGAGTGAATCTCCAGAAACAATTCAGAGGATATGTCAAGCTTAAATATTCAGACAGAATTTTAAAAAGAAAAATAAGGATAACTTTCTGTAAATACAAGCCAGAAGTGGCAGAAGAGCATGGAAGTAAATTTTTCATCATGGCTGCTTCAGTTTAGGAAGGATTCATGATAATTGCACTTTGTGGATTAGAAAATCAAATACAATCTCTTATTGCCTCATTAAAGTCTCCCCCCCCCCAACCCCCCTTTTTTTTTTTTTTTTTACTAATTACAGAAGCCTCTTTATATTTACATCTTTGGAATCCATTTTAGTCTTTACATTTATCAACTGGGAGTGGAATGAAAACACTCAGTAGAAGAAACAAGTTAATGTTGGATGTCCACTAGTTCAATACCTAATAAAACTGATCCATGTCTTTGAACCCTGGACTCTAGTATGATGAGCAGGTCCCTAGCATTATATTCAGAGGCATTAGGTGCCTGCTGCATATCATGTCCGTGGCATAAGGGAGCAATGTACAAATTCAAAGCCATGTTGATTGTAGTCTAGTCAGTCTGGATTACAGTAATTTCGCCACTTGGTTTGGGTTTTGAATCCTTTATCTTTTGCATTTAAGCCTGCCTACACATCCACTAACTGTGTAGTTTCGAGACTGACATAGTTGTCCCACTTCCTCTTCCACTGTTGCTGTTCTCATTCCGA
Organism: Cervus canadensis; assembly: GCF_019320065.1. Lineage (NCBI taxonomy): Eukaryota > Metazoa > Chordata > Mammalia > Artiodactyla > Cervidae > Cervus > Cervus canadensis. The sequence continues at coordinate 24,353,506 of NC_057415.1, forward strand.
CTCAGTTCCTGTTCAATTCCTGGCACTGGTCTGAGTCTCTCTGACTCTTTACGTTGTGTCTGAGGACCTCCTAACTTTCATGTCATGCTCAGAGGTTGTGACTTGTATACTTTACTGCTTTGAATGTCTTTTGTTAGGATACCCTGTCCTAGTTTGATTTCCTGCTCCCAGCTCACTCACCTACTCACACTCTAGGAAGTTAATGCATCCCAAACAGCTGGTTGGCAGCACTAGGCAGACTTCTTCAGAAACCTGGTCTTCTCAGGGGGTTTCATAATGATCACTACCTCATTCCCCAACTCACGTGATAAATTCACATGTGTGTATATATATGTGTGTGTACATGTATGTATATATATATATATATATATATATATAAAATTCTGGAATTGCTTTGTTACACTGTCATTTCTTGCATAAACTCTGCTAACCTGCACAAATATGCACTGAGTTATTTGCACACTTCTCTTTCTGGAAATCATAACTGATGTTTATTATTAGTTGTTGTATACCCGGTACTATTCCAAGCACTTTATACACATCAAACTCATTTAATCTTCAAACAACTCTGTTGGGTGAAGTGAAGTGAAGTGAAGTTGCTCAGTCATGTCCGACTCTTTGCAACCCCATGGACTGGTAGCCTACCAGGCTCCCCCATCCATGGGATTTTCCAGGCAAGGATACTGGAGTGGGTTGCCATTTCCTTCTCCAGGTAATATTATCTCCATTTTACAGATGAGAAAACTGAGCTGCAGAGAAATTAAGTAGTTCATCAAAGGTTACGTGTAACACCACTAAATGAAAGTTAAAACAGTGTTCTAACTATCTTATGTTAGGATGTTGCCTACTCAATCACTGAGAGTATTGATTTTTTAATCCCCAAGTGGGATACAATAAAAAAGTGGGTTCTGGTTTACAATCAGTTGCAATACATTTGTGTGTAATGTTTCTCATTTCCTGATTGAAGTACCATCCTTCACCTCAAAGCCTGGTTCTTTCAGGAGAAAAGCAATTCTAACAGAGGATTTATAGTAAAAAGGAATGTGGCTCAGAAGAAGAAATGTAAATTGTCCATTAGCATATGAAAAGATGCTCAACCTTACCAATAATTAGGAAAATGCTAACAAAAACAATAAAATATTTTTCACCCAACACATTGGCAAAATTTTAATCATGATAATCAAAGTTGTGGGAGGCCCCATTTATGCTCTGCTGCTGGATTACATTAGTATATCCCTTTTTGGGTGGCAATTTGGCAGCATCTTATAAAGAGTTGGCTTCCCACCAGGCACTAGTGATAAGGAACCTGCCTGCCAGTACAGGAGATGCAAGGAATGTGGGTCTGATCCCTGGGTCGGGAAGATCCCCTGAGAAGGGCATGGCAATCCACTCCAGTATTCTTGCCTAGAAAATTCCACGGGCAGAGGAACCTGTTGGGCTACAGTCCATGGGGCCTCAAAGGGTCGGATGTGATTGACTGAGCATATACACAAACACAGTTTATAAAGACTTACGTATTATATACATAATCTTCAAGACAGCAATTCCACTTTTAATTATCTTAGAGAACTATTGAGATGTGGACATAGTAAGTAGAAGGATGTATATCATAGCATTATTAGTAAAAAGCAAAGCCCATAAATTGATAATAAGTTAAATAAATTGTGGTACTTGAATTCATAGAACATCATGTATATAGTAGTTCAAAAAAGTCAGATAGATATATGTGCTTAGTTGCTCAGTTGTGTACAACTCTTTGTGACCCCATGGGCTGTAGACTGCCAGCCTCCCCTGTTCATGGGGATTCTCCGGGCAAGAATACTGGAGTGGGTTGCCATGTCCTCCTCCAGGGGGTTACCAAGCAAGGGATTGAACCCAGGTGTCCCGCATTGCAGGCAGATTCTTTACTGGCTGAACCACCAGAGATGACCCTGTATGTGTTGACATTTTACATCCAATATACATTATTATGCATAAAGGCAACTTTTAGAAAAATAAAGGCACTGTTAACCTAAAAAAGACAAAATTACACACCTCTATATGAACAGGTATTTCATATACATATAAACCAAACAGAGTAACAGCTATCTTGGGGAAAGCTGTCTGGAAAGTGGGGACACTATATTGTAAAGTTTATATATATATATAATGTAAATATATATGTGTGTTTGTGTGTGTGTGTGTGTGTGTGCACGCGCGCATGTGCACATACTCAGTTGTGTCTGACTCTTTGTGACACCATGAACTTCAGCCCGCCAGGCTCCTCTGTCTATGGAATTCTCCAGACAAGAAAGCTAGAATGGGTTGCTGTGTCCTCCTCCAGGGGATCCTCCTAACCCAGGGATCAAATCCATGTCTCCTGCCAATGTAGGCGGATTCTTTACTGACTGAGCCATAAGGGAAGCCCAAGTCCATATATAAATATGTGCAAATACATTCATGGCTTTCTTTTTGTGTTTACAGTTAAAGAAAACAAGTAAATGTATGTCTTTTTTACAAAGAGTTTGTGTCTACCATACTATTCTTCTCTGTTTTATTGCTTTTTTGAAGTGGACTGCAGAAGAGGGCTGTTCTTTGATCATTTTCTATCTACTTATAAGAGGCTATTCTATGATGAAGGTAGGCTAACATCAAATGTTTCATGGTGTTAGTGTATCATCTCCAAGGCAGAGTGGACTTAAATGACAGGGAGATAGCAACAAGGGCAATTTATTAGCATTTCCCAAGGTCTGAATCCCAGTGTTTGTATCTGTACTTCTCAATTGCTCAGTATTACAGCCTAGATTGATGCTCTAAATATGGGTCTGCTCGCTCTTTCTTTCTTTATGAGCATCCAGCTCACCTGGATGCCAAGTAGACTTAACCTTTGGACTTCAGATGTTCCAATATCTTTTTTTTAATTGAAAAAAAATTTTTTTTATTTTTTTCTTTTCTATTATAATTTTATTACAGGGTGTGGAATATAGTTCCCTGTGTTATACAGTAGGATCTTATTGTTCACATTATATATAGTAGTTTGTATCTAATCCCAAACTCCTAATTTATCTTTCCTCAAGGAAGGATACGCCTTTCACCTTTGGTAACCATAAATCTGCTATGTCTGTGAGTCTATTTATGCTTTGTAAATAAGTTCATTTGTGTCATATTTTAGATTCCACATGTAAGTGATATCATATGATATTTGTCTTTCTCTGTCTGATTTACTTCAGTTAGTATGATAATCTCTAGGTCCATCTATGTTGCTGCAAATGGCATTGTTTTACTTTTTGTATCAAAATAGTATTCCATTGTGCATAGATCTTTATCCATTCATCTGTCAGTGAACATTTAGGTTGTTTCCATGTCTTGGCTATTGTAAATAGTGCTGCTGTGAACATTTGGGTGAATGTATCATTTCAAATTAGAGTTTTCTCTGGATATAAACCCAGGAGTAGGATTGCAGTATCATATGGTAATTCTAGGTTTTAAGGAACCGCCATGCTGTTTTCTGTAGTGGCTGTACCAGTTTACATTCCCACCAACAGTGACAGCATTCCCTTGTCTTCACACCTTCTCCAGCATTTGTTAATGACGGCCATTCTGACTGATAAGAGATGGTATTTTATTTTGGTTTTGATTTGCATTTCTCTAATAATTAGCAATGTTTAGTATTTTTTCATTTGCCTATTGGCCATCTTTATGTCTTCTTTGGAAAAAATGTCTATTTAGGTCTTCTGCCCTTTTTTTTTTTTGATTGGGTTGTTTTTTATTATTGAGAGTTGTATGAGCCATTTGAAAATTAAACTCTTGTTCATCACATTATTTGCAAATATTTTCTCCCAGTCTGTATGGTCTTTTTGTTTCATTAATGGTTGCTGTACAAAAGGTTATAAGTTTGATTAGATTCCATCTGTTTATTTTTGCTTTGATTTCTGTTTCTTTGGAAGACTGACCTAAGAAAACATTGATATAATTTATGTCAGAGTTTGTTTTGCCTGTATTCTCTTCTAGGAGTTTTGTGGTGTCATGTCCTGTATCAAGTCTTTAAGCCATTTTATTTTTGTGTCCAGTGTGAGGGTGTTGTTCTAACTTCATTGATTTACATACTACTGTCCAACTTTCCCAATAGCACCTGCTGAAGAGACTGTCTTTTTTCCATTGTATATTCTTGCTTCCTTTTTTGAAGATTAATTGATTGTAAGTGTGTGGGTTTATTTCTGGGCTTTCTGTTATGTTCCAGTGATCCATATGTCTCTTTTTGTGCTCATATCACACTGTTTTGATTATTGTAGCTTTGTAGCATTAATCTGAAATCTGGGAGGGTTATGCCTCCAGCTTGGTTCTTTTCTTCAGGATTGCTTTGGCAATTGTGGGTCTTTTATAGTTCCATATGAATTTTAGGATTATTTTTCTAGTTCCATGAAAAATGTCATGGGTAATTTGATAGGGATCACATTAAATCTGAAGATTGCTTTGGGTAGTATGGCCATTTTAATAATACTAATTTGTCCAGTCCAAGAGCATGGGATATCTTCCCATTTTTTGGAATCATCTTCAGTTTTCTTTATCAACATTTTGTAGTTCTGAGCATATAAGTCTTTCACCTCCTTGGTTGGGTTTCTTCCCAAGTATTTTATTTTTTGACGTGATTTTAAAAGGACTTTTTAAAAACTTTCCCTTTTTGATATTTTTAGTATAAAGAAATGCAACCAATTTCTGAATGTTAATTTTGTATCCCGATGAATTCATTGATTGGTTCTAGTTTTTGTGTGGAGTCTTTAGGATTGTCTATATAGAGTATTGTGTCACCTGTATATTATGACAATTTTACCTCTTCCCTTCTAATTTGGATTATCTTTTATTTATTTATTTTTTTAATTGTCTTCTTGCTGTGGCTAGGACTTCCAATACAATTTAACTAGAAGTGGTGAGAGTAGGAATCCTTGTCCTGTTCCAGATTTTAGCAAGAAGACTTTCAGCTTTTCACTGTTGAGTATGTCAGCTGTGGGTTTGTCATAAGCAGCTTTTATCATGTTGAGATGTGTTCCCAGTTTTGTAAGAGTTTTGATAATGAATCAATGTTGAATTTTATCAAACGCCCATCTCAGTCACAGGAGCATCAGTGTTCCTTCAGATGTTCCTCAGGAACTGAGTTTACAAACCACCTGTAGTGAGTAAATCCCTGTGGCCCCTGATGATCAGTTCGGATTTCATCCCCACCTCTGAGGTGGGTAACCTGCAGCACTTGAGTGCTATCAGAACTCATAGAGGTGGAGCTGTGCCCACTGTGAGCACACCAAGAATGAAGCTGCCATAGCAGGCTCCACCTCTCTCTTCTTAAGCCCACAGGTTGACAGTGGGGCTTGAATGGCAAACCCAGGCTCCTTTCTGCACAAAGCTCCCATTGTGGCCAGAGCACACTCCAGTCCTTTCAGGATGTCTCCACACAAACCAATCCCAGTCCTCTCCCTAGCCTGTCTTCTGAAACCTAAGTTCCAGCACCCAGTCCCAAAGTGTACCAGCAGATGCGTTGGGCTGAGGTGTGCAGAGATGTGGTGAGCACCCTCTGTGCTGGTCTCTCTCTGTTCTGCCTGCTGCAAACCAGCTGCTATGCTCTCCATCAGCCTTCAGTTCAGTTCAGTTCAGTCACTCAGTCGTGTCCGACTCTTTGTGACCCCATGGACTGCAGCATGCCAGGCCTCCCTGTCCATCACCAACTCCCGGAGTTTACTCAAACTCATGTCCATTGAGTTGGTGATGCCATCCAACCATCTCATCCTCTGTCATCTCCTTCTCCTCCTGCCTTCAATCTTTCCCAGCAACCATCAGCCTTAGATGCTCCCTTTCTGTTCTAGTGGATCTCCTCCTCTTTTACAGCTCCTTCCCGGGGTACAGGTCCCATCCCGATTTCTTTTCTCTTTTGTCCTACCTGGTTACATGGTGATCTCGCTTATAATTTTGGCTTTATGAGATCTACCAGCATTCAGCAAGTATTCTGTGAGAATTGTTATACATGGAGATGTATTTTTGATGTATTTGTGGGAGGAGGTGGGCTCCATGTCCTTGTGTTCCACCATCCTGATCTGATCACTCTCCGTTGATATCTGTGATGGCTCCCACTACTTTTTCTAATGAACCCATTGATAGTCTCTCTGATTGCCCTTAATCTGTGCTTCAAACCTCAGGCCAAATCATGATCCTAAAATGCACTATGCAGGCTTCTAAATACTGTGTACTTCCAAAGGCTCTTATGAAGGACTTCAGCTGCTCAAAACTGAAAGACATGTGAGATCCATAAGTAAGAAGCAACAATTGTACTTTGGTGCCCTCTCCAAGAGGCACAGTAGGGATAATGTGAGAGGCAACAGGCTAGAAGTTTCCTGGGAAAAACTATGAATGCAGAGAGTAGATGAGAGAAACACAGGAACCTGTATGGTAATTAAAAATAGGTACATGGGATATGGTTGCTAAAGTGACCTAATTCTGCTGATTGACTCATACTTTTCTCAGAACAGATGTGGTCATCAGTTTAGTTCAGTCACTCAGTCATGTCCGACTCTTTGTGACCCCTTGAACCGCAGCACGCCAGGCCTCCCTGTCCATCACCAACTCCTGGAGTCCACCCAGACCCATGCCCATTGAGCCAGTGATGCCATCCAACCATCTCATCCTCTGTCGTCCCCTTCTCCTCCTGCCCTCAATCTTTCGCATCATCAGGGTCTTTTCAAATGAGTCAGCTCTTTGAACCAGGTGGCCAAAGTATTGGAGTTTCAGCTTCAACAACAGTCCTTCCAATGAACACCCACGCCTGATCTCCTTTAGGATGGACTGGCTGGATCTCCTTGCAGGCCAAGGGACTCTCAAGAGTCTTCTCCAACACCACAGTTCAAAGGCATCAATTCTTCGGCACTCAGATTTCTTTATAGTCCATCTCTCACATCCATACATGACTACTGGAAAAACCACAGCCTTGACTAGACAGACATTTGCTGGCAAAGTAATGTCTCTGCTTTTTAATATGCTGTCTAGGTTGGTCCTAACTTTGCTTCCAAGGAGCAAGCATCTTTTAATTTCATGGCAGCAGTCACCATCTGCAGTGATTTTGGAGCCCAAAAAAATAAAGTCTGACACTGTTTCCTCATCTATTTGCCATGAAGTGATGGGACCAGATGCCATGATCTTCGTTTTCTGATTGTTGAGTTTTAAGCCAACTTTTTCACTCTCCTCTTTCACTTTCATCAAGAGGCTCTTTCGTGCTTTGCTTTCTGCCATAAGGGTGGTGTCATCTGCATATCTGAGGTTATTGATATTTCTCCTGGCAATCTTGATTCCAGCTTGTGCTTCATCCAGTCCAGCATTTCTCATGATGTACTCTGCATATAAGTTAAATAAGCAGCGTGACAATATACAGCCTTGACATACTCCTTTCCTGATTTGGAACCAGTGTATTGTTCCATGTCCAGTTCTAACTGTTGTTTCCTGACCTGCATATAGGTTTCTCAAGAGGCAGGTCAGGTGGTCTGGTATTCCCATCTCTTTTCAGAATCTTCCACAGTCCTTTATTGTGATCCACACAGTCAAAGGCTTTGGCATAGTCAATAAAGCAGAAATAGATGTTTTTCTAGAACTCTCTTGCTTTTTTGATGATCCAGCGGATGTTAGCAATTTGATCTCTGGTTCCTCTGCCTTTTCTAAAACCAGCTTGAACATGTAGAAGTTCACGGTTCATGAATTGCTGAAGCCTGGCTTTTTGAGCATTACTTTACTAGCGTGTGAGATGAGTGCAATTGTGTGATAGTTTGAGCATTCTTTGGCATTACCTTTCTTTGGGACTAGGAATGAAAACTGACCTTTTCCAGTCCTGTGGCCACTGCTGAGTTTTCCAAATTTGCTGGCATATTGAGTTCAGCACTTACACAGCACCATCTTTTAGGATTTGAAATAGCTCAACTGGAATTCCATCACCTCCACTAGCTTTGTTCATAGTGGTGCTTCCTAAGGCCCACCTGACTTCACATTCCAGGATGTCTGGCCCTAGGTGAGTGTGAGTGATTACAGCTTCGTGATTATCTGGGTTGTGAAGATCTTTTTGTCCTGTTCTGTGTATTCTTGCCACCTCTTTTTAATATCTTCTGCTTCTGTTAGGTCCATACCATTTCTGTCCTTTATTGAGCCCATCTTTGCATGAAATGTTCCCTTGATATCTCTAATATTCTTGAAGAGATCTCTACTGTTTCCCATTCTATTGTTTTCCTCTATTTCTTTGCATTGATCGGTGAGGAAGACTTTCTTATCTCTCTATTCTTTGGAACTCTGCACTCAAATGGATATATCTCTCCTTTTCTCCTTTGCCTTTTGCCTCTCTCTTTTTTTCACAGCTATTTGTCTTTAACAGCAGGAATTTCTTTGCTATTGGGGGAGTTCAGACTGAGGTGGGATGACTGCTCCTCTGACTTTCCATAGAGATTAAGAATGCAGATGAAATAGGCAGTGTATATGATACCACAGAAAACTTATAATTTTAGGATTTACAGTTACTGAATTAATGTTAATCAAACATCATACATAGTCATGAACTACAGCATAGTTTATTTTGAAGTTTTTGGAAAAAGAAGTTCAATAGATAAGTCTGTCTTTAATTTGGGTAGTAGATCCTAGGATAATCATTTAATTGATTAAACTAATGCCCTAAAGACTCACAGATTCAATAGATGCAAACATTTATTCATATGGTATTCTACCTAGTTGTGAAGATCTTATTCTTTTTTTTTAGATCTTATTCTTATAAAAAATTATTTTTTAAACCCACAACCATGCAGATATCCAATGAATACATTCCTTATGCTTTTCAGAATCAATAATTTAAGAACAAATAAACATGTAGAAAATGTTTTCTCATTATTTGTCTGTGTGATTCTTTAAAACAACCAAAAGTGTTTGAACCAGGGCATTCACAAAACTTGTTTTTCTATCTACAGTCATTGAACTTTTTTTTTTCTTCTCTCATTTAGATTTATAAGATTTGGCCCAACACCCAAGTCTCTGAGTGCACATGTTAACATGACTTGGAGGCAATAGAGTGCTTAGAAACCATAATGATTTGTGCTGTTAAAACAGACTTTTAAAATAATAACAACTCTTGAACTTAAGCTCCACTCTGGCAAAGGATTGATTAAAAAGAAAGCATTTGTAGTCTGAAAATCAACTTATTATTTGTGCTCTAAGGACAATGAAAAGAAGCACTCAGCATAACCAACCAACAATCTTCCAAACTTAATGGAATTCAGTGAGAGTGAAACAACAGTTATGCAATGTATCACATTCGTGGAAATTTAAGCACAATGAGCATTCATTGTTATCACAAAATATAACTCCTTTGATCATTCCCTCTTTGTCTTTATTGTTTCTATCATACATTTATAAAGTCATTTTCAAAGACAATCAGCGGAATAAAAATTAGTTTGTAGCCTCCACTAGGAGACATCTCATTTTAGCCCCAATTCAACTGTAATGCAAGTCAAATAATTTGCTGTTTGTACATAAGTTATGTGCAGCTTTTAAATATAATGTGTAAGAGTCTAAGTGCTTGGCTTGGTTCTTCATTATAATGGTGTACTTGCAGTTCAGAGACAATAGTAGTAACAGTAATAATATTAGCAGCTAACATTTATTGAGTGCTTCCTATATGCCTATTACTTCCATGTATAGAATATATACGTGAATATTTATGTATATATTTATGTACATATATATTTATTTCAGCAACTGGTTCCTTGGTAGTAGCCTCTCTGTGTTGGCAAAGGTTTTCTTGCTGAGAATTCCTCCTCTTATTTCCAGACTGAGTCCCATAAAGTTGAGCTTATTAAGTGTGTACTCACTCTGTGGTAGATAATAGGCACTGATATTATGTACTGAGAGGCATGACAATAACAATTACATGCTGTGATTTATAATAAATATTTATTTAGTCTTTGTCCCCTTTTCTGGCACAGAGCTCCTATAACCCTTGGAATTTTCTACATGGTGAGAGCAAAAGGGGTGTTTTGTTATGCTATGAGGCAACTTTTGGAACTCACGTAGGAATGCGGGATAGTTGCCAGGAAAACAAATTGCATGATTGGATGGTTAAAATATTTGGTCTCACACTTCTGACCTCCAGGGAAGGAAGAAGTCCTGCAGATTGAATCAGTCACCAGTGGCTAATGATTTAATCAGTTATATCTGTGTTATGAAGCCTTCATCAAAACCCAAAAGAATTGGGTTTAGAGTACTTCTGAACTGGTGAATACCTGGAAATATTGGGGAGAATGGTGCACTTTCCCCATACCTTGTCCTTGGCTTTTCTTACATCATGCTATTCCTGAGCTATATCCTTTTATAATAAAACAATGATCTAACCTTGTAACTGGCTTCTGAGGTCAGTGTCAGGGGCGTCAGAGAGCAGTATTGTGGAACTTGAACCCCTAATTGTGGAATTTGATGCTGTCTTCTAGTAGATAATATCAGAATTGAGTAGAATTAATGGAAAACCAATTGGTGTTCAGAAAATGGCTTTTTGGTATGTAGAACTACCACTCCCAAAGTAGAACTGGTTCCCAGAACCTAAAGACATATGGTCACTGCCTTCTGTGAATATCTACATAGATGCTGTATATTAAAGAGGACACGCAAGCTGTTATAAGCTTGTATAAACCTTTAACTATAAAACTGTATAGAGATATGACTTTCTCCTTGAGAAAGATTGGAGACTATTCTAAATTGTCTAGTGTTACATATCCAATTCCTAGCATAGTGTCTGGCTCAAAAAATGTTTGCTGAGTTAATGGTCTAGTGGAGGAGACAGATATATACACAAATATAATAATAAAAGATATGGGAACAAGTGAGATAATGTTGAAAGAGATTGAAGACCACAAGTATTTTCCTTCTCCTTTAATATATTATAGCAATATGGTAGAATTCTATTGTTATATCTTTAATTTGGTCATGACAATAATAGTATTTTAGGTATAATAATGCCTGAACCACAGTATATGACTTTTAACTTTTTTAGGTGATTTTAAAATCTGAGAAAATAGGTTTTCTCATTCTGTAGTGTTGGTTGTTTCTCTGCTGTGCAAAGCATGTTAATTCAGTATCGTCTCACTTATTCATTATAATCACAACACAGTTTTGGAGGAGGTAAATGTGTCATTGCCCTCATTTTCCAAATGAAGAACTTGAGGTAAAAAGGGTTTTAACTAATGCTGTGTTTTAAAATCTGGGCTTCACTGGTAACTCAGCTGGGTAAATAGTCTACCTGTGATGCAGGAGACCCCGGTTCGATTCCTTGGTCGGGAAGATCTCCTGGAGAAGGGATAGGCTACTCACTTTAGTATTCTTGGACTTTCCTGGTGATTCAGACTGTAAAGAATCTGCCTGCAGTGTGGGAGACCTGGATTCAATCCCTGGGTTGGGAAGATCTCCTGGCAGAGAGCATGACAACTCACTTCAGTATTCTGCCTGGAGAATCCCCTTGAACAGAGGAGCCTGGTGGGCTAAAGTCCATGGGGTCACAAAGAATCGGACATGACTGAGTGACTAAGCACACAGCACATAGATATAATCTAGGCTGAACAGACAACTCATTGGCAGTCATTTTAAAATATTTATTTTTCCAACTTTTTTGAGATATAATTGACATACAGCATTATGTAAGTTCAAGGTGTACGTTGTGTTGATTTTATGTACTTAAGTACCATGAAATGATTACCACAGTATGGTTAGTTAACACAGCCATCACCTTACATAATTACTATTTCTTTTTTATGACAAGAACACAAAATCCTTAGCAACTTTCAAATATAAAATACAATATTGTTAACTATAATCACCATGTTGTACATAGCCCAAGAACTTATTCATCTTATATCCAGAATTTTGCACACCTCTGACAAGTATTTCCCCATTTCTCCCACCCCTCGGCCTCTGGAAACCACCACTCTATTCTCTGTTTCTGTAACTTTGGCTCTTTTAGCTTTCATATGTGAGGTTATACAATATTTATCTTTCTCTGTCTGACTTACTTCACTTAGCATAATGCCCTCAAGGTCCATCTGTATTGTTGCAAATGGCAGAATTTCTTTTTTTTTTTTCTCATGGCTGAGTAATATTCCATTGTTTATCCGTTCATCCATGGATGGATATTTGGGTGTTTCCATATCTTGTCTATTCTAAATAATACTTCAGTGAACATGTGAGTGCATATATCTTTTTGAGATAATGTTTTAATTACCTTCAGATAAACATTCAGGCGGGAGATTGTTGAATCATATATTAGTTCTATTTTTAAGTTTTTGAGGGTCCTCTGTACTGTTTTCCATAGTAGTTGTTAACAATATACATTTCTACCAACAGTGCACAGGAGTTCCCCTTTCCCCCACATCCTCACTCACACTTCTTATGTTTTTGATGAAAGACTTTCCAATAGATATGAGTTTATCTCAGTATGGTTTTGATTTGCATCCCCCTGATGACTAGTGATGTTGAACATTTTCCTTCATGTACTCTTTGGAGATTTGCATGTCTTTTTTTTTTTTTTTTCTAAAGTCTATTCAGTTCCTCCACACATTTTTAAAGGGATTTTAATTTATTTTACTATTGAGTTGTATGAATTCCTTGTAGTTTTTGGATGTTAACCCCTTATCAGATATATGATTTGCAATACTCTTTCTCTTTCTGTAGATTGCATTTTCATTTTGTTGATGGCTTCTTTCACTGTGCTGAGCTTTTTAGTTTCATGTAGTCTCACTTATTAATTTTTCCTTTTATTGCTTTTGATTTTGGTGTCGTGTCCAGGAAACTGTTCCCAAAACCAATGTTAAAGAGTTTTCTCCTATGTTTTCTTCTAGGAGTTTTATGGTTTCAAGCCTTATTTTTAAGTCTTTAATCCATTTAAAGTTAATTTATGTGAGTGATAGAAGAGCGATCCAATTTCATTCTTTATCTCTAAGGTACTCCCTTATCCACAGCTTTATTTTCCAAGGTCTTAATTACCTGCAATCAACTGCAGTCAGAAAATATTAAATTAAAAATTCCAGAAATAAACAATTCATAGTTTTAAATTGTATGTTGCTCTGAGTAGAGTGGTTAAATCTCATTCCATCCCACTCCATCCTGCCTTGGATATGTATTATTTCTTTGTCCAGCCTATCTTCCTGTTAGTCACCTAGTAGTCATTTCATTTATCAGATCAGTTGTCCAGTATCACAATTCTTGTGTTGAAGTAACCTTTATTTTACTTGATAATGGACCCAAAGTGCAAGAGTAGTGAAGCTGGCATTTCAAATATTCTCTTGCCTAATATATAAATTAAACTTTATCATAGGTATATATGTGTAGGAAAAAACATAGTGTCATAGTGTGTGTGTGTGTGTGTGTGTGTGTGTGTATAGGGTTTGGTACTATCTGCAGTTTCAGGTATCTATTAAGGGTCTTGGAATATGTATGTAATGGATAAGGGGACACTACTGTATTTTTTTTTTTCCCAGTATCATACAGGTTTTAGTTACTATAGCTTTATAGTATGGGTTGAAATCTAGAAGGACAGCAATGTTTTCTGGTATCAGGCTCTAGGACCTTTGGACATAGCTGATGGAATTAAGGGATGACACTGATCCAGGCTTGTCTGGTGCAAAAAGACAAATTGAGCCTATCTGATTCCACCTCTGGAGAATACTAAGAGAAAATGACAGAGTCATGTAAAGCTGAAGTTATGAGGGAACAAAAGTAATACACACAGGATAATGGACACAGGATGGGTGCCAAAGCTGGTGAAGAAGTAGAGAGACACAGGTAGGAAGAGAATAGCTGAGTCATGTGAATAGACGAGCATTTGAGGAAATAGATGTAAAGTCCTGATAGCTGCAATGGACTCAGAATAAGTCTCCAGTGTATGCTGTTCCTGAAACCAGATGTTCAGGTTTTCCTATGCCATTCCTGTAGCTTCCAGGAACTTGAATGAATTGCTGTTTTTGTAATCCTAGAGCATAGGAGAATAGTGTTTAACCATAATGCCAAGGTTTGATGATCAGCTTAGAGGTACTTCCAGTGCCAGGCTGACCCCAGGCCCAACAGAACTGGTTACCTTGATGGGAGTCCAGTATAAGGCCCAGGCAAGAAATAAAATGGCAGTGACCCATTATTCATCCTGGGATATAAAGTTGGCGTTGTGATCATGAGCATATGAGCAGAGTATGTATAGCAGAAAAGTCATGCTACCAGCCAGTGAACTTTGAGGCCTTGTTGTTCTTCCATGCCAAGAACAGTAATGTCTTCTAACCCTGTGGCAGGACTGAGATGGTTGCTAGGATCTACATGGAACCGGTTGTAACTCTCCAGTCTCATTGCATCTGTCTCTGCCTTACTCATTAAATTTTCTAGCCACACTGGCCTTTTTCAGTTTCTTAAGTGTTCTAGTTTTTTCGGCTGAAGACTTACTTTCTTCTCATTAGGAATATCTACTCATTCTTCTAGTTTTGGGTTCAATGACCCTTCCTCTGAATGCCATCCTTGAATAATAATTTTAAATACTCTAAAATAATTCTGTACCATCCCTCTACTTTTATCTTGTAGCAATTTGTAGTTTTTCCTCAGGGTACTTAACAAAATTTATAACTAAATATTTACTTGCAGTTTTATATGTTAAATGTATGTTCTCCCCACTAGACTATACCTTATAAAGGCAGGGCCTATATTTGCCATAGTAACTTCTACATCCCTAACACCTGGTACAAAATTAGACTTTAATGACACCTGATAAGTGAACACGTAAATACATGAGAATTAAAGCAGTGTATGGTAGGAAGTTGGGCAGTCCATTATTGAACCAAGTGTTTGCTTTCCTTCCATACAACACCATTATGGTTACCTAATGATAATTTTCTTCTTACTACAAAACTGTATTATATATTCGGTGATTTTAATCTCTCTAAATGCCTTTTTTTAGAGCATCTAATCAAGGAAATTTCTTTTCTTGGGTGAATGTCTTATTTTTTTTTAATTTCTTGATGTTATGTGACTGACATATATTGAATGATACTATTAATAAGAGTCTTAAATAGTTGCCTTTAAAATAACTTTTCAAAAAGCTTTCCAAAAGAAAGTCACAGAATACACAATGTCATTTATAAATGATGTCACTCTTTCCTTGAAAAATTCTGCATTTTTTCATTTCAGTAAGAAATCTGAGTATCATGACATTTTTTTTTCTTCTAGAATGAGAGTTTCTTCCTGATAGCCTAGTTTATGCTGGCCTTATAGAATGTATCATGTCAAAAATAATCTTATCTGTTTTTTATATCAGATTCTAAAGCAAATTCACAGTTGGATCCAGCAGAAGGGAAGGCAGCACTGTCAAAGAAACAGATGTTGGCATTGTAAAAGCAGATGCTCTATGTTTAATTTTACATGCCAAAAATTCTATTATTAAAATTCAACATCTGTCTTTTTAGAGAAATTACTATGGCTCAACCAGGTTGAAAGTAAGCCTTAGTATTCAATTACAGGAATTCTGTGACTCAGAATGCTATATGTTTGAAAATCAAGCAAGTAAACCAGATAAGAACCTCTTCTAAAAGTAGAAGGCCTTCCAGTGATGTATGCAAGTAGCTTCCAACAGGAAAATTTCTCATACGAATTGCATCTAATTTCTGCTCCCTGAACACTCCCTCTCCCTTGAAGAACCTGGCAATGTCAGGGACTGGTATGAGACTACCCACTAGAAGGAAGACAAGGAAGCTTTTGCATCTGAGGAACTGAAGTCTGAGCTCAGGAGTGTTCCTGGAGAGACTTTTGATCAGTAATGAAGGGAAACCTATCTAAGCCTGGGCTTTGAAATCCTGCATCCTTGATAAGGTCAAAGATACAGAGCTGGTTGCCCTAGGAACCTAATTAAAGCCCTGCTTCTCTGAGAGAAATTAAACATTGGCAGGAAGGAAGGCACCAGCAGCTGTCAGGAAGCCATTTCTTCAAGGACAGCCACACCTTGACAGCACTTTAAGAGTGTTCTCCTCATCTGCTCTGTGAACTCCTAAAAATCAGTCCTTTCATCTCTGATTTGACAGCTGGCCCTGAACAACTTAGTCTCTGCTGCTTTTCCCATGTAGGAAACTGTGTTTATGCACAGGCCTTCTCATTTGTGGCAACTCAAAGTTGCAGTGATTGGACAATGAAGCAAAGGATGGCCCATTCATTAGGAGGGTGGTGGAGGGGAAGCACCATGTTAAGCAAGGAACCTGTTTCCAGTGTCATATATTTCTAAATTAGATGGTTGGAGTTTCAGTGCAGCTTTTAACTTGACTTTTAAGGGAGAGGGTTGGAGAATCCACTTAAACCCACAGAAACTGGATGGCAGAGGGCATGTAGGCACTAAATATACATGGCTATGTTTTCAGAGATTCTGAAGTCTTGGAAGAAAAGGTGTAATACCTGTAGGTTTCCATAATATTTCCCAACATGGGTTCTGTAAGTCCACTGCAATTCTCATTGGGAAACGCCAGGAAGAAATTGCTTTTAACTGTGGATTTGGCATCTAGATATTGATGCCTGTAAGAAGGATTTGGGTTTGACAATGACTAGGGGATGAAAAAATCCACAAGGGAATTTTCTGAGCACAAAAGAGAAATAAAAAACTTGTTAGGAAAGGCAGAGAAAAAATATATTTCTACTATAAGAAACCATCAAATAAACACTCCTGGCTGAAGACTGAATTTGAATGCTGAGAAGTCCAAACTCTATAAATATGCAAGATTCTCATGTATCAGTACTTGAAAGACATTTGCTCGGTAATGACAGTAGTGGGGAGACATCTCTCTCAGGACCACTGGGAGGGTCTTAATAAGAAATTTGTAGCTGTCCAGGATAGTATCTGTTACATAATGCTGAGATCAGCATTAAAAGCAATAAATAAAAAACAAATAAAATACTATCCTGCAGCCACTTATTTTAGCACTTTATTTATTTATTGGAGAAGGAAATGACAACTCACTCCAGTATTCTTGCCTAGAGAGAATTTCATGGACAGAGGTGGGCTACAGTACCTGGGATCACAGAGCTGAACACAACTGAGCGACTAACACACACGTTTATTTGTATTTTGGCTGTGTTGGGTCTTCATTGCTGCGTAGGCTTTTCTCTAGTTGGAGACAGCAGAGGCTACTTTCTGGTTGTGGTGTGCAGGCTTCTCACTGTGGGGGCTTCTCTTGTTGCGGATCACAGGTGTGTGGGCTTAGAAGTTGTTGCTCCCAAGCTCTAGAGCTCAAGCTCAATAGTTGTGGTGCATGGACTTATTTGTCTTGCAGCATGTGGCATCTTCTTGGACCAGGGATCAAACCCATGTCCCATGCATTGGCAGGTGGATTCTAACCACTGGACCACCAGGGAAGCCCTAGCACTTAATATTTTAAAGCTCCCCTTTTGGCATATATGTGCTGAGAGTCAGGGTAAGTTTGCTCTAGCATGCTGGCTTTATGTAGAAATGACTTTGACCTCTTTAAAGTGCAACTGATTCTTTCATTCAGCTTCAACTTTAGGAGCTGGAGTAAATTGAGATAGAGTGACAACACCAATATTTTCTCTAATATATAAAGAAAAATAACACAGACGCCAGAAATGTACATTGTTCTTTGATCCTTCCAAAGGATGAGGACTCTGACAATCTGCTCTGATTTCCTCTGATGCAATGGGATGCTGTGGAAGGAGTACTTAGATCTTCCTGAGTGAATGAGAGAAGGCTTCACAGACCTGCTATTTTGGTTGAGATCTAAAAGGTGAGAAAAATTTCGCTGAAGGTGTGAAATAGAGAGACATAGGCAAGGTGTGGTATGTCCGGGTACCTACGACTTCCTTTCCTGTCTTTGTTCCTTGCAATTCGCTTTTTATCCAGTGGCCAAAGTGTTCTTTTTAAAACATAAAAATCCAGTTACATCAATCCTTTGCCGAGTACCCCCTTTTGACTTCACAGTGCCAAACCTCTTCTTTCTCCTGGTCTATTCCTCCTCTCTGTTACTTTTCAGACACTTTGGCCTCCTTTCTGTTTCTTGAACCTTTCTCCTCAGTCTTTACCCTTATTCCCTCTGCTAGAATGTTCTCCCTCCAGACTTTGAAAAGTTGGTTTCTTATTATTCAAGCCTTTCTTGAACACCTTCCCAATCTAGTTACTCCTATAACAGTCTTCTGACTTACTTTATTCATAACATTTATCCCTCTCTGAATTTATTAATTTGGTACTTACTGTCTCACTAAAGAGAATATAAGTACCATGAGACAAGGGACATCATCATCTAGCTTCAGTAATTTTCTTGTTCTTAAGACAGAATTGTCACCCATGGGAGATGTTCCACTAACACTTATTGAATAGACAAGTGAAGAATGAAGGGATAAATATTTTTGTAAAGTTGAAAAATAATGTTAGAAAATAAAGCTTGAGAGGTAGATAGACTTCAGATAATTAGGACTATATACTATGTTAGGAACTTTAAATTTTATTTTAGAAGTGTGTAAAAGGCATTGAATAACTTTGAGAAGGACGTCAGCATTCAGAATTCCCATTTAATAATATTGTTTGGCTTCTTGTGGAAGGATGGATTGATGAAGAAGGCTGAAAAATAAGGAAGTGAGTTAGACATACGTTCCAATATACTTTGACATAAAGGTGGTCAAGGGAGGAAGCTTTGCATGGTGATCAATTGTGTGAGTTGTGAAGTCACACTGCATGGGTTTGAATAATGGCTCCCTATTTTTTCTTTTGTGAAATTGTGGCAAATTACTCAGAGCCTCTGAACCATTTATGAAAATTTGCCTTTCAGGTCTTTGACTGCAGGGAGAGTAACAGCCTCAGCTTCTGTGCTCTGAAATCTATCACTGCATTTCCACCAAGGCCACATTCCCCTGGGCTGCTTTTAGCTAGTAACTGTGTGTGGTGGGGAAACTAAGGCAGGTCCTTTGCTGGGAGCTGTGGGACACCTCTGAACAGTGAATTTACCTTGAGGACTCCCCATTGGCTTTTCAAAACATCTTTTAGGACTGCACTGTGCTCTAAGGAGTTTCTACTCAACCTTTCTTCCCTCTCTTCCTCCCTCCTTCACATAGGTTTACCTGCATCTTGGTCAGAGTCCTCTCCCAGCATCCTCTGACTTGCATCCACCTTCCCCTCACAGGAGTTTTCCCCAATAATCTCTTGCTAATCCTACCTGCTTCTTGGGGACCTGAACTGACACACTTTTTAGTATTAATTCCCCGCTGTTGTTTTTGTCATTTGAAAAGCAGTTTTAAAGAGAATAGAGGAAACCTGGTGATAGCCTGGATGTTTGTAATAAATCAGAAGGAAGCATGCACCCCCAGGTTTTTGATCGCGTGATCTTAAGTGAGGCAAAGATACTTCCTGGCACAGACAAGGAATACAGAACTATGAGGAAAAAGGGAATAAAAATGGATTCTGTTTGGACATGTTACTCTTGATATCCCTCTAAGACATCTTGACTAAATGCCCAGTTGGTCATGGATCTGGAGCTCAGAGAAGATGTGGGCTAGAGCCTGTGAGGAGTGTGTTATCAGCGTGTGAGTACAAGCCACGGGAATGGATGAGACCCCGAAGAAAGCAGGAGTTGCTTTAGGGAGCAGCAGTCCTTAGTGTGCGGTGAAGGAGGGGTCAGCAAAGAAGAGAGAGCAGACAGTTGATTAGAAAGCTGCAATTAAGTTTAAGAATAGAAATATGGACTAATGCAATAGCATAGAAAATGCAGGAAATGGCATTAATCTGTGTAATATGTTTTTATGTGACAGTACAGTGGAGTTGGAAAGATTGTAGGAATCTGGAAAAATATAAATCAAATTCATACCTAACATAAACCCAAATATATGTATAAGTAGATAAAGTATAAAAGTCAAACAAAAAAGTCTAGATTATTGTATACCAAGTTTTGATTAGAGTTGAGAAAAATTACTAAATTTTGGAGAGTTGATACTGTTCCATGTATCACATGAAAAAAATATCATATTCAATTAAACAAACATTTAAGCTATTTGTAAGGTTAAAATAAATGTAACAAAAGCAAAAATGGAAATCAAGATTTAAAAATATTTAGAAAATTTACAAATCTTTAAAAATACAGTTTAAAAACAGAACATTTAGAAATATTAGTTGAATGAGACAAAGGATTCATACCAACATTATTCTATAAAGTGTGAAAATTCAATAAATAAATTGGCAAAAGACATAATTGAAAAAAATAGATACAACTATAAGCAAGCATATGGATGATTTCTACCTCATTAGTGATGAAACATATGGAGATGAAACTCTTTAT
Source organism: Cervus canadensis (assembly GCF_019320065.1). Lineage (NCBI taxonomy): Eukaryota > Metazoa > Chordata > Mammalia > Artiodactyla > Cervidae > Cervus > Cervus canadensis. The sequence goes on from NC_057415.1 coordinate 24,373,830, forward strand.
TTATCCAGGTATAAAAATTAAAAATGTTTGGAGGTACAACTTTATACTTGTGAAAAAAACAAAATGGAAAATAACTTGCTAATCATTGTAGATTCCTTTGGTTATTTCATTCCTCGTGTTTCTCATATTTTATCAATCATTAAATGTCTTTACTAATTTAGCAAATGTTAAATAGCATTGTGTGCTGGATATTGCTCTAGGGACTAAAGATAAGTGGTGGATAAGATAAGGTCTTTCTTCATATCACTCTTTAGAATATCCTCTCCTTTTTCTCTCATTAGTTTTGCCTTAAGAGTTTAGTCATCCTTTATTTCTTGCTTATGGTGATAATATTCTGAATCTACTGGTTCCACCTTTTCTCAATCAGTTTTTTACCTTGATAACAAAGTGATTTTTTTAAACAAAATTTTTTGTGAACTTCATTTTATATATGTATCAAAGAGTACATAAAATATGAAGTTTATATTTGATTTTAATTTGCATTTTATTATTACTAATGAAGAAGAGCATTTTTTTTTTTTAATGATTAGGGGTCATTTGTGTTTTCTTTTCTATGAAATGCTTGTTCAAGTCTTTTCCTCCTCCTTTTGGCCAGTTTATTTGTCTTTATCATAACAATTTGGAGATTTTATAATCTATACCTACTAATCCTTTGGTACCTGAGTGTTTGTGCATGTGTGTATGTGCATTTGTGTAAACTCCATCCCCCCACCCTGCAAGCACATACATAAATGTTTTTCTTCCGATTAGCAGTTCTTAATTTTAACATCATCAAACTTACTAATCTTTGCCTTAATAGTTGTTTGTGCTTGTTGAGTCTTTTTATGAAATATTTTCCTAGTGCACATTTATGAAGATATTTTCCTAGATTATTTCAAAGTATTCTATGAGTTTAGTTTTTACCTTTATTTTTAATTTTCTAGGAATTTAATTTTATATATGATGTGTGGTAGAGATCCATTTTCTTTTTTTTTTTTCGTATAGATAAGCAATTGTCATAAAACCATTTGTTAGGAAGTCTATACTTTTCCTACTGCTTTATAGTACTATCTTTGTGATAAATCAGTTTCCGTATACATGTGGGTCTATTTGGGTGCTCCATATTTCACTGGTCTATTTTACTTATGATCCACCAAACTGACTTAATAACCATAGCTTTAAAATAAAGTATTGGTCAGTAGGGCAAATCCTCCAACATTATTTTCTTCTGAGGAATATTTTGTGTAATTTGACTGTTTGCTCTTTCACATGAATTTTAGAATCAGCTTGCCAAGTTTTGTGAGAAGAAAAATTCTATTGGGATTCTGATTGGAATTGCATTAAATGTGTAGATCAAGTTGAGAGAATCGACAGCTTTATGATTTTGAATCTCTCTATCCAAGAACATGGTTTATCACTCTATTTGGGTTGGATTTTTTAACAGCTTTTAATAAAAGTTTTATAGTTCTATCTATAAAAATAGTGCACATCTTTTGTTAGATTTATTCCTAGATATCTTTTATTTTTGTTGCTATAATAAGTGGTTATATTTTTAAAGTTACATTTTCAAAGAAAATTTCAAACTGTTGCTGATGTCCAGAAATGCAATTTGTGTGTGTGTGTATTTTATGTTCAACAACATCTTCAACACTGTTAAAATCTTTTAGAATTTCCAAATGTCTGTCTGTAGTTTCTTCTTAGGGTTTCTGCCCAGCCAACTACAGCATTTCCAAGTATTAGCAATATCTGGTTTATTCATTTCTTATCCTTGTAACTTTCATTTGTTTTCCCTTAAGCTCTGTGTTAAAGAATTTCTAATACAATGCTGCAGAGAATTAGTTCTAGCAGATATCTTTTATTTTACAGTATTGGGAATGCTTTCAACATTTCACCATTATGTTTGATGTTTATAGTAGGTTTTGGTAGTTACCCTCTGTTCAGGTTAAGAAATATTATTTCTAGCCTTGCCTTCTATGTTTTTTTGATATCATGAAAAGATAGTACATTTTATCAAAAATGATTTTCTCATCTACCGAGATTATCATGTCATTTTTCTGCTTTAATATATTCATGGTGTATATAGTCAATATATTTTTTGTTTTCTAATTTAAAATTAACTTGCAGTGTTGAATTTAGTAAACCAATTTGGTCACAATTTAATCTTCTTAAAACGTTATTGGATTTGATTTACTAAGGTTTAAAATTATTTTTTGTCTATGTTCATGGATGAAATTAACTATTATTTAATCTTCTGGTTCTGTCTTTGTTAGGTCATAATAGCCCCATAAAGTGAATTGAGGAATTTTCTCTTCTACTTTATGGATGAATTTGTATAAAATTGGAATGCCTGTCTTTGAATGTTTGATAGTGTTACCTTAATTTTTATCTGAACTTCCTGTTTTCTTGATAAGAAGATTTCAGTTCATTCATTTTCTTTAATTGATTAGGCCTTTTGGGATGTTCTATTTCTTCTGTAATCAGTTATGTCATATTTTTTAGGCATTTTTTTATTTCATGTTTTTAAAATTCAGTTGTTCATAATGTCTAATCTGTTTAATTTCTGAAACATCTGTGGATTATCTACTTTTTCATTGCTAGTATTTTTACTTTGATTTCTCCTACATGCTCTAATTTTCTCTTTATTACTCTTGCTTCTCTCTTTTTAAATAAACTAACACTTGCTTTGTTGATCTTTTTATTCCATATTTGGTTGCCATTTCATTATTTTCTGCTCTAACCTTTCTTTCTTTCTCTATGCTTGCTTTGGCTTTATTTTGATGATAATTTTTAATGTGTTACTTTGCATGCTTAGATCATTGATTTTTGAAAAGTTTTTCCCTAATGAAAGCAATTAAGGCTTCGTATTTCTATGTGCTACTTAGTTGCATTCAACAAACTGTAGCTTGTCATATTTTCATTGTTCAATTATAAGTATTTTTAAATTTCTATTATGATTTCTTCTTTGACCTATCAGTCATTTAGAGGAATGCTTTTGAATTTCCATGACTGTGTAAGATTGAAGAGCCATATGTTTACAATTGATTTTAACATTTGTTGCACTGGGTTCAGAAAACATGTCCAATTGACACAGTTCTCTGAATTTATTGGGTTTTGTTTACACATGTGGCATAGTAGTTGGTCATTCTTCAGAATTATTTCTTCTATGCTTGAAAAAATGTGAAGTCTGCAGTTTCTCTTTGGAAGGCTTTCTCTTCCAATTGTTGAGAGACATAATAAAGTTTCTTAGTATGCTGAAATAAATGGCTTATTTTAGGGTTGGGGCAAGGAAAATATGACATGGACTTGTATCATTGTGTAGTGCCAGAGAGTAAGAAAGTACTCAAAAAACAAGAGGATAGGACCATGTTAATGGGTCAACCTGAAAGAGCTCCCAAAGGCCAAACCAGAATATTTTGAGCAAAAAAATATTAATAGATAATGTGTATTGCATTATAACCCAAAGTATAAAGTCAATCTGTGTGAGTATAAACTGATACAAATAAATCATTGAAAAAAATAAACAGGAGAAACAAGTCTTATTATGTGCCAAGCACAGGTATGGACATTGCAGATATGTCAGTGAAAAAAGCAGAAAAAATTATTTTTTTCATTATGCCTATATTATGGTACAAGAAGAAAGACAATTTTAAAAATAAGTAAATTTCATAGACTTTGGGGAGGTGACAGCTTCTAGGTTGATAAATAAAACTAAAGAAGAAAGGGAATGCTGTTGAATTTTTATCAATAAATATATAAGACATCATTTCAAGGTGACTTTTGAGCAAACACAGGGCAGGAGTGGAAGAGTTATGTAAGCATCTAGGGAAAGGGTGTTTCAGGGTTAGAAAATAGAAAAGCTTTGAGGCAAGAGTATGCCTAGGTGTTCAAGGGCAAGCAAGTAGGTTGTAGCTGGAGTAGAATGACCAAGGGAAAGGGTAGGAGATGAGATTAAAGAAGTATATTAATTTCCTAGGGCTGCCATAGTATAGTACCACAAACATTTTTTTCATCCAGTTTTTATTGAGATATAATTGACATACAGTTCTGTGTATGTTTAAGATATACAGCATAATATTTGACTCTCTTACTTTGTGACATTATTATCACAATAAGTTTAGTGAATATCCATAACCTCATATGGATGCAAAACTAAAGAAAATAGAAAATGATTTTTGTATGTGTGATGAGAACACATAGGACTTACTCTTAACAACTTGCAGATATAATACTCAGCAATGTTAACTGTATTTATCATGTTGTGCATTACATCAGTAATGTACTGGGAGTTCTGTACCTTTTGACTGCCTTCATCCAATTCCCCCTCCCCTCTTCCTCTATTTCTGGTAACCACAAATCTGATCTGTTTTCTGAGTTTGTTTGAAGTGAAGATTCACAATGTTGTGTTAGTTCCTGTTATACAACCCAGTGATTTCTTTCTATACATTTCAAAATTATCTGTATGATAAATATAGTTGTGATATGTCATACAAAGATATTACTTATTGATTATATTCCCCACCCTGTACATTTCATACTCATGATTCAGTTATTTTGCAACTATAAGTTTGTAACTGTTAATCTCCCTAATCTATTTCTTTCTTCCCCACAACCCCCGTCCTCTGGCAGACACTTGTTTGTTCTATTTATCTTTAACTCTGTTTTTGTTTTTTTTTTGTTCATTTGTTTTATTTTTTAGATTCCCAATATAAATGGAGTCATATAATATTTCTCATAATCATTCCACTTAGCATAAAATCCACTAGGTCCATCCATGTTATCACAAAGAGAAAAATTTCATTATTTTTTATGGCTGAGTAACAATTCCATTTTATATAGGTATATATCACATCTTTTTATTCATTCATCTAGTGATAGGCACTTAGGTGGCTTTGATATCTTGGATGTCTGTTTCCGGTTAGGCAAGTTTTTGGCTGTTACGTCTTCAGATATGTTCTTTGCCTCTTTCTTTCTCTTCTCCTCCTGGGATTCTTATATTTTGAGTGTTAATATGCTTGATATTGTCTTAGAAGTCTTTTCAGCTGTCCTCATTTCCTTTTATTATTTTTTTCTATAATGCTTTCAGTGATTTCCGCTAGTTTTGTCTTTCAGCTCTCTGATCTGTTCCTCTATCATCTAATCTACTTGGTATTTTTTAGCCCTAGTTTTTATTTGTTTTCTAACTTTTTAAATACTTCTTACTGTGTTCATCCATTTTCCCCCTGTATTCTTTGACCATTACATTTAACTCTTTGTCAGGTAGCTTGATTATCTCCACTTCACTTAGTTCTTCTGAGGTATTATCCTGTTCCTTAATTAGGAACATACTCCTCTGTAGTTTCATTTTGCCCAGTTTGCTGTTTTTATTTCTAGGTATTTGATAGGTTGGTTATGTTTCCTGACTTTGGGAGAGTGGCCTTTTATAGGTGATGTCATATGTGCCCCCTCAGTGCACTCCCCTGTTGTTACCAGAGCTGTATACTCTAGGGGTACACTCTGTTTGAGCTGAGTGAATCCTTCTGTTGTGGTAGGCTGACTATTGCATACTGTCTTGTAGGCATGGCTGGCCCCTAGTCTTGTTAGATGGTTGCCAGGCCCTGCCTTGTGTGGAGGCAGGTGCTTGTGAGTGGGGCCAGGTCACAGGGCTAATGGCTGTGGGCCCCCAGGGGTCCCAGGGCTAGTACTGGCCTATTGGTGGGTGGAGTCAGGTTCTAGAATCAGTGATTGCTGGGCTGGGGGTCTTAGATCTAATGTCAGACTGCTGGTGGGTGAGGCAAGTTTCAAACATGGCTGTGTGCAAAGTCTGAGGTGTCCCAGAGCTGATATAGTCATGCTTATGAGTCGGGGTGCATCCTGGGGCAACTGGCTGAGGGGTCCACAGTATCTTAAAGCTGGTGTAGACCTGCTGGTGATTGGGGCCAGGCCGAGGGGTCCCGGAGCTAGCGCTGGATCACTGGTAGGCTGAGCCAGGTTCCCAGAGTTTTGACTACTGGTGCCTTTGGGGGCCCATGAGCTGGGTGGGTAGAGTCAATTCTTAACATGGCTGGTGTGTCATCCAGCATGTTCCACAGCTGGTTTTGGCCTGCTCTTGGATGGGATCAGGACCTCGGGGGTCATGGGGCTGGTGCCCACCCAGTGGTATGTGAGTTTTGGGTCCTGGGGTGGTGTCTACGCACTGGTGGATGAGGTCAGGTCCTGCGCCTAGTACCAGCCACTGGTCACTGGAGCCAGGACCCAGGGCCTCTGGATGCAGGGCCCTGTATTTTTCGAGTTGGTGCCAGCATATTGATATGTGAGGCTGAGTCCTGGACCTTCTGGTGGACAGGCCTGAGTCCTGGGGTATCTGCAGCCTGAGGAGTCCTTATGCAGCAGGACTGCTGGTGGGTGGGGCTGTGTCTCTGCTGGGCTCTCTGTTTGGTCTGAAGTGTCCCAGTATTGGTGCTGATAAGCTGATGGGTGAGACTGGGTCCCTGCATAACCAGGAGAGAGGATTACAAATGGTGCTTGCCAACACCAGTGTCCATGCTGTAGAAGGAGCTCCTCCAAAAGGCTGTTGTTAGTGTTTGTACCCCCAGGTCCAGCCCCAACTGCCTTCTACTTCCCTGGTATACTCTGCAAGATCATCAGGTGAGTCTGGCCTAGGTGCCTTTCAGATCACTGCTTCTGCCCCAGACCCCCAGAGTGTGCAAGATTTTGTTGTTGTTGTTCAGTTGCCCAGTCATGTCTGACTCTTTGTGACCCCACAAACTGCAGCACGTTAGGCCTCCCTGTCCCTCACCATCTCCTGGAGTTTGCCCAAGTTCATTGCAGCAGTGATGCTGTCCAGCCATCTCATCCTCTGATGCCCTCTTCTCCTGCCCTCAATCTTTCTCAGAGTCAGGGACTTTTCCAATGAGTCATCTGTTTGCATCAGATGGCCAAAATTACTGGAGCTTCAGCTTCAGCATTAGTCCTTCCAGTGAATATTCAGGGTTGATCTCCCTTGAGATTGACTGTGTGTGCCATTTAAGAGCAGTCTCTAGTTCCCACAGCCCGCTGGGTCTTCCAGAAGTAAATAATACTGGATTTAAAGCCAAACAATCTGGGAGCTCCTATTCCCAGGGCATGATGCCTGGCTGGAGAGCCTAACGTGGGGCTCTGACTACTTCTTGGGGAGAGTCTCTTGTAATTGTAATTATCTCCTCTTTGTGGTGACCCATCCAAGAGTTTAGGGCTTGACTATACTGCTTTTCCACTCCTCTTACCTGTCCCATTGTGGTTCCTTCTTTATATCTTTAGTTGTAGAAGATCTTTTCTGCTAATCTTCCAGTTTTTCTCATCAATAGTTTTCTCTGTAAATAGTAATTTTGATGTGCCCCTGGGAGGAAGTGAGCTCAGGGTCTTCCTACTCTACCATCTTGGTTATTCTCCATCACAAAGTTATTTAAAGAGTGGCTCAAATCAACCTAAATGTATTCTCTCAAAGTTCTGGAGGTTAAAAGTCTGAAATATAGGTGTTGGCAGGTTGATTCCTTCTGGGAGTTCTGTGGGAATTTGTTCATGCCTCTCTCTTAGCTTTTAGTTCAGTTCACTTCAGCTGCTCAGTCATGTCCGACTCTTTGAGACCCATGAACCGCAGCATGCTAGGTCTCTCTGTCCATCACCAACCCCTGGAGTCCACCCAAACCCATGTCCATTGTGTCAGTGATACCATCCAACCATCTCATCCTCTGTCATCCCCTTCTCCTCCGGCTCTCAGTTTTCCCCAGAATCAGGGTCTTTTCAAATGAGTCAGCTCTCTGCATCAGGTGGCCAAAGTATTGGAGTCTCAGCTTCAACATCGGTCCCTCCAATGAACACCCAGGACTGATCTCCTTTAGGATGGACTGGTTAGATCTCCTTGCAGTCCAAGGGGCTCTCAAGAGTCTTCTCCAACACAATTCAAAAGCATCAATTCTGTGCTCAGCTTTCTTTATAGTCCAACTCTCACATCCATCTATGACTACTGGAAAAACCATAGCTCTGACTAGACGGACCTTTGTTGGCAAAGTAATGTCTCTGCTTTTTAATAAGCTGTCTAGGTTGGTCATAGCTTTTCTCCCAAGGAGCAAGCGTCTTTTAATTTCATGGCTGCAATCACCATCCACAGTGATTTTGGAGCCCAGAAAAATAAAGTCAGCCACTGTTTCCACTGTTTCCCCATCTATTTGCCACGAAGTGATGGGAGCTCAGGTGGTTGCTAGCAATTCTAGACATTCCTTAGTTTGCAGATGCATTGAGCCAATTTCTTCCTTCTTGGCATTATTTCTCCACCACCCACTACCCCTTGTGTGTCTGTGTTTTTTCTCTTTTTCCCTTCTTATAAGGAAAGTCATTAAGGTCTACCCTAATGCAGTCTAATCTCATCCTGACTAGTTATATCTGAAAAGACTTTATTTCTAAATAAGGTCAGATTCTGAAGTTCTAGATGAACTTGATTTGAAGGGGAAAACTGTATAACCCACTCTAAGAAATAACATGGGCCAAAATCATTTTAGTCTCTGTAGGCCATGCTACATGAGTATTTCTGAGCTGTGGTGTTGGAGAAGACTCTTGAGAGTCCCTTGGACAGCAAGGAGATCAAACCAGTTAATACTAAAGGAAATCAATCCTGAATATTCATTGGAAGGACTGATGCTGAAGCTCCAATACTTTGGCTATCTGATGCAAAGAACCAACTCATTAGAAAAGACCCTGATGCTGGGAGAAAGATCGAAGGCTGGAGGAGAAGGGGATGGCAGAGGATTAGATGGTTGTATGGCATCACTGACTCAATGAACATGAACTTAAGCAAGCTCCAGGAGATGGTGAAGGACAGGAAGCCTGGTGTGCTGCAGTCCTTGGGGTCACAGAGTTGGACGTGATTGAGTTACTGAAAAACAAGGCCATAGTAACATGTTTGACTTTTGCATCTTGAGGTAGATGGGAAGCTATATGAAGACTTTGAGCCAAGAAGTGACATGATATGTTTTAAAAGAATTACCCTGGCTGCTGCATCTAAAACATACTATAAGGAGCAGTGTGGGAAGAGGGGAGACTATCCGGGAAGCTATTGCCTCTCATTATTATTAAAATAATTCAGATGCCAGAAGATCATGCTTATTTGTTATTTTTTTAATTTTTTTGTTTAACTGGAGTAAATATAATCACTTTACAATGTTGTGTTCATTTCTGCTGTACAATGAAGTGAATCAGCTCCATGATTGTCTTGGGTTAGAGAGAGACCAAGGAAGTAGAAAGTGTTATATTCTGTTTTCAAAGTAGATCCAGCAGAATATTCTAATGAATTGGAGGTGGCATGGGAGAAAAAGAGAGGAGTAAAGGTTACTCAAGATGTTTTACTTAATCTTGAGGTAAAGTAGTTGCCATTGCCTTGAGATAAGAAAAGCTGTGGGGTGGGGCAAGTTTTAGGGGAAATATTGGATGATTCATTTTTGCTATAATTTCAGATGCCAGTTTGATATGGAAAGTAATGTGTCCATTAGGTATCTAACTATATAAGTCACAGTGCAGTGAGGAAGACTTGGAAAGAGACGTAAAAATGAGAGTCCTCAATATATAGATATCAATTTAAATCTATGTGATTGGATGTATTCACCAAAGGAGTGAGAATAGAAAAGAGGCCAGAGACTGAATCTTAGGCCACTTTAACAAGATCAGAGATCAGTAAGAATTACCAGAAGGAGCCACTGGTGAGGGAATATGAAAATCAGAAGAGTGGGGTGTCCTGTTATCCAAGTGAAAAAAGTGTTTTAACGAAGAGGAAATTATCAACTCTGAAGTGCTGGGAGAAATATCAGGGGGACCAAACACTAAACATTGAATTAGCAATGAGGGGGGCCATTAGTGACCTTCATAAAAACATATTTAGTAGAATGGTGGGCATGAATGCCAGTTAATAAAGCCATGAAAAAATAGCAGAGAGGAATTTATGAGAATGGAGAACTTGGTAAAAAAAATGTTGCTATAGAGCAATGGCACAGGAGGCTGTGATCAAGACTATCCCCAAGAAAAAGAAATGCAAAAAGGCAAAATGGTTGTCTGAGGAGGCCTTACAAATAGCTGTGAAAAGAAGAGATGTGAAAGGGAAAGGAGAAAAGGAGAGAAATACCCATTTGAATGCAGAGTTCCAAAGAATAGCAAGAAGAGATAAGAAAGCCTTCCTTAGTGATCAATGCAAAGAAATAGAGGAAAGCAATAGCATGGGAAAGACTAGAGATATCTTCAGGAAAATTAGAGATACCAATGAAACATTTCATGCAAAGAGGGGCTCAATAACAGACAGAAATGGTATGGACTTAACAGAAGCAGAAGATACTAATTAAGAAGAGGTGGCAAGAATACACAGAACTATACAAAAAAAATCATCATGACCCAGATAACCGTGGTGGTGTGATACTCACCTAGAGGCAGACATCCTGGAATGTGAAGTCAAGTGGGCCTTAGGAAGCATCACTATGAACAAAGCTAGTGGAGGTGATGGAATTCCAGTTGAGCTATTTCAAATCCTAAAATATGATGCTGTGAAAGTACTGCACTCAATAGGTCAGCAAATTTGGAAAACTCAGCAGTGGCCACAGGACTGGAAAAGTCAGTTTTCATTCCAATCCCAAAGAAAGGCAATGCCAAAGAATGCCCAAACTACCGCACAATTGCACTCATCTTACATGATAGAAAAGTAATGCTCAAAATTCTCCAAGCCAGGCTTCAACAGTATGTGAACTGTGAACTTCCAGATGTTCAAGCTGGATTTAGAAAAGGCAGAGGAACCAGAGATCAAATTGCCAACGTCCATTGGATCATCAAAAAAGCAAGAAAATTCCAAAGAAACATCTACTTCTGCTTTATTGATTATGCCAAACCATTTGACTGTGAGGATCACAACAAACTGTGGAAACTTCTTCAAGAAATGGGAATACCAGACCACCTGACCTGCCTCCTGAGAAATCTATATGCAGGTCAAGAAGGAACAGTTAAAAGTGGACATGGAACAACAGACTGGTTCCAAATTGGGAAAGGCTGTATACTGTCACCCTGCTTATTTAACTTACATGCAGAGTACATCATGAGAAACGCTGGGCTGGAAGAAGCACAAGCTGGAATCAAGATTGTCAGGAGAAATGTCAATAACCTCAGATATGCAGATGACACAGAACTTATGGCAGAAAGTGAAGAGGAACTAAAAAGCCTCTTGATGAAAGTGAAAGAGGAGAGTGAAAAAGTTGGCTTATAACTCAATGTTCAGAAAACTAAGATCATGGCATCTGGTCCTGTCACTTCATGGCAAATAGATGGGGAAACAATGGAAACAGTGACAGTCTTTATTTATTTATTTTTTTTGTGCTCCAAAATCACTGCAGATGGTGACTGCAGCCATGAAATTAAAAGACATTTGCTCCTTGGAAGAAAAGTTATGACCAAACTAGATAGCATATTAAAAGGCAGAGATGTTACTTTGCCAACAAAGACCCGTCTAGTCAAAGCTATGGTTTTTCCAGTAGTCATATATGGCTGTTGAAAGGTTTTTGCTGAATGTTAAGATGCGGGATTCTCGGCCTCCGGAGGAGACGAATTCAGTCCGGGGCCAGAGATGAGGCTGGATCGCTCAGAGCTTTTGTGTAATAAAGTTTTATTAAAGTATAAAGGAGGTAGAGAAAGCTTCTGACATAGGCATCGGAAGGGGGCAAAAGAGTACCCCCCTCCTAGTCTTTAGCTGTAAGTTATATAGTCACTCACAGTCTGTTAATAAAAAGAAAGGAATGTCTTAGAATTTAGAACAGTACCAGATAATTCATCCCTGGCCATAAAACGATTGACTTGAATCTTGTAGAAGGGCAGATTACCAACAAATAGTTTCGTTTACATAGTTTAAGGGAACAATACCTGAGTAAGTAGGTTGGGCCATTTGGCGGAACCAACTTGAACATAGAGTCTGGGGTACATTAACATATCTTAAGACAACATTTCCATAAGAAAGAGAAATGTATTGGTTAACTCAAGGTTTGAGAGTAGTTAGCTTCAGGTGAAACCAGGTGTCATGGCTACACAGCATTTTAAGAGAAACCTCCTTTTAAATTTGTATAGAGAAGAAAAAATATCGCTGGTTTTTTTCCTCCTGCCGCTTAAGAGAGATAAAAATGTCTGGCACTTGCAGCCTCTTTCCTCCGTTTGGAGACCCCTGGCCTTCCTGCCTATTACCCTCTCACTGTGAGAGTTGGACTATAAAGAAAGCTGAGCACCGAAGAATTGATGCTTTTGAACAGTGGCATTGGAAAAGACTCTTGAGAGCCCCTTGGACTGCAAGGAGATCTAACCAGTCCATCCTAAAGGAAATCAGTCCTGATTGTTCATTGGAAGGACTGATGCTGAAGTTAAAACTCCAATACTTTGGCCACCTGATGCGAAGAGATGACTCATTGGAAAAGACCCTGATGCTGGGAAAGATGGAAGGTGGGAGGAGAAGGGGAAGGCAGAGGATGAGATGGTTGGATGGCATCACTGACTCAATGGAGAAAAGTTTGAGTAAACTCCAGGAGTTGGTGATGGACCAGGAGGCCTGGCGTGCTGCAGTCCATGGGGTCACAAAGAGTCAGACAAGACTGTGCGACTGTACTCAACTCATAGAGCAATGGTTACCAATTGAGACAGTTCTTCTCATGGGAAATTTCGTCGTGTCTGGAGACATTCTTTGATGTCATAACTGCAGCCGGGGGGTGCTACTCTCAACTAAGTGACAGGAGACAAGAACATTGTTAAACATCTTACAGTGCAGAGGACCATCCTTCGTAAAAGCATTCAGATCATTTTCCATTCTTCCTCATGAAAACATAGCTTTGAAACTATTGTCAGCTTTCTCTCATACCTACTCTTTATGCTATAGTTATCTAATATCCCCTAGGTAATTACCCTTCATTTTTAGAAAATTTAAACTCTTGATTCACTCTTACTCCTTGAACCACTCCCTTCTGGATTCTTATCGATTTCAGTATCCACATAGAAAATCCTTCTAATAGTGTGGCTTCCCAGTTCCTTGAATTTCTTTCCTTTAGTGACCTTGTTCTCCAGCTCATTACTTCCACTGCAAGCTCTCCATATCCATAAACTGTTTCGTGAAGGCTACTTTTTGACCATTGTCTTCTATCTTTTCAGGCAATTTACTGTTCAGACTCCATTCATGTGATTTCATGGGATCCTAAGTTTATTTTCTAACACATTTTAATTGTTTCTCATCCACTTCATGTTTGCACTTTTCTCTTTACCTAGCCAAATCATTCTATCCAATTTTTCTTCCTTATTTTGATCTCAATTCCTTTTTTTTTTTTTGTCACTTTGCTAAAACCCAGCCTTCTCTGCCTACTGTTCTCCTGTACTTCTGAAGCTGAATTATCTCACTTGAATTGTGTGACCATGAACTTCAAGAAGATTATTAGTGTTCCTTGCAATAATTCTACATTTCCTCACTTTATTAACCCTTATAACAATTATTTCATATTTTCTCAAACCCCTATATTTCCCCACCAACCTTTGCTATACTTTCAATTGATGACCTTTTTCTCTATTTCATGGATAAATGATTCTCAGAATAGAACTTCTTCAAGCTTCTTCTATCATGTCTACCTGCTCATCAACCACTCATACTTATATACTTAGTTTTTCCCTCTGGTATTAAAACTGAATTTTCTGAATCCCTCCGTCTAAGGTCAGTCTCTTCAGTTAGACACTTGACTCCATTTATTTTCAATTTCTAATTGTTTTACAGTTTCTCTTTTAGAGGAGCTTTAATTTTGTGTCTATTTGCAGATTAAAAAAAATTATCTTCAGTTTTACTAAGTTTGTATTAGATCTATGGTGATACCCTTCAGTAATTCTGGAAAAATAGTTCTATTATCTCTTGGATCCATGGAAAATATAGATAATATCCATTGTCAAGACATCCTGGGACTTTGGATGATTATTAGAATTTATCCCTTTGTTCTCCATGTCACCTAATGCACTTCAATACTTTTTTCTCTGTGTACAACGTTCTAAGCAATTTCTTAAAATCTGCCTACTGTTCACTAATTCTTTCTTGGCCTGTTTTCTAGTCTTCTGCATAATTATTCACTTAGTTTTAAATTTGTTAACATTTTTATTCCTTTTAGAAAAGCACAATGGCCAACCTCTTGCGTATTTTAAAGTTCTAGACTCCCAAAAGGCTGTATTTTTCTCCAGGGTATCCTAGTGATTTTTGGTGCTTGCTTTTCCTTCATATGTGTTCACACTATTCCTAACTTTATCAGAGTCCCTTAATTTCCTGTAGGCTCATTCAATTATTTAAAACATTTCTTTTACCCAATCCCATCCTCTTTCAAATTTTAACAAACATTTTCACATGTTAGTGTCTGAATGTTTTCAGCATCTCTATTCTACCCTAGTGACAGAAATGAAAGTTCCATAAATTCTTTCCAACAGTTAATTTTTAACACCCTCCCCATTCAATAAGAGAAAAGAAATACTAAAACTGTAAGGCACAATTCTGCAAGCTATGGCCCATGGGCCAAATCAAGTCCTTTGTCTCTTTTTGTATGGCCTATGAACTAAGAATAATTTTGAACATTCTACAGGAGTGAAAAACAAGTAGTATTTTGTGACATGCAAAAGTTATGTGCAATTCACATTTCAGTGCCCATAAAAAAAGTTTTATTGGACTACATTTAAGCACATTTGCTTATGTGTTGCCTATAGTTGCTTTAACACTACAGTGGCAGAGTTGAGTTGTGACAGATACAGCGTGGCCCTGAAAGCCTAAAATATTTACTATTCGGCCTTTTATAGAAAAGTTTTATAGACCTCTGCTGTAAAGCAACACCTTTCATGTTTACCCAGAACAAGGAGTTGAGACTTAAAATTGCTGAGAAAGAGATAATTCCTTTGTAATTCATGAGTATAGGTGTTTATTTATTCCAGATTATTTCTTATTCAAACACTCCTCAGATTCTCTTTGACACTGATGATCAATATTTTCATGATACAAATCACATTATTTTTAATGCTGTACTCTTCTTGATGTGTTACTGAGATTACCTTTGCCATATGGTAACCATCAGAGCTCTGAAGTTTCTAACTATGTTGTTCCTCCCATTTACACTTGCCATTTTTAAAAACAGAAAGTGTCCAAATTCCATAGAGCATAGGAGTTTTCTATTTACTCTGCAGAAGCATGTTACATGAGGAGGAAATAAAATCTACAGCTGATATGCATTAAAGTGGCTTTCTTTATTTCTGGGAGTTAAAAACATTTTGTCAAATAACTTAGAATAGCCTTACTCCTTTGGTAGAAATTGGACTTCCAGCAGCTGATGGGAAAGCTGTTGTCTGGAGGAGGGAATGATCTGAACAGTTACTGTAAAATATCCCTAGTCATCAGCCTTGTCATAAATGTGCCTGGAATAATCTTCCATAGTATATTTTTAAATCTTTCACTCAGTCTAATGAGATTTCTAAGTCAATCTGTGTGGAGAAACTTAAATGAGAGAAATTAAATAACCTCTTTTTTTCCCCCACACGTTTTGAGTTTCCATTAAACAGTAACAGTAGTAATTTAATAAGCCATTTCTAGCATAGAGAAGAGACCCTGGAGGGATTCTGAACCACAAATATTTAGTGGGAATGCAATATTCTTCTGTACTTGGGGTTACATGAGAGAATTAAACTGAAATAGGGTTGTTTCTGGATGAGTTGGAGGTAATTAAGTAGTGGGCCAAAGAGCCTCGGAAAGAGGAGTCAAGGACAGGGTGAATTTGCAGGAAGGGTAGCAGCATTGCAGATCC
Source organism: Cervus canadensis (assembly GCF_019320065.1). Taxonomy (NCBI): domain Eukaryota; kingdom Metazoa; phylum Chordata; class Mammalia; order Artiodactyla; family Cervidae; genus Cervus; species Cervus canadensis. The sequence goes on from NC_057415.1 coordinate 24,389,633, forward strand.
AAGCTTTAAGGGGGGTAAACAAACACGTTTCAGAGACAAAGTAGAAAAATAACCAGGTGGCTGTTCACAGCAAGAATGGCAGGTAAAAGTCTTATATGTGATGTTGTTGTGAATATTTCCTATGGACCAAGATCCAGCTGTTGGCTTTTGCTTTTTGAGTCTGGCTAATTTAAATGAGATTTATTCCTGTCAGTATCATACTGTTTTAGAAAATGCCTCAACAAAAAGTGAATTCCAACAAGATCTCAGGCAAAAGTTAGGACTCTCCTGGTACAACTGGAGAGGGTGAATACAGAGCAGGAATCCTTCTGGCAAAATCCCAGGGAGAATTTCCTCTCATTATAAATATCTCTTCCATTTGTTTTTTTTTTTTTTGTACTTAAAACAGTTAGCCTCATCTGGACCAGCGGTTCACGATTCTGGTTGTTAGAATCACCTGTGGAACTGACATGTACACACACACCCAAGGTCTACCTTAAACCACTTAGGTCTGAATTTCTGGGTGTAGGTGAGATCCAAGCAGCTTTGACAGTTTTAAAAGCTCCCTGGAAAGTTCTAATGTGCAGCCAGGCTTAAGAACTGTTGACCTACATGGGAGTTTCTCCAACTGTGCGACTGTCCTGTGGATCGTAGGGTGTTTAGGAGCATTCTTGGTCTCTCCACTAGATGCCAATAGCACTCTTCTCCCCATTAATTTGTGGCAACTAAAGATTTCTCCAGGTGTTGTCAAATTCTCCCGAGAGGCAAAATTGCCCTCCAGTTGAGAATCACTGATTAAGTCCAAATGAAACTAGGAATAATCAGATAGGTGCTCTGAGACACATTCCAGTTCCTTTAAGGAGGAGAAGACAACTTACATAAGACATCATAATAAATTCAGTTACATTGAAAGTTACTATAACCACTATGGAAAACAGCATGGAAATTCTTCAAAAACTTAAAAATAGAATTACCATACAACCCAGCAGTTCCACTTCTGGGTACCTATCTGAAGGAAATGAAATCAAGATCTTGAAGAGATATCTGCACTCTTACATTCATTGCATCATTATTCACAAGGGCAAAGATATTAAAACAATGTAAATATCCACCAATGGATAAATATATAAAGGAAATGTGGTATACATAGAATGGAAAATTATTCAACCACAAGAAAGAAGAAAACCCTGCCATTTGCAACAACATATATGGACCTTGAGGATACTATGCTAAATAAGTAAGTCAGACAGAGAAAGATAAGTACTCTATCATCTTATTTATATGTGGAATCTAAAAAAGTCAGATTTGTAAAATTAGAGTAAAATGGTGGTTTCCACGGGCTGGAAGGTGAGGGAAATGGGGAGATACTAGGCAAATGGTACAAACTTTTTGTTATAAAACAAATTCTGGGGATTTAATACAAAACTTGGGGAATATAATTAACAATACTATATTATACACTTGATAGTTGCTAAGATAGATTTTAAATGTTCTTACCACACACACACACACACACATACATATAAATGGAAATTATGTCAGATGCTAACTAGCTTCATTGTGGTAATCATTTCACAAATATTATGTTATCAAATCATCACATTGTACACCTTAAACTGCATAACATTATATGTCAATTCTACCTCAATAAAGCTGGAAAAAAATTAAGATACACTGAGTAATATGGACAATATAGGCTCTACATTTTTCTCATATTTTTATATTAGTCTTCATTAATCTACAAAGATAGCTCCTTCATTTGAAGATAAACCCTTAAATATTTTAATTAATATTACATTTTACATCATGTATTCTATTTTACTTATAGTTTTATGTGAGTGGTTTTAATATAGAAAAAGAATTCCTGGTTACCTAATCCATGAGTCAAGTGATCAACTGGTATACTTTAAAAAGAAAGTTCAGCAGAGAATGTCCAATAAGGGGATGGAAAACAGAATCTCATGCTCCACAAGGGTTTTAGGAAGCAAAATAGGACATGGTGATAATGAGTATGTGTCAAATACTGCCCTGAATGCTTTACATGGTTTGTCTTTTATGAATAACCCTATGAAGATTAATATCATCTACTGGTAAGAACTATGTTCATATTTACAACCAATTGCCCTGCTTGGGAAACACTGTGGTATAATGGGAAGAAAACTTACAAAGACGTGAATTTGAATCCTGATTATATAAATTGTTAGATGTTTGTTCTTGGTTCAGTTATATATTTTAGTTCCATTTCCTAGTATTTGAGATGAAAATTTCAAGGCTATTATGTGTGATACTTATAAATCATGCATATAAGACACAAATAATATCTAGCAATGGTTGGCATAAAATATTAGATTCCTCTGCCTTTCCTGTTTATGAAGTACTGACTATTCTAGGTAGATTTTTCTCCTTTAATCCTCACAACATTTGTGTGATTTAAATATTATTACTTTGTTTTACACTTGGAAACAAAATTTAGAGAAATTAAATAACTTGTTTGAAGAAAAGCTCTAAGTCACAGGGTCAGACTTTGAACCCAGACAATCACCCGAGTGAGACAACTCAGATGGAAAACTGCCTATTAGGTAATATCCTTAAGTCCTCTTTAAGCAGCACATGGATACTTTTTACTTGTATATTCTACTGCTGATCACTCAGGTAGCTCAGGAGCAAAGAACCTGCCTGCCAATGCAGGAGACGCAGGTTTCATCCCCTGGGTTGGAAAGATCCCCTGGAGAAGGGAATGGCTACCCACGCCAGTTTTCTTGCCTAGGAAATACCATGGATAGAGCAGCCTGTAGGGCTATAGTCCATAGGATCGCAAAAGAGTCAGACACAACTTAATGACTAAACAACAGCAACTGCTGACCACTGCAGGATACTCTACAGTTCAGTTCAGTTCAGTTGCTCAGTGGTGTCTGACTCTTTGTGATCCCATAGACTGTAGCTCACCAGGCTTCCTATCCATCACCAACACCCAGAGCTTCCTCAGACTCATGTCCATTGAGTTGGTCATGCCATCCAACCATCACATCCTCTGTCGTCCCCTTCTCCTCCTGCCTTCAATCTTTCCCAGCAACGTGGTCTTTTCTAGTGAGTCAGTTCTTCCCATCAGGTAGCCAGAGTATTGGAGTTTCAGCTTCAGCATCAGTCCTTCCAATGAACAGTCAGGACTGATTTCCTTTAGGAAAGACTGGTTGAATCTCCCTGCAGTCCAAGGGACTCTCAAGAGTCTTCTGCAACACTGCAGTTCAAAAGCATCAATTCTTCAGTACTCAGCTTTCTTTATAGTCCAACTCTCACACCCATACATGACTACTGGAAAAACCGTAACTTGACTAGCCAGATATTTGTTGGCAAAGTAATGTCTGCTTTTTAATATGTTGTCTATGTTGGTCATAGCTTTTCTCCCAAGGAGCAAGCATCTTTTAATTTCATGGCTTCTGTCACCATTTGCAGTGATTTTGGAGCCAAGAAAAGAAAAAAGTCTGTCACTGTTTCCATTGTTTCCCTATCTATTTGCCATGAAGTGGTGGGACTGGATGCCATGATCTTAGTTTTCTGAAAGTTGAGTTTTAAGACAACCCTTTCACTCTCCTCTTTCACTTTCATCAAGAGGCTCTTTAGTTCTTCTTCACTTTCTTCCATAAAGGTGGTGTCATCTGCATATCTGAGGTTATTGATATTTCTCCCAACAATCTTGATTCCAGCTTGTGTTTCATCCAGCCCAGCATTTTGCATGATATACTCTGCCTATGAGTTAAATAAGCAGAGTGACAATATGCAGCCTTGACGTACTCCTTTCCCGATTTGGAATCAGGCTGTTCCATGTCCAGTTCTAACCGTTGCTTTTTGACCTGTATACAGATTTCTCAGGAGGCAGGTCAGGCAGTCTGATATTCCCATCTCTTGAAGAATTTTCCACAGTTTATTATGATCCACACATTCAAATGGTTTGGCATAGTTAATAAAGCAGAAATAGATGTTTTTCTGGAACACTCTCACTTTTTCAATGATCCAGTGGATGTCGACAATTTAATCTCTGATTTCTCTGCTTTTTATAAATGCAACTTGAACATCTGGAAGTTCATGTACTGTTGAAGCCTGGCTTGGAGAATTTTGAGCATTACTTCACTAGCGTGTGAGATGAGTGCAATTGTGCAGTAATTTGAACATTCTTTGGCATTGAGTTTCTTTCAGATCAGAATGAAAACTGATCTTTTCCAGTTCTGGGGTCACTGGGCAGTTTTCCAGATTTGCTGGCATATTGAGTGTAGCACTTTCACAACATCATCTTTTAGGATTTGAAATAACTCTACTGGAATTCCATTACCTCTACTTGCTTTGTTTGTAATGTTGCTTCGTCAAGGCTCTGGTTTTTCCAGTGGTCATGTATGGATGTGAGAGTTGGACTATAAAGAAAGCTGAGCACTGAAGAATTGATGCTTTTGAACTGTGGTGTTGGAGAAGACTCTTGAGAGTCCCTTGGACTGCAAGGAGATCCAAGCAGTCCATCCTAAAGATCAGTCCTGGGTGTTCATTGGAGGGACTGATGTTGAAGCTGAAACTCCAATACTTGGCCACCTGATGCGAAGAACTGACTCATTTGAAAAGACTGTCGTGTTGGGAAAGATTGAGGACAGGAGGAGAAGGGGACAACAGAGGATGAGATGGCTGGATGGCATCACCGACTCGATGGACATGGGTTTGGGTGGACTCCAGGCATTGGTGATGGACAGGGAGGCCTGGCGTGCTGTGGTTCATGGGGTCTCAGAGTCAGACACGACTGAGCGACTGAACTGAAGGCCTACTTGACTTCACATTCCAGGATGTCTGGCTCTAGGTGAATGGTCACACTATAGTGGTTGTCTGGGTTGTGAAGATCTTTTTGTGTAGTTATGTGTATTCTTGCCACCTCTTCTTAATATCTTCTGCTTCTGTTAGGTCCTTACCATTTCTGTATTTTATTGTGCTCATCTTTGCATGAAATGTTTCCTTGGTATGTCTAATTTTCTTGAAGAAATCTCTAGTTTTTCCCATTCTATTGTTTTCCTCTATTTCTTTGCACTGACCACTGAGGAAGGCTTTCTTATCTCTCTTTGCTGTTCTTTGGATCTCTGCGCTCAAATAGGTATATCTTTCCTTTTCTCCTTTGCAAAAATGAAAATAAGTATAGAATTAAATACACTTAAAAATTACATTCTTAATCATTATGGACTCCAAAGATTATCAGGACTGAGGTTTTCTTAGCCTTTTTCTTGACTTATTTTTTAGCTTGTTCAGCAGAAGTCCTCTAGATGCACATTCCTGTAATTTTATTCTTAAGAAGGGTGGAGAGAACTTTTCAATTTTCTCCCATTTTTCCTTTCGCTCCACAAGATCTCTTTTTGTTTCTCAAAGGAGAGAATAAGTATGAAATTGTGGCAATTAAGAATAAAATCCATGCCTAAAATCCCACTTTTTCCTAAATTTTGCAAAAGATAGAATTAGTTCAGGTTGGTCCACAAGTCTTAGATCAGTGATCAAGTTAATCTGTGTTTTGAGAATGAATCAGGATGTCTAAAGGGAGAGTGATTTCCAAGTAGATAATCATACCTTATTATGATTAGTGTTCACCAATTTGATGTCACAAAAATCAAGTTAAAGAGTTTCACAGAAATCCCAAAACAAACCCCAAATGTAATTTGCCAGAAACTGTGGAAAAACAAGCTGATAAAAAGGATAAAGGGAAAAGAGAAAAGATGCCATGTTTTCATAGATTCTCTTTACTGTCTTATCAGTTACAATCAGGAAGACTGATAAGATGGTACAGTGCTTTTTTTCAATGCCTTGGATGATTCACTCAGTTACCATAGAACTTCCCTGTGCCTCGTTCAACAGGTCCCACTGTAGTGATTACCACCGAATCATGTGCATCCTTAATTTTCTCACTTTTACTAGCAGTTTAAATTTCAGTGTAATCCAGGTATTTGATTTCCAGAAATGATACATTTTGCCTGCACATTTTGGAAATATTACCATAGAAAATAATTGACAAGGATTACATTAGTGGTAGAAGTTAGAATGTACATGGTGATATAATCTTCAAAATGTATTAATGTAATGAAAGTAATTTTACTAGATTTTTAAGAAGTAAATTTCTCTACATATATCTTTTCAAAGTGAACACAAGAAAAATTAATTGTAAGGAGAAAACCTGATGGGAGAGAAGAACAGAGATGAGATGGATGAGAGGAACAGAGAAAGAATCCTTAAATTAAAAAAAAAATTTATTGCTCAATTTTTTAATCCAAGCATTATGGATTTTAGTCAAAAAGACAGTAGAATTCTGGGGACATCTTTTTCTTTAAACTTTTCTTTACTAGTAAGTGATAAGTGTGATATTGATACTATTTCAAGACTAAGCATAGGATTTTCAAATATTACAGTTTCATGTGATAAAATCTTGCCTGACCTTTACTTAGATAAATTCATAGAACTAAGTTTAATTTTTCAGTATATATTTATGGAAACAATGAAATATTTTGCAATAACTACCATCTTAACTGTAGAAACATTCATGGAGTTATTTGACACAATAATTATACACACAGTCCTCACCTCTTTGTCCTAATCTTGTTCTGTTGCAGTTAACTGACAACTTCGTTGAATCATTCTTATTACCTTTATGTTTTGCACTACTGAACCTGGAACTCATGTTATCCATTGATGTGTTAACAGTCTTATCAGCACATCTGCTTTGCTCTGAGAAGAGTAAGCATCACCATTAAATTTGTTATTAGCCACATGTGTCATGACTTCAAGCTTCAGAATGTCAAACTGAAACCCATACCATTATAATATGGTGAATTCCACAGGTAAATGACTTTCTAATATGAATAGTTAGAAAAATCTATGATAACACTAAAGTACTGTTTTCCTCAATTATTTTCCAAAGTCTTTGAGCCTATGAAGCAAGAATGTTTTCACAGTTGCTTACAAGTGATCTGGCAGTGATATACGAAGGTCAAGAGATGGGGCTTTGGTGTAGACAGACCTTGGCTCTGCTCACCACTTGGTAGCTGCTTAACCTTGAATGATTTATTTAACCTCTCTGAACCTCAGATTTTTCATCTATAAAATGCAGATAATATTACCTTACTTTATAGTGTTGAACTGAAATTGAATGGACAATTAATTTAGAGCACTTAGCATTCAATTATTATTGCTATTAATATTTTCCTTGCTGTACACTTTCCTCATATTTATGAAAACTTAGTTCATACATTGGAGAAGGAAATGGCAACCCACTCCAGTGTTCTTGCCTGGAGAATCTCAGGGATGGCGGAGCCTGGTGGGCTGCCATCTATGGGGTCACACAGAGTCGGACACAACTGAAGTGACTTAGCAGCAGCAGCAGCAGTTCATACATTGAGGCAGTTTGCCTAAAAGTATAATCTAGATAGCTTAAAGCTCTGATAATGATAATAAAGATAACTGACATTCACTGTACTCTTTCCAAGCACTTTATTTCATTATATTATTAGATTTTTCGCAACATTGGACTTATTCTGACCAAGATAGGCTAGCAGAGATGAGATTTACCCTTCTGCTTGAAATAACTAAATAAACCGAGACTAGTATATAACAGTTTTCAAGACTTTGTACGTGAACAGGAGAGATAACCTCTGAGAGATGAGAAACAATTGCAGTGAGCCCTACAATTTCCCTAACTTACTGACTTGACAGCATCTCCTTGCCATGGTACAGACAGGGGGGAGTCCATGTCTACCCCAGGAGACTTCCTGAGCTAAGACAAAGGCGAAAGTGTGGGGAGACTGAGGAAGCTAGAATTTATAGGGCAGAGTATCAAAGAAGAGGGAGGTGTACAGAGAACTCTGGAGATCTGCAGAGATTCCCCTTTAAGTATTGAACAGAATACTAATTAGCACATGCATATGAAGAAACTGAGGCATGGGAGAAAGAACAGCCTGGAAAATTTAAGGGAATGGTAGCTGACACTCATATAAGACCAGCAACAGTGCCTGTTCCCACTGGCCAGACTTCAAAATTCATGAGGTTGGAGAAAACACTCAAAGATCTCAACCCATTAGTGAGAAATCATTAACCTTAGTTTAAATGCTGCTCTGGTTCTGCCTGACAAATGTTGAAAGAAAAGCCCAAAAGGATCTAATTGTTTCCACGCACAGTCTGGGCAAAGTACAAGAGTAGTTATTGACATAAAAATATATTGCACCAGACAAGATAAAATTTACAAAGGCTGGCAACCCCCCCAAAATTATAAAGCTTATAGTAAGAAAGTACTAACCATAATGAGAGAAATCACTTGATTTAAACTGATCAAGAACTGACACAAAGGTTAGACTTAACAGAGATTGATATTAGAACAGTGTTTCTGATTGCATTATGTATGTTCAGAAAGCTAGGGGAAAGATTAAACATGTTAAATACAGGTATGAAAGATATTTCTAAATATTCAAATTGAACTTCTATAGGTGAAAGCCTCAATGTCTAAGATGAAAAGTACACTGGATGGCATTATTGATGGGACCTTGCAGATGAAAATGCTAATAATTTTAAGACATAGAAGTATATCTAAAATGAAGCACAGAGTGGGAAAAGGAGTAATCATAATAGCAATTATTATTATAACTTCATATACACTATTTTAAGTTTGTGTGTATGGAGTCCCTGAAAGGGGTGGGGCAGAAAAATATTTGAAGAAATAATTTAAAATTACCAGTTGTGTAAACCCACAAATGCAAGAAACTCAATGAGAAGAAATGAGAAAATCTTAGAATTTGCCAGACAAAAAGATACATTACATATAGAAAAATACAGATGAGAATTACCATAGATTTTTCATTGCAAACAACACAAGTAAAAAGTGGAGAAACTTCCTTAATATACTGAAAGAAAAATCTGACTACCTAGAGTTCTATGCCTCCCACTCCAGTACTCTTGCCTGGAAAATCCCATGGATGGAGGAGCCTGGTAGGCTGCAGTCCATGGGGTCGCGAAGAGTCGGACATGACTGAGTGACTTCACTTTCACTTTTCACTTTTATGCATTGGAGAAGGAAATGGCAACCCACTCCAGTGTTCTTGCCTGGAGAATCCCAAGGATGGGGTCGCACAGAGTCAGACACGACTGAAGTGACTTAGCAGTAGCAGAGTTCTATGCCTAGTATAACTATCTTTCACGAATAGTGATGGTGAGAAAAAGACTATTGCACTACAAGAATATGAAAGAAAGTCCTTCAGGTAGAAGGAAAATGATGCCATATGTTAAACAGAGCTAAGCAAAGGAATATTGTAAACGTATTTAAAGAGTAGAAGTTGTCAGAATGAATAAAAAGGCAAAAGCCAACTATATGCTACCCATATAAAATGTACTTTAAATATAAAGACACTGATGGATTAAAAGTTCAGTTCAGTTAAAATAGATTTTAGAGTAAAGAGTTTTTATAATGCTTCTGGTTGTGTATATCATGAGGGAGGGAGGTAGAAAAAAAAGGGATGGGGGAAGAGAGTGAGAAAGAAATTTTAAGGAATCAGGGTTTGGCAATTCCAAAATTTACAAGGCAGGCTGACAGGCTAGAGACCCAGGAAAGAGTTGGTGTAGTCTTGGATCTGAAGGGAGTCTCAAGGCAGAATTCCTTTTTTCCTGGGGAATCTGTCTTCTCTCTTAAGGCTTTCAGCTGAACTGATGAAGTTTATTTCCATTATAAAGGATAATCTACTTTATTCAAAGTTTAAACATTAATCATATCTTAAAAAAATGCCTCAAAGCAATATCTAGACTGATGATTGACCAGACATTGGGATAATTATAGCCGAGTTAAGCTGACATATAAAATTAACCATCACAAGTAGGTAATGTTTTTAGATTGATTTTTTAGATGAAGTAAGCTCAAGCTCAGACAGATATTTTGCTCATGGACACATGACTAGAAAGTAACAGAAGTGATTCAAACTGAGGGAGGCTGCCTCTGGAAAATATTCTCTTAATCATTATGTAAACTGCTAAATTGAAATGTTGCAAGATGGAATTATCTCCTTTGATACAGACTCCATTTGACCAAAATTCTCTTTTAGGTGATATATAGACACCTTCACCAAATTTCTGTATAGTATACATTTGAGGGATAACTGGTATACCTTAGATTAAATGTAACTGAGATCAGATTATTCTATTATGAGGCTTATTAGAGTATGAGTATTTGCTTAGCCTATTACAAAATGAGGTCCACTGGAGAAGGGAATGGCAAACCACATCAGTATTCCTTCCTTGAGAACCCCGTGAACAGTATGAAAAGGCAAAAAGATAGGACACTTGAAAGATGAACTCCCCAGGTTGGTAAGTGCCCAATATGCTACTGGAGATCAGTGGAGAAATAACTCCAGAAAGAATGAAGAGACAGAGCCAAAGCAAAAACAGCACTCAGCTGTGGATGTGACTGGTGATGGAAGCAAGATCGGATGCTGTAAAGAGCAATATTGCATAGGAACCTGGAATGTTAGGTCCATGAATCAAGGCAAATTGGAAGTGGTCAAACAGGAGATGGCAAGAGTGAGCATCGACATTTTAGGAACCAGGGAACTAAAATGGACTGGAGTGGGGAATTTAACTCAGATGACCATTATATCTACTACTGTGGGCAGGAATCCCTTAGAAGAAATGGAGTAGCCATCATAGTAAACAAAACAGTCCAAAATGCAGTACTTGAATGCAGTCTCAAAAATGACAGAATGATCTCTGTTCATTTCCAAGGCAAATCATTCAATATCATGGTAATCCAAGTCTATGCCCCAACCAGTAATACTGAAGAAGCTGAGGTTGAACGGTTCTATGAAGACCTACAAGACCTTTTAGAACTAACACCCCCAAAAGATGTCCTTTTCATTATAGGGGACTGGAATGCAAAAGTAAAAAGTCAAGAAACACCTGGAGTAACAGGCAAATTTGGCCTTGGAGTACAGAATGAAGCAGGTCAAAGGCTAACAGAGTTCTGCCAAGAGAATACACTAGTCATAGCAAACACCCTCTTCCAACAACACAAGACCCTACACATGGACATCACCAGATGGTCAATACCGAAATCAGACTGATTATATTCTTTGCAGCCAAAGATGGAGAAGCTCTATACAGTCAGCAAAACAAAACTGGGAGCAGACTGTGGCTCAGATCCTGAACTCCTTATTGCCAACTTCAGGCTTAAATTGAAGAAAGTAGGGAAAATCACTAGATCATTCAGGTATGACCTAAATCAAATCCCTAATGATAATGCAGTGGAAGTGAGAAATAGATTTAAGGGACTAGATCTGATAGACAGAGTGCCTGATGAGCTATGGACAGAGGTTTCTGACACTGTACAGGAGATAGGGATCAAGACCATCCCCAGGAAAAAGAAATGCAAAAAAGCAAAATGGTTGTCTGAGGAGGCCTTACAAATAGCTGTGAAAAGAAGAGAAGCCAAAAGCAAAGGAGAAAGGAAAGATAGACCCCTTTGAATGCAGAGTTCCAAAGAATAGCAAGGAGAGATAAGAAAGCCTTCGTTGGTGACCAGTGCAAAGAAATAGAGGAAAACAATAGAATGGGAAAGACTAGAGATCTCTTCAAGAAAATTAGAGTTACCAAGGGAACATTTCACGCAAAGATGGGCTCAATAATGGACAGACATGGTATGGACCTAACAGAAGCAGAAAATATTAAGAAGAGGTGGCAAGAACACACAGAAGAACTATACAAAAAAGATCTTCAGGACCCAGATAATCACGATGGTGTGATCACTCACCTAGAGCCAGACATCTTGGAATGTGAAGTCTAGTGGGTATTAGGAAGCATCACTCTGAACAAAGCTAGGGGAGGTGATGGAATTCCAGTTGAGCTATTTCAAATCCTAAAAGATGATGCTGTGAAAGTGCTGCACTCAATGTGCCAGCAAATTTGGAAAACTCAGCAGTGGCCCCAGGACTGGAAAACATCAGTTTTCCTTCCAATCCCGAAGAAAGGCAATGCTAAAGAATGCTCAAACTACTGCACAATTGCACTCATCTCACACAGTAGAAAAGTAATGCTCAAAATTCTCCAAGCCAGGCTTCAACAGTACATGAACTGAGAACTTCCACATGTTCCAGCTGGTTTTAGAAAAGGCATAGGAACCAGAGATCAAATTGCCAACATCCATTGGATTGTTGAAAAAGAGAGTTCCAGAAAAACATCTATTTCTGCTTTATTGACTATGCCAAAGCCTTTGACTGTGTGGATCACAGTAAACTGTGGAAAATTCTGAAAGAGATGGGAATACCAGACCACCTGACCTGCCTCTTGAGAAATCTGTATGCAGATCAGGAAGCAACAGTTAAAACTGGACATGAAACAACAGACAGGTTCCATATAAGAAAAGGAGTATGTCAAGTCTATATATTGTCACCATGCTTATTTAACATATGTGCAGAGTACACCATGAGAAATGCTGGGCTGGATGAAGCACAAGCTGGAATCTAGATTGCTGGGAGAAATATCGATAACCTCAGATATGCAGATGACACTACCCTTGTGGCAGAAAGCGAAGAACTAAAAAGCCTCTTGATGAAAGTAAAAGAGGACAGTGAAAAAGTTGGCTTAAAACTCAACTTTCAGAAAACTAAGATTATGGCATCTGGTCCCATCACTTCATGGCAAATACATGGGGAAATAATGGAAACAGTGACAGACTTTATTTGGGGGGGGCTCCAAAATCACTGCAGCCATGAAATTAAAAGACAGTCCTTGGAAGAAAAGTTATTACCAACCTAGACAGCATATTAAAAAGCAGAGACTTTACTTTGCCAACAAAGATCCGTCTAGTCTAAGCTATGGTTTTTCCAGTAGTCGTGTATGGATGTGAGAGTTGGACTCTAAAGAAAGCTGAGCACCAAAGAATTGATGCTTTTGAACTGTGATGTTGGAGGAAACTCCTGAGAGTCCCTTGGACAGTAAGGAGATCCAAGCAGTCCATCCTAAAGGAGATCAGTCCTGAACGTTTATTGGAAGGACAGATGTTGAAACTGAAACTCCAGTACCTTGGCAACCTGATGTGAAGAACTGACTCATTGGAAAAGACCCTGATCTGGAAAAGATTCAAGGTGAGAAGAGAAGGGGATGACAGAGGATGAGATGGTTGGATGGCATCACCGACTCAATGGACATGAGTTTGAGTAAACTCTGGGAGTTTGTGATGGACAGGGAGGCCTGGTGTGCTGCAGTCCATGGGGTCACAGAGAGTCGGACATGACTGAGCAACTTAACTGAACTGAACTGATGGATAAGTACAGCATAAATGTTAAATCCTTGTCATATAGCTATCTTACATTCATTATGCATCTATTATAAACAGACACATTTTGCATGTGTTATATTTTTACATTATAGAGCATAGTAAGTTATCTATAAACTTTACTTCAGTTATAACATTCCATTACATATTGTATGTTTTGAATAAATGGTCACATTATTTAAGAAAAGTATTCTTTTTGGAATTGTATTGAAAGATTTCTTTTATATTTATTTTACTAATAAAGTTGTATATACTTAAGGTGTATAGCATGGTGATTGTGTGTGTATATGTATACACATACTTAGATGAATACTGTAGCCAAGCTAATTAATATAGCGAATCTTTACATAGTTACTGTTGTGGTGGTGGTTGTTTATTTCTTGGGAACTCGAACATCTGAAATCTATTCTCTTAGCCAATTTCCAATATTCAGTATAGTGTTATTAACTATAGTCATGCTGTAAATTAGATCTCTAGATTACATTAGATCATATTCATCTTAGATAACTAAGTTTGTACAACTTAGTTGTACAACATGTCCCTTTGAACAACATGTCCCTATTTTCCCACCTCTGTGTCACTGGTACCCACTGTACTACTACTCTCTGCTTTCATGTATTCGACTTTTTTAGATTTCGCATATAAGAGAGATGATTCGGTTTTTTTTTTTTTTTTTTTTCCTGTTTCTGGGTTAATTTAACTTAGCACAATTTTCCTCTATGTTTCACCCATGATGTTGTAAAATGGCAGAATGTCCTTAAATGATAATAAATTTCATTGATATACGATAAACACACACACATATATGTAATATATCTTCACAATTTTCTTATTCATTTGTCCTGTTGGATAGACTCCTTACCTTATGTGTTTTTGTTTTATTTTCTTTGTTATTATTGAACAGTAAATACTAAACCGACTTTCAGACAAACATTATAACAATCTGCCTTAACAAGACTATAATTTTTGTTTTTCCTCTCACCAACAGTTGTGAGGTTTTTCCTTATATGATGTGGAATTCATGGAGTTTAATCAGCATAATGTCTTATATTTTTTATGGTATTGGGTCCCAAATAGCTTAATAAGAAAAATTCTGAGCTAGTTATGCAAAGGAAATGTTTAATAGTGAGTTATAACCTGAGTATTTTAGAAAATCTTTTTTCTTCTAATAAGTTACCCCATCTTAAAGCTTTAAAGCCAAACTGAAGAATCTCTTCCTTGACAAAAAGAAGTGGAACAAACTTATATTCCCTCACAGCCCACAAGCAGAAATACTGATTCTGCAGAATACAGGCAGCTAGCCAGAGAAAAAGAAAGAGGGAAAAGAATCTGTTCAGCTTTATAAGAGAAGAAAAGCAGAAATAATTCCTCTCGGGAAAGTAAATTAGTTGTAGACATATTATGGCGCTGGAGGTTTATAAGGACCTCCTACAGTTATCAGAGGAGAATGAGCCTGAAGACTTTCTGCAATTATTATAGAGTATCTGAAATGCAAGTATCCAGTCATCCATCGTAGATGCATCTATATGGGGTAGAACAACAAAGATGAGGAATCTGCTGAAATGAATGAAAGGGGCAAATCCAAGGTAAGACAGAAATAGAACATGTTGCCTTGCTAACCAAGTAAGAGTTACTTGAGCCTCATTAAGTAAAATTGTACAGTTTAATCCCCTCTGTTTAAGTGCTAGTCGCTCAGTCATGACTATTTGCAACCTCATGAACTGTAACCCGCCAAGCTCCTCTGTCCGTGGAATTCTTCAGGCAAGAATACTGAAGTGGGTTGTCATTCCCTTCTCCAGGGGATCTTCCCAACCCAGGAATCGAACCCAGGTTCTCTTGCATTGCAGATTTACCATCTCCTTTAGATTGGTAAAGGTGAATTCTTGACCATCTGAGCCACCAGGGAAGCTCATTCATCACCTGTTTTCTGAGCACCTACTCTGTGCCATCCCAGGACTAGGTGCTGGAGAGAAAAATAGAGCAAGGTAGATACGGTTCTTCCCTTTTTGGAGACTGCAGGAAGTATCTTAAGAAAATAATCAAAATATAAGTGTGGAATCACAACTGTAAAAAGCCCATTTTCGGTCTTTCTGTCATGCTGTCTGTCATTTCTGCCAGGGAATGTGTTTCCCTCAGTTATCTGTTTGATTAACTTTCCTTACTCTTTTCAAGTGGTTGCTTAAATGTCTTGCGAAGAAAGGCTACCCTGGTCATCCTATTAATTTTACAGCTTCTACTGGCCTTGCTTCATTGGCCATACACCCTACATTTTCTTCCCCTCGTAGGATTTATTACCTTGTAAGGCACTGTGTACTTTACTAATTTGCATGCTTCCTGGTATTGTCTCCACCTCAGAAATAAACTTCTTGAAGGCAGGGACCTGTGTTTGCTTTGATAATTAGGTTCATATCCCAGGTACCGAGAACATTACCTGACACATCAGAGGTGCTCTGTATTTGTTTATTTATACACACATACATACATACATGCATACATACATACACACAGATATTTATTTGGCTGCTTTGGGTCTTAGTTGAAGCCTGAAGGATCTTTGTTGGGTCATGTGGGGTCTTCCGTTGTGGCACACGGACTCTCTAGTTGTGGGTACGGGCCCAGTAGTTGCAGCTTGCTGGCTCCAGAGTGTGTGAGCCTCAGTAGTTGTGGTATATGAACTCAAGTTACTCTGTGGCATGGGGGGGTCTTAGTTCCCTGACCGGGGAGCAAACCTGAGTCCACTGCATGCAAGGAGGATTCTTAGCCACTAAGTTCCTTAGTATTTGTTTAAATAAGTGAATAAATGAGGCTCTGAGAATGTATCAAATCATCTTATAGTAGTCAGAGAGGTTATAAATTAGTATACCTGACTTAACTCCAGCAAAAAATGTATACTGTTTTAATAATATTCACTCAGGTTTTTCCGTTTTCTCAATTGATTTCTGCATGAAATCCCAAGAATTATGTTTTTAAAAAAGGTAAGCCCTCTCACTCTTCATTTCGATTCTGATACTCAGCTTGTACCAATCAGAAAAGTACTTTCTCTGCAGAATATTGCTTTAAGGTGATTTATCATGATCTGATTTGCTGTGCTGTGCTTAGTCACTCAATCGTGTCTGACTCTTTGAGACCTCATGGACTGCAGCCCTCCAGGCTCCTCTGTCCATGGGGATTGTCCAGGCAGGAATACTGGAGTGGGTTGCCCTGCTCTCCTCCAGGGGATCTTCCCAACCTGGTGATCGAACCCAGGTCTCTCACATTGCAGGCGGGTTCTTTACCAACTGAGCTGCCAGGGAAGCCATACCTAGACATGTGTGACATGGGTTAGTATGCATCATGTTCATGGTTTATCACAAAACTTCCTTGGCCTCTGATTTCTCAAATCTTTTCTGTTCTTACTCTTTTAATGTGTGTCATTTTATTGCAGTGCTTACTTATTTGATCTTTTCCATGAATATTTTAATAAACATTGTAATTTATTTGCAGAAAATTTCTATGGTTTAGAGAGAATGTTTGACATCATATTTGTCCTGGAGAACTTAGGTTACATGGGCTCAAGTCCTGCAAGGGATCTTCAGCCTATAGTTAAGCACTGATTATGTGCCAGAATCCGGGGATTTAAAAATGAGAGGACATAGAAGATCTTCAAGGAGTTGCTTGGTTGTATTATCCTTGGAATTGAGCTATTAGAGACGGTTCACTGCAGCCTAAATTCTGGGCCAATCATGTGTAAGCATTGTCATAATTTAAGGAGCCTGGTAGAGCTAAATTTTTCCTGTCAATGGTGTGTTATTTTCCCTCTCTCTTTCTTGTAGCCCCCTCAGGACTTACCAGAAGTCTGTAGAAATCAAGTCTATGTGTAACTGGCTATCTTTATGCACAAATCTAGGGTTCATGGACATGGATTTCATTAGAAATCTGTGTTCTCCACAGTCAGACATTTTATAAGGCTGTCTTCTAGTCTAGATGCAAGTAGAATTGTAATTGTTCTAAGAAGCTTGTAAATGTTGTGTCATTCTGAAGTATGCCACCTGAATGGTTCAGCATGTTTAGAAAAATGAAACTATGGGTGAGAGGAATGAAAGATGAAGCTGGAGAGTTAATGAGGGGCCAGCTCATAGGAGAATATTATTCTACTCAGGGAAGTTTTAGCCTCATCCTGAAAGCAGAAGGTTCCTATTTAAGTGTTTTATTTTTTTAAGTTAGAGGAATGGTATAATCTATGGATGTAGTGTGACGATTGAATTGGCAGGGTGGCAGGGTGAGAAACAGAATAATCTACTTGAGGGATGATGGTGACCTGAATTAGAAAAAGGGCAATGGAAAAGGAAGAAGTATAGAGATGGCCTTGAGGTAGGTGTGCAGAGAAACTAGAGAGGGAAAAATGATGAAACCCGTATTTCTGGCTTGAGTATAGGAGTGTCACTCTTGGGAAAAGATGATGATTTAATCTATAAACTTACTCAGTTTAGATATCTGTGGACCATCAAAATATCATCTGTTTAAACAATTAAGTATGTGTTTCTGGTGCTCAAGAGAGATACTGGGTTGGAGGTCAAGATTTGATATTTATCAGTACATAGATGTTTCTTGAAGCTGTAGCTGTAGAAAAGATTTACCAGGGAGAGGGTGTGGAGGGAGGAGAAAAGAGAGCCAGTCTGTGATTTACTGTTACAGGGATATATGGGGAGTAGAATTCTGTAAGTGATGTTGAGATGGAGTTGTCAGAGAGTAAGAAGAAAATCATGTTCACAAGCAATGGACCCATTAGAGCTTCCATCATCTAAATGGGTCTTGTAAGTTCCCAAGGACGAGATCAGAGTGTGGAGGAAGACAGTTATTGCCAAGGTCTTAAATGAAGAAGGAGAAGGACCAGGTGGTCGTAGATGACTGTGATCGATGGTGACTATGTAGGGAGAGTGGGACTGGGTGATTAGGTGGTACTTGCCTCACAGCAATAAGAACAAAGAGCTTGGGGTGTGAGGGAATGAGAAACTTTCCTTTAAGATGTATTCAGGAAAAACAAGATTTTGAGAGGAGTGCTATAGATGGAATGTTTGTGTCTTCCCCCAAATTCATGTTCAGATCTAATCCTCAATATGATGGTACTAAAGTGATTAGGTCATGAGGGTGAATCCCTTATAAATGGGGTTAATCTCTTCGTAAAAGAAATGCCAGAAGGCTTGCTCATCTCCTATGCTGTGTGAGACACAGCAAGAAGTAGGCTGTCTATGAATCAGGAAGAAGGTCCTTCCAGTACACTGAATCT
Organism: Cervus canadensis; assembly: GCF_019320065.1. NCBI lineage: Eukaryota > Metazoa > Chordata > Mammalia > Artiodactyla > Cervidae > Cervus > Cervus canadensis. Next base: position 24,408,193 of record NC_057415.1, read on the forward strand.
GCCAGCCCTTAATCTTTGACTTCTCAGCCTCCAGAACTGTGATAATTAAATTTCTGTTGTTTATAAGCCACATATTTATGACATTCTATTATAGCAGCTTGAAATGGCTGAGGCAAATTTAAGTGAAGGCATGAGAGGGAGGAAGGAAACAGTTAAAAGACTGTGAATAGAGAGGGATTTTGTATAACTCAGGACAGGATTCTAGAGAGCACAGTGGGGAGGTTTGGAACAGGGGAGCAATAGACGGTGTGTTAAAGGGAGAGCATCACAGAGCATTAGGGGTGGTGACACCACAGTCAGTTCAGGCGCTCAGTCATGTCCGACCCTTTGCGACCCCGTGGACCGCAGCACACCAGGCCTCCCTGTCCATCACCAACTCCCGGAGTTTACTCAAACTCATGTCCATTGAGCCGGTGATGCCATCCAGCCATCTCATCCTCTGCTTTCCCATTCTCCTCCTGCCTTCAATCTTTCCCAGCATCAGGGTCTTTTCCAATGAGTCAGCTCTTCGCATCAGGTGGCCAAAGTATTGGAGTTTCAGCTTCAGCATCAGTCCCTCCAATGAACACTTAGGACTGATCTCTTTTAAGATGGACTGCTTGGATCTCCTTGCAGTCCAAGGGACTCTCAAGAGTTTTCTGCAACACCACAGTTCAAAAGCATCAATTCTTCAGTGCTCAGCTTTCTTTATAGTCCAACTCTCACATACATATATGACTACTGGAAAAACCACAGCCTTGACTAGATGGATCTTTGTTGGCAAAGTAATTTTGTCTCTGCTTTTTAATATGCTGTCTAGGTTGGTCATAACTTTTCTTCCAAGGAGTGTATCTTTTAATTTCATGGCTTCAGTCAACATCTGCAGTGATTTTGGAGCCCAAGAAAATCAAGTCTGTCACTGTTTCCATTGTTTCCCCATCTGTTTGCCATGAAGTGATGGGACTGGATGCCATAATCTTAGTTTTCTGAAAGTTGAGTTTTAAGCCAACTTTTTCACTGTCCTCTTTTACTTTCATCAAGAGGCTTTTTAGTCCTTCTTCACTTTCTGCCATAAGTTATATATCACCTGCATATCTGAGGTTATTGATATTTCTCCTGGCAAACTTGATTCCAGCTTTTGCTTCATCCAGTCCAGCATTTTGCATGATGTACTCTGCATATGAGTTAAATAAGCAGGGTGACAATATGCAGTCTTGACATACTCCTTTCCCGATTTGGATGCAGTCTGTTGTTCCATGTCCACTTCTAACTGTTGCTTCTTGACCTGCATACAGATTTCTCAGGAGGCAGGTCAGGTGGTCTGGTATTCCCATCTCTTGAAGAATTTTTCACAGTTTGCTGTGATCCATACATTCAAATGGTTTGGCATAATCAATAAAGAAGAAGTAGATGTTTTTGTGGAATTCTCTCGCTTTTTCGATGATCCAACAGATGTTGGCAATTTGATCTCTGGTTCCTCTGCCTTTTCTAAATGCACCTTGAACATCTGGAAATTCATGGGTTCATATACCGTTGAAGCCTGGCTTGGAGAACGTTGAGTATTACTTCGCTAGTGTGTGAGATGAATGCAGTTGTGTGGTAGTTTGAGCATTCTTTGGCATTGCCTTTCTTTGGGACTGGAATGAAAACTGACCGTCTCCAGTCCTGTGGCCACTGCTGAGTTTTCCAAATTTGCTGGCATATTGAGCGCAGCACTTTCACAGCATCATCTTTTAGGATTTGAAATAGCTCAACTGGAATTCCATCACCTCCACTAGTTTTGTTCATAGTGATGCTTCCTAGGCCCACTTGACTTTGCATTCCGGGATGTCTGGCTTTATTCCAGTGATCACACCATCATGGTTATCTGGGTCCTGAAGATCTTTTTTGTATAGTTCTTCTGTGTATTTTTGACACCTCTTCTTAACATCTTTTTCTTCTGTTAGGTCCATATCATTTCTGTCCTTTATTGTGCCCATTTTTGCATGAAATGTTCCCTTGGCATCTGTAATTTTCTTGGAGAGATCTCTAATCTTTGCCATTCTATTTTCCTCTATTTCTTTGAACTGATCACTGAGGAAGGCTTTCTTATCTCTCCTTGTTATTCTTTGGAACTCTGCATTCAAATGGGTATATCTTTCCTTTTCTCCTTTGCCTTTCACTTCTCTTTTCACAGCTATTTGTAAGGCCTCCTCAGACAGCCATTTTGCTTTTTTGCATTTCTTTTTCTTGGGGATGGTCTTGATCCCTGTCTTCTGTTCAATGTCAGGAACCTCTGTCCTTAATTCTTCAGCCACTCTATCAGATCTAATCCCTTGAATCTGTTTCACTTCCAGTGTATAATCATAAGGGATTTGATTTAGGTCATACCTGAATGGCCTAGTGGTTTTCCCTATTTTCTTCAATTTAAGTCTGAATTTGGCAATAAGGAGTTCATGATCTGAGCCACAGTCAGCTCCCAGTCGTGTTTTTGCTGACTGTATAGAGCTTCTCCATTTGTCTGCAAAGAATATAATCCATCTGATTTTGGTGTTGACCATCTTGTGATGTCCATTTGTAAAGTCATCTCTTGTGTTGTTGGAAGAGGGTGTTTGCTATGACCAGTGCATTCTTTTGGCAAAACTCTGTTAACGGTAAATGATAACAAACAGGAAGGCTTTCCTTGGCTGCTGCCTACAGCTAGCAGGGATTTGAAATGGATGGGTTTAACTTTGGTAAAGTCGCTAGATAACCAGTCTTCATTCTATCTACCCTTTATGTGGTAGGAGTTCTTAGGTTTCTTTGGAGTCATCTTTGGCCATCAGAATACTAGTTTTTGGTAGATGAGTAGATTTTCAAGCCGAATGACTGACCCAAGGTCTGGTGTGATGGTAAGTACATGTGAGTGGCCCAGGTTTCTGCAGAGGGGCCAGGCATGTTGAGTTGAGTGTGCCAACCTTTGTAGTATGTGAAACAACCCACTCTCATTTTCAGATCACAGTTTGAGATCTGAAGACTTCTTTGTCCCTTAAGTCATTGTAATAAGCTCCCTTTTAAATGTTCCTATAGCATTATATAAGTTTCTGATCATAGTACTGGCCAAACATATTATTGCCAGTTTATATATCTATATCCCACATTAAACTATACTCTTTAAAGGACAGACATTTCTGTTCTGCTGAACTATTTCCAGAAACTGGCATAGTGAGTGAAATATTCCCCGCTGCCCACACACACAGAGTATGTAAATGTATCCTGTAGGTATTGTATCTCTGTCTAAGGAACTGGTATGTGCCTGTGCTCAAGGGAGGTGTTCTATATTAAGGTGGGATTTTTATACCCTTAGTGCCTAGAGGAATGTATGGAACAGAGCAACTGAGTTGCTTGTTATCAGCTCACATGGATCATGGCCAAAAGAGGGCAGCAGAGAGTCACAGACCAGAGGCGGTTTGCCCTGGTGTAGAGATTGGGCGTGAGATATTACAAAATCAGGAGAGAAGAGTTTTGGGTGCCAGAGATAGAGTGGTGCTCTTTTCAACAGCTAATACTAGAGGGGTATGTTTAGCAATCAGAGAGTTGGGAAATCCCTAGATCGAAGTGAAGTGAAGTGAAGCTCAGTCGTGTCCAACTCTTTGTGACCCTATAGACTATACCTACTTCCCTTGTGGCTCAGCTGGTAAAGAATCCTCCTGGTAAAGACGATATTTAAAAGGAAACTACAGTATACTAACACATATATATGGAATTTAGAAAGATGGTAATGATAACCCTATATGCAAAACAGAAAAAGAGACACAGATGTACAGAACAGACTTTTGGACTCTGTGGGAGAAGGCGAGGGTGGGATGTTCTGAGAGAATAGCATCGAAACATGTATATTATCTAGGGTGAAACAGATCACCAGCCCAGGTTGGATGCATGAGACAAGTGCTCGGGCCTGGTGCACTGGGAAGACCCAGAGGAATCGGGTGGAGAGGGAGGTGGGAGGGGGGATCAGGATGGGGAATACATGTAAATCCATGGCTGATTCATGTCAATGTATGACAAAAACCACTACAATATTGTAAAGTAATTAGCCTCCAACTAATAAAAATAAATGAAAAAAAAAAGAATAAAAGGAAACTAAAATCTCAAAACCAAGAAATGAAGCAGGAAGTAGTAAGGTATTTTCCTCTTGGTTTGGAGGCAATTTGTAGTCATTGTGTTTTTTGCTGACAAGAACATCCTTTGAAGACCAGGTCAAGCCTCCGCTCTCTTATGTGGCAGATAGAGGAGTCTGACCCTGAAAGTGTGGCCTGTTAGTTACAGGAAGGAGGGATGAAGGGGCCAAGGAAACTTAGCCAAGTGAAGGGAGACCACAGATGTACAAGAGACGCTTCAAGTAAATGCTGCGGGGTCTGCGTCTTATAGGCAGAGCAGGACCATCTGTTCTGAGTGACCCAAAGGGAGAAAAACTGGGACTAATGAGTGGGAATGACGGAGAGAAGGATCTCAACTCAAAACTAGCACTGCCTTCTCTCTGAGCCTTTTCTCATGCCACTCTCCCCTGGTCCGCCATGCTGGATCCATCCTGTCAGTTCCTAACACCTCCCAAGAGTTTTACTGCTGCTTCACTGCTAGGATCACCCCTCAGATCTTGGCTGAGCTGTCATTTCCTAAGAGAGTCCTTTTCTGACCACCCCCTACTATTCTCTATCATGCTCACTCCCTTTTGAACACCCTTAACTATTCATCATTATGCATTCCTTTATTTTCTTCATTTATTGTCTGCCTTCCCTGATGAGGGGTAAAGACCAAGTGTGTTTTACTCCCTACTGGATACCCAGCATCTAGTATAATACTCAACTTGTGGTAAGTGGTTTAATACATATTTGCTGAACAAATATATTGAATAGATGGGTTTTGGAGGGAGGGAGTTACCCAGCAGGGAAGGTATTTAATATAGACTGGACACACTATTGGCCAAGGCATTGAATGAAGGATTCAGGAATCAGATGGATTTTTACATAAAGTAAAATATTTCAAGTTCCTTTCTGTGATTCAATTCTATTATTCCAAGAAATGAAGAGTGTAAAATTAAAATGGAGACCATGATGAGTCCATTGCTCATCAATGAAGAGGAAAGAAAAATAAATATGGCTGATTAAAGAGTAATGAAGATCTTGCCAAGCCATTAATAACAGTGGAAAATATAATTTGTAGGCAATATAGACCTTAAATGAATCTGTAGACTGAGTTAGTTTCCTAGGAAAATATTTAGGGGCTTCCCAGATGTGCTAGTGGTAAAGAATCTGACTGCCGATGCAGGAGACGTAAGAGGTGTGGCTTCAACCCCTGGGTCAGGAAGATCCCTTTGAGGAGGACTTGGCAACCCACTCCACAGTTTCTTGCCTGGAGAATCCCATGGACAAAGGAGCCTGGCAGCTACAGTCCATGGGGTCACAAAAGAGACACGACTGAAGAGTCTTATTACACACGTATGAAAACAGATCTGCAAGTCACTACTTTCTCTCTGTCTCACTTTTACTTGTTGGATTATAGTTGTTTTACAATGTTGTGTTAGTTTCTGCTGCACAACAAAGTAAATCAGCCACACGTATACATACATCCCCTCTTCCTTGGGTTTCCTTCCCATTTAGGTCCCAACAGAGCAATGAGAAAATTTCCTTGTGCTATACAGTCTGTTCTCATTAATTAACTATTTTATACACAATAGACCCAGTCCACCCCAGTCCACCCCATCCCCTTTTTATCTTTAATAACTAACACAGTATTTGGCATGTGGCAAATGAACAGTAAGTATTTACTGAATAAATGCATACTTAAGGGAATTATTAAGAGAAACTTTGGGATCCATACCACCATACTTTTCCATAAATTTCAACAGCTGTAGATTTTACATTATCTCATCTTCTTTGCTTGATATTATTTGTCTGTTTATAGCTAAACATAATAAATCCCTACACATAATATACTTACAGCGTATCATTAAAGTGTTGATAAAATAATGCCTCTATGAAGATAGTCATGCTCCTTGCTGAGTGTTGGTGTAGAAAAAATCATTGCTGAAACCATTCTCAGTTTTCTGAAATTGCCTGTGAGTTGCTGTTGTGTTTAATTAAGTACCAATTTTGACAAAAACATAATAATAACTAATGCTCATTAAGATGCTAGATGCAATTTGAGTAATTAGTTTCCTTCAAGTTTTTTTTAACCATGCTTATATCACTGAGCATCAAATATTAATGCTAATTGAGCATATATTTATTTTAATACTAGCTATCGTGGTGAACAGACTTTAAGGTGGCCTCCATGACCCCCAACTCTTGGTGTACATACACTTTTGTAATCTCTGTCTCTTGAGGGTGGGTGGATCTATGTCTTGATTCTAACTAGCAGAATATGGCAAAGGTGATGTCACTCCTGTGATTGTTACACTATATAAGATGTTATCTTGCTAGTACACTTGATATAGGGCCTATAAGCACCAAACTACTTAATCAACAGAACTGTTTCTTTTGGGACAGTTCAATGTTTCTTTTGACTTAGGAGGTGCTGCTTTTTCACAAAACACTAAGGGTGTTGTGGTCAGAGAAAATTTGGAAAACTTCACACCGAGTGCTTAGAAAATAACACTCCACAATGACCCTGTAGGATTTGTATCTCTACTAACACACTTCATAAACAAACCAGTCTTCCAGTCGTTTGAAGATTATAACTCTTGGTATTGACTAAGTATCTAGATGTACTATTAAAAACATCATCATTGGCAGCAAAAGCCAAAGTAGACAAATGGGGCTACATTGAGCATAAAAAACTTTTGTATGTCAAAGGGCATATCAGCAGATTAAAAGGACAACCGAGAAAATGGGAGCAAATATTTACAAATTACATATCTGATAAAGACCCTAACCCAAACCCTAATATCCAAATGTATAAAGAACTCCTACAACTCAAAACAAAAAGTAAAATAACTGCATTAAAAAATGGGCAAAGCACTTGAATAAACATTTCTCCAAAGATGATATACAGATGGCCTACAAGAGATAAAAAGATGTGCAACATCACTAATCATCATAGAAATGCAAATCAAAACCATGATGAGATACCATCTCATGCCCTTAGAATAGCTACTATCAAAAAACCAGTAAATAAAAAATATTGGTAAGGATCTATAGAAACAAGAATCCTTGTACATTGTTGCTGGAATTCTAAAATGGTATAGTCACTGTGGAAAACAGTACGGAGATTCTTCAAAAAAATTAGAAAAACTTCACTTTGCTGTATACCTGAAACTAACACAACATTGTAAATCAACTATATCCCAATAATATTTTAAAAAGGAAACAATGTATGATCTAGTGATCCTACTTCTGAGTTTTTACTCAAAAGAATTAAAATCAGGATCATGAAGAGGTATTTGTGCACTCATGTTTAAAGTAGCACTGTTCACAATATCCAAGAGGTGACAGGGATTCAAATGTCCATTAGATGAATGGGTAAACAGAATGTGGTTTATATGTATGATGGAATACTACTCAGCCTTAAAAAGGAAGGAAGTCATGTCACATACTACAGTGAAGATGATCTTTGAAGACCTTATATTAAGAGAAACAATTCAGTCACAAAAAGACATATATTGCATGATTTCACTATATGAGGTTTCTAGAGCAGTCAGATTCGCAGAAACAGAAAGAGGAATGATGATGACCAGGACCTGGGGAGAGGGGGAGCAAGGAAACTGTTTTTAACTTTACAAGATGAAAAAGTTTTGGAGATCTGTTTACAACAATGTGAATACACTTAATGTTACTGAACTGTACACTTAAAAATGGTTAAAATGGTAAACTTTATGTTATGTGTTTTTATCACAATAAGGAAAATTGGTCATTTAAGTGTATATTCTGAGAGGTTGATTTCAGATTCCAGATACATGATACAGAAAATTTTTATTCATGAAACCTGCAGGAGTCACTTCTTTGCTCACCTGTCATAACTGTACTATTGGGAATAATGTGAGGGAGAGGAGTTAACACAAAATAGGCTTGGTATTGTAGAATAGTTTTTAACAATACCCACTGTTCCTTCTGTGAGTGTCAAACCAGACCCAAATGAAAAAGGAAATGAGAAATAATATGTATTGTAGGTTTACTGTTTGGTTTACATTAAGATCAGCATGGGTTTTCAGAACTCCAGGACTTGAGCCATTGTTTATATTCATGTCAATAGACCCCTAATTTTATTTATTTGTTTTTTTTCTCTAGAATCTTTTTTTTTTTCATTTATTTTTATTAGTTGGAGGCTAATTACTTTACAATATTGTAGTGGTTTTTGTCATACATTGACATGAATCAGCCATGGATTTACATGTATTCCCCATCCCGATCCCCCCTCCCACCTCCCTCGCCACCTGATCCCTCTGGGTCTTCCCAGTGCACCAGGCCCGAGCACTTGTCTCATGCATCCAGCCTGGGCTGGTGATCTGTTTCACCCTAGATAATATACATGTTTCGATGCTATTCTCTCAGAACATCCCACCCTCGCCTTCTCCCACAGAGTCCAAAAGTCTGTTCTGTACATCTGTGTCTCTTTTTCTGTTTTGCATATAGGGTTATCATTACCATCTTTCTAAATTCCATATATATGTGTTAGTATGCTGTAATGGTCTTTATCTTTCTGGCTTACTTCACTCTGTATAATGGGCTCCAGTTTCATCCATCTCATTAGAACTGATTCAAATGAATTCTTTTTAACGGCTGAGTAATATTCCATGGTGTATATGTACCACAGCTTCCTTATCCATTCATCTGCTGATGGGCATCTAGGTTGCTTCCATGTCCTGGCTATTATAAACAGTGCTGCGATGAACATTGGGGTGCACGTGTCTCTTTCAGATCTGGTTTCCTCAGTGTGCATGCCCAAGATGGTATTGCTGGGTCATATGGCAGTTCTATTTCCAGTTTTTTAAGAAATCTCCACACTGTTCTCCATAGCGGCTGTACTCCTAATTTTAATTATAATTTAATTTAAAGGTCAAGGTTTTTGATAAGCAGCACAAGAATACATTCATTTTATAAAAGATTAAGGCAAAACTTAAGAATGTAGGGTCAAATGTGAGAAGTGAAGTGAAAGTCACTCAGTTGTGTCTGACTCTGCGACCTCCATGGGCTGCAGCCTACCAGGCTCCTCTGTCCATAAAATTCTCCAGGCCAGAATACTCAAGTTGGTAGCCATTTCTTTCTCCAGGGTATCTTGCCAACTCAGGGATTGAACCTAGGTCTCCTGTATTTCAGGCAGATTCTTTACCTTTTGAGCCACAAGGGAAGCCCAAATGTGAATACCATGTTTTATCTCTATCCCGCTCCCATCCCATGCTACTCTTAGAAATTTAATATATGTCTTTCCAGGCTTTATGCATTTCACACATGTATATGTATATATATGAATTAATTTTTTTAAAAAGTAAGAGGAGGCATACTACTCTTCTAATTCTGGACTTAATCTTTCATTTAACACGATACTCTGAGACTCTTCCATGTCTCTGTATGCAGAGCTTCCTAAATCTTATTCATAGAGACTTTATATTCCATGCAATTACTGTACCCTCCTTTATTTCCCTACTCTTCCACTGATGGGTTTTCTGTATGTTTGTAAGGCTCTACCTCAGTGCAGCAGGGTGGACTAGTGATACATTTTCTAGGAACTGGAAATTGACTGGAAATAGCTGATCTGTCTTCCGATGGTAGATTCTGAGAACAGAAATCAACCATCATGTAGGTGAAAAAGTGATCAGATCTGGAGGAAAAATATAAACTTTGTCTAATGACAGGAATTGAATTGGATTTATCTTGTTTGAATCTGACTAAAGAGAAAAAAAATTAACCTATGAATGAATAAAGCAGAACAGAAGAAAGAACAAATGCTGAAGGCTCATGGAAAAGATACACTTTTGAAAATTTGTGCTGCAGGACACAGATGATTATTTGGATCAAACCAATATGATGGAAGAATATATGTTCAAGAAAAAAGAGCAGAAAGTCATGCATAGAAAACGAGCTTAGGAAAATAGAGATTGAGGTAATATGGAATGGTTATATTGGATCTAAAACCACAATGAACAATATGAAAAAAAAATCACATCAACAATTGATGGATTATGCAGATGGTAAGAAAGAGAGCAATGAGAGCCAATGGGTGGAGAGGAGAAAAAACAAAGGAGAAAAATAGCAACAAAATAATAAAAATGGAATATGTAAGTCATTTAGATAAACATCAGTATATCCAAGATTAGTATTTGGAAATAGGATACATATAGTTTTTTGGTCTTGTAGAGTGCAATAATCATGTTGTGAAAAAAATAAAAAGGTATTAAAAGAGGCATAATCTAATCAACTAGGTATTTGCAAATTATTAAAGAAAAATTTTCTAGACTAATAGATAGCTAACACACTTTATATGCCATGGAAAAAACAGTTTCTTTTTAAAATTCCATAGGATATTTGCAAAATATTTATTAAATTAGGATATCAAAACTATCAAGTAATGCTCCAAACAAAAATTTTAAAGTCTTATTCTTTGACCAAAATGTGCTACAATTTGAAATTAATAAAAATTTATGCATCTCCCATACAAACCCAAGGCCATCTATGTGAGAAATTCTTAAGTCATTCTCCAATAAGCATTGGGCCAGAATTAAAATGAAATAATGGCTAAAGGCTGCTTAGAATAATTGCAGAGAAATTCTTTGAATGACATAGAAAGCAACAATAATTTAAAGAGCATAAGACCTGCGGGTAATCAGATAGGCCAGTGGATCCAAACAAAGCCTGGGTTTAGACCATAGAATATGTAAAATGTGTTTGATGGAAGAGGAAACAGAACATGCACCCAATATAATACTAAATGGATAAATCACTAGCTTTTCAAATATTTTCAATTTTATATTAAATATATTTAATAAAATATATTAAATATCATAACAATTGATAAACCTTTTAGAATTAAGATGAAATTAGTTCTGCATGTCAGAGTCCACATCAGAATAAATTCATTATGAATAGGGTTAAAACTATAGAAAAATAGAGATAATGCTAAACATGTCTCTGATTTAGCGTAGAAAAGTATTTTTCCAAAGTCAAAGAAAAATACATAGGTAAATAATAAGATTTCACTAAAAATATCTGAACAATAAAAAAATATATATACCTACTAAAGGGCACATGACAATTAATGTCAGTGTCTTGAATATTTTGTGAAAGGGTTTGGTAGCTTTAATATAAAAGCAGTGCTAGCAATCAATACAAACACCCCAATAGAGAAATAGGTCAAGAACATGATCAAATAATTCACAAAATGGAAATTGCCACTAAAATATGAGAATAAATTCAACCCCAAGAGACATCAAAGTAAAATAAGTAGAAATATGTTACTAGTTTTAAATTTTCAAATTTGATTGCTTTTAAAAAATTATAATACCCAGTTTTGGCTAGGGTGCAATTATGAGTCCCCTGGAGTAAAATTTTGCAATATGCCAGAGGCGCCTTGAAATACTTGCACTTTTTTTACTGAGTAATTTCTCCTCTAGGAATATATTCTTAGAACATTTAAAGAGACACAGCAAAGAATCTATGTAGCATGATCTATTATATTGAAATATTCAAAACAGTCTGACCAGTCTGACCCTAAATAATTGAATGAAGTATTGTACAATTTCTTAAAATAATGTTTAATAGTACTACATGGTATTTACATGCTTAAGATATTTTGTTAAGAAGACTTAAGTTATAAAGGAATATTTACAAAACTTCCATTTTTAAATAGCAATTATCTACTCTTTTATATAAAAGACTGAAAGATTATTAATGAATAGTTTTGATCTTTGTAGGAATTGTCTGAGAATTGCATATAATTTTCATTTTGCTACATTTTTCAAATTTAGTGAAATACCATAAACTTGTTAATTATATATGTAGAAAAGGAGGAAATAGTGTTTACTTAAAAAGCCATGTCTTTCAGATAAAACTTTAAGTAAAAATACAGTTATGAGAGGCAATGAGGGTAATTCATTAAGATGCTAGTGAGAACTATTTAATATTCCACTATTGTATGTACTCTGAGAATTCTAATTGCTATAGGCAGGAGCATTTTACCATAGAGTCACATTTGGTGGAGATCTTTGAATCGAGAATGTTACTGGCCATAGTTACATAATACTTTTCCAATATGATGCTGTTTGCGGGGGTACTACAGGGGAGCCTGGTGGGCTGCCGTCCATGGGGTCGCACAGAGTCGGACACGACTGAAGTGACTTAGCAGCAGCATGGGCTTCCCTGGTAGATCAGATGGTAAAGTATCTACCTGCAATGTGGGAGATCCAGGTTCAGTCCCTGAGTTGGGACGATCACCTGGAGAAGGGAATGGCTACCCTCTCCAGGGTTGTTGCCTGGAGAATTCCAATGGCAGAGAAGCCTGACACCCTATAGTCCATGGACTCACAAAGAGTTGGCCATGACTGAATGACTGACACTTTCACTTTTCACTCTCATGGTATGTAAGTATTAAAACATGGAAATCTCAGTTAAATAGAGTCAGGGACCAGAATGGGGAGCACTCACACTCTGGACCAACAGGCAGTCTTCTCACCTGGCAAGGACTCAGCCAATGGAAGACATTCACAATTCTGCAGATGAAAATCCATGAACTCCTTTTCCACTAGAGCCCTCCCAACTTCCTTCTCCCTTTGTAAAGGAGTTCTCTCCATCTTGCTAGAGACTTGAACATGGCTTGTTGTGGGTGCTGACCCTAAATTGCTATTCTTTGTTGATCTGGAGTAAACTCATTTTTGCTGGAGAAATAACTGGCACTCTTTTCATTACAATATCACATTATCACATTTTTTTGGAGGTGGGAATATTAGATCTTTAATATTGTACAGATTGCTGAAAATTAGCTGTGATTTCTCAACTATGAGATTCCTCATCAATTCCTTATTTAGCTCTTTTAATTAGAAATTGAGGAGATCAATTTTACTGTGATACAAATTTTGGAAATTTCTTGCTGAAGTTATCTTTGATCCAGAATAGTTTGTTTCTCCTATCGTGATATAACAGGGCTTTGTAGACTGTGCTAGCTTTTGATTAAATGAGAACGACTTCTAGGTTGCGTACTAGAAAATGTTTTGCATCTGATGCAAAGATGCTGGCTTCATATTCCTTTATGTTGTTATTAAATATCACCCCCAACCTTAGAAATACTTGGAATTCAACTTAAATTGTGCATGCGTATAAATTACTCTTAAATTATTCACTATGTATAAAGACATATGTCCCCTGATTGCTAATATGGTAAACCTCTTTTCATAAACATATCAAATGAAAATATTAAGAAAACAAACAAATGAAATTCATATGAAATTCAGAGAGTGAGTTTCTGTTGATTTCCTAGGTTTACAATGTTGTTATGCACATTAGGGATCCTGGCTGTACTTTAGGAGAGCCATTTAGGGATATAGTCCAGTGGTTGATTTATCACACTCCAGGGTTTAGTCTTCAGCTTTGCAAGGCCAGAAATTTCGTCTTGTCAGAACTCTGAGATAATTAGACCCTGGGAAATTGCTTCATTTCAATAAAAAAGAGAGAGATGTATAAAATAGAATATCAATTTACTCACTCGTAATGAGAAATAGAACCGTAGCTAGGATTGAATCACTCTTGTTAGAAGATGAGCATATTCTCTCCCTTTAGGCAACAGCAAAGCCTACAATGTTTAATCAGAAGCCTCATTTGATGAAAACAGATTTGTTTAATTTTAAGGAGTGCCTCTCCTAAATTAAGAACAGACTAAATTAAGATTATAAGAATAGTCTTACCCTCTAGAGGAAAGACACCCATTGAATCTATTGACCTATAATTTCTATCCCCTGAATAGGAACTTGCTGTATTTTATAACTTGACTTCTCTCAGCCAATTGCTTTCTCTAGGCCATTCTGTCTATCTTCAAAATTCTGTATCATAATTTTTAACTTCTTTAAACATTTCTAATACTATTTTGATGTTCCATATTCTAGCACTAGATACACTTGTAGAATCTCATTTCTTCAGTGGTCACAACTGTATAAGTTGTTGCTTAAATTTTGAAGTCAGGCTTCTGAAGTATCTCACTATATGCTTTATATGAACTTGCTACAAAAGTATAAATTAATGTTCTGTAGATCAGATCAGTCTAGGGGTCAAACTAAATTCCCCAACATGGTCATATCTACATTTGTTAGTTTACTGGTACTCAACTGTATAAGTTTTCTATTCATACCTTAAGACTCCTATTTTAACTATTTTCTGAAATCCCTGGAGGGCATTGCACTTGTAAGCAGCTTGATGCCCATGAAAGAAGTGGTGCGTTCCTGGAGATGTCCATCAATGCGGACAGTGCGGCTGCCCATGTTTGATGTCACTGGTTTCTGCCCTGAGAATGAAGTCTTCTGCTTGCTGCATGTGATACCCTTCACCAAAGGCAGGCCTGTGCCCCACTGCTGCAAGAGCTGTGGCTCATAAGCCACACTGATGCAGACGCAAAAACAATGGGGTTAAGATAAATCATGATAATAACCAACACCAAAAAGACTTCTGGGCAAGTCAAACTATGAGGAAAGTCAGGACCCCTGAGGTCAGCAGGGGTTAGGAAAATAAGTAACAGCCAAGAAAGCTTGATTTAGAAGAGAAGAAGATTTTTGTAGGTGGATAGAAAGACAAGATGAAAATTTAGCTATCATTGTAGGAGGGTGAAGCAGATCGGATGTTCACCCATAAGATGCCTGTAAGTGAATTATTAATAAAAAAAAATCCCCCTCTTTATTGGCAGAAGCAATCCCTGATCAGGGAGCATGGCTTGAAGAGATCAGAGGCTAGATTTTTATATTTTCACATCATCTTGGCCAAGTGCATTTATGCAGGGCATAGGTCACACAACTCTTTAAAGAATTGATGGCATTTAACAAGACTACTGAAAAATGACATAATGAAGGGAATTTGGATGTTTTTAAGAATACAAACTATTTCAGTGTTTGTCACTAAGATGTTTATCTTATAGCAAGAGTTTCTTCTTAGTTGTCAATAAAAGGAAGGGAAGTGTATTTTTTTTTTTTAAATTTTTTTATTAGTTGGAGGCTAATTACTTCACAACATTTCAGTGGGTTTTGTCATACATTGATATGAATCAGCCATAGATTTACACTTATTCCCCATCCCGATCCCCCCTCCCACCTCCCTCTCCACCCGATTCCTCTGGGTCTTCCCAGTGTACCAGGCCCGAAGTGTATTTTAAATATTAAGTATAGTTAGGTTAGTGTTAGTTATCCAGTTGATGTTGTATTAACCTAAAGATTCTCAGTCTCAAGTGCTTTGCAGATTCAAACTGAATATTTTCATGTGTAGTTAAAACTGGAGTTGACTTTCTGCAGTGTGTGCTGCAGGTGTGATAGAATGGGAGAGTCTTGGAGGGAACATGGCAATGGAAGAACCTTATTATTGATGTGAGCAAATAACAGAGTCATAAACCTTGGCAGAAAGACTACTTCACTTCTCTAGCAAACCGGTTTTCTGGATTCATCTCAAATCAATTTCTAAAATCACTATGGCCATTTTTAGGCTTCTCACACTCCTCTGCATATCCCCTTCCCCCAAATTTTCTCCAGGTAAATCCTCCTGCTTTTCAGATTTGAATCTGTTATCTTGTTTTCTTCTTTGCAATTGACCTTCCATCCATTCAGCCCCTTGGTATCTGCTTCCCCAGGAATTGACCATAAGGTAGAAATGTCTCCCTAGCCTTCCAGAAGCCTTCCAGCCTTCTTCTCCACTCAACTTATTTTCTTGTCATGTACCAAGATGGCAACTGGAAACTGATGTTTTTAATATCTTAGCTGCTTTCCGATCATACTGAAAAAGGGAAAAGAAATAATTAACACATGAAGAAGAAATACATTTCTGAAATCTTAGAAATTGCTTATAGGCATAATCCTTCATCCAGGGATAGCATCTAGTAGACTAGGTGAACAATTGATACCTTATTCCTGAACATTAGATTGCTGGCAGCTATAATAATGTTTTGATAACCTCTTCCCTTAATATCATCATCATCATCATCACCACCAACAACAAAATAAGGATAGAAACCATTGTTTTCCAGTGTAGTCAAATGAATTTTATTGCTGATAAATTGATATCTATTTCATCAGACTTAGACAATACTAGATATCCTTTTCCACACATTGATTTGTTTGTGTTCCTTTTCTTCCTGCTTTTGGACTTCAGGTGGAGTGACTTGTTTTTAATAGGACAGTTTAAAGAACCTGAGCTCCTGGATCTGAAACCCTAGGAAACATCTTTTAAGATCCGTGATTGAAAGTGCTGACTTTGTGATTTCTCCCTTGATCCCATTTTCTGTCTTCTCAATACATTTAAAAAATATGATATGATAATACAGATTTGAGCTCTCAGTTGCTTATTTCTATAGGACTGAACTGCTTTAATTCTGTAACCCACATTGAAATAAAGTATTGAACATTTTCTTGACTCTTGAACAGATTATCAAATTTTGTTCTGCTAGGCTTGTACTAACCTATATCATCCACTACCAGTTTATGAAAGTACTAATTTTGTTACATATTTTTAGCAATAAAGTATCACTTGAAAAATATTTTACATTTCATTAAAAGGGGTAATTTGTCTTTATAAGAACATTAATATTTCATTGCAAAGGGTAATTTGTCTTTGTAAGAATTGTGATTTTATTTAAAAAATCATATCATTATATAATAGCATTTGACTTATGAAATGTCCTTTGTCTATTGCTCTCCTCCAAGGAATTAAAATGAGTACTAGAGACTTAAAAACTACATCATCCTTGTGGATCAAATAGGACATAATATTCCCTGGTATTAAATAACATGAAAATCAGCATAAAGAATTAAGCATGATGAAAATTAGACAAGATAGTAGTGAAGTTCACTGTATTGTTTCCCAAAATCCATAGAGGAAGTTCAATGAGTCCCAGTGACAGAGGGACTTAGGGGTCATATAATCCAACCACCCACTGTGCTGGAAAGAAAACCACAACAAAATAGTTTCCATGACTTTTCCAAGGCTTATTGGTGGTACATAGGGATGTAATTCCCAATTCTTCTAACTTCCAGTCTTAAAACAATTTATTATACCATGCTGGTTGTAATCATTACCCCATCAAATTTTTGGTATCATTTTCTGTCTTGTCATTATTACCATGTGATATATCTGGCGACAATGAACTTCAATTATTTAAAAATATACTTTATTGTTATATATAAAAAAATTCTTATAGGAATCTTCCTTTAAGCCTTGCATAATTTTCACTTTCACAAATGTTTGTTATTACAATTTATGGAGTCTTGTAGGAAAACAGCACTGTGCTGTTGACCATGTTATCTCATAGCAAAGCTGCTCCTGCATTTCATGTGAGTGTTGGTGGAGAGAGGTAGGAGTCATTTATTGTTAAACTGCACATAGGGAAAGATTTTTCTTTGTGGCTGTATTAGGGTTCTCAGAGAAACAGAACCAGCCAGATGTTCAGTCGCCAAGTTATGACTGACTCTTCGAGACCTCATGGACTACAACACTAAAGGCTTCTCTGTCTCTCACCATTTCCCAGAGATTGTCCAAATTTATGTCCAATGGACTGGTGATGCCATCCAACCATCTCGTCTTCTCTTGTCCCCTTCTCTTCCTGCCTTCAATCTTTCCCAGCATCAGGGTCTTTACCAGTGAGTCAGTTCTTTGCATCAGGTGGCCAAGGAATTGGAGCTTCAGCTTCAGCATTAGTCCTTCCAAGGAGTATTCAGGGTTGATTTCCTTTAAGATTGACTGGTTTGATCTTATTGCTTGCATATTAAAAAAAAGGATTTACTATGGGAATTGTGTCATGTGGTTACTGAGGTGAAGAAGTCCCACAATCTGCCATCTGCAGTCTGGAGAACTAGGAAAGCTGGTGGTATAATTCAATCCTAGGGGTCCAAAGACAAAGAATAAGGAGTTCTGATGTCCAAAAGTAAGATAATACAGACATCCCCATTCGAGAAAACAGAATTAGCTCTTGTGCCATTTCCTTCTATTCGGGCCCTCAATGGATTTGATGATGCCAGCCCACACTAGTAAGGACAGATCTCCTTTACTCAGCCTACTGACTCAAATGTTAATCTCTTCCAGAAAGATCACAGACAGCACCCAGTAACAGTGTCTTATCATCTATCTGGGAAGTCCTTAGCCCAGTCAAGTTGTGGTATAAAATTAACCATCAAAGAGTTTATGCTTTTTATTTTTAGAAACTGACATTGATTGAGTGTAACTCTGAACTCAACATTCTAGTGTCTACATTGTCCTGTAGCTGAAAAATAATATACTAGTGAATCCACTCTTATCTCAAATTTTGTATAGCAGTTTGGTTTGCCTGTCACTATCAGTCAATGTTTTCATATCTGCAGCAATTCAGCCAATGTCATTCTAAATCAGAAGGAAACAGCGTCACCCCCAGGCATGACTGTGATATGTTTCAAAAACTATAGATCTGTTTACAGGTGTTGTGAAACATTCTTCATACTTATTGCCACTTAACTGTTACTTTAACAGTGAAGTTAGCCTTGACTATGACCTGGATCCTTTTGAGAGGCTTATTTATGAAGACAAGTTCTTCTTTTCAAGATTTCTTGGGTACCAGTATACTTTGACTTGGCTTTAAGTTGCTCCCAACTGAAGATCTAAAACTTAACATTAAAGAAAGAATTTCAGTTTTTAATGAAATGTGGAAATTGATGACCATATGTTTTAGCACTGTAGAGTTTTTCTATTATCTTTCTCTGTAGAGAGTCTTTCCAGTAGAAACTAAACAACATGCATCATCTCGTATTTTCTGGAAAAACTCACATGGCTAATAGAGAATGGCATGCTCAGGTTTTCACAGAAAATAATTATGTTCCTTCTTTGTTCCCTTCTTCCATTTCCTGAGGGAGACTCAGCATGGGGAAAGAGGCAAACTGACTTACCCATAAGCACCAGTGTTTGGCAAAACTTCACATTTCTTTAAACAGTTACCTTTCCAAGGTTTGAAAAATGACTGAATTTAAGAACTGTAGAGAATAGGGAATGACATTAACCCAGCTATCTCTGAGTGCAGTAAAGAAAATATGAATTCGATTTTTGTAATGGAAAAGTGAGTACCTCATTGAACACAACTTTTGTGATGACTATTACACTGAATTAAAGAATTAGTTCACTAATTAGCTCTTGGCAGTTCACCTCAATTGATCTTCAACTTCAAGGCAGAGCAAATAAGTATAAAGAAAAATACTCATATATGTTAGCTGGAATGAAAGGTTTGAAAATAAAATAAAAATGTATTCCTTTTTCTTTTTCTTATGTAAACTCAATTGTAAATCATTTCTTACCTTTTCTCAATCCCAAATCAATTTTGATTTCTCTTTTTGACTCTAATTTCCCTAACAGAGAACTCTATCAGGCTGACATCATGTTCTTCTAGCTTAATGAATCAAGTGATACACATATTATCTGTATCAGCACTGTATCAGGTACGGGGAGAAATACAAAGACATAGAACATTTGAACATGGAGTTTCTGTCTGGAAGGAGGTGGCAGTTTAGCTGGAGGGACAAGCAATGCACCCCCAAAAGGTTCAATAACAATTTGGTAATTAAAAACAGTAGAAATTAGTGTGAACTAATGAGATTTCAATTTATCTAGTTTACAAAAGGGGTAAGTGAGTAATCTGATTGACATCCTAACTTTTGTTTTGGGGATACCTGAGGCATCATAGTAATTTGAAATGGTTCTACCTTTCCACAGACAATCAATGCAGCTTCTATGAGTATATATGAATAGGCCAGGCAGGATTAGAGGAAAGAACATCTTTGGAGTCAGAAGGCCTGAGCTTTTGGCTCATCCACAAGGCTGATTCCTCTTGGGTGAATTATCTACCCCCCTCAAGTGTTGATTTCCTCATATTTAAAATAATGAAAACAATAGCACAAGCTTGGAGTAGGCTGATCTCATTCATGATCGTAATAAATGGCATTCCTGTAACAACATCTCTTCCCTCATGCTATATCACCAGGGTCAGCCTTGTGACTTGCTTTGCCCAATAGAACAGTAGCAAATGATGTGACCTGAGACTGACAAAGTGCTTCTGCTGTTTCTCTTGCTCCTCTGGCTTTATCATGAGAACATGTCCAAAGCCAGGGCATGAAACATGTAGAGTAGTGTCAAGACAGCTCACTCTATCCAGCTAAGGCCCAAGGCATGAGAGAGAACCAAGCTAACCTAATGACAGGTGTTTAGGAGACCTGCAACTGACTGCGGGTGTATGAATGAGCCCCACTGATCTTGGGTGAGCTGGGCAGACAATGCCATCAACTCATAAACAAGGATAAGTGATCATTGTTTTATGTCACTAAGGTTTGGTGACGGACTGTTAGACAGCAGTAGCTAACTGATAAAATGCTTCATTGATACTGTGGGAATTAAATAGGACAATGCATGTGAATGAGTTTTGCAAACTGTGAAGTAATTCACAAATATGAATTAAAAATTTTTAAAATATCAATGATTTATTGAAGATGAGGACATAGAAGAGTGATGAGATGTAGAGTATTCAAGTCATTCTGTCAATTATTTTATGCCGTTGTTGTTCAAAGTGATATAAATTTATTTTGGTCACCTATTTATTTGTCCAATGGCTCAGAAATTCTTATCACTTATAAATATTTAAAAAAGGATACACTAGAGAAAAGCCTAATTCTAATATATAGATATAGAAAAAAGTCACATGATTGTGTTCACTTAAATCATTTAACTACTGTAAATTTTCATTACCAAGCAACCAAGATTTTTTCCTTAGCAAATTATTAATAGTTTGACTTGACCAAAGTCAGGGCTAAGAAAAATCCAAGAAGAAAATTATGCATTTGATGTTATTTAAATGTAATTTATGGATTATTTGTATACTGCTGACTTTTAAAAAAGTAGATGCTACAAATATAAATAGAAAATGAATCTACCATTTCTGAGTGGAGTGTTCTCTGAAAGCTAATTTTTAAAAGTAGGCCCTTGGATTTTTTAGCACATTTTTCCAATATCAATAATGATGGGTAACCTATTCAAGTTCATTTAACAAATTTTTATTGGGAAACTTACATAGCTTGGCTCTATTCTAGGGGACAGAGATGTTACTGACTAAAACAGACAACCATTTCTGTTCTCTTGTAACTTAATTATATTAGGGGGCCAAAAATAAGCAGGAGCCATAGGTAAACATGTAGTATGGTATCTGTCAATAAGTGCTATGGAAGATAACAAATCAGAAAAGGGGTATGGAGTGTATCAGTAACATTGCAACTTTTACTTAGACGGTTTTTGCTGCAGTAGCAGAAGAAGTGGGCCAGGAACTGTGAACACAGACAAAAATAAAAAATAAAAACAATGCTTTGTGTCTAATAAAGGATTATTTCTGGTGGTTTGGCACTCCTTTTCCTGCTCTAGCCTACATTGGCGAAGCCGTAGTTTTCATTCTGGCTTGTTGAGATAAAATATGATGATGACGTGGGGATGTGTGAGAAGGACACCGTGGCTGAGAGAGAAGTGGAAAAAGATGAGAGGGAAACAAGGCAATGGCTGCCAGGCCCCCTTTCTGAGATGGCTGCACACATCTGGGTAAATCATTAGACATGAAACAGAATTTTCATCTTATAATGTACTTTGGTATATCAACATCTTTTCCCTATTTAAGAATACACATTGCTCAAAGTGGGGAGATATGTATGGGGGGCAAAAAGTAAAGGGGGCTACTAGTGTGGTGGACTAAGAATCTCAGAGTTTCTTGAGAATGTTATCTCATATGAAGCAATAAAATCCTTTATAGGGCGTTCCTATTGACTGTTCAGTTCACTCAGTCATGTCTGACTCTTTGCGACCCAATGGACTGCAAAAAGCCAGGCTTCCCTGTCCATTGCCAACTCCCAGAGCTTATTCAAACTCATGTCCATTGCATCAGTGATGCCATCCAACCATCTCATCCCCTGTTGTCCCCTTCTCCTCCCACCTTCAATCTTTCCCAACATTAGGGTCTTTCCTAGTGAGTCAGTTCTTCGCATCAGGTGGCCAAAATATTGGAGTTTCAGCTTCAGCATCAGCCCTTCTGATGAATATTCAGGACTGATTTCCTTTAGGATGGACTGGTTGGATCTCCTTGCAGTACCAGGGACTCTCAAGAGTCTTCTCCAACACCACTGTTCAAAAACATCAATTCTTTGGCATTAAGCTTTCTTTATAGTCCAACTCTCCATCCATACATGATTACTGGAGAAAACATAGCTTTGACTAGATGGACCTTTGTTGGCAAAGTAACGTCTCTGCTTTTTAATATGCTGTCTAGGTAGGTCATAGCTTTTCTTCCAACGAGCAAGTGTCTTAATTTCATGGCTGCAGCAGTCACCATCTGCAGTGATTTTGGAGACCAAAAAAGTAAAGTCTGTCACTGTATCCATTGTTTCCCCATCTGTTTGCCATGAAGTCCCCATCTGTTTGCCATGAAGTGATTGGACTGGATACCATGATCTTAGTTTTCTGATTGTTGAATTTTAAGCCAATTTTTTCACTCTCCTCTTTCAATTTCATCAAGAGGCTCTTTAGTTCTTCTTTGCTTTCTGCCATAAGTTATATGTCACCTGCATATCTGAGGTTATCAATATTTCTCCCAGCAATTATGATTTCAACTTGGGCTTCATCCAGCCCAGCGTTTCGCATGATGTACTCTGCATATACGTTAAATAAGCAGGGTGACAATATACAGCCTTGACTTACTCCTTTCCCGATTTGGAACCAGTCTGTTGTTCCATGTCCTATTCTAACTGTTGCTTCCTGACCTGCATACAGATTCTTCAGGAGGCAGGTCAGGTGGTCTGGTATTCCCATCTCTTTCAGAATTTTCCACAGTTGTGATTCACATAGTCAAATGCTTTGGCATAATCAATAAAGCAGAAGTAGATGTTTTTCTGGAACTCACTCACTTTTTCACTGATCCAACGGATGTTGGCAATTTGATCTCTGGTTCCTCTGCCTTTTCTAAATGCAGCTTGAACATCTGGAAATTCATGGTTCATGTACTGTTGAAGCCTGGCATGGAGAATTTTTAGATTACTTTACTAGTGTGTGAGATGAGGGCAACTGTGCAGTAGTTTGAACATTCTTTGGCATTGCCTTTCTTTGGGATTGGAATGAAAACTGACCTTTTCCAGTCCTGTGGCCACTGCTGAGTTTTCCACATTTGCTGGCATACTGAGTGCAGCACTTTCACAGCATCATCTTTTAGGATTTGAAAGAGCTCAGCTGGAATTCCATTACCTCCACTAGCTTTATTTGTAGTGATGCTGCCTAAGGGCCACTTGACTTCACATTCCAGGATGTCTGGCTTTATTCCAGTGATTACACCATTGTGATTATCTGGGTCATGAAGTTCTTTTTTGTATAGTTCTTCTGTGTATTCTTGCCATCTCTTCTTAAGATCTTCTGCTTCTGTTAGGTCCCTACCATTTCTGTCCTTAATTGTGCCCATCTTTTCCTGAAATATTCCCTTGGTATCTCTAATTTTCTTGAAGAGATCTCTGGTCTTTCCCATTCTGTTGTTTTCCTCTATTTCTTTGCATTGATCACTGAGGAAACTCTGCATTCAAATGGGTATATCTTTCATTTTCTCCTTTACCTTTAGCTTTTCTTCTTCTCACAGCTATTTGTAAGGCCTCCTCAGACAACCATTTTGCCTTTTTGTATTTCTTTTTCCTGGGGATGGTCTTGATCCTTGTCTCCTATACAATGTCCGAAGCCCTGTCCATAGTCCTTAAGGCACTCTATCAGATCCAGTCCCCTTGATTCTATTTGTCACTTCCACTGTATAATCATAAGGGATTTGATTTAGGCCCTACCTGAATGGTCTAGTGGTTTTCTCTACTTTCTTCAATTTAAGTATGAATTTGGTAATAAGGAATTCATGATCTGAGCCACAGTCAGCTCCTGGTCTTGTTTTTGCTGACTGTATAGAGCTTCTCCATCTTTGGCTGCAAAGAATATAATCAATCTAATTTCATTATTGACCATCTGGTCATATGTCCATGTGTTGAGTCTTCTCTTGTGTTGTTGGAAGAGGGTGTTTGCTCTGACCAGTGCCTTCTCTTGGCAAAACTCTGTTAGTCTCTGACCTGCTTCATTTTGTACTCCAAGGCCAAATGTGCCTGTTACTCCAGGTATCTCTTGAATTCCTACTGTTGCATTCCAATCCCCTATAATGAAAAGGGCATCTTTTTTGGGTGTTAGTTCTAGAAGGTCTTGTAGGTCCTTATAGAACCGTTCAAGTTCAGCTACTTCAGCATTACTGGTCGGGGCATAGACTTGGATTACTGTGATGTTGAATGGTTTCCCTTGGACATGAACAGAGATCATTCTGTTGTTTTTGAGACTGCATCTAAGTACTCCATTTTGGACTCTTCTTTTGACTATGATGGCTACTCCATTTCTTCTAAGGGATTCTTGCCTGCAGTAATAGATATAATGGTCATCTGACTTAAATTCTCCCATTCTAGTCCAACCTAAAATGTCTATGTTCACTCTTGTCATCTCCTGTTTGACCACCCCCAAACTGCCTTCATTCATGGAACTAACATTCCAGGTTCCATGCAATATTGTTCTTTACAGCATCGAACTTTACTTCCATCACCAACATCCACAACTGGGTGTTTTTTTTTTTTTTTTTGGCTCCATCTCTTCATTCTTTCTGGAGTTATTTCTCCAGAAAGCATATTGAGCACTTACCGACCTGGGGAGCTATCTTTTTGCCTTTTCATACTGTTCATGGGGTTCTCAAGGCAAGAATACTGGAATGGTTTACCATCCCCTTCGAAAGTGACCCACGTTTTGTCAGGACTCTCCACCATGACCCGTCTGTCTTGGGTGGCCCTACACGGCATGGCTTGTTGTTTCATTGAGTTTGACAAGGCTGTGGTACATGTGATCAGATTGGTTAGTTTTCTGTGATTGTGGTTTTCATTCTGTCTGCCCTCTGATGGAGAAGGATAAGAGGCTTATGGAAGCTTCCTGATGAGAGAGAGAGAGACTGAGGGGGAAACTGGGTCTTGTTCAGATGGGTGCGGCCATGCTCAGTAAATCTTTTTTATCCAGTTTTTTGTTTACTGACTGTTAAACTATCCCGAAATAGACTCTCTCAAAGCAGTTTTATTTTGCTCATGATTTTGTAGGTCAGTAGTCAGGCTCAACACAATATTGTAAAGCTATTATGCATCAATAAAGCTTAAACAATCAGCCTCCCCTGGGGCCAGGAGATCCACTTGCAAGATAACTTACTCGTATTACTGGCAAGTTGATGCTAACTATTATCTGGAACTCAGCAGGATTTTACTCTGAGTCCTCAGTTCTTCTTTTCATTTCTTTTAGATTAAAGTATAGTTGATTTATAATGATGTGTCAGGTTTTGGTGTACAGCAAAGTGATTCAGACATAATATGTATAGTTTCAGATCCTTTTCCATTTTAGGTTATTACAAGGTACTGAATATACTTCCCCGTTCAATATGGTATATAGGTGCTTGTTGTTTATCTGTTTTATAGTAGTAGTGTGTATATGTTAATCCCAAACTCCTAATTTATCCTTCCCCACTTTCTGCTTTAGTACTATAAGTTTGTTTTCTATATTTGTGAGTCTATTTCTGCTTTGTAAATAAGTTCATTTATATATATATTTTTTAGATTCCACATATAACTGATATCATATGATATTTGTCTTTCTCTGACTGATTTACTTCACTTAGTATGATAATCTCTACGTCCATCTATGTTGCTGAAAATGGCTTTTTATTCTTTAAATGGTTGATTAATATTCGATTGTACTTATGAACCACATCCTCTTTATCCATTCATCTGTCAGTGGACATTTAATTTGTTTCCATGTCTTGGCTACTGTAAATACTGTTGCTAGTTACACCGAGGTGTCTTTTTGAATTATCGTTTTCTCCAGATGTGTGCCCAGGAGTGGGATTGCTGGATCATATGGCAACTTTATTTTTAGTTTTTTAAGAAACATCCATACTGTTTCCCACAGTGGCGTACCAATTTATATTGCCACCGACAGGATGGTTCCCTTTTCTCCATACTCTCTCCTGTATTTGTTATTTGTAGACTTTTTGATGATGCCTATCCCTACCAGTTTGAGGTGGTACCTCATTTATAACTTTGTCTTGCATTTCTCCAATAATTGTTGATTTTGACCATTTTTTTCATATGTCTTTTGGCTACCTGTATGTCTTCTTTGGAGAAATGTCTATTTATGTCTTCTGCCTAGTTTTTTTTTTTTTTTTTAATTGGATTGCTTGTTTTTTGTAGTTGAGTTGTATGAGTTGCCTGTAAATTTTGGAAATTAACCCCCTTTCAGTCACATTATTTGTGAATATTTTCTCCTATTCTGTAGGTTGTCTTTTTGGTTTTCCTTTGCTGTGTGAAAGCTTGTAAGTTTGATTTGGTCCCATCTGTTTATTTATGCTTTTGTTTCTATTACCTTGAGAGACTGATCTAAGGCAACGATTTATGTCAGAGAATGTTTTGCCTGTGCTCTCTTCTAGGAGTTTCGTGGTGTCATGTCTTATATTTAGGTCTTTAATCTATTTTGGGTTTATTTTTGAGTATGGTGTAAGGATGTGTCCTAACTTCATTGGTTTACATGCAGCTTTCCAGCTTTCCTAACATAGCACTGTACCTAGTTTTTAAGAGTGACCATTTCAGTGTTGTACATGCTCATTTATGTGTGAAATCTAAACGAGTTGAACTCATAGAAATGATGAGTAGAATGGTGGTTACCATGGGCTGGTGATGAGGGGAAATGGGAATGTGTTATTGAAGGGTACAAATTAGCAACTAGAAGATAAATGAATTCCGGAGCACAGCATTGTGACTGTAGTATGCAATAGTGTATTATATACTTCAAATTTGCTAACAGACTAGATCTTAAATGTTCTCCCTGCAAAAAAGAGATGATAATTATATGATGTGATAGAGGTGTTAGCTAATGCTAAGGTGTTAATCATATTGCAATATATAAATGTATCGAATCAACACATTTTGTCTGCCTGAAACTTATACAGTGCTTTATGTAAATTACATCTCAAAAAAAAAGGAGTCAGTGTTCCAACACAGGTAGTGGATCTGTCAGTTTCATAATGTCTGGGCTGAGAAACAGGCACAGCATCACTTCTGCAGTTTTCTGTCCATTAAAGCAATCACAGAGCACTTACAAAATTAAGGGAAAGGGTCATAGACCCTCATCTCTCCTTGGTTAAAATAAAATGTTGAATGACGAAGAGAAGTGTGTAATTCCTACTGGATTGTCAGAAGTCTATTTGAACTTTGAGACTATTTGGTTTATTGTCTCTAACACAGTACCTAAGGTTGTCATTGTAAAAGTTAATTTATCAAGTTGAACAATGATTTTATACTTCTCAATTCTGAAGGGAGGTGTGAAAGATATTTTCCAAAAATTGAGAGAGAATAAACTGTAGAGAATCTTTCTTATGTTTATTGTTTCTCTCTAAGCAGTCCATGTTACCTCCCCAAAGCGATTTTCCTTTCATTGCAGATATGCTTGGCTGACCAACTGGACACAAGCTATAAAAATCAGAGGGGGAGAAATTGCTTTAGTAGATTCAAAGGCAGGAAAGAATGTTTCCTCTGTAGTGAGCCACTAAGCTGCAGGTACTGAGGGCTGCTGCTTGTTGGGGATCCCTGAACAAATCTGATAGCCCATAAAGGCAAGACAGGCTTAAGGCCAAGCTACAGGGTAGAACTGTCAGAAGAGTTTTAAAAGTGAGTCATGCAGTGTTGATTTTAACTCAGTGTTGTGCTTAGGAATGGAAGAAACCATCCATCATTATTTCACTGATAGTATTGTGCATGTTACTCAGCTGGAGTGCAGCCTTATGAGGCTCTTGGAAAACTTACCTTTCATTTTGTCTGTATTGGTTAATGCTGCTTAGAGAAGGGTATATAGAGACTTAAAAAAAAAAAAATTTTTTTTTTTTTTAAAGAATAAGGGTTGATAAATGTGTCTGAAAGCTAATTGTGCCTGACAGCTCATGGTTGGAGAAGGCACTGGCAACCCACTCCAGTACTCTTGCCTGGAAAATCCCATGGATGGAGGAGCCTGGTGGGCTGCAGTCCATGGGGTCGCTAAGAGTCAGACGTGACTGAGAGACTTCACTTTCACTTTTCACTTTCATGCACTGGAGAAGGAAATGGCAACCCACTCCAGTGTTCTTGCCTGGAGAATCCCAGGGGTGGGGGAGCCTGGTGGGCTGCCGTCTATGGGGTCGCACAGAGTCAGACACGACTGAAGCGACTTGGCAGCAGCAGCAGCAGCAGCAGCTCATGGTTGCCGAGAGATGAGACTCATTATTCCTTGTGCAGTGTGGTAACTCTTTATCTAGAAGGTCAGACATTTTTTAGAGTAGAATGGATCCCTGCATTTCTAGACAAGATCAAGAAAGATTTTCTTAAAAAGTTTTTTTTTTTAATTGGATCAGAATTTAGGTTGATAAAAGATGCAAGAAATTAGTCACTGTTTATGAATTTTTTTTTTTAATCAGCAAGGCAATGTAGGGAATGGACATGTGGACAATGTCCACAATGGACAATTTAGAAGCAACGTAAAGGCTATCCTCTAGTGGATGGACAAGTTGGTTCATCTCAGAAGTTTGATTAAAAAAGTACAACTGTAAGGATCATGACAATATCTCTGGGATATCCTCAGAGGTCTTGAAAACTCAACCTTAAGAGAATCTAAAATCTAAAAGGGGACAGAAAGGAGAGGAGTTGATACTGGACTTTAACTGGAGAGATTCATTTCCTGCCCATTGCCTTCCTCACTAATTGACAAGTGCATATCACCCAGTTTTGGCTTTGTAACACTGTGGTTGGGACCCTGTAAACTACAGTTCCTTTTTGGCTGCTGGCTCCTATTAGGCACTATAAACATAGGGAACTAGAGAGAAATTGTAAGGCTGAAGGAGGAAATGGGGCTTGCTTTCTCTTTTTTGTTTCCTGATCCCATCAGAGTCATCCTTGTAATGGTCCTTCATTTAGAATGTGGCATTTGGTCCCAGTAGCAGTAGGTGGTTCCAAGTTCCATTTTCTTTTTCATACTCCCTGTACTAGCATTACTGAATGTTTCCAGATTACCAACACTAGCCAGCTGGTATCCCTCCTGTGGGTCTGAGTTCTGGCTCGGTCAGGGTCCTCCTCTGAGTTCTGGAGGTACCAGTGCCAGTTGGCAGTGGCTTGTTTTTGGAGATGTGCATCCAGGTCTTCAGGATCTTTTTTCTAAGCTTCTAAGAGGTTCTTAGAACCCTAGGGGAGTATCTACTTCTTTTAGTTGCCATTTCTGTGATACTTTACTTTTTGCCTTTTTACCTCTTTTATCCTATTTAGTCTTTATATTAAACCTATGTTAAATTCACGGATGACTGTGATTGATAGCATCTGTTTTGCAGGAATATTTACCATAGTTTCCAGTGTTGCTCTGATTCTGTCATAGAGGTGCGGAGCCTAAACCTTACCTATCTATTCCACACTGAGATACAACAATAATACCAATCCACAAGTCTTGCCATAGTGCAGTTGATAACTAGTCAGCTAAGCATGCTAAAGAAGGGAAACATTGGAATCTACTGAGGGGTATTATTTAACTTGATAAGAACTTCTGGACGCTGCCAAGTCCCTAGAGGTCAGCATTATCTCAGCAAATTCTTTTAACAATCCTTCACCACCCTGACCCCCAACTCTATCATTCATGGTTCTGGTCACATGTATGTCCCTAAGAATTTCATTTGGTCCTTGACCTCCGTTGTTATTCTTCCTCCTTTTCAAAAGGTAGGTGAAATGAAGTGAAGTAGGGGATCAGGGGTGGGGATAAATTTCCTGAGTGATTAGGCTTTGGTGCCATTAAGACAACATACTACAGGATGTTCAGAACACAGATTGAAGATCTGGGAAGTGTGCATCAGGAAATTCTTCCTACAGGTGGTATGTCTGAGCTGAATCTGGAAGGATAGACTAGAGTTAACAAGATGAAATAGAAGGAACATATAGGTTTCTGGAGCTGGATGAGATATACCTACATATCTGGTAAAAGGAGCACATTTGTAACATCTGGGCATATTACATATCAGATGGAAGGACAAAATTGGCTTTCCTGCCATATCTATTTTCTAGGCCAAAAAGACCCTGTTAAAAATTGAGTATTAAGTAAGCATCAGGATATATAGTTTTTTCCCTATGTCTTCAGTTTTTTAATCTGCTGAAGTATAGTTGATTTTTGATGTTTCAGGTGTGCAGCAGATGGATTTGGTTATATATATATTAGATTCTTTTCCATTATTTTTGTTGTTGTTGTTTAGTTGTCCAGTCATGTCTCTTTGCAACCCCATGGACTGCAGCATGCCAGCCTCCTTGTCCCTCACCATCTCCCAGAGTTTGCTGAAGTTCATGTTCATTGCATCAGTGATGCCATCCAGCCGTCTCATCCTCTGATGTCCTCTTCTCCTTCTGCCCTCAATCTTTCCCAGCATGAGGGACTTTTCCTGAGTGTCAGCTGTTTGCATCAGGTGACCCAAATACTGGAGCTTCAGCATCAGTCCTTCCAGTGAATATTCAGGGTTGATTTCCCTTAAGATTGACTGGTCTGATCTCCTTGCTGTCCAAGGGACTTTCAGGAGTCTTCTCCAGCACCACAGTTTGAAGGCATCAACTCTTTGGTGTTCTGCCTCTGGTGTTCTTTCCATCAGAGGTTATTATAAGAAATTGACTATGGTTCCCTGTGCTATGAGTAGGTCCTTGTTTGAGAATATATATGATTTGAAATGACTTTCATCAAATCATGTTATTCATATTATCTTGTTTACTAATTGTTTTGGATAGATATATATTAGTTTCCCAGTTAGACTAAGTAGAGACAGTACTAAATACTATTTTGTGTCCATCCACCATCACCTTATATGGTGACACGCAAGTAATTTAATAGATGCCTATGCAATAAATAAATACAAAAATTAATGAACCTGTAAAAATATCATTAGATTTTGAAAATGGCCAACTGAGGCCAGTATTTTATCTTGGAGAAGAGCATTTTTTTTTTCTTTTTGATATTAGTCTTAAAAGCCAAGGAAAGTACTTCATCTACAATTGCCAATATTTCCCCATAATAACCTCTTAGTAGAATGTGCATATAAATTTGGTTAATGGTTGGCTCATTTTCCAAATATAATTGGAAAACAGGTTTCTTTTTTAGCTGTCAAAGAGGCATTTGATATGTGGTAAAATAATTTAGTTTATATTCTCCATTTGGGGATATTAACCTTCTAGGCAAGCTTCTAATTGTACCGTCATATTAATTTGGAGACCTTTTACTTGAAGGCAATACTCATCTCCTACTATATGAACTGAAGGAGATATGACTCGTTTATCTTTTTATACTGATAAAACAGGCTTGGCCAACAGATATTATCTTGTAGGACTTTGAATCTTGAGCACTTGGTAGCATAATATGATGCTATCATATATGATATATGATTGTCATCACAATATGATGACAGCATTGTGCCCTTCGCTGGTTATCTTCTGCATAGCCCTCCAGAACTCACTTGGTACCTGTCAAGTTTTGGCCCTCCAGTCTTCTGATATCATTGCAATAAATTCTCGTGCACCTTCAGATTATGATGTCATTTTCTGTTGTTTGCAACCACGTGTCACAAATGATATACAGTATTGTTAAAGATGTAAGAAAACATGCTACTCTTTATCCTCATTCAAGACTGGATATTTTAAAGTACAAACACTATAAAGT
This sequence comes from Cervus canadensis, assembly GCF_019320065.1. Classification (NCBI taxonomy): domain Eukaryota; kingdom Metazoa; phylum Chordata; class Mammalia; order Artiodactyla; family Cervidae; genus Cervus; species Cervus canadensis. Next base: position 24,440,133 of record NC_057415.1, read on the forward strand.
GGAATTTTGACCCACAGAAAGAGCATTTCTGTCTTTAATATCAGCCATCTGTGAACAAGTTTCCCACTGGATACAAGGATTTTTGACAAGTATTGTAAATGTCTTCAAGTGACACACAGTTTTGGATGGAGATTTCAGGGTTTCCCCAGTGAATGTGATGAACTGTCCAGATGGTGCCCTGATAGCCACTCAGCAGAGTCCTTAAATGATAATAATTAACAACTAATTACATTTAATGCCTTGAAAGGGGTCCACTAGCATTCATTTGATCTGAAATCCATCCCTGGGTAGGTCCAGAGGAGAGAAAAGACTTCCAGCATAACCATCTGGATGATCTTTCTCCCCCTGCTCTTGCTGCTGAAGAGGGACTGGTGATGTCCATGACTCCTTTTGGAGTACATATTCTGCTCTGGAAGCTGCTTAAAGAGTGGGCCTTGCCGAATTAAATTGGCTTTTGTCCCATCAAAGGCAAGAGGCAAGTTAGATGCAAATGCTCTATCTGGATGGAGAGGACAAGAAAGAAAGCTTGGAAAACCTGTGCCAGATTTTGTGGTGATTGTGGGAGTTAGGACATGCAATCATGCCAAGCAAAGCTGGGACAAAATGACCTGCCTGATTAATTCAAAGAAATGCAGGTTATTTATATTTATCCACAGACACAAAGTCTCTTCACATGGAATGTACATAGAATTATAATTGAGCTTGATCAGTTTATAGACTCTCAGTTTAGAAATCCTGACAGTTCTGGCAGAAACTGGCTTAGAGCATACATTTTCCCATGTATGTTGTTTTACTTTCATATTCAGCTGATAACCCTGTCATGGATAACTAATGCCAAGGATTTTCTCATGGAAGATGACTGAACATCATGTAGTAATCTTCCAGCTAGTAGCTCTGTTTTGGTGCCACTGTTTGCCAAGTCCAGACTCTAGACTGTTGACTCATTGTAGGCAGCAGGTGGCCTAGTGGAGAAACGTATTATAATAATAATTTTCCCCCTCTGGAAATGGCCTTGGAACACAGTGGAGGGCTTCAAAAGCTTATGAGGCTATGTCTGTGCTATTGAGTCCCACAGTTTTGGTTCTACAACTGCCTGAAGCTGGACCAATTGGACTTTAAACCCTGGAAATGTGAATTTTGGAAAAGGTAGGGATACTTTGAGTTTTGAAACTGGGTCACATTCATGGCAATACTATAGAAGAAAGGCTCTTCTTAAACAGTTCTATGTGTACTTAAAGCATAACTTTCAACATGGTGTGTTTTCATAGCTTTTGATATACAACGTTTTTGTTATCTTTTTTCTGTATATATTCTGTAATTTTAATTTGAACTTTTTTTTTTTTTAAATTTTTTATTAGTTGGAGGCTAATTACTTCACAACATTTCAGTGGGTTTTGTCGTACATTGATATGAATCAGCCATAGATTTACACGTATTCCCCATCCCGATTCCCCCTCCCACCTCCCTCTCCACCCGATTCCTCTGGGTCTTCCCAGTGCACCAGGCCCGAGCACTTGTCTCATGCATCCCACCTGTTTAATTTGAACTTTTAACCTTAATCCAAGGTTTGTTTCCGTCAATTCAGAATAGATTAGCACTAACTTCATAGTCCATTAGGGTCAGTCAAGGGCTGTGCTCCATTAATGCTCACTCAGAACCGTCTGAAATGTTGCCAGTCACTGCAGCACATGATGGAGAGGAATAGAGAATCGCACCTTAAATACTTAATTGGCTAATTCAAGTCACAACATCACGCCTACATTCAAGGGTGTAGGGAAACACAATCCTATTGCATCATGGAATGACAGAAAGTAGAAATAACAGAAATATTGATGAGAAGCACTAGTGTAACATGCCAGCTGGAGGAATTTTTGTTCTTGGTTGTGTCATTATCAGAGAATGTCACCTGTATTCTTTCTAAATTTTGGTATTTATTGATGTTTGCTTAGTGGTTGAACACATAATCAATTTTTATGACTATTTCATGAATACTTAAGGAGGGTACATTGCATATATTCGGATGTAGAATTTTATGTGTATCAATACATATTCTTTTTACTTACAGCATTTAGTTTTTTAATACATGGAAAAAATTTTTTAATTATAAAAGAGAAGTGTATCTACAAAAAATGAATAGCCAGTGCCTAAACGCCCAATTTGTTTTTATTATTACCAGAGAGATATGCATAGAAACTAATTTTACAGGTGGGCTTATTGCACCTGTTTTTCAAGTGACAGTCCTTAATGAACTGTCTTTTTTATTAATTAGTTTTTATTGCAGTATAGTTGCTTTACAATGTTGTATTAGTTTCTACCGCACAGCAAAATGAATCAGTCACACATGTGCGTATGTCCCCTCTCTTTGGACTTCCTCCCTGTTCAGGTTACCAAAGTGCATTAAGTACAATTCCCTGTGCTATATCATATGTTCTCATTAGTTATCTGTTTTATATGGAGTATCAGTAGTGCAGCAAATAGAGTTTAGAAAAGGCTAAGGATTGAACACTTTCAGCTGTCATTTCTCAGTTTAATTTTTCTTTGTCCTACATGTGAGCTACATCTCTGCTTGTGGAAGCATTGAGTGTGTCTGAGTGTGTAAACTACACCTGCTATACTCAAGGCACTGGCACTAATTCTCTAGCTTCTCTCTTTATTTGTACTTGGTGTTTACCTGCATTGGAGAGGTAAGAAGGTAAGAATACGGAGACTTGTTTGACCATAGATATAGAAATAAGGAAAGTCTTTCAGCCTGTCTTTGGTTCTGAGCCTCTCAGAATCATTTGGATATGGCAGAAGACGTTCTCAAGGCTCACACTAGTTCAATAGAGTCCTAAGTTGGGAGTGTGGAATAGAGGTCTAGCAGGAATAACATGATTCTTTATCATGTTTTACTTCTATCTCCTTATGTTCCTTGGGAATTTGCTTATCAAAAGCAGAGCTGACCATGTACTTAGATACAAATATCAATTGGTATCATATTTACCACTACTTAAAATTTTTTCTAATATTTTTGTGCAATTAAAAAGAAGAAAATACATATGAAAATAAGAAGGAGTGTTAAATCTTGACTGTATTTTCTCCTGTCCTGGTTCTTACTGTCTTCTTTTTAAAAATTGCATAACTTAAAATTTTGATCATTTTTAGGAATGTTTTTGCTCTCTGTGTTATCGATATGTGAGTATTTGCAATTGGATACTCCTGTAAATATGTTTAGCCAAAATAAGATACTGGCCAAAGACATAATGAATATAATTAATAAAATTAATAATAATATTAATAGTGCTATTCTTCCAGATACTTTGTTGTATGTTAACTTACTTTGACCTCTGAGGCCTAGAGATATTCAATGAGTTACACAATATCACACTTTAAAGGCTTTTTTTTTTTAAAATCCAACATTGTTGTGAAGGTTGAGTACTCCATGCCTCCCACCAACAACTTCAATTTTCTTATTCAAGTGGATATAAAGAATCTTTCTCTGGTTATACTATTTTAATTTCTACAACAGAGTTTGACCTACTGAATTAGCCTTTATGAATGCTAATGAGGAATTAAGCTGCCTGAAAGACTTGAGATGAAAGATTTGCTGAGGTCTTTTTTGCATTGTAAACATACAGCATGCTGGGACCAGAGCTTGCCTTGTTCATTGTGAGGTAGAGGGGAGGAATGAATAAACAGTAGAATAAATTGCCTGCTGGGCACTTTTAACATTTAAAAGCAACCAGTAATTGTCACACTTCTGCCCTTACTTCAATTGGGTACATATTGTACCTTTTGGTCTGTGAGCTTCTGTCAGTGATCACACACCTATGGTCTCAGGGCCACATGTATCTAACAGGAGGTAGAAAATGACATGAGCAGAGAAAATCACTCACTGCCTTAGGCTCAGAGCTTCTTTACTGTTTCTACCCATGAATTCTGTGGCTTCAAATTCTCTATGCTGTTGGATTCTGTACCTGCCTTGACCTTCAAGATTCTGCTGAGCTCTCCAGACTTGCCTAAAATCATTAACTCTTTCCTGTTTCTTCTGACCTCAGACTTCTGTTTTAAGACCTATTTTGCAGGACTTGTTGGGTGTCTGACCTGTTCCCCTCTTTGACCCCAGATTTCACACCTGACTGCTCAAATTTGGTTAGAATTCAAAACTTTCCCTTTTGCTTCTGTCTAAAGATCACTGCCCTCATCAGTGCTTGGACATCATACTTCATGCTTTAATTTGGTTATTCAACAGTTTTTCTAATGGTTTTTCATTGTTTTTTCCCTGAGTTATATAAGTCAGTTATCTGAGAATAAATGTAAAAGATGAAGTAATTGTCACTACAGGAGGTATGATGATGTTTCTGAGGAAGAAACATGGAATAAAAATTTCTGCCTCTTAGAGATTAAACTTTTCCAGATTGAATTAGTGTCATGTTTCATTCTAGAAAATATATCTGTTTATCAAAATTCAGAGTGGGATTTTTGGACCCCTTCCCATTTCACATCTGTCAGTTGTAGTAACATGAATATCCCAAAGAACTTAAGAAAGATAAAAAGAGCAGTGGCTCAGCCTCTGCTGGTTCAGATAGCAAGGGTGAATTTGCTCTAATGAGTTTCCCAAAACTGACTGTGCTTTTGTTTATGAGTCTGGACACATTGTGAAAAGGAAAGCGTTAGTCGTTTAGTCGTGTCCCACTTTGCAATCCCATGGGTTTTAGCCCACCAGGCTCCTCTGTCCATGGAATTCAGGCAAGAATACTAGAGTGGGTTGCCATTCCCTTCTCCAGGGGATCTTCCCAACCCAGGGATTGAACCTAGGTCTTCTGCATTGCAGACAGATTCTTTACCATCTGAGTTACCAGGGAAGCCCTGGACACCTTACTAAACTATAGTTTTCTAGGCCTCACCTAGAATATTTTATGAGAGTATGGTTTGAAATTTGAATTTTTAACAAATTCTCTAGTGATTCTGGTGCAGTGGGCCATATTTGAGAACCACTGCTCTTAGTAACTGGGGGAAACAATTATGCGATCATATTGAGAGAAAGAAAAATCTTAAAAGATACAACAGACAAAGACTCTCTAAGTTTGACAAAAAAACAATGGAGAGGAGACAGAATTCTCTTCCATTATTAGTCCTTGATACAATAAATTGAACAAGCTCCAAAATTAATTATTAGGATTTAAAATGTGAAGGAACATCAGTGAATCATTATGGTGAAATAAAAATAGTAGACAAGCTAGAAGAGACACACTTCTCTTACCAATAGTCAGCTAATGTAATGATGTCACCAGGTTCCTGCTAAAGATGGGTTATGAGTAAATGTTGATCGGAGTTTTGTAGTTTACGTTTATTGTGGTATCTTTATAGTTCTTTACTTATTGCGTGAGTTTCAGTATTCTTAGTTAGTGATGTCATTTCCCCATGTGTGTCTTCTTTTAAAAAATATGATGTCCTAAAGTGAAATACCTCTCAGGTATTTTTACAGATAGGTAAACCATCACTGGACAGGTACTATGTGGTAATCATAGTCAAGAATTTGGTGTCCAGTGTCTGAAAAGTAGAAAAGCAACTCCTTTTACAAAATTGTAACTGTATAAGGTTTGCTTCTATCTGAGAATGTTTGTGGTAATCTTCAAAATATGCTACAGCTGCTATGGCAGTATAAATTAATAAATAAGTAAAACACATTTAAAATTCTTTTTATTCTCTAAGTTAAAATGTATAAGATCATGCAACTGCTTATTTACTCAGATAAATTATTCATCTGGTTTAATAATTTTCAATCAGTTGTTGATTTATTTAGAAATGAATAGCTTGATCTTTTGTTTGTCATAGCTTTTACTGACTAAATGTTGCCCTGGTCTGATTTGATTCTGGGAAGCATGTACATTTCAATGACTTAATTAAAAGGATAGTGAATATTTCTGGCACCTTAACCTTTAGCATCTCAGAGGTGACTGGCTACATCTCAGAGGTGACTGACTACTCTGTATGTGTGGAGAGTCTGAATTTATAGAAGTCATGATGATATTGCCACTGGTGCTATAACACCTCTTGTGTACTCTACTATTTTGTCTCTGCAAATGTTGGCTCTTCCAAAATAGCAGCTGGGCCCAGAGCATGACTCTGACACTGTCGCTAATACTAGTTTTGTCCACTCAGCGATATATCGGGGGGTTGCCCAGGTTTGTACCAGCAAAACTCAGAGGGTGAACTTCCTGCCTCTGATACTACTCTACAGCATTTTTAGGTAGAACTTGTCTGAATAACCCATATAATAAAATTTCCTAATTTAATATTCAGCATGGTTATGCTGGTATAAACTGGTTGTAAAGCAGCTATAGGTATGCCAAATGTACTAGTTAGGATGACGTATTCTTGAGTATAGCAGATAGCTTAAAGAAGGCAGACGTTTATTTTTCTTTCTTTGTTTAGCTGGAATAAAGATTTGTGCAGATCAGTACTGATGCCTAAATTTGGGAGGATGGTTGGTGATAAGAAATATGACTTCCATTTCTGCAAAAAAAAAAAATTACTTTGGGATTTTGATAGGGGCTAAATTGAGTCTGTAGATATCTTTGGGTAGCTTGGATATCTGAACAATTTTAAGTCTTCTAATTTGTGACCATAGGATGCCTTTCCATTTGTGCCTTCTGTGATTTCTTTCGTCAATGTTTTGTAGTTTTCAGTATATAAATCTCTCGTCTCCTGAGTTAAGTGTATTCCTAAGTATTTCATTCTTTTTGGTACTATTGTAAATGGGATTGTTTTCCAAATTTCCTTTCCAGATAGTTTGCATCTAATGTATAGAAACAATGAATTTTTGTATGTTGATTTTGTATCCTGCAAATTTACTGAATTCATTTGTTAGTTGTTACAGTTTTTTTCTAAAGAAGTCTAAGAATTTCTGTATATAAAATCATATATAAGATGACAAGCAGGGATATCTGCAAGCTATCTTCAAGCAGGGATAGTTTTAATTCTTTAAATTTGGATGCCTTTAAGTTTTTTTTTTCTTTTTGGTCTAATTGCTGGGGCTAAACCTTCCAGTACTGTATTAAATAGAAGTGTCCAGGGTGCACATTCTTGCCTTATTCATGATTTTAGATAAAAATATTTCAGATTTTGACCATTGAGTATGATGTTAGCTGTGGGCATTCACATGAAACCACAAAAGCCCAAGAACAGCCAAATCAAACCTGAGAAAGAGCAAACCTGGAGACATCATACTTCCTGATTTAAAATATATTATGAAACTACAGTAAACACAACAGCATGGAACTAGCATAATGACAGTCATATAGACCAATAGAACAGAATAGAGTCCAGAAGTATGTCCATAAGTGAATAGTCTGTTGATTTTTGACAAGGGTGCCAAGAATACATAATAGGGAGATAAAAGTCTCTTCAACAAACAGTGTTGTGAAAAGTGGAGGCATGCATGCATGCTAAATCGCTTCAGTTGTGTCCAACTTTCTGTGACCCTATGGACTGTAGCATACCAGGCTGCTCTGTCCATGGGATTCTCCAGACAAGAATATTGGACTAGGTTGCCATTTCCTCCCCTAGGGGATCTTCCTGACCCAGGGATTGAACCCATGTCTCTTATGTCTCCTGCATTGGCAGGTGGGTTCTTTACCACTGGTGCCACCTATCCACACATAAAATAATGAGATTGGACTTTTATTTTAACAAGATTCAGCAAATAATCAGTACAAAATGGGTTAAAGTAGGAGTAAAACGTAAGACCTGAAGCTGTAACACTCCTAGAAGAAAACATAGGGAGAAACCTTCATGAGATTGATCTTTGTATTGATTCTTGGTTATGATACCAAAAGCACAGGTGATAAAAGCAAAAATTAAAAAGTGGGGCTACATCAAGCTAAAAGGCTGCTCAGTGAAGGAAACAAGACTGGAAAGTCAACCTATAGACTGGGAGAAAATATTTAATGAGAGGTTAATCCTATGAGAAACTCTTACAACTCAATAACAGAAAAATCTATTAATCTGATAGGTCTAAGAACTTGAATGGACTTTTCTCCAGAGAAGGCACACAGATGACCAATAGATATATGAAAAAATGGTCTTCATTAATCATCAAGGAAATGTAAATCAAAACTACAAATATATAACTACTTATACCTGCCAGGATTACTATCATCAAAAAAACAAAAGACAAAGTGTTGGCAGGGCTGTGGAGAAACACTTGAGCATCGTTAGTGGGAAAGCAAAATGGTGCAACTGCTATTGAAAATGGTATTAAAAAAATTGCAGTTAGAATGATTATATGATCCAGCAATGCTTGCTTCATTCTGTGTATGTCTGTACATACATATAATATATAAAAGAATTTAAAGCAGAGTTTCAAAGAAATAATAGCACACATATGCTCATTGAAGAACTACTGGAAAGACTTAAGATGTGGAAACAAACTAAATGTGTATAGAGAGAAGAATACATACAGCCAATGTGGTATATACACACCATGGAATACTATTCAGCCTTTAAAAGGGAGAAAATTTTGTGATATTTGACAACATGAATGAGCTGTGAGGATATTAACCTAAATGAAATAACCAGACACAGAAAAACAAACACTGTATAATTCCACTTAAGTTAGGTATTTAAAACTGGTTCAGTTCAGATACTCAGTTGTGTTTGACTCTTTGTGACCCCATGCACATCAGGCCTCCATGTCCATCACCAACTCCCAGAGCTTGCTCAAACTCATGTCCGTCAAGTTGGTGATGCCATCTAATCATCTCATCCTCTGTTGTCCCCTTCTCCTACTGCCTTCAATCTTTCTCAGCATCAGGGTCTTTTCCAGTGAGTCAGTTCTTTGCATCAGGTGGCCCAAGTACTGGAGCTTCAGTTTCAGCATCCATCCTTCCAATGAACATTCAGGACTGATTTCCTTTAGGATGGACTGGTTGGATCTCTTTGCTGTACAAGGGACTCTCAAGAGTCTTCTCCAACACCACAGTTCAAAAGCATCAATTCTTCAGTGCTTAGCTTTCTTTATCATCCAACTCTCACATCCATGCGCAACCACTGGAAAAACCATAGCTTTGATAGATGCTCCTTTGTTGACAAATTAATGTCTGCTTTTTATTAAGCTTTCTAGGTTGGTCATAGCTTTTTTTCCAAGGAGAAATGTCTTTTAATTTCATGCCTGCAGTCACCATCTGCAGTGATTCTGGAGGCCGAGAAAGTAAAGTCTGTCACTGTTTCCACTGTTTCCCCATCTATTTGCTATGAAGTGATGGGACCAGGTGTCATGATCTTAGTTTTTTGAATGTTGAATTTTAAGTCAACTTTTTCACTCTCCTCTTTCACTTTCATCAAGAGGTTCTTTAGTTCCTCTTTGCTTTCTGCCATAAGGGTGGTGTCATCTGCATATCTGAGGTTATTGCTATTTCTCCTGGCAGTCTTGATTCCAGCTTGTGTTTCATCCAGCCCAGCATTTTGCACAATGTACTCTGCATATAAGTTAAATAAGCAGGGTGAAAATATACAGCCTTGATGTACTCCTTTTCCTATTAGGAACCAGTCTGTTGTTCCATGTCCAATTCTAACTCTTGCTTCTTGACCTGCATACAGATTTCTCAGGAGGCAGGTCAGGTGGTCTGGTATTCCCATCTCTTTCAGAATTTTCCACAGTTTGTTGTGATCCACACATCAAAGGCTTTGGCATAGTCAATAAAGCAGAAATAGATGTTTTTCTGGAACTCTCTTTCTTTTTTGATGATCCATTGGATGTTGGCAATTTGATCTCTGGTTCTTCTGCCTTTTCTAAATCCAACTTGAACATCTGGAATTTCACGGTTTATGTATTGTTAAAGCCTGGCTTGGAGAATTTTGAGCATTACTTTGCTAGAGTGTGAGATGAGTGCAATTGTGTGGTAGTTTGAGCATTCGTTGTCATTGCCTTTCTTTGGGATTGGAATGAAAACTGGCCTTTTTCGGTTCCATGGCCACTGCTGAGTTTTCCAAATTTGTTGGCATGTTGAGTGCAGAACTTTTACTGCATCATCTTTTAGGATTTAAAATAGCTCAACTGGATTTCCATCACCTCCACTAGCTTTGTTCATAGTGACGCTTCCTAAGGCCCACGTGACTTCATATTCCAGGATTTTTGGCTCTAAGTGAGTGATCACAACATAGTGGTTATCTGGGTTATGAAGATCTTTTTTGTATAGTTCTGTGTATTCTTGCCACCTCTTCCTAATATCTTCTGTTTCTGTTAGGTCCATACCTTTCTGTCTTTTATGGTGCCTATCTTTCCATGACATATTCCCTTGTTAGCTCTAGTTTTCTTGAAGAAAATTAGTCTTTTGCTTTCTATTGTTTCCTCTATTTCTTTGCATTGACCATTTATATATATATATATTTTCTCCTTACAAATAGCTGAGAAAAGAAGAGAAGCACAAGCCAGAGGAGAAAAGGAAGGTATTTAAAATAGTCAAATTTATAAACTCAAAGGCTGGTATGTTGTTTCCCAGGGCCTATGGAGAGAAGGAAATGGGAAACTTTAATCAACATTAAATTTCAGTTAAATAAGATAAATAACTTCTGAAGATCTGTCGCACAGTATTATATATGTAATCAGCAATAATATATTGTACTCTTAAAATTTAAGTTTTCACCTCAATGAATTTTTTTTAAAATGGAAATACTTCCCCAGAATGGTGGGAAGTTTTAAGTCTTCCAAAATGGAAGTGAATGTTTTCAATTGAGAATTGAGGAATCACTGAAGATTTTGAACAGAGAAGTGTTATGATAAAAATGACTTTTTAGATAGGTTAACTTGTTGCTGTGTATTGGATCAGTTGGAACAGGAATGAATGAGTGGTTGGGGAAACAAGGTGTATTCATTTCCTACTGCTGCTATGAAGGAAAACCACAAATTTAGTAACTTAAAACAATACAGATTTATTATCTTACAAGCCTGGAGATCAGAAGTCAGAAATGGATTTCACTGGACTGAAATGAAAGTGTAGGTCAGGCTGTGTTTTCTCTGGAGGCTCTGGGAGAATCCCATTTCCTTGCCTTTTTCAGCTTCCAGAGGATGCCTGTGTTCCATAGCTTGTGACACCCTTCCTCTATCTTCAAAGCTAATGTAATGAAAATGAAAGTGAAGTCACTCAGTCGTGTCCTACCAGGCTCCTCCATCCTTGGGGTTTTTCAGGAAAGAGTACTGGAGTGGGCTGCCATTTCCTTCTCCAGGGGATCTTCCTAACCCAGGGATTGAACCCAGGTCTCCTGAATTGCAGACAGATGCTTTACCGCATAGGCCACCAGGGAAGCTAGTATAATATGTATTTTCAAATATTTTCTGACTGTGAACCTCTGCTTTCACAATCACATTTTCTCTGGCTGTGACCCATTTATCACCTTTTTACAAGGGCACTTTTGATTACATTAGACCCAACTGTATAATCCAGGCTAATCTCCCACATCAAAATGCTTAATCACAGCTGCAAAGTCCCCTTTTGCCATGCAAAATAACATATTCACAGGTTTCAGAGATTCAGATATGGACATCATTGGGGGACCATTATTCTGCCTACTACACAAAAATAGGACATAAATTCATATGTGAATTAAGGGTGGTGGTGGCTATGGAACTGATACTCCTCTGTACCTCCCTCCATAACTAATCAGGTATAAAAGTCTCTTCCTACACATGATCCTTTGAAGCTATCTTCCTCTTACTTATTATTTCCATTGAACCAAGTGAACCCGGCCAATTTGGTGTTTCTGCTAATGTTGACTTCATCTAATAATTATGTCCTATATCTTCTTCTGCTATCTAAATTTTGCTAATTCATTGTTAAATTGCATTTTGTCTTGTGGCTAAAAGGAGATAAATCACATTCATGCTATTTTCTTCCCTGATCTATGAGGCTTCTGCTGAGTTTTTTTTAAAGTCATTTTCAGAATATTATGCTTTTCCACAAACATGGCAGGTAACTGGACTGAGTTTATTCATTGCAAACCATACAGGAAATTATCCAAATGACTCATTCTAAAGAAAAAGAGCCCAACAAAATAAATTTTTGAATCATGCTCATATGCAGAATCTAAACTCTGAATAATTTTTGGTTTCTTCCTGTCTCTTTCCTTTCATCTAGTCAACAAACCATTTAAATTATAAAATAAAGGATAGTTAGTGACATTATAATATAAAGGAAAATATGAAGCTCAAAAGATGTCATGATGAGGTCAGCAAATTATACAACATTATTCAAACCCCAGACTATTTTTATAACAAGTATTCTTGCTATTACACCATACTGCCTGGTCTAAATCACTGAAAATTAAATCCTCATATAGCCATCAAATAGCTGCTTCTTTCAAGGCTTTGTGAAGAGATAAGAATTTATGATAATCTCTCTCTTTTACTTTCAATCAGCTGTGCTGGTATTTTGTAAATCTAAAAATCATAGTGTATTAAAATTTGGAGAGAAAACAAGGCTAAACCTTTCATTTTCTAATGAGCATGCACTCTGGGATGGGGTTGTTGAAAGCAGTAAGCTGACCCTATCCTCCCCGAGTCCCCCACCCCAATACACACCAAAATAAAGTTTAGGAACTCAGTGATGGCTACTGAAACTGGAAGATGTCTATTAGATTTATCAGAGTACTTTTTAGGTTAGCTGGATTCTTTGACTTTCCTTATCTGTCTCTGATATCCAATGGTGTCTGGGTCTCTGGGTCAGTTTGGTGCGTTAGACAGAGCACAGTCAAATAAAAGATCAGAAGACAAGTCTTGGCTGGCTGGCTGTTATGTGAATAGTATTCCTCTCACTCATTAAAAAGATTTTACCAAGTCCAGTTTCATACTCCTGCAAATTTGGGAGCTGCTAATCTGAGGTTGGGATAGGGTCAAGCCTTTATTCACAAGATGTATGATAAAGAGGTGATAAAGTCAGGTTGAGTGAAAACAGTCATGTTAGGAGGTTTAGGTTTGGTGACTTTCTCTTTGAAGAAGCAAAAAGGCAACAAACAGCTTAAAGAGATACATGTAAGACTGTATGATTCACAAATCTTTATTGGTGAATGTCTTCCAGGATATTTATCTGGTCACAGAAGGATCGCCAGCTGACTACTGAGGAACTGGGACAGGAGAACAAATCTAGTGTCTCTCTACATTTATCTTTTTAATAACATACATGCTCATTTTCCCTTTGTTTGGAATGTGGGCAGTTCCTGGTGACTGGGTTTCAAGTAGATTGTCCCAAACTTAGGACATTTTGATTGTTTTGAGTTTTTCACTTTATGATGGTGTGAGAGGGATTCAGTAGAGACCATACTTCGGATTTTGAATTCTTATCTTTTCCTGGGCCAGCAATATGGCATATCCTGGGCTATGATACTCCTTCATTTTGCTGGGCAGGGCAGCAGCTGCACCCTGAGCCAACCATGTGATCACTAGAATAAGCAATGAGGCACTTACAACCATTCCAAACTCATATAGTTATTCTGTTTTTCCGTACAGCATTTGATAAATTACCAGAGATTTCCAACACTTTATTATAAATTAGGTTTGTGTTGGATGATTTTGCCCAAATGAAAGCTAATGTAAGTGTTCTGAGAACATTTAAGGTAGGTTAGGCTAAGCTATGATGTTTGGTAGGTTAGATGTATTATATGGATTTTTTATTTACAGTATTTTCAACTTGTGATGGGTTTAGCAGGACATAGCCCCATTGGAAGTTGAGGGAAATCTGAAGCACAGAATGTAAGTACCAAAACAGACAGAGGTGTGTGTGTGCATGTGTGTGCATGTATTAAATCTTAAAACATGACTCTTGAATTTATAGCATTCTCCTCTCTTCAGAAGAAAAAACAGATTTCATATTGTGTCACTTACTGTGAATGTACCAACAATGTAGAGTTCAGAAGTACAAATGTTACAGCCAGAAACATTGGGTTTCTTGGAAATGTGTTTGGGAAATCTTTTAAGACTGTCACTGTCTAAAACTCTGCCTACAAGAACTTTTCACATGGGCTCTGTCATATCCTGAAAAAGACTAGCTTATCATAAATGGGAGAACAATTGTTCTGCTATAGAATAACTACATTTCAGTACTCAATGTGAGAGCAGGAATAAACAGGTGAGGAAGTAAGAAATCTTCTAGAGGGGAGTGCTTTATCGCCACAAATACCTACCCTAAGCTAACTTCACCCAAAATCACTGCAATAAATGACTGCAGTAAGTCGGAAGAAAGAAAAACTCACTGAACATTTCAACACCTGTAACAAATGCAGTGTTTTAACCAAGAAGAGGCTTATGAGTGGTGAAAGGTAATTGTGACAGCTCCAACAACTTTGCTAACCCACAAATTCTATTCAGGTAAATGCAGACCCTCTATATGAAATGAAAATATGTTTGTAATTCTTCTGTGGCACATATAGTAAGTGATAAAATGTAGTGAGGGATGGGAAGTGGAAGGACCCTTGGAAAACCCAACTAGTACTAAGAAGTGACTCTGGGAGTCAGGAAAATCTGGGAAGGAAAGAAGAAAAGTGACAGAGGGATCACCTAAAGTAATGTAGCATGGCCTGTGCCTTCCAGAATATGAGCCTGCCAGAATCTCTGTTGTGACTATGAATGTGGTTCCAGGATTTATAGAAACAGGAGCTAATAATCCATTTGAAATCAAGCTGAGAAAAAAAACCTGTGGTCCTTTCTAAAGTTCTGTTTATGTGGAAGGGCTCTAAATTATTGCATGTTTAAATAAGGAAGAAGGCATAACTAATGCCTTGTCTGGTCATTTAAAAAAAGAGTTAAAACAATGGTATGTACTAGGAACTTTATTATTCTTGTTTATACTACTACAAGTGTCTCAGAAAGAGTCATGTTACAGAAAATATGTTTTGAATAATCATAGGGAAAAGGGAAAAGAATTTGGTATTTGCAAACTGAAATTGATGGAGAGTTCTTGAAACTGTATCTGGGCATCAAATACACTTCTCTCTTATTAAGTTTCTATATAATTGATGGTGTGTGTATGTATAATACATAACTAAAATTATATTATTGTATAATATTAAACATATTATATGGTTGCTGTAATTGGTAATTCTGAGCGGGAGGGGCTGGTAATCAGCCCCTCAGATAAAAATCATTATCTGAGGAAAGATAAAAATGTATTAATAAAAATGTACTATTTGAATAGCTAAGACAATATTGTTATTATGTTAGCAGAAGTTTGAGACAGAATTTGAAGAATTTAGTATCACTTAATCAATAAACAGTTATTTTCTCTAAAGCTTCAAGCAACTAAAAACTAACTAATACCAGGATTTTTTGTTGCCTTCTATAGTGTTCTTCTTATAGGAGTTATTCTTGGTCACCTTTTATATTATCTACTTCTTGCTAACTTTTTAAATATGAGTTAAAATAGTCAAATACAAGTTGGGTTAAGCAACTGAAAAATGACTACTTGCTTATTCTCCACTACATTTAGAACAAACTAAGGTGTATTAGTTTCAGCTTCAGCATCAGTCCTTCCAATGAACACCCAGGACTGATCTCCTTTAGGATGGACTGGTTGGCTCTCCTTGCCGTCCAAGGGACTCTCAAGAGTCTTCTCCAACATCACAGTTCAAAAGCATCAATTCTTCGGCGCTCAGCTTTCTTTACAGTCCATGGTGTGCTGCGATTCATGGGATCGCAAAGAGCCGGACACGACTGAGCAACTGAACTGAACTGAAGGCATATTAGATAAAATTAGGACAGAGACAGAGGAGCAACTCTATGCTGCCTTAAATCATTGCTGCTTCTCTTCATACAGCTCTAAAGAGACAGGGATATAATTATCTGTTACTTTATCATCAGCTGGTATTTTATCCCAAATTCATGAAGGTGGGCAGGTAGGCTAAAACAGGGACTTACATTTTCCCATTGATAGTATTCTTCCCCAGACTTGGATCTTGGATCTCACTACCCTCTGGCTAGTTGTAAGAAAGGACAGGAGAAAGAGAAAAAAGTTACAGGGACTGTCCAGGGATAGCTAACCCTAGGGAAACTTACTTTCCCATCAGTGGAAGGAGACATTTACCACATGTATGAGGCTTTTGGTAGGTAGTTACTTCGTATACTAGCAATGGTGGTCTAATCATTCTCTTCGAATCTGACTGATCAGATTACTAAAATGTTTCTTTCCAGTATTTACCGGTGGAAGCAAGAGGGGGAAAGAATGTAAGAGAGGAAGGAGTCTTGATTATGTCCTGTACTTAATGGCCTACAGTTTTTGCTTAAATGCATATACAGTCACAAATTCTAATTAAATGTTATTATAATCACAGAATATATGCTTTTATAATACTATGTGGAATTTGGAATACGTGGCTAATGCTCTGCCATATCTCTGGAGAAATTTCCAGTTACCTAGGGATCTTAGAGATTTAGGGCCCCTCTGTCAGTGAAAAGACAAGTTGCATGATTGATAAGTGCTGCTGCTGCTGCTAAGTCGCATCAGTCGTGTCCGACTCTGCGACCCCATAGACAGGCTTCCCCATCCCTGGGATTCTCCAGGCAAGAACATGGAGTGGGTTGCCATTTCCTTCTCCAATGCATGAAAGTGAAAAGTGAAAGTGAAGTCACTCAGTCATGTCCGGCTCTTAGCGACCCCATGGACTGCAGCCTACCAGGCTCCTCCATCCATTGGATTTTCCAGGCAAGAGTACTGGAGTGGGTCACCAGTGCCTTCTCCGTGATAAGTGCTAGAACACAGCTAAGGAGATATGCAAACCAACCAGAGTTTCCAGATTTACATTTGAGATGGAGATTTTAAAAGCATGTAAGTTGATAGTAGGGAAATCATGAAGAGTTTCTCCCCCACCCCTCATCTGCAATCAAGGGAAGATATGTCTGATTTCTAACGTGAATAAACAGGAAAATAATATGTACTACCATGAGATCTATGTACAGATGTTGTGGCATACAAGGAGAAGAACATTTCAAATACAGGTGCAAATACAGTAATAATACTTTATAGTATGTGGAGGTAAATTTTAAAAGTGGCTGTTTTATGATTTCAATAATTCAAAACACGAACGCTGTGAAACAAGAGAACAAAGAGGAAATAAGATAAAAGACTGGGATGAAAACAGAACCAAGGTAAGTAAACATCAGGATGATACCTAAAAACTGCCATATGAGAAATAAAATATGCATTCGATATAATAGAGATAAAAACTGACCCCACAAAAAAGGGAATCAGTGATGTGAGATGCATGTTTGGGAAGCTTTTCCAGGATACAGAGTGAGACGATTAAGATAGGAAGATGATGACAGCCAAGATGAATCATGAAAGATTACGGAGAACTGGCATAACAGATACATGAATGAGATATCAAAACAAATGGTAAAAACTCAGCAATCAAAGTTGTGACTGTAAAAACTTTCCTAAACCGAACAAAGCATTGAGTCTGCAGGGTAGAGTCTCACTGAGAAGCAGGAAGCATTAATGAAATGGAGCCGATATTTAGGCAATTCCTGCTGAGATATCTGAATTTCAAAGGATATAAGAAAAAAAAAAATCTTACACCCAAATAGGAAAAAATCAGATTATTTGTACAGAAAAAAAAAAAATTAAGTGGATTTCAGATGTCTCCATCGCTAGATAGCAATGCTGGAAGCAGTATTTAGAGTGGTAGGGAGACAATGACAATATTATGACTGAAGATCCCACGTGCAGAGATACTGCCCTTTATGTACAGTGGCAACAAAAAGACACTGTATTATGCACAGCTTATGAGTGTAGTACACAAGTTCCATCCAGAATGAGAGATTCTCTAACTGACAAACTGTTATCATAATAAAGAAACACTGAAAATGGTGAAGTTATAAGAGTACTGGCACTTAGTAGCAGAATCAGTTATATGAATAACGTAAGTAATTATGATTACAAACATAATCAAAATATAAATTTCTGAACAAATTTTATAGAGAATATTATCAATATAAATTATCAAAATATAATAGTGAAAACCTGGCTATAACATTCTAGATCAGGCCGTGAATGGGAAGTTGGTAGAAATAGAAGCATTAATGTTAGAAGGGTATTGGGTTTTGCATGCATTTTTTTTGTCTATCTACCTTGGTGACTATTTTAGAAAATTCATTTACTTGTGATTTCACATGCATAATGATTTCATTGATAATTGTTCACCGTATCTATTCCTTTACAATAGTTCTGTCTCTTATTTCCACTCTTTGTTCCTGTATGGATTTTTCAGAAATGAACACAAAACTTTCTGTTGCCACAGGAAGTGACGAGCAGGGCCCACATAACAGAACTCCTAGTTACCAAGACTCACTTGTTCTTTCCTTTGTTGTTTGGCCCAGTCAGTTTCATAATTATCACTGGCAAAGCTGCTTCTGGCATGAAAGATCCAGAGCAGATCCCTAATGCTTGACTTCCTAGGACTGCCAAGGTATTTGGATGAAGTCAGCTTTAGATTACTCTTTGTGGCAAAAATATTCCCTTTGATTGTTAATTATTCGTTTGAGCTGTATTAACAATGTCCATCCAGCAAGTGTCAGTGTCACCTTGGGAACACAACTCTTCTTTCACATACATACTTGGTAATTTTAGAAGTATATAATGGTCACTGTTATCCTGGTCTGTAGGTGACACATGGTCCTAATTGGGAATCAGACTGTGCATTTTAAACAGCAGGAAGAAAACTCAGGCTGGTCCACAAGGCAATGTCCTAGTGGAGGCAAGTTTCCTTTCTAATTCCAGCCTGTCCTCTCTAATCAGAGGGTCTCACAGCCTTTGCCCACCTGTGCTTACATAGTTTCTTCTCCATCCACCTTATTCCATTTAGGCCTCTCCTGTGCAGATATGGTTGATACTCTTCTCTGATTCCAGACTTATGGTCACCAAAATTTTTTCTGCCGTCATTGATTGTATGATTTCCCCATCTTCTTCTACTATTTAGGTCCTCATGGTAAGGACTATTTAACTTCCAACCACAGTGTTAATCCTGCCCATAGTTCCTAGAACTAAATCTGACCAGAGCCAGAAAGTACTAAAATAGTTTTACCTCCAAAAGTGTTCCACTTGCTGTTGGTCTGATCCTTACCTAAGCCTAGGTTGTCCTACCTGGCGTCCTGTTGTCATGACTGGGGTGCTGTTTTGATATGTCATGTTCCCCAGGGGCTTCCCTGGTGGCTCAGTGGTAAAGAATCTGCCTGCCAATGAAGTAGACATGGATTCCATCTCTGCATCAGGAAGATTGTGTGGAGAAGGAAATGGTAACCCACTGCAGTATTCTTGCCTGGGAAATCCCGTGAATAGAGGAGCATGGTGGGCTACCATCCATGGGGTTGCAAAAGAGTTGGACACAGCTTAGCAACTAAATAGCAACAGCATGTTTCTCAGGTCCTGGCATGCTACCATACTCTCTCAGGCTTTTCTCAGGACTAGAACCCTGTTGATGGCTGAACTCTGACTTTGTGGACAATTACTGATTCCAGGCCTTCCAGATAATGCTACCTCTCTGTTTGACCAACCTACTGAGACACTCTGCTGATTCATTTTGAAGCTTTTCTGCTTAATGCACGTATGGATTGGGGCCTGATATTCTTTCACTCTTTTTGAGCACTTTTTTCCTTTGTCATATGGCATGAATCATCTGTGTAGCTTTTCTGGGTCTCAAGTGAATGACAGTGATGCTTAGTAAAGTCTCTCCACTCTGTTTGGCCCAGAACTCAGTCTCCCAGCACTGTACACTGTTGGGCATCTCTTTTCAGTTCTGGACTTCGGAACCATTCCTAACAAGTCTGTTAGGTCTCACAGAATTTTGACCCACACATGTGCAACCCAGCTTTCTCCAAGGACCCATGGGGATACCCGATACCTACTTCTTTGTTTCAGTTCAGTTGAGTTCAATCACTCAGTTGTGAGTGACTCTTTGTGACCCCATGGACTACAACACGTCAGGTCTCCCTGTCCATTACCAACTCCCAGAGTTTACCCAAACTCATGTGCATTGAGTCAGTGATGCCATCCAACCGTCTCATCCTCTGTTGTCCCCTTCTCCTTCTGCCCTCAATCTTTCCCAGCATCAGGGTCTTTTCAAATGAGTCAGCTCTTTGCATCAGGTGGCCAAAGTATTGGAGTTTCAGCTTCAGCATCAGTCCTTCCAGTGAACACCCAGGACTGATCTCCTTTAGGATGGACAGGTTGGATCTCCTTGCAGTCCAAGGGACTCTCAAGAGTCTTCCCCAACACCACAGTTCAAAAGCATCAATTCTTTGGCACTCAGCTTTCTTTATAGGTCAACTCTCACATCCATACATGACTACTGGAGAAAACATAGCCTTGACTAGACGGACCTTTGTTGGCAAAGTAACGTCTCTGCTTTTCAATATGCTGTCTGGGTTGGTCATAACTTTCCTTCCAAGGAGTAAGCGTCTTTTAATTCATGGCTGCAATCACCATCTGCAGTGATTTTGGAGCCCAAAAATATAAAGTCAGCCACTGTTTCCACTGTTTTCCCATCTATTTGCCATGAAGTGATGGGACTGGATGCCATGATCTTAGTTTTCTGAATGCTGAGCTTTAAGCCAACTTTTTCGCTCTCCTCTTTCACTTTTTTTTTTTTTAATTTTATTATTATTTTTTTTTTTGGTTGTCACTGGTATTTCTTTTTTTTTTTTTATTTTTTATTTTTTCCAGTGGGTTTTGTCATACATTGATATGAATCAGCCATGGATTTACATGTATTCCCAATCCCGATCCCCCCTCCCACCTCCCTCTCCACCCGATTCCTCTGGGTCTTCCCAGTGCACCAGGCCGGAGCACTTGTCTCATGCATCCCACCTGGGCTGGTGATCTGTTTCACCATAGATAGTATACATGCTGTTCTTTTGAAATATCCCACCCTCACATTCTCCCACAAAGTTCAAAAGTCTGTTCTGTATTTCTGTGTCTCTTTTTCTGTTTTGCATATAGGGTTATCGTTATCACCTATCTAAATTCCATATATATGTGTTAGTATGCTGTAATGTTCTTTATCTTTCTGGCTTACTTCACTCTGTATAATGGGCTCCAGTTTCATCCATCTCATTAGAACTGATTCAAATGAATTCTTTTTAACGGCTGAGTAATATTCCATGGTGTATATGTACCACAGCTTCCTTATCCATTCATCTGCTGATGGGCATCTAGGTTGCTTCCATGTCCTGGCTATTATAAACAGTGCTGCGATGAACATTGGGGTGCACGTGTTTCTTTCAGATCTGGTTTCCTCAGTGTGTATGCCCAGAAGTGAGATTGCTGGGTCATATGGCAGTTCTATTTCCAGTTTTTTAAGAAATCTCCACACTGTTCTCCATAGCGGCTGTACTAGTTTGCATTCCCACCAACAGTGTAAGAGGGTTCCCTTTTCTCCACACCCTCTCCAGCATTTATTGCTTGTAGACTTTTGGATAGCAGCCATCCTGACTGGCGTGTAATGGTACCTCATTGTGGTTTTGATTTGCATTTCTCTGATAATGAGTGATGTTGAGCATCTTTTCATGTGTTTGTTAGCCATCTGTATGTCTTCTTTGGAGAAATGTCTGTTTAGTTCTTTGGCCCATTTTTTGATTGGGTCATTTATTTTTCTGGAATTGAGCTGCAGGAGTTGCTTGTATATTTTTGAGATTAATCCTTTGTCTGTTGCTTCATTTGCTATTATTTTCTCCCAATCTGAGGGCTGTCTTTTCACCTTGCTTATAGTTTCCTTTGTAGTGCAAAAGCTTTTAAGTTTCATTAGGTCCCATTTGTTTAGTTTTGCTTTTATTTCCAATATTCTGGGAGGTGGGTCATAGAGGATCTTGCTGTGATTTATGTCGGAGAGTGTTTTGCCTATGTTCTCCTCTAGGAGTTTTATAGTTTCTGGTCTTACATTTAGATCTTTAATCCATTTTGAGTTTATTTTTGTGTATGGTGTTAGAAAGTGTTCTAGTTTCATTCTTTTACAAGTGGTTGACCAGTTTTCCCAGCACCACTTGTTAAAGAGGTTGTCTTTTTTCCATTGTATATCCTTGCCTCCTTTGTCAAAGATAAGGTGTCCATAGGTTCGTGGATTTATCTCTGGGCTTTCTATTCTGTTCCATTGATCTATATTTCTGTCTTTGTGCCAGTACCATACTGTCTTGATGACTGTGGCTTTGTAGTAGAGTCTGAAGTCAGGCAGGTTGATTCCTCCAGTTCCATTCTTCTTTCTCAAGATTATTTTGTCTATTCGAGGTTTTTTGTATTTCCATACAAATTGTGAAATTCTTTGGTCTAGTTCTGTGAAAAATACCGTTGGTAGCTTGATAGGGATTGCATTGAATCTATAGACTGCTTTGGGTAGAATAGCCATTTTGACAATATTGATTCTTCCAATCCATGAACACGGTATGTTTCTCCATCTGTTTTCCTCTTTCACTTTTATCAAGAGGCTCTTTAGTTCTTCTGCACTTTCTGCCATAAGGGTGGTGTGATCTGCATATCTGAGGTTATTGATATTTCTCCCAGCAATCTTGATTCCAGCTTGTGCTTCATCCAGCCCAGCATTTCTCATGATGTACTCTGCATATAAGTTAAATAAGCAGGGTGACAATATACAGCCTTGATGTACTCCTTTTCCTATTAGGAACCAGTCTGTTTTTTCCATGTCCAGTTCTAACTGTTGCTTCCTGACCTGCATACAGGTTTCTCAAGAGGCAGGTCGCGTGGTCTGGTATTCCCATCTCTTTCAGAATTTTCCACAGTTTATTGTGATCCACACAGTCAAAGGCTTTGGCATAGTCAATAAAGCAGAAATAGATGTTTTTCTGGAACTCTCTTGCTTTTTCGATGATCCAGCAGATGTTGGCCATTTGATCTCTGGTTCCTCTGCCTTTTCTAAAACCACCTTGCACATTTGGAAGTTCACAGTTCACATATTACTGTAGCCTGGCTTGGAGAAATTTGAGCATTACTTTACTAGCGTGTGAGATGCGTGCAATTGTGTGGTAGTTTGAGCATTCTTTGGCATTGCCTTTCTTAGGGATTGGAAGGAAAACTGAACTTTTCCAGTCCTGTGGCCATTGTCGAGTTTTCAAATTTGCTGGCATATTGAGTGTAGCACTTTCACGGCATCATCTTTTAGGATTTAAATAGTTCAACTGGAATTCCAATACCACCACTAGCTTTGTTTGTTGTGATGCCTCCTAAGGCCCACTTGATGTCATATTCCAGGATGTCTGGCTCTAGGTGAGTGATTACACCATCGTGATTATCTGGGTCATGAAGATCTTTTTTGTACAATTCTTCTGTGTATTCTTGCCACCTCTTCTTAATATCTTCTGCTTATGTTAGATCCATATCATTTCTGTCCTTTATAGAGCCCATCTTTGCATGAAATGTTCCCTTGGTATCTCTAATTTTCCTGAAGACATTGCTAGTCTTTCCCATTCTATTATTTTCCTCTATTTCTTTGCATTGAAGGCTTTGTTATTTCTCCTTGCTATTCTTTGGAACTCAGCATTCAAATGGGTATATCTTTTCTTTTCTCCTTTGATTTTTGCTTCTCTTCTTTTCTCAGCTATTTGTAAGGCCTCCTCAGACAGCCATTTTGCTTTTTTGCATTTCTTTTTCTTGGGGATGGTCTTGATCACTGCCTCCTACACAATGTCATGAACCTCTGTCCATAGATCATCAGGCACTCTATCAGATCTAGTCCCTTAAATCTATTTCTCACTTCTACCGTATAATCATAAGAGGTTAGATTTAGGTCATACCTCAGTGGTTTAGTGGTTTTCCCCCCTTTCTTCATTAAGTCTGAATTTGGCAATAAGGAGTTCATGATCTGAGCCAGTCAGTTCCCAGTCTTGTTTTTGCTGACTGTATAGAGCTTCCCTATCTTTGGCTGCAAAGAATATAATCAGTCTGATTTTGGTATTGACCATCTGGTGATGTCCATGTGTAGAGTTTTCTCTTGTGTTGTTGGAAGAGGGTGTTTGCTATGACCAGTGCGTTCTCTTGGCAAAACTCAGCCTTTGCCCTGCTTCGTTTAATACTCCAAGGCCAAATTTGCCTGTTAGTCTAGGTGTTTCTTGACATCCTGTTTTTGCATTCCAGTCCTCTATAATGAAAAGGACATCTTTTTTGGGTGTTAGTTCTAAAAGGTCTGTAGGTCTTCATAGAAACGTTCAACTTCAGCTTCTTCAGCGTTACCGGTTAGGGCATAGACTTGGATTACTGTGATATTGAATGGGTTGCCTTGGAAATGAACAGAGATCATTCTGTCATTTTTGAGATTGCATCGAAGTACTGTATTTTTGACTCTTTTGTTGTCTATGATGGCTACTCTATTTCTTTTTAGAGATTCTTGCCCACAGTACTAGATATAATGTTCATCTGAGTTAAATTCACTTAGCTTCTTTGTTTAGCTCCCACCTTTCTGGTGTCCTGAGCAACAAATTCTAGCTACCTGAGCACCCTGCTCTCCACTCTCTGCTTCCTCAGCTCAGCAAGATCATTGCTTTTTTCTTGGGTCTCAGCTCCCAGCTTCATAATGGGAAGCTGCTCCCTGATCAAAAGCCAGGGTAACAGTGGGTTTCATCTCATGTGCTTTCCCATTCGCTAGAATTATAGACCTGTTGGTAATCTAATGCCTGGAAATAGTTCCACCATACATTTTTTACAGTTACATGGTTGGTTTTTAAAAAATTTGTTTATCTGCATTGGCTGTGCTTGCTGCACATGGGCTTTTTCTAGTTATGGGCTTTGCATTGCAGTGGCTTCTCTAATTGTAGACCATAGGCTCTTGGGCTCACGGCCTTCACTAGCTGTGGCCACCCAGGCTTAGTTGTCCCATGGCATGTGAAATCTTCCCGGATGAGGGATCAAACCTGTGTGCCCTGTATTGGCAGGTGGAGTCTCAATCCACTAGACCACCAGGGAAGTCCTATCTTTTTTTTTTTAATGGCAAGTTATGTCTGGAACCTGTTACTCTGCCATGGTTTGAAGCACAGAATTTCGTGTTTTTGCTTTTTATTGTTAATGTAGAAAAGTTTCTGTCAGTTTTACAACTTGTTATTGACTATGTCACATACATTTTTAGTAGCAGCCAAATTTGGGAAATTCTGCTTCAAGTTTCCTTCAGACATAAGTTAACACAACTGCTCAATATCCCTTTAGATAGCTCTCCAAAGTGGCCACAGCTACTCCAGTAGCACCAGATGGGAGGCAAAGTAGATGGGGAGTCAGAGTGGGGAAACAGGGTCTTAAGTGACTACTCTCAAAATATCTAACTTTGAAAATGGTACAAAAATAGAGGACCATGTGAATACAATGCTGGGGTCTTGTCCAAACTTTGGAGGGAATTTGTGCAAAAAGAAAGAGAAAAAGAGAGAAGAAAAGCATTGAAAAGAGGCTCTTAAATTGTATTTGCTTCCTCGTCCATCTGTTTCTTTTACCATCTTCTGACCAAAGATTTCTGCCTTTTCTACTTGGCATTTTTGTAGAGTCTATCCTCTGTTCTGACCCTGAAAAAAAAAATCAATTCCTGACTCAAAAAATCAATTATTTTCTCAGAATTTTTGACAAGCCAGGTTTAGCCATCCCCTGCCCCAGAAGACCATTTCCAGCTTCTGCTGTCTCTTTATAACCCTAACTGGGGTGGGTAGTACGCTGTCACCCACAGGCATCTTAGCCCTGCTGGGTGAATATATCCTCTGGTTTGACTGTTCCAAGCAGATCTCTGAAATCCCAGATACCTCAGAATAGGAAAGCCTTGCTCAGCTGCTGAGAACTCACAGATCTTAAAAGTGAAGGAAACTGTGTTGGAGCTCAGAGAGCATTTTAATGAAAATAGAATTTTACAGAGTATTATAAAAGCAAAGATTATGCATCATGGCAAAACACTTTACAAATAGTATTTTGGCATATTTTGGACCCTTAATTGTGAAACTAGAGTTAGTTACTCAAATGTATTTGATTTGAGAAATTGAGTGTCATCTCTGGGATTAAAGCCTAAAGATGGTCAGTGTTGAAATGAGAAAGTAGCTCTGTCTATGTAGCGCAAAGACAGTCATAGGAAGATATTTTTCAGGTAGAGAAGACACTATATGCATTCGCACAGAAGCACCACTTTCTTTTACAGATTATAAACTTGTTATTGTGGAAGTGTGACAGATTTTCATTTCCTCAGATTAGCTACTGCAGGCCTTCCTAGATAAAGATGAAAATATCATTTGTGTTGTATTCTACCTGAAATAACATAGATTGAGGAGTTCTCCCTATAGGTGGGAAGACCTTGAAAGATACTAATTAGTAGATAAGCCATTTCTTATATAAGAACAATAGGTCAGAGGAATCTATATATAATTTTAGTTCCCTGATAGAACTTCAAATTTATGTTGATTATTTAAGAATATGTAGGTAAATCTTTTATGTATCATGCTAATTTGAATATCAGAAACAGTCTATAGGGAGGCATATGAAAAGCTAACTAGAACAGTAGGTAATAGATATGTCCAAAATACTTTTTAAAAAGGAGAATTAGAAATTGACATTCTCAAAGGAATGGACCTAAATAGGGCATCTTAGAGCAGTAGTTTACTCTAGTTAAATGATAATTTTCTTACTCTAATTTTTATCTCTGTGACTCATGAAAGTTTTTAGAAAGGTGTTAGTCTTTAATGTGTCTTTGGCCCTGTATTGCTACAATGGAGCTCTCCTGTTTATGCATAATACTTATTTCTAACTTTTCTAGAAGTACCCTTAGCAAAGGCTCCATCTCTCATTTTTATCATGTGATTCAGGGGGGATTACCCCTACCACTGGCCATTTTGAATTATGTCTTCTGTCACTTGTAACTCAACTACTAATATTTGTGACTTAATTTTGTTCCTTTTGTAATAGATGATAATGGATGGCAGTCCCCACAGAATTTATATTTGGATAAAGAGAAAATGTTGGAAAATACTTTATCAAGAAGCTTCTGAAATGCACAGTTGGCAGGAAATTCATATCTTTCTGTAAGAGAGTGAGGTTTCTTATAATACTCACAATATATCCCTGGTTCAATGAAGCATCTATTTTATGCATATTCTACAATTTTGTCATGCACTTACATAAAAACTCAGGTCCATAAAAATTAGTTATTCAATCTGTAAGTTTAATTAAAATGTAAGAGATACACCTTCATCTTTCTTCAAATTCTCACAGCTCTTATAAATTCTATCATTCATGCTGATTCTGCCTTATAATTTAAAACTGCTTAGGTCAAGTTTAAGTATCTTGAGAACAAAGATTTATGCTTAGTACTTGCTGTGTACCTCAGTGACCCCAAACAACTTCTAGTTGAATTATATATATGTTTACTGTTACTGAGATAAAAGAGTTCATATCCTCTTATCTTCTCATGTTAAGGTTTTATTAACATATGCTAATAATGTTCTCAGTAGAAAACCAGTTCTATCTTTTAATTACTGTCAGAAACACGATTTAAGATCAACTGTTTTAAAACCAAAATCATCATGTTTTTTGGACAGACATTTTTTTATAATTATTTGTCTAACAGTCAACAATTTTGTGTATTAGATTGAGTCATTCTATTCCTTGCAAGTACATTTTTCAACTCATGTGTCTTGAAGGGATCATCAGAAAATTTCATTGCTGAAATTAGACACTTTGCTTAGCTAATTGAATTAGGAACATGAATTACAAAAGCCAATGAATGAATGGCTCTTACGTAGCCAACCTTCTCCAAAGAGTTCTCTAAGCACTGTCAGATGCTCTTCATTTTTCAACTCCACTCAAATCTGGCTTCTGCCCCTCATCATTTCCCCAGAACCACTCCTGCTAAGATTTCTGACACATTTATGTCACCAATACGTGTTCTGCCCTTTAGCTTATCATCTCAGCATATTTGACCTTGAGAGTCTATGTGAAACATTCTCTTGTTTGGTAGCATCTCTTGTTTCTAGTTTTATTCCTCTCCTTGTGTTCTTCTCAACCTCTGTTGTTGATTCTCTCCTATGAACTCATCTCTAAGCATTTTGAGTTCTTCAGGTCTTGGCGATAGGCCTGTCTTTGCTCTCCCTAAAGCCTTTATTGAGTAGTAGAGCTCATACATTGCCACAGATGTAAATACTATCTATATGCTGGTGACATAAATTGCTGATGACAAATTATATTTCTGGGTCCAAACTTAGACCTCCAGTCTTATACAGCTAACTGCATGTTTGACATCTTTGTTTGGATGTTTTATGTACAACTCACCTTTAGCATCAGTCTTGTGAATCCTGTTCCATCTATAGTCTTCCTCATGGCATGTCACTATTGTACAACATTTCTACTCAGCTGCTTAATCCAGAAAATGGAGAAGAAACCTTTATTCTTTCTTATCCCAATCCCTCTGCTTCCAATCTATATTAATAAGTCCTTCATGTTTTACTCATAAATTATATCTCATACCTCACCACTTTCCACATCCATTACCAGCACTTCAATTTAAGCTGTATAAATCAGTAGTAATTGGACCTACTTCAATAGTCTTTTGAGTTTTCCTGTGTCTTTTACCTATCCTCTCTTCACAATTGATTCTCCTTATAGTATAGTATCCAGAATGATTTTTTTAAAGAAGACTTTGCCACTTGCCCTCTTTAAAATATTTCTATGGATTTTCATTGTATTTTTGAATCAATCCAAACTTCATGTATTGGAAAAGAAATAAGCAGGGCTGCTTATTTCTAGAGTTTCAACTCATACCTTTCATTATACTCTGGTCATACTTTGTTTTACATTCTCACCCAGGATTTTTCCCAATTTAGAATATTTGTTCATTCTTACCTTCCTTCATGGAATGCTCTTTCTCTGGAATTTCATATGGCTGGTTCCATCTCAGCTTAATTGTCATCCTCCAAGGGTGATATGAGGCTTAATTTTTCTTTCTAAATAGATTTATTCCCCACCTATTTTCTATCATAGTACTACAGTAAATTTTTTTTGTTGCATTTTATATTTAGTAGTTTTTATGTATTAGTGGGATTTGCTCACTTATTATTTTTTTCTCCCCAGTGTATTGTAAACTTTAAGCTTTTTGTTATTGCTAGCACGTTGTAGTTGTTCAGTTGCTAAGTTGTGTCTGATTCTTTGCGACCCCATGGACTGCAGCACACCAGGCTTCCCTGTCCCTCACTATCTCCTGGAGTTTGCTCAGACTCACATCCATTGAATTGGTGATGCTATCTAACCATTTCATCCTGTGCCATCCCCTTCTCCTTTTGCCTTCAATCTTTCCCAGTAACAGGGTCTTTTACGATGTGTTGGCTCTTTGTGTCAGGTGGCCAGGGTATTGGAGCACATGGAAAATATTTAAGATATTCTAAAATGTGTACTTAATAAACAGACACTTAGGTGATGTTCTGATTTTTCATCTGGAACATCGGTATGCAGTATAAGCATCTCATGTTTGAATGTAGCATTAAATAACTCTCAAGTTACCTTCACCAACATACAGATCTGATTGAATAGATATTTGAGAAGCACTGTCTAATGTGTGAAGAGTAATATGAAGTTTTCTCTCCCTGTATAACCAGCCAGAATTACCAAAATAAAGAGAGGGGTTGGCCCAGCGCATTGACTAATAATTAGACAGTGGAAATATATTTAAAAGGTACTAAAGTACCAAAAAAAAATTAGGGTTAGGGTTAGTGAGAACTGCATTCCTGATCTCAATTTGCCTGTTATAAAGTAAATATTTAATATGATTTCAGCTACTCAACCACTCTGTATTTAGAGTTAATATCCCTCTTTCCTGACATTTAAGGTCACTGGTAGAAACAAACAAAACATCTGATAGCTCCTTGAGGAAAGGCACTGTTTAGGCATGTCCTAGTGTAATGGCATATAGAAGAAAGTTCACCTCCTGTCTGCTCTAATTTAAATGATATCTACCTTTATAGCTTTAAAAAAATTGATTCACTAAACACATGTTGAGCATCTGCTGGGTAGAAGGCAACATGTCAGGACTCAAACTTGGTGTGGCTATAGCTTAGGATATTTGCATTACAGGGACTAACACATGCAAAAATAAGTAAATTTTTGAAAGTATGTGATAAATACTACTAAACATACTAGGAAGTGCTACAGGAACCCAGAAGAAGGTGGGATAGGAGCGGGTTGAAAAGTTTCCAACTAGGTAATTCTCCCTCCTCCTTTTTAAATTGGAGGATAATTGCTTTTACAATGTTGTGTTGGTTTCTGCCGTACAACATTTTGAATCAGCCATAACTATACATATATCCCCTCCCTCTCAATCTCCACCCCTCTAGGTTGTCACAGAGCACTGGGTTGAGCTCCCTGTGTTATGCACAGCTTCCCACTAGCTATCTCTTCTACCTATGGTCATGTATATGTTTCAATATGCTCTCAATTTGTCTCATTTACTCCTTCCCTTGCTGTATCTACAAATCTGTTCTCTATGAATTTCCCCCTTTCTAATGAAGACAGTAAAGTCATCCATCATATTTTACTGGACTTAGAATAGCCTGGAACAAGGCAAACTTAAGTATTTGTTGAAGGAATAAAGTGATAAAGGAGTAAATCAGAGTTTCTACCAGTCAGAGAAAAACCTTGGTTTTGGGGAAGCCTCACAGTTTATTACATTTTGCACTCCTGTGAGTCTTGTTTCCTGGTCTAGCCTTTTCTTTTTTTAGTTTATAATCCCAGTTGAAGAAGATCTATGAAAAATCTTGGCTGTGATGAGCCAAAATCAATGTTGAAAAAATAACATCTCCCACTTTAAATGTCTGAACCAAAGCCTAAATTTAAAGCGTATTTTCTACAATTTCTCCTCTGGACTTTTAGCTCCTTTACCTCTTATGTTCTTTTTTCTTTCTCTGCCTCTTGATTTACTTTGCTAGCCCTTTTCAGTTTTGTCTCTGTTCCTCAGTATATTAGATCACTTAAAGATACAAGTGTGTTCCTTTTGGTCTCTATTAACCCCTCTTTCACTTTGTGGGTTGGTTTAAGTCATCTGTTAAATCTGCACTAAAAATATGTTTTATCTAGAATGACAAAAGAAGTTAAAAAAGAAAAAGATGACTGACTAGACATACTCTATAAAATCTCCATTAAATGAGATAGCTTTAGCAATTGATCCCCTCATCCCACGATTCCTCAAGAAATTTTAGGTGGAAAGGCAGTAGATACAACAGACAAAAATGGTGCTACTCTGGTGGAAAGTAGTGGGACAGCCATGATTGGCGAATCCTTAGCCTCCCTCCACTGTTGCAGTAGCGATTGATGTACCTACATGGACTCTACACTTTCTCTCAACAGTGTGAAAATCATTGAGTTTGTTCATTAACCAACTACTCTGATGCTCTATGGATTTATCAGTAGGAAACCAACTTAGTGCAGAGCTGGAAAGGAACAGAAACCTTCCAGAAAATTTTATCTCAGAAACAAGCCTCAGATGATTTAATTATTTCTATAACTGACCCATCTCTTTTCTATTTTCTATAAAATGGAATTTGAAATTTAGATCAAAACATAAATACTCATTAATTTTGCTGTATAGATTTGGAAAATTATAGAACTTGGAAAATTATGTAACAATAATATTTAATAGCTTGCAATTTACTTTTGTTATTGACTATAAACATTGGTGTATTTTTAAATTTAGAGGTTGCCACAGTATATTTGTATTTCTTACTTCCCAGCTGGTTGCAATTCATATTCAGCTGCTACACAGAATGCATTGTAAGATAAATAAATTTAAAGCTCATAATTAAATATTGAAAATGTTCAAAGTGGCAGTGACATCAGTAGCCCTAAGACATAGGTTTTTCTCAAGAGCAAAGCTCATATTTTGCATTTAGTAATGGAAAGCTGTTAGCTGTGGCTGAGATAGGTGAATATTTACCTCTATCCTGGCATCAATACTTTAACTCCAATTTTTTTAACTCAATAATTTATTTTGAAAGAAGACATTATGATGACCTTATTTTCTTTCTAAGTCAGAATGTTTCAGGAAATATAACCCTGAGAAGAATTTAAAATAGTAAACTTTTGCAAAATACTAATTTCCTCAAATCTATTTATGTAGTGAGATTAGATCAATTAAAAATAATTCTCTTTTATCAACTCTATGCTGAATATGTTATTCATCACTTTTTCAAGGTGACTTTTATTTAAAAAAGTCAATATTTTACTCACTGAAAATGTTGTGGAATAAAGCATGATAATTAGCATAAATAGATTACTTCTGTAATGGAATCCAAAGTACACAAACTCTCCCCATAATCATCAATCTTTCATTTTAGTGAAGGTGGTTGTTTGACTTAACTAACTATAAAGCATAAGACTAGCTCTTGCCCAGTATATGAAAACATCATTAATATTTGAGCATCAGCTGGGTTTAGGACCCACCCTGAGACCCAGGAAAGACATAGTTTCTGTTCTCAAGAAATTTATATTCTAGAGGATAGATGAGGCAAGAATAATAAGAATTTACTTTGTCTTGATGACAATACTGAGATGACCAGCTAATTACTGGGCATCTGTGCTCTTCAGCCCCACCAGACAGGCACAGTCGGGACGGGTGTTCAGGGGTTTAGGTAATTCCAGAAAGTGTGTTCCAGCTCCCAGACAGGTGACATCAGTTCAGAACCCAACCCTAACACCGTTCTTGAGATTCAGGTTTGGGTCCTGCATGCAGCAGCCATAAGAAAGCTGCCACCAGAAGGCTATGTTCTGGCTGATGGATGCTCAGCCAGCAAGTGGGTGATATAATTCAATTGGCTGAATGCCTCTGAAGCAGACACAGAGTAGAAAAATTCAGATCACTCCAGGCTGTCCACACATGGGGCTCTTGGGAAAGTGTCTATTGCTATTGCTGTCTGCAAGGAGAGGTGATGATGCTCTGTTTTCTGTGTAAGGTTGAATCAGTTGTTGGAAAATCAAGCAAAATGAGAG
This sequence comes from Cervus canadensis, assembly GCF_019320065.1. Taxonomy (NCBI): domain Eukaryota; kingdom Metazoa; phylum Chordata; class Mammalia; order Artiodactyla; family Cervidae; genus Cervus; species Cervus canadensis. Next base: position 24,473,084 of record NC_057415.1, read on the forward strand.
AAGCTGTACTTTACTACTCCAGAAGAAACACTTTAAAAGAAATATGATACTGCACAGATGTCTTTCTTGTCACATTATTTATAATAGTAGAAAAAAGATAAAAGAAAAAATTTCAACAGGGTGTTTAAATATATTATGATTTATCACTGCAGGGTTCTATTGGGCTGCCAATACAGTGATGATTATGGAAACTATCTAGTAACTAGGGAAAGTGTTCTTGAATTACATGAAATGAATAAGATAGGAAATAGACAATTCATGTGTTTTGTTTAAACTGTATTGAAAAATTTGAATGCCAATAGAGGCAGTTAAAAAATAACATAAACAAGAACTGAACTTGAAAACAGAAAATCTGGATTTATAACCTGGATTTGTCATTTATGACCTGCACTTGGACAAATTAACTAGTCTTCTTAACCTTAACATCATAAACTGGGCATAATGACATTAACCCTAAACAGAGGCTATGAGTACCAACCAGGATAAAGCCTATCATCTGTACGGTGCAGTTAAGAGGGTGGGCTTATACCCAAACAACTTGCTCAGGCTCTGGTTCTGCCACATGTTATGTACGCAACTGTAGACAAGTTAATTAGCTCATGATGCCTCAGTTTCCCTTTTGGTAAATGGGATGTTTGGCTCAGGAGTTGAAAGCATGGATGTTGGAGCCAAATGCTTGGCTTTGAGTAAATTATTTACTGACTTGGACAAGTTCCCTAACTTTTTTGGATCTCAATCCCCCATGTGTAAAATGAGAATTAAACTATACCTACTTCATGCATGCGTGAGTGCTCAGTCATGTCTGACTCCACAACCCCATGGACTGTAGCCTGCCAGGTGTCCTCTGTCATGAAATTTTCCAGGTAAAAATACTGGAATGGGTTGCTATTTCCCACTACAGGGGATATTCCTGACCCAGGGATTGAGCTCACATCTCTTTCATCTCTTGCATTGGCAGGCAGATTTTTGACCACTAAGCCACCTGGGAAGCCCTACCTCATAAGCTTTTGTTAAAATGACAGGATTTAATTTGTGTAAGTGTTTCTGGGACAGTGCCTGGCACACAGTAAGCACTTAATAAATGTTAGCTATTATTATTCAGAAAAAATGGAAAACATTTTAGTTGAGGCTGCTTATGAATTTGAATAGAAGTTGAAAGGGAACCCAGATAAAGCAATTAACATGTAACTGCAGTAGGACCACAAGGGGGAATTTAGTCCTTGTTTTAGATTTCTTTATTGCTGTTGCAATTTTTGTTTGTACAATAAATCATAATCTAAGACAAGAAAAAATTAACAAATTTGCCCTATATACTGTTCCCTGAGGCAAGGCCTCCTCAGTCACTGACACACTAATTCATGTTGTAGTATTAATGGCTGGTAGTGGATTAATATGTTACCCCTCCTAGGTAATATATTCACATTTTAAATAGGCACCGTATGCTAAGAGACTGCCTGATGTGGGATTATGAGAGCCTTGGCACAGACTGGCATGAGGAATTTCTGATTCAAAGGAAGCTTTGGGCATTGCTGCAGTCACCATGTCTTGGTATTTGAGAATCACACAAAGGAAAGTTTAATTTGGAAGGGTTCCTGAGGCTGCTTACAGCCGTTCTGTCTGATCAGTGGGATGCCGAGAGTTGGGGGAAAACACCGTCCTACCACATGTAAATGTAGGACCACTACCCAACCCACTGGATTTGTCCCTGCAGAAGTCATGCCCACCCTTCACCCTAATTCTCTCTTTCTCTTCTATCCCTGTCCCAAAGAGAAAAGCCTCTTACAAAGAGTGACAGTGATCAAATTGATCTGACCTCAAAATAAATACAAGCCAGTTCTCTGTGTCTGCAAAGTTATGTTACAAATATTTCAGTAATCAAAGGATGCTAGTCAAGTACTCGCTGAACTAATTTTTGGAACTCAGCCTCCCTCAAAGCATCCTGAATGTATTCCACAGCAAATATTTCCTGAGCACCTACCAAGCACTTGAGAGGGGACACTGAAGAGTGAACAAATCCAGGTGCTTGCTCACAGTCCTTTATCTGATGGGAGTTATTTTGAAAGCTTGGGAGTGTGGGCTCTCTGTGCCTGCAGTGGGTCAGCTGCAGTCATCTCTGCCCAGCACATAGGCTGGCTGTCCTCCCCTGCTCTGGATCTCATTTTCCTGCAGCTGTCACCCATGAATCATCTGGCTCAGAGAACCCAAGATGTTGCTGCCCTGAGAACTCCAATGTCCTTGCTAAGGGCACCAACTCCAGTTGCTCCTAAGACACCCAGTCCTCAGGGGATCAGATCTGTTCTGAATCCCATGCCAATTGAGCAAGGCAGCTCTGTTTGCTCCATGGCTGTGGCCCCTACTCTGTCATCAGTGCCCTGAGAGCAGTTATCCTGTCTCCAAAAGTCTCATTTGAGTGGGTGAGTAAAATTCCAGCCATCCCTCTTGACTAAAACCTCATGAAGACAGGTCTGTGACTGTTGGTTCTTCATCTCCCTAATAATGGATCTTAAGCCTAGGCCTAGGAGCTAGATGGTGATGTCTTCCTTCCCTTGTCACTCTCCTCTCAGTGCTTTTTCCTGGAGAGATTCTTCCATTTCTCCAGTTACAAGGCAAAAATGTCCCACACATCTTAGTAAGGAATGACACAATGAACTTTGTTACATCATCTCAGATTCTGTTATATCCTTAAGGAAAAAAAAAAAGCCATGAAGCACTAAAGGTGAGAAAACTGAGGTCAATACAAGTAGGAGAAACCCAGCTCTAGGCACTAAGGTGGAAATAAGTCTCAATGTGGAATCAGCAACTATCTCTTTCTTTCTATAGAGAAGGGGTCCCCAACCTCTGGGCTGTGAACTGGTTTCTGTCAGATGAACAGCAGCAATCAATAAGAAATAAAGTCCATAATAAATGTAATGCACTTAATCATCCAGAAACCATCCCTCCAACCTCTGATTCATGGAAAAAATTGTCTTCCACAGAATAGGTCCCTGCGGCCAAAACAGTTATGTACCACTGCTCTAGAGCATGTCTTCTACATAGTCCATGTAACATACTGCCCAGTCAACTTCCTAATGGGCAGAGCTCAACGCAGCAGAAAGAGGAAACTGATCTGGTTTCATGAGCCGTTACACAGCTCAGAGAGAAACCACTTCCCTTGAGCATACTATTATTTCTAAAGTCCCAGTAAAATGAATATGCCTGGACCTTATGTCATTTTCATGGAGAAGGAACTGGGATCTTGGTCCTCGATTTTTTCCCCTGTTTTCTGGGGATCAGTTCATGAGAAGGCAAAGAGATAATGAAGTGTGAATGAATCACATAGCAGGTAAACTCTCATCTCTGAGACATGATTGAATGCCCCAGAAGGAAGCTTGCCAGGAGATTCTTATTTCTCAGTCCACATCAACCTGGGAGGGAAACTATGTATAGTCATCTCACCATAAAAATAGCACTTCTCTCCATCTCTCTGTAATGACAGCAACTTCAGCCCTATTCCAAGTCTCTCTTCTCTTTAAGTTCTTAGTAGAGCTTTTAGTAGAGTAGATGTCACTGAACATGTAACCATATCATGTGTTGTCTGCTGTATCCATGTCTCCTTTTCAATCTATGGATATCCAAAGTGTTCCTGGTGCTCGTGAGGACACTGGGTTCTGATGCCACGCTGAATCTATTAATACAGGTGAAGCATGTGTAAGCTTCCTGTCGAGCAAACAAAATCGCTAGCACACTCTTGTTTAGTAGCTAAGTCATGTCCAGCTCTTTTGTGACCCCATGGACTGTAGCCTGTCAGGCTTCTCTGTCTATGGGATTTCCCAGGCAAGAATACTGGAGTGGGTTGCCATGTCCTTCTCTGGGGGATCTCCTCAACCCAAGGATCCACCCGGCATCTCCTGCATTGGCAGGTGGATTCTTCATCTCTGAGCCACCGGGGAAGCCACACTCCTGCAGACATTAACTTTTGTTTTCAGTGTTTCAGAGAGCACAGTGATAGCAGCTCTTCAGTCTTGGCTCCTTCCCCAAAACTGGCGTTTTGACTATCAAGGCTGGGTCAGAAAACAGTCTTAGGAACAAGCACCATTCTGACCTTAGAATCCTCTCCCCTCTACATCCAGTCTGTTTCATTAACCTGCCATTCCTGGCTCTAGCCCTTGTGCCATTGTAACTCTATTTTGGGGATAAAGCTTTATAAGGAATACTTCAAAGCCCTTCTTGTAAACTAATCTTTTGACACTAGCTCCAGCAATCCTTAAGAAACACTGAGCTCACTGTACGCTGGGACCTTTGAAGTAATGGTGTTGAAATAATCACATTAGCGAGAGACTCTAACTCCATAAAAACTCATTCAGTGTGGTTTCTATGCCCTCTCTCCCCTCAATATCTCAAACTATTTCTGTTAGAAGGCATGTCTCATGGATTTCTCTGAAGCAACTCTCAGCTAATTACATCTTAAGAAGAAGATGAGTAGTACTTAGAGCTACTCGTTTGAAGAAAGAGGTTGACTAGTGTGCTGAGGGGAAAGGGTAGAGCCTTTTCTCCTCCAAAATGTAGAAATACTGATACATTATTGTTGGATAAATATTATTTTTTAAATTATTGACATTTTGTTTTAGCAGGCAGGGAAAGAGAGATTTCAAATTAAATCTTTTTGTGTGCTATTCTAGTAGGTGGAATTGCTTTGAGTAATTAAAATGATACTTAACATATTTTTGCATGCATTTGTTCACCTTTTTTCTAAATATTTTCTCTCAACTATAGTGAGTAGATAGATAATCTTGGTAGTTTTAGTGAGCTACATAAACATCTCTATTTCTAAGTTTAGAGAGAACTTCATCCGTTCCAAAGGAAATGATTCCAATTAGCACAACTTCCTAGGAATTCTACCTTAGAAATATACTCAACATGTACTGCTTTGTTATCTCCTCAGTATTTTTTCTTTTTTCTTCTTTTTGTGATGTGCAGGGACCATCCTCCATGCTAGTATCATTCTCTATAATTTATATTATTTACTTCTGCCTGGTCTCAATAAATGTAGGATGCACTCATTTAAAGAATCTTCATTTACATAAAGGTAGGAACAAAGACAGATAGTCTACCATAGCAAAAAAATAGTCAATAGACAATGCTATTTTTTTCCAAGCTACAGAGCTTACTCTGTAGCTCAAACAGTGCATTCTTTAGGCGAACTGCTTTGTTTCTATGGCATTTATGAATTCTGGACATTTCCTGTGTGATTTACCTTTCTGAATGCCCTGTAATTGGTAGAGAATATTAAAAGAAGTTCTTTTAGATAGAAAAAAAAAAAAAAGAAACCAACAACAATAGCCAATTATTCTGCTGTTTGACACCAAGAGGCAGCCTGAAGTCCTTAGAAGCAAAATCATATTCTTTTAAGGAATATTAGAAAATGTTTCTGCTTTCATCTCCAAAGGTATCCATCTACACGTTTTCCATTTCCTATGACCCTGTTCACTTCTGCTTTGCATTCGGGGCTTTGTTCATAGCTGTGGGAAATCAAAGCCTCTCAGGAGAGGAAAGGAAAATGAATGTGTAATATGTGCAGGGTAGCTGTGCCGGGCTGCTCGGCAGCGCCGCTAATGAGCCGCACTCTCTCACAGCGCTTCCTCTCCTGACATGTTCTTGCTGTCATTTCCTAGACAGCGCCCGTTTCTCTTTCAGGACTCAGCTTGGGCAGGAGTTCACCGGGAAGCTTCCCTTGGCCTCTGCTGTCTGGCTGGGTGTCCCCATCTGGGCTCCCCAGTGTTCTGTGCTTCCTCCATCACAGCCGCTTTCTGCGCGCTGGGATTGCCTCTATTTCTCTGTCTTCTCCAGTAGAGAGGCAACATTCCGATTGCCTGACTCTGTTTCATCTCTGAGATGCTCAGCCTAGACCAGTGCCTGTCAAGTATGATTTGAGTGAATTCAGTGACTATGGGCCATGACCTCTTGCTCTCGGAAGGGAGGAAAGGACACCCTGCAGATTGAGGATTACCTGACTCCTGGAATATTTTTCTGTTGTGGTAACTGATCGTAATAGAATACTCTTTAGTTACTATTTAGAATCTTTCTACAATGTTTAATGCCTGGATGCTGGGAGAGAGATGAATTCTTTTTTTAAAAGAAATTATTTATTTTTGGCTGTTCTGTGTCTTTGTTGCTGTACATGGACTTTCTCTATTTGCGGCAACAGGGGGCTACTCTCTGTTTGGGGTGCCCTGGCTTCATATGCAGTGGCTTCTGTCATTGCGTAGCACAGGTTTTAGGGCGTGCGGGCTCAGTGGTTGCAGCTCACAGGCTCTAGAGTACCTGGGCTTCAGTAGTTGCAGGCTCAGTAGTTGTGGCATATGGGTCTTCGTTGCCCCATGGCATAAGGATTCTTCCCGGACCAGGGATTGAACCCTTGTTCCCTGCAGGGCAGGTTGATTCCTAACCCCTGGATCATCAGAGAAGTCCAAAAGATGAATTGTGATTTCCTCTTTTCAGGCTAGGCTCACTATCAGGGAAGTGTTCTTTTCAGGTGAGAGTAACATAGGATGAAAATCACAGTGCTGTCAGATGGGCAGGCGGGGTGTGTGTATGGGGGGACAGGGAAACCTTCTGGGGCTTCTGTGTGATATTAGTCCTAAGGTGAGGGGTGATGGGCCTGTCACAGGGCTTGTGAGGGAGGAGGGGAGAGACCCTGGAGTGAAGGCCAGCACGGACTGCAGGGCTGGTTGGGTAGATGAGGTGCTATGAGGCTGATTCTTTCAGGGATTAATACTGGGCCTGACCAAGTTGAAGAAATCCATATCAAGAGGTTTTCAAGAGCTGAAAATGCAAGAAGGTAAGCCCCTCTCAGAATATGAGAGTCAGTGCAAGTCTAAGGACGGACATGAGGTCAGGGGTCACATCTGCCACCGCTCCCCACCCTTGGCAGTCTTGTCATAGCACACCTCTTCCCTGTATATTTGATACCGTCTTGGAAGGACAAACGGAGATGTGGAAACTACTTAAGAAAATTAAATGCATTTTACTTAGAAAATAAAGTCTATTTGTAATACTGGCTCAGATGAAAGTTTAAGTTTGATAGGAATAAAAGTTGTTATCATTATTTTTCACTGATCGTATCAGGGCTTTTAGATAAACATCAAATTACTTGAAAGATTACATATTTCTCCACATCCCAGTTGACGCATGAGTTTTGCAGACTTGTTACACATTTATCCCCAATTTAATTCAAAGTTGGTGTGGTGATCCAAAGCCTGATGTGGTGCCTTACATGTAATCTCTTCTCCATGAATGTTGTTTTGGCTTTGCTATCTTACATGAGGTAGCATAGACTACACATGCAACAAAACAAGCTAGACGTATATCATTTTCTTAAGATTTTGCTTGTAAGAGAAATGGTCAATTCCATGTGAGTTTTGTATAGGTACAGTTAAGAATACCCCCCTTGTGCACTGAGAAAGTGAAGGCGAAAGAAATATAGTAGCATCTTTAAAGACCATGAAACTTGCTTACATGAACAAAGTAAAAAGGAGACTGGTGTCAGTTATCTCAATTATTCAGGAAAGCTGTTATTTTGGTCCATTTATACACAATTTCCTTTTTAAAAAACATGCACATTTGCCTAAATAGGCAACAGCTGTCTTCTTCCCACCTGTGCCCCATTGAAAATTTCATTGACTTATTATGCCAGTGTGATTTCCCCAGACAATGCATATTTTTATTTTATTTTTTTTGCTGAAATTCTCCAAAAGTAAAGTGGAGAGTGAATGAGAGAAAGAAGAATAAATATGTTTTCAGGAGACTTGAATTAAATTATTCTCTTCATTTCCTTCCTCATTTACAAAAGCAAAGTAAGATAGAAAATTGAAGCAATTATCTAAATAATCTAGGCTCTCCATCTCAGGCCCTCATGCCTCTGCAAAAAGGGGGATGGGCTGAACGGTCTTTGTTTAGGAGCCTTTAGGCCTCTTGGTTTTCTGTAAGTTCTGTTAGAAACACAGGTTTGACTTTTCCTGATGCAAAGCATCTGATGGAGAGGTACAGTGTATCATTTGAAATTCTGACTGAGGAGGGTAAAGAAGTCATGGTTTCAGCATCTCACCTGATTATGGAGCAGTGCTCAGGGATAACTTTTCAGAGCTTCCGTTAATTTTTTGAAAAATATTTATTGATTTGGCTGCATCCAATTTTAGTTGCATCATGTGGGGTCTTTCCTTGTGGCGCACATACTCACTAGCTGCAATACATGGGCTCAGTAGTTATTGTTCACAGGCTTAGTTGCTCCATAGCATGCAGGATCTTAGTTCCCCGACTAGGGATCAAACCCATGTACCCTGCATTGCAAGGTGGATTCATAATCACTGGACCACCAGGGAAATTCCAGAGCTTCTATAAAGTTTAAGGGGCTCCTGTATTCTAGGTTTGTCCAGAGTGGAGCCTGTACTGATTGTTTGCAATTCAGGAACACATTGAACCCTCAGTACTGACTGGTGTCCTGAGTAATGACCATCCTAAATACTGTTGTCTATTTATAGCATGCTTTGAAATTTATAAAATGCTTTATTCTGTCAGCCAAACTCTATCTTTCCAGCTCTCTACATGAGTCAATCTCCCCCCATGCTAACTGCCCAGGAGCAGTGTCTTCGGCATTTTTTTAAGTATTTGAAATTAGGGCACATTTTCTCTCTTTGTATCTTCATGCTTTCACATATCTTGTTTCCCCATCATTGTGTGCCCTGTGAACTTTTCCTGATATTTCAAGACTCATATCAGGGACCGTCCTTTCCATGATGTTCTCCTGACATTGCCTCCCGCTCCTGCCCCCTCTGGAGGAGGTAACACAGCTCTTCCTCTCCAGCCCCCTCTTATTCAGTAACTCCTAGGGCATAAACCTGTCATGTATGTCAGTGTAGTTCTGCTCCTCTTCCTCCACTCTAGACTCTGAATTCTTTCAGGGAGATGATTTCACCCCCATTCATGTCTCACCCCGGATCTAGCAGCAGTGCCTGGCGCATATGAGGCTGTGCTATGAAGGACACTTTTTTTAAGCTAATGAATGAGATAGACAGGATAAATTGTAGTATTCTCATTTTCACACTAAGAGTTGAAGACTTGGGAGGTTAAAAGTGTATTCAGGGTATAAAGCTGACAGAGGGAGGAGTGGAAGCTTTGATTTTAGTCTGCTGACTCCAAGAGGGTGGTCCTTCCACCTGGGATGTCTGCCCATTGGAGGAACTCATGCCTTTACCAGTTCTGCCTTTCTGAAATTAGGATTACATGTTTTCACTGACTTGTGTTAACCGGATACATAGTGGGTTGGCCAAAAAGTTTGTTCAAGTTTTTCCATTGTGTTGTATGGAAAAACCTGAATGAACTTCTTGGCCAACCCAGTATTACAAATAGGAAACAGCACATGTAGAGGTTAAGAACATTGACTCTGGAGCCTAGCTGCCAGTACTAAATTTCAGATAGTAACTCCTGCTGGTTGCTTAACTCTTCTGTGCCTTGTATGTGTAAAGAAGATAATAGTACTTACCTCCTATGATGTCAAAGATTTAGAGAAGTTAATTATGTAAATTGTTAGAATAGCACCCAGCACAACAACAAACATGCTCCATGTGTTTGTTATTATTATATATGTTTGTTGGTACTAAAAATGGGGAAATAAAGAATTTCTTGATAAATGTGAAGTTTGGCACATAATATATTTCATATCGAGGAGTAAAATAATAAAAAATTATCCTTAGTGGTGAAAAGGTTGAGAATGATTGGATGTGCTCATTGTCCTTCTGGTTGAACTTTAAAGATCATCAAGGAAAATCAAATACTTCATGCAGTACACAACCGAAAATGTCTCCTTTCTGGAGAGGATACTGATGGACAGGTAGAAGAAGATTTGCAAGTTGCTGGGAGCAATTTGGCAAAGAAATAATATAAGCAGACATCATTTACAGTAAATACTCCCTTTAAAATAACCACTGAAAAGCTACTAAACACGCCTCCAGATCAAAATTTACAACAGAACTCACAGATAAGATTCATAGCTTTTTGGTTTGAAAGGGTCCTCTTGTGGTTGTGCAGGGGATAGACAGAGAACTCTTATTTTGCAGTGTTATATCTTCTTTAAGTGCTACTACACATGCTAAAGATTCTCTCAAAACGCAATGAAAATAAAGCATAAGGGTGATACAATAAAATCCAAATGAACCACATTCATATGCTCATTTTGGGACTCACCAGCACATCTTGGAATCACACTGGTAAAATAACATGTCCAGATTAGATAATTAAGACAGGGTCCTTATTAGAGAATGTGGAAATACATAAAGACAGTGCTAACATTGAATGACAGTAAATGGGGCGTTTCTAAGTCCTGCTGTGTGCTCATGGGATCCCTGAGTGAAAAAAAATAATAATCATAAAGCAAACATCCTGGGGATCAAGAAAGGAATTGACAGTTAAAAGGCAGCATGGAAGAGGAGAAACAGCATTGGACTAAAGTCAGAGAAAATCCGGTTCTTGCCTTAGTTCTGTTTGTTCTCAGCAATGTGATTTTAAGAAGTTAGGTGATCTCGGAATTCTAGTCTGTAAATTGGGGGTTACAACACCTGTCTATTTTGCAGGCTTGTGGTGAGAATCAAATGATGCAATGAATGTGAAGGCACTTTTGAAACTTTTAAGTGTTGAAAAAAATTCAGGTTGTTCCCAAAGATAATTTTTCAAGCAAAGTCCAAAATCACCTATTTCCCATACACAGAGCCTTCATTTCTATTTCGAGGAAGATTGAAAATGGGCTGCCTATTTGCATTAAAGGGATGAAGTGAGAAAAAGTAATGGAGCTAGGAACAAAATGGTTAGTGTTTAACAAGTGAGCAAAAACAGTTGTGTTTTGTCTTTCCCTAAAATGTATCCTGGGAGGCTATATAATTGAAAATTTCTAACTCTCAAATGAGCACAGACCATAATTTTTGAAGAGACCTTGCTTAGCATGAGTCCTTGGGATTGTACTCATCATACCTTAAGGGAAAATTGAACAGTGGGCTTAAGTAATTTTCCTCTGGTTGAGTAACACAGGATAATACCAGCTGTGATGGGAGAAACCTTGCCAGCCACCCTAGTGGCACCATGAGAGGATAACCCGAGCTGTAGGGCTTGTTTTTCAGACCCTGTTCCCCCAACTCGATTGGGAACAGGGCCAGCAAACCCACAGTCTGTGTTAGACAGTAGTAATTTTTCATTCTGAGGCAGAAGCTTAAATCTCTAACTCAGAAGGTGTGTTTGACAGGCTGCTTGTTGTGGGGTGGAGTGGGATAGGAGATGAGTGATAGGTGCTGAATGGACGCTGCAGGTTTTCCTAATTCACAATTGGCCAACATAGAGTGCATAAATAACCTCATGGGTTTACCCCACTTTCATAAACCGGGAAACTTTTGGGAAAGATAATGGGGTAAATAAGCACATTTGTAAATTCTCACACATAAACTAAATGAAATGATCAACAGAAACTAGAAATATTGTCAACTACAATATCGTTTACAATACTTTCAAAGATGACACGAGGAAGCAAAACACAACTGACCATGTTGGGGGATGCTGTTGGGGCCCTGCCCTTCACTGAGCAGGGGCAGATTCTCCTGGGTGCTGTGAGTGTTGGCTGCCAAGGACTATAGCATCCGTCTTCATCCACATCTTCCCAGACCCCTCCACGAGAGCCAGTGACCAATGACTAGTTGACATGGGGCAGAGGAGACTAGGCCTCTTACCTAAAAATGGAATCAATTCTGGGCTGCAGTTTTCTTTTATCTTTTTTTTAAAAAATTTTTGTACACTTTTTTGGCCATACCCCACAGCATGCAGGATCTTAGTTCCCCACCCAGGGATTGAACCCACGCTCCCTGCACTGGAAGCATGGAGTCTTAACAACTGGACCACCAGGGAAGTCTAGAGCTGCAGTTTTTGCTCCAAAGATTCCTAAGGGACCAGGATTAAAGTTGACTCCAGCTGAGAGATCACACCTCACTTAGCTTTCACCCTTTGGCCTCTCCTGCTTTACTTCGTTCCTGCTAAAAGCATGCAATGAAACACTTCCACAATCTCTCCCTAAGCTTCTGTTTCTAGGGAACCAGAGGTTTTAAAAACAGCTTCTTTGAGTTGATTGTTGGGGAATGCGGGTGGGAAAATTCTGTAAAATTCTACCAATATCTTATAATTGGGAGGGTCCAGGTATTGGAGGTATAAATAGGCTATGGAAAAGATTTTAGAGTTCTCTCTTTTGATAAAGGTCTGTTATATTCCAAGACAAATTTGGCTCAGTGAAAAATACATGTTTTTCTCCGAAAAGTGATCTTCCAGTAGGAAAGTTCTGACTTGAGAAAGAAACCCACTGTAGTATTTACCTATTTTTGTAAAAAAAAAAACAAAAAAAACCCAGAACTGCAGTGGTTTGAAATAAGCTACATCCCATGAGCCAGGAATCTGAACATGGTGCAGCTAGGTCTTCTGCCTCAGAGTCTCTCACAAGCATCAGTCAAGGTTTTGCTTGAGCCTGGGGTCCATCTGAGGCTCGGCTTGGAGAGGGTCACTTCCAACCACATGTGGTTGGTGGTGGTATCCAGTTTCTTGTGGGCTGTCAGGTCGAGGGCCTCATCTTCATGCTGACTGTTGGGGGGAGGCCACACAGTTCCTTGCCTCATGGGTCTCTCCAGATGACAATATATTCAACAAAGGCAGTGAGGGAGAGCATCAATAGTGAGGGCCTACTAGCAAGAGAAAGGTTGCAATCTAATGTAAATAATCACATGTGTTAAATCCTTTCCCTTTTTACTTTAGTCCATGAGAAGCAAATCATGGATTCTGCCACAGTCAAGAAGAGGGGTTTACACTGGGGCAAAAATATCTGGTGATGGAGACCACTGGGGACCCTGATAGAGTCTGTTTGCTGCCATATCCACTGATTTAGATCAAGGGACCCTGGAAATGAGGATAAGTCATCAGAAGGATAGGGGATATCAACTTAGAGTCATTTAACAATTTTAGATCACTAGTAGCAAAAGTATTAAGTGAAAACATGTAGTTTCAGCACATAGGAAGAAATCTAATGGTGCGTCACCCCACCCTGCTCCACCATACAAGTTCCTGTGTGGATGGCCAGCTGGAGAAAACCAAGCATCTCTCATGTTGGGAAAAGAATTTCTCCAGATCTAGTTGGGTTTGTCTCCACACGGCAGATTTCAATAAATGCAGAGAAAATTCTTTCAAGGGAAAGATACTTTAGCTGCAGCTTCCTATAGTGTCAACTTCCTTCCCACATTCTTAAAACCACCACATGACTAAGGTGATGTCATCCTCCTTCATCACCCTCCTGCTTACTTTCTGGTAGCATACTTTTTAAGATGTCTGGAAAAAATTTAAAAAAATCAGATCTAATAGAAGGTCTCCTGCTCTCAATTAATCTGTTATACTCAACCTGCTACTCTCTTACCTTGGTAACAAATGCGATTATCATTGGTTACCAAGGCATGGTAATACAGTTTGAAACAATGGTGTGAAAAATTTCATCAAGAAACATATATTTGAAGACTTATCCAGGGAAACAAAATCAAATTTTAGGTACTTCATATTTTGAACTGATATTAAGGAAAACATGGCATCTTAAATGAATGTGAATATTATTTTTAACAATGAGCTGCAAGGATTTTTATTAAGGAACTGAAAAAGTAAATTTAATAAAAGTAATGTTATTAAAGCATTTCGACTAGTAAAGAAGAAAATTGTCACTATATGGATCTTTAAGACAGTTGAGAAAATTACCTAGAATGCCAAAGAAAAGCTATAAGATTTTTATAAATGTTATATATAATAAAGAAGATTACAGGGACAAGTAAGATAATGATGAGTCAACATACCTATAATTTGTGCTCCTAGAGAAGGGAATAGAATAGGCCAGGAGAAATGAAATAATAGAACAGAATAGAAATTAAATATAAAACATTAAGTTGAAGGTAGATTGTAATCTGCTTATCTGCAGGTTTCTCCATGTGTCAGTTCAGTTCAGTACAGTCGCTCAGTCATGTCAGACTCTTTGCAACCCCATGAACTGCAGCACGCCAGGCTTCCCTATCCATCACCAACTCCTGGAGCTTGCGCAAACTTAATGAAAAACAACCAACACTGAATCTCTTCAGATAAGATTATTGTATTTTAAATACTAAAAAGGATCATACAAGCCTGGAGGGACAGGAACACATTACCTAAAGGGGGAAATAAACTTAAAATGGTCTGTCATGAAAAATGTTGGAAAACAGTAGAACAATGTTTTGAAGGAAAATAGAAATTTCTACATCAGAGTTTCTCTTGAATGTAAAAGCAATAAAAAGTTACCACCTTTGCACCTCTCAAGGGTGGGAAAAAACAAGCAAAAATTTTTTTGTAGACCCTCTATCTTACTCAGTATAAAATTCTTATAGCCTTTTAAAAGTCTGTAGACATTAGTCCACCAAATTCTAACTTCTAGAATTTTAGATGATAAGTCCTATGCTTTTGCTCTTTGTTAGAAGTTTCTCCTTCCTGCTGGAAGAGGGCAGAGATTGATCTTTGGTGACTGGAGTTCTTTACTAGGATATCTATACTTGGGGGCTTGTTTTCATAGTCAGTAGCAGCAGCAGCAGAATTCAATGACCTTTTTCAGTTTGAAGCCTCAAAAATTTCTTAAACTCAGGGAAATGAAATTCTGTTAGTTTAATTTTTTTTCCCATTTGTATGTTAAATCCTATGAATTGATCATCTGTATTAGTTTCCAAGGACTATTGTAACAAATTGCTGCAAGCCATGTGGCTTAACGGGTTTCCCTGTGGCTCAGCCATAAAAAATCTGCCTGCCAATGCAGGAGACACAACTTTGATTCCTAGGTTTGGACGATCACCTGGAGAAGAAAATGGCAACCAACTCCAGTAATTTTGTCTAAAAAATCCCATGGACAGAGAAGCCTGGTGGGCTACAGTCCATGGGGTCACAAAAGAGTTGAGTACAGCTTAGTGACTAAAAACAAAATGTGGCTTAAAACAATAGAAATGTATTCTCTAACGGTTGTGGAGACTAGAAGCCTAAAATCAAGATGTCAGTAAGGCCATGCTCTTTCTTTAGTCTCTAGAGAAGAATCTTTCTTTGCTTCTAGCTTATGGTGGTTGCCGGCAATCCTTGATGTTGTTTTGGCTTGTGGCAGCATGACTCCAATTTTTTCCCATGTTCACTTGGCCTTCTTCCTCATGTCTCCTGCATGTCTTCAAATCTCTCACTCCCTACAAGGACTCCAGTCATTGAATTTACAGCTCATTATAATCTGGTATGACTTCACCTTGTTTTGATGACATCTGTAAAGACGTTATTTCTAAATAAGATCACACTCACAGGCATGGGCTCAGGACTTCAATATGTCTTTCTGGGGGATACAGTTCAACCACATCATCATCCAAGTCTCTAACCTCATGATATTCATCTCTTTGTGAGACACTTCTTCTATTTTATCTTCAAGGACACATATTTCAACCCTTAACATTACCTCTAACTACTGTATTAAATTCTAACATTAACAGTATTTTTAGTTGATGAAAATACTTTTATTTTGCATTGCAATCAAATCTCTTAAGTGTTTTTAATGTTCTTTTGCTAGAAGCTCCCTGTTCTGATTGTTCTTCTTGACATGCATTTCTCTGGATGGCAGAAGTTCCATAGATGTGATTTTCTTTTTCTTCATCTGATCTCGTCTTCTGAGTGTGGAGTTGCTTTTATTCTTTAGTTGTTCAATGGTGTCCAACTCTTTGCAACCCCATGAACTGTAGCTCTACAGGCTATTCTTTGCATGGACTTCTCCAGGCAAGTATAGTGGAGTGGGTTGCCATTCCCTTCTCCAGGGAATCTTCCTGACTTAGGGATCAAACTGGGATCTCCCACACTGCAGACAGATTCTTTACTGTCTGAGCCACAAACTGATCTATTTTATAAGGAATCTAACTTACGTGGAGGTAAGAATTGCTGAAGCCTCATTTCTTGATGGTCAGTGATGGAATAGAAGATGAGTGTCCATTTTCCGTTTGGGTCCCAGAGGGAAAGTTGCTTTGCTGCTCTTGTCTCTTCAATTGCAATATCTAAGGCAGGGGCATGCAGCCTGTCTGCACATGGAAATTACCTTACAAGTAATTCCCAATTTGGCATTGGTATGCCTTGTCCCCATCTCTTGTTTATTTGGTCTGGATTTCTAGTTCTTGGGCTGGATACAAAACATTTAATATTTTCATGCTCTGTTAAGAATATTTTATTAAATGTCATTGAGGACTCTGATTCAAAGGTCATTTTCTTATTTTTCTTTTTGCCAAAGGTTACTTTCATCTGTTGCTTATTTGTTTCAAAGTTTTGGTATTTCTCTTGCATACTGCAGCCCTTCCTCAAATGTCTCATTTGCTCACATTTAGAATTGGCTGATATTAAGTCTGATGGCATGATCTATGGTGCTAGTTAAGGTTTTATTGATGGAAGGCCTTCTTTAGGGTAAGGAACAGAAACGGGATATTAGGTTAAGGTACACTTATATGATATAATGAGGGAGGCCTCTTCTATGGCACTCATACTCAGCCTTAGTTACCTTGGTTCTTTCAGGACGGTTGTTTGGTATTGAGTATAAAGCTCAAGTCAGTAGATGCAAGCAAAGGAGGAGGTCTGATTATTTCACAGATTTCTGTACCTAGACCTTCATCTACCATCCATTTTTAGCTCTTTTTACTATTCCTTCCTCTTTTCATATTCTCCTTTTGCTTGTACTTGATGAATGGATCATGTCTTCCTTTACTGATGCTTATACCACATGATTTCCAGACTGTGGCTTCCTCTGATATGCTTCATCTACCAGTATCCTTCCACTTATCTCCCACTGTAGGTTTGTGCCTTTTAAACATCCCCTGACTATCTTAAAGAATCTGAAGAAAGTGGAGAAAATCTACCTCTTGCATCAGAAGTGGTAAAGAATCATTTTAACGGACGCACAATATGCTATTTTGCTGGTGCACTGTATTTTATTTGTTTAATGAGTAAACTATTGTTGGGGTTGAAGTTTCAACCAAATTTGTGTTACTATAAACAGTTGTACAATGAACAACCTTATAATAAAATCTTAGTGCAAACACTTTGTAGATAAAATTCTACAAATACAATTGTAGGTTAATTTATATGCATTAAAATAATGTGCTGTTATGCCCACGTCCTCTCATTATAAATTACTTCAATTTATGGTGCCCATTCTCCAGTGTTCTCTTTGACACTGAGTACCATACTTATTTATTTTTTAGTTGTATAAGTTAAAGATTTTATCTCATTTTCATATTATCTCTTCAAAGATATTAACTACCATACTTAAATAGCATTCCCCAGTGCAAACCAGCAATTTTATCTTGTATAATTTTCATAACACTTAGTCAGTCTGGATTTATTAGTCGTTTTTACTCCTTTTAAGCTCCATGAGATCAGGGGCACTGTCACTGTTGCTGTACTTCCTGAATCTAGGGAACTTTTTCAGGCTTCCCGGTTGGTGCAGTGGTAGAGAATCCACCTGCTAATGCAGGAGCCACCAGGGCTGTGGGTTAGGTCTCTGGCTCAGGACTATCTCCTGGAGCAGGAAAGACAACCCACTCCAGCAGCCTTGCCTGGAAAATTCTATGGACAGAGGAGTCAGGCAGGCTACAGTCCATGGGGTTGCAAAGAATCAGACCTGATGGAGCACACATGCACGCACATGCATATGCATGCACGCGTGCACACACACACACACACGCTGTATCTTTACATGGTCTTCCAACTGTAGATTTTTACGTGCATGTCCTAATCTCTTCTTGTAAAGACACTAGTCCTATTGGATTAGGTTCCACCCTGATGACCTCATTTTCATTTAATTACTTCTCTAAAGTAATGGATGGCATTACCGACTCAATGAACTTGAGTTTGAGTAAACTACAGGAGTTGGCGATAGACAGGGAGGCCTGGTGGGCCACAGTCCATAGGGTCACATAGGGTCGGACACGACTGAGCAACTCAACTGAACTGAAAGAACCTATCTCCTCAGTTACTGTGCATTGTAAGTACTTTCTTAATAAAAATCTGGTGGAATGCATATTCTTGAAAGCAATTTTAGAAGATACTTCATTTTATTATAAATGACTATTTTAAAGTATTCAGCTTTTGCTCTAATTTTCATAGCAAAACTACTTTATAACCTGGACCTTAGATACATATATAGTGATAAATATATAACCCAAGCACCAGAGGGCTTATAAAGTAAAGGATTGTCCTTTTTTTTTTTTTTTAATTTTTTTATTAGTTGGAGGCTAATTACTTCACAACATTTCAGTGGGTTTTGTCATACATTGGTATGAATCAGCCATAGATTTACACTTAAGGATTGTCCTTTTATACTTATGAGTGCATAAGGAAGCTTCTGGTAATTTTTGCTGGCATCCCAGATTTTATTCTCATCATACTGATGTAACTGCAAGCATATTTATGCCTGACTACCTTTGTCTTTATTTTAAGCCCTTGAACCCCACACTGATCCTCATGTTGCAGGAAGAGGGACCCTTTGCAGGGCCTAAGGTGGGCTGTTGTCTAACACTTGGAAATGAGTTGTCCAAGGAGACACACATGCTGACAAGCTGACAAGGCAAGAGATTTTGTTGGGAAAGGGCACCCTGGTGGATAGCAGGAGAGTGAGGGAACCCAGGACAACTGCTCTGCCATGTAACTTGCAATCTTGGGCTTTATGGAGATGGGAATAGTTTCTGAGTTGCCTGTGGCCAATCCTTCTGACTCAGAGTCCTTCCTGGTGGAACATGCATCGCTCAGCCAAGGTGGTTCCTGAGAGAGTTCTGGGAGGTTGGTCAGACATATAGACTGGCATCTCCTCTCTCCTTTTGACCTTTCCCGAGTTCTTCCCAGTTGGTGGTAGCTTGTTAGTAGTGCTTTCCTTACTGGGACCTCCTGTTGTAAGATAGCTCAGGCAAGTGGCTACTGTCTTGCGTGACCAGGGCAGGCATTTTTAATCAGTATTTCTCCTAAACACTAGGACTTCTTTTCCTGTGATTTGAATAGTAGAAAATAGAACTACCAATTCCATACAGATGTTGGGGAGCCAGCCTTGCAGACAGCTGGAAGAAACAGGTGTACAGAAATCCAGGGACTATTAACATATCTAATTGAGTAAGTGTTGGTAGTTACAAAAGTAATTAAGAATAAAAGAAAGCCTTGTGAAGCTCCTAACAAAAACATTGCTGGTAATCACTGCCAACTTAAAACTCATTTTGTGAAGCTTTCTGAAAAAATGGGAGCATTTGATATTGAATATTACCTTTTGTCTTGTAATTTACATAGGTATCTTTAATGAACAGCTCGTTTATAGTTCCACTGAGTCTTTCCTGTGTATGTTGCAGACATCTTTGAAACAGCAGTATCAGCAATTTAGAATCGGCAGGCTTCCTCTTGAATATTTATAGAAAGATTTTAAAAGTATACTTACCAATTTTCCTTCAGTTGTCTTTTTTAAAATTGCCATGTTTTCTCCTATACTAGAAACGCACTTATTTTAGAATAAGAAAATGGGACATTTTCCACTGTGGTTTTTTTGTTGTTAGAATTTTCAGATTGAATCCTGTGAATGGTTCCATATAACATTTTATGACTATTTTTATAATTATCACAGAAGCACATAAATATTGCAAAGAAAAAAAAAAGCACAAAGGAAATCATTTAGATAGGAAATAAATCACTCATGATGTAGCCACAGAAAGAGCATGAGGTATATATATAGATTGTGGAATCTCTTACCAGGTATATTAGTTTGCTAGGACTTGCATAACATATCACCATGGACTGGGTGCTTAAGGAACAAAAATTCATTTTCTCTCAGCGCTGGAGGCTAGAAGTCTGAGATCAAAATATTGGCAGCGTTGTTTCTTTTAGTTCTCTTTTTAGCTTGTAGATGGCTGTCTTCTCCCTGTGCCCTTTCTCTGTATATAAGCATGTCTCTATCCTAATTTCCTCTTCTTATGAAGATCCTGTCATATTGGATTAGACCCAACCCTAATAGCCTCATCACAGTTTAATCACCTCTCTAAAAACTCTCTCTCCAGATATGGTCACCTTTTTCTTTGGTATCAGGGGTTAGAGCTTGAACATATGAAATTTGGGGAGACAATTCAGTCCAAGACCAAGTGTTTAAAACTGTGTTTTATATCTGTAGGTTTAACAGCTTTACTGAGGTATAACTGACATATAGTGACTACAAATAAGTAATGTGTATACTGTTATTAATTTTGACATATGTGTATAGTCATGAAACTTTTGCCATAATAATCAAGATAATAAACTTATTCATCACCCTCAAAATTTCTTTGTGTCCCTACGGTCTTCTTCTCCCTCTCTTTCCTGCTCTGCGCCCACCCTCAGACAACCACCCATCTGTTATTTATGTTTGCATTTCCTAGTATTTTATAAAATGGGATAATAAAGTATATATTTTTTATCTGGCTTTATTCACTTTTCAGAATTATTTTTAGATTTATTCATGCTGCACTGCATATCACAGCATCTAGAATAGTACCCTGCACATGGCAGGTACTCTAATTATTAATTAAAGGAATAAATAAAAGCATAAATCAGTGAGCATTTTAGAAGATTAAGGAGATGGGATATTATATGCAGTTGAATGACACTCATAATTTTGGTGTTCTCTCTGAAGTATTTTATAGAGCTGAGTACATGAACCAGGTTTGTAGCTTAGAAAGTGTCCCTGGTGCCATTTGAAGGATGAATTTGTAGTAGGAAAAGGCTAAAAGCATTGGACCAATTATTAAAAATTCTAACATACTGGTCCCTATACACTACATATATACTGGTTCCCAATGGTTTGTACAGAGTCATCCATGCCAAAATATCCAGTAAACAATTGAAAATGTGAACCAGAAAGAATTATTTGAGGGGAGAAGGGTTAGGAGGGTGAGTGGGAAAGTTAGGGTAAAAGAAATAATTTCCTAATTCTATTCGTAAAGTTGCCAAACACCTTAAACATGCATCATGATACAGAGGAAAGAAAACAGGTATCAGAAATGAAGAATTGTGGTCTCATATTAATTCTTTCTTAACCTTTAAGACTTTCAGCAATTATTCAAATTCAAATGACTAATTATTAATAACATCATCTTTGTACCTATTTAATCATGTTTTTAGAATTTTTTATTGCTTGCATTTTCAAATTTCACAGTGACAGACCTGTCAGTGATCCAGTGTGGATCTTTATTCCCTCTGCTAGGATTTTTATCTTGAAGGTTGGCATTGAGGAATTCCTAGCCATTATTTATTTGGTCATTTTTTATTTCCTATGTTCTTTGTAATATGTTTTGGGGAATCCTATTACTTGGGTAGAAGTACTGATATTTTTGATTTGGTATGTCTTTATAACTGATCTTGTATTTTTCATTTCTTTCCACTCTTGGTGAGGTTTTAAAAATTTTATCTCTCGACTATTGAAAAATTTATTTTGTTAATCTTATTTTGTAATTTCCCAAGAGTTCTTTCTACTTATTTCATTGTTATTTTTTCACAGTGACTTATGATTTATGGATATCATATTCTCTGAGCTATTTCTTAGATTACTGGTTATAATATTTTAAACTCCTTTTTTCTCTATTGATTTCTCTCTGTTTACTCTGGGGTCATCTCCTTTCTTTGTTTTGGTCTTTCTTTTTCATGTCATTTTCTTTTTTCCCTCAAAGTCTGTTAATTCTCACACAAGTAAAGTAATGCTCAAAATTCTCCAAGCCAGGCTTCAGCAGTACGTGAACCATGAACTTCCAGATGTTCAAGCTGGTTTTAGAAAAGGCAGAGGAACCAGAGATCAAATTACCAACATCTGCTGAATCATTGAAAAAGCAAAAGAGTTCCAGAAAAACATCTATTTCTGCTTTATTGACTATGCCAAAGCCTTTGACTGTGTGGATCACAATAAACTGTGAAAAATGCTGAAAGAGGTGGGAATACCAGACCACCTGACCTGCCTCTTGAGAAACCTATATGCAGGTCAGGAAGCAACAGTTAGACCTGGACATGGAACAACAGACTGGTTCCAAACAGGAAAAGGAGTGCATCAAGGCTGTATATTGTCACCCTGCTTATTTAACTTATATGCATAGTACATCATGAGAAATGCTGGGCTGGATGAAGCACAAGCCAGAATCAAGATTGCTGGGAGAAATATCAATAACCTCAGATACGCAGATGACACCACCCTTATGGCAGAAAATGAAGAAGAGCTAAAGAGCCTCTTGATGGAAGTGAAAGAGGAGAGTGAAAAAGTTGGCTTAAAGCTCAACATTCAGAAAACTAAGATCATGGCATCTGGTCCTGTCACTTCATGGCAAATAGATGGGGAAACAGTGGAAACAGTGGCTGACTCTTTTTTTGGGCTCCAAAGTCACTGCAGACAGTGATTGTAGCCAGGAAATTAAAAGATGCTTACTCCTTGGAAGGAAGGTTATGACCAACCTAGATAGCATATTAAAAAGCAGAGACATTACTTTGCCAACAAAGGTTCATCTAGTCAAGGCTGTGGTTTTTCCAGTGGTCATGTATGGATGTGAGAGTTGGATAATAAAGAAAGCTGAGTGCTGAAGAATTGATGTTTTTGAACTGTGGTGTTGGAGAAGACTCTTGAGAGTCCCTTGGACTGCAAGGAGATCCAACCAGTTCATCCTAAAGGAGATCAGTCCTGGGTGTTCATTGGAAGGACTGATGTTGAAGCTGAAACTCCAATACTTTGGCCACCTGATGCGAAGAGCTGACTCATTCGAAAAGACCCTGATGCTGGGAAAGATTGAGGGCAGTAGGAGAAGGGGACGACAGAGGATGAGATGGTTGGATGGCATCACCGACTTGATGGACATAGATTTGGGTGAACTCTGGGAGTTGGTGATGACAGGGAGGCCTGGCGTGCTGTGGTTCATGGGGTTGCAAGGAGTCGGACACGACTGAGCGACTGAACTGAACTGAACTGTTGATACTCAGTTGTCTATTTACTTTTATAACAAAGTTCACCCCAAACATTTCATTTAATTTCTTTCAAATGAACTTAGTGTCCATCTTTCTTTTCATGACTGGAGGTAAATGACTGCCTACAGGCTGTTATCTATGATTGTCTGTGTTATCCTGGTGAGCAGGGATTAAAAATGATGGGGATGACAGTTCTGTATGTGTAGTGTCAGTTAATCTTCTTTTCTGTTCCATTTCTAACTCCTGCCCTGTATTGAGAATTCCCAGATCATCTTTCTAGGGGATTTGTTGGCTGAATAAGAGGTGTCTTTCCTGTGTACTTTTCACATTTTTTTCTATGCAGCCCTTTTCCCTCTGCTTCATTAGTCACTGTTCCAATATCCATTTTTCAGGTTTGTTGAAATACATATTTTACTAATGATCTCTTTCTTTTTTATATGTTGTTGTGACTTATTAACTTTTAAAAACATTCTGTTTTAGTCTTCTATTATCATTTTCTGATCTTGGCTTGATCTCAGGTTACCACCTGAACGTATGTGAAGGGAAACAATACTAATTTAAATATTCTGAAAGCTAAGTGATATAATGTATGTGATATCTGTCACATATTAAATACTAGTTCTACTTTTCTATCATATAGGAATGAGTTCTAACATCTTCTGTCTGCTACTACCCCAGCAGAGGTAACAAAATTTAACCTAATATTTAATTTTGAACTCTTTGTCACAGGAAACCAACACACTTCTTGACCATTCAGGAGAAAATCCTAAGGGTTGTGAATGTTTTAGAAAGCTTATCCTGGTTCTACTTTTCTTCCTGCCTTCTAGTCAATATTTTTTCCATCAGTTTTGCCCAAAAATATATTTTGCAAAGAGAATTTTAGTTGTGGCTCTCTTGGGAAAATTTTTAAACCTTTGATCAAACTCAAGTACAGGGATTGATCATTTAGTCAGTAAATATTTACTCAGTCCTCAATGCAGAATGCTAGGATTTATTGACATTATTGATAATATTAAACTATGTATATCCAGAAGGAGGTTAAAATCTCATTGGGGAGAGAGGGCAGAGACTTGGGGAAAAAATGTATATATAATGCATGGTATGCATCAGGTCAGTACCACAGTTAATAAACACTTCCACAGTCCAATAGGGAAAGATTTTCTGTGGTTTTATGTGCTTAGAGAGCTTTAGTCTTTCCTCTTATAGTAGAAGCTCCATGAGAGAAAGAACCTGACATTGGTTACCATGTATCCTTTAAGCATAGAACAGTTTCTGATATTTAGTAGGTACTCACTCATATATGGAGAAGGGAATGGCAACCCACTCCAGTATTCTTGCCTGGAAAATCCCATGGACGGAGGAACCTGGTAGGCTCTAGTCCATGGGATCGCAAGAGTCGGACACAACTTAGTGACTTCACTTTCACTCATATATGCTGAATCAATGGGTAACATAGAATTTATGTTTCAATTTAAAGGAAGCAGACAACTTGAGCAGGTGGAGAGAAGGAAGGGAAACTGTCCTTGTTACTGTTCAGTCACTGAGTCCTGTCTGATTCTTTGTGACCCCGTGGACTGCAGCACACCAGCCTTCCCTGTCCTTCACCATCTCCTGGAGTTTTCTCAAACTCATGTCCACTGAGTCGGTGATGTCATCCAACCATTTTATCCTCTGTCATCACCTTTTTCTCCTGCCTTCAATCTTTCCCAGCAGCAGGGTCTTTTCCAATGAATCGGCTCTTTGCATCAGGTGGCCAAAGTATTGGAGCTTCAGCTTCAGTCCTTTCAATGAATATTCAGAGTTGATTTCCTTTAGGATTGACTGGTTTGATCTCCTTGCTGTCCATGGGACTCTCAAGAATCTTCTCCAACACCACATTTCAAAAGCGTCAATTTTTCAGTGCTCAGGCTTCTTTATGATGCAACTTTCACATCCATACATGACTGCTGGAAAAATCATAGCTTTGACCAGATAGACCTTTATCAGCAAAGTAACATCTCTGCTTTTTAATATGCTGTCTTGGTTTGTCATAGCTTTTCTTCCAAGGAGCTAGCATCTTTTAATCTCATGGCTGCAGTCACTCTCTGCAGTGATTATGGAGCCCAAGAAAATAAAGTCTGTCACTGTTTCCACTGTTTCCCCATCTATTTGCTATGAAGTGATGGGACCAGATGCCATGATCTTTGTATTTTGCATGTTGAGTTTTAAACCAACTTTTTCACTCTCCCCTTTTACCTTCATCAAGAAGCTCTTTAGTTCCTCTTCATTTTCTGCCATTAATGTAGTATCATCTGCATATCTGAGGTTATTGATATTTCTCCTGGCAATCTTGATTCTGGCTTATGCTTCATCCAGCCCAGTATTTCTCATGATGTACTCTGCACATAAGTTAAATAAGCAGGGTGACGATATACAGCCTTGATGTACCCCTTTCCCAATTTGGAACCAGTGCATTGTTCCATGTCCGGTTTTATTTGTTGCTTCTTGACCTGCATACAGGTTTCTCGGGCAGCAGATAAGGTGGTCTGATATTCCCATCTCTTTAAGATCCCCCAGTTTGTTGTGATCTACACAGTCAGACTTTAGTGTAGTCAGTGAAGCAGAAATAGACATTTTTCTAGAATTCTCTTGTTTTTTTCTGTGATCTAATGGATGTTGTCAATTTGATCTCTGGTTCCTCTGTCTTTTTTAAATCCAGCTTGTATCTGGAAGTTCTTGGTTCATGCACTGTTGAAGTCTAGCTTGAAGGATCATATGCACAAAATAACAACAAAGCGAAGAGATAGAAATAACCAACATGAATTCACAAAAGACAGTAGACCACCCTAATTCAAGAGTTTATTTTGAAAGTTAGTGAGATGTTAAGTTATTAGTTTGGCTCCAAGCAATATGACAGATCTTTATATAGCAGGAGAAACAATCTGGGTTTATCTCACTAGCTCTACTGAGACATTAATGATCACTGAAAAGAAAAATGATTTGATATATACACAGTCATTTTATAATCCATTTTGGATTTTTGTAATTAAAAAGGAGTAGTTAAGTTTTTTTTTTTTTTTTTATTGTAGTCTCAACACCCATTATACCTCACTGCTGTGGTCAATGATTAAGTAAAAATGCGTTAGAGCTATAAACAGTGGTATGGTAGGTTTTATTTTTGTCCAAGATATTTATTGCCTGCCTCTGTCTGAAGGTTATCTTTCACTTCACTGATGTAAGACAAGCCTTTGTAACTGTTTTGGGCAGCCAACGATGAACAGAAGTGGCGTATACTTCTTTTCATGAGAAACTTGATTTCCATGGTTCTGCCAATCTTTATTTTCCTTTCACCACAAACCTGTATGCGTGGCTTGGGCTTCCCCTTCAGTCTGGGTCCCAGAGTGGAGGTGCTGTGAAGAATAAAACAGTGTCCATTGTTGTAAGCCAATGAGAGTTTTGTATCACTTTTTTTTTTAAACCATAAAAAGACTTGCCTAAACTGAGGACCCTATGTCCAGACCTGCTAAAATAAAAACAGAAACTACATGGCATTGGCTTTAATAGGAACAATGGTTGGTGAAGAATCTATTATTGGAAGCTAGAAAGATGGAGCACAGGTTATCCAGTGGTGAGGATACATGATATAAAGTTTGCTACAAGAATGTGGAAGGCAGATAAAATACCAGATGACCCCATGGCTTTTGGTAGAAATGAAAGAAACAGAATATCAGTAGTGCTTCCTGGATATTATGGCTGAGTTTAACAGACCATTAACAATGATTATAGAACTGGATTGTTAAATAGAATCGACTATGAATAAAAAAGGCTGATTAAAAATCAACCTTTTGGTTAGGACCTAAGCATGGATATGACTTTTGTAACTTTTGCTTTATTTTGTATGTGGCTCAACTGGTAAAGAATCTGCCTGAAATGCAGGAGACCTGGGTTCGATCTCTGGGTTGGGAAGATCCCTGGTGAAGAGAAAGGTTACCCACTCCAGTATTCTTGCCTGGAGAATTCCATGGACAGTCCATGGTGTTGCAAAGAGGTGGACACGACTGAGCAACTTTCACTAATTTTTTGGGGAAAACAGTTAAATCTATTCTCAGCAAATTTCAAGTATATTGTACATTATTATTATAGTCACCGTGCTATACATTAGATCTCTAGAACTTATTCATCCTGGATATCTGGTCCTTTGTACCCTTTGACCAATATTTCCTTATTTCCTCCACGCCTTAGCCACTGGCAATCACTTTTCTACTCTCTGCTTCTAATAGTTTAACATATTTTTGAAGGAAAGTTACATGGCTCAAAACAGCCTGGAGTTAAAACTCCTCTCCAGGTCCTCCTCACATTCTATGCCAAATAAAGAACTCTCTCACCTGAAGGGAAAAAAAAAGGAAATTAATTACGCCCAGCTCCCAGCCAGTCCAGCCTCTGGCTGATCTCCAGAATTCCTTGCCCCAGCGGGTTAAGAGATAACTACTCCTAACAACCTTGGAGAACAGGCCCCCTTAAGATAGTAGCTTTCCACATACATGCCTGTATTTACTTACTCTTTTCTTGGGTTAGGGCAGCAGCTCACTGATCTGACTGCTGCCCCTTCTTGGCTCATTAAAGGTGATCTGTTCCTGTAAAGCGTCAGTCTCCTTCTTTCTCTGAACCTAGCCTTCTCTAACTCCCTTACCCTATATTTTTAGATTCCACATGTAAGTGAAATTAAGCAGTTTCTATGTCTGGCTTATTTCCATGTCTGACTTTCTATATCACTTAGCATAATATCCTCCAAGTTCCTTTTTGTCGTTGTAAAAGACAAGATTTCCTTGTTTTTTTAAGGCATAATGTTTTCCCATTGTATACTGTTACCACATTTTCTTATGGTAAATGTTACCACATTTACCATATTTAATTATCCACATCCTTGCCAACACTGGTTGTGTCTTGTCTTTTTAATACTCACCTTTCCAATAGGTGTGAAGTGGTATCTCATTGTGGTTCTGATTTGCATTTTCTGATGGTTAGTGATGTTGGGCATTTTTTCATAAACCTGTTGGTCGTCCGTGTATCTTTTTTTGAGATGTTTGTTCAGGTCCTTCACTTATTTTAAAATTGAGTTTTCTTGCTGTCTAGGTGTTTGAATTCCTTATACACTTTGTGTATTAACCACTTATTGGATATGTGGATTCTAGTATTTTCTCCCAGTCTATAGGTTGTCTCTTCTCTCTGTTACCTTCTTGCACAGAAGCTGTTTAGTTTGATGCAACCCCATTTGTCCATTTTTGTTTTTGTTTGCTGTTGTATTGAAAAGTTCATTGCCCAGACCAATGTCAAGAAACTTTCTCTGTGTGTTTTCTTCTAATAGTTTTACAGTTTTGGGTCTTCTGTTTAATTTTTTTTTTAACCCATTTTGAGTTGATTTTTGTATATGGTATCAAATAAGGATCCAATTGCCCTTTTCTGCTGAGCAATAGGAGCCTTTTTCATTTTAAAAAGTCAATTTTCCATTTTTTATAACAACTGATTAAATTGACCTTAGGCATATCTCCTAGTAAAGAATATTTAATGGATGTAATAATCTCTGGGGTATCTAGAACATATGTTAGAAAAGGTAAAATACTATTTTAATAGGTCAGGGAGATGAGAAAATTAAGAGAATGAAGCAGCAGCTAAGAAGTGGAGTGCCTGATTTTTATTATTATATAGTACTTTTCACATATCTCTGTGTGAGATTACTGACCAACTACAATTAGCACCTAGGATGGTACTTAACCTGAAATTATGGTTCTGTTTCTAATGCTTAAAGAGAATATTCTCAAAGGTCTGCATGAGCTGCTATAAAACACACAAAAATTTCACCCTTTCAAAAAATAAAAAGAAATTAAAAACTCTAGTTCTCTAGCTTTCTCTCATATAAGAAGGTTGCCCTCTTATCAAAGCAGTGAACTTGAATTTTATATAGAGTAAGGTAAATTGGCTCCCATGCATATAGCAGCACTTTTTAACAGGCACGCAGGTGATATGTTTTTTAAGGAACCTCAAAACTTATATATAGCAGATGTACACACTCAGAGTTAGGAAAACTGTAAGGTTTGAAAGTACAGCCCACAGAGTTCTCTTACTTCTGACACCAACTATAAGTTCGGAGGGTCCCCCAAACCACCCTTAGGTTAGAACCTTCTAGAAGAGCTCACAGACTTCACTTGTCTATTATATTCATGGTTGAGGTTTATTACAGGAAAGAATACACAAAAAACTCAACCACAGGAAAATGGTATCCATGTGAGATGATGTATGTGCTCACTAACCTTATTGTGGTAATCATTTTGCAATATATATGTATATATCAAATTATCATGTTGTATCTTTTAAATTTACACTGTTATTTGTGAATTTTATCTTGATAAAACTGGGAGGAAAAGTAGCTAAAGGAAGAGACCCATAAGGCAGAGCCTCAAAGATTCCGACTGAAGCGTCTGTTGTTCTCTGCATGGAATTAGGAAGTGTTACTCTCTTGGCCTTGATGTATGATGATGCACAGAAAGTACTGCCAACCAAGGACTCTCTCATGAGTTTCATTCCAGGGTTTTTATTTGGGGATTATGTGTGATTGATTGCTCACATCACTGAACTCAGTCTCCAGGTCAGCTGAAACTGAATGACTCAAAACCCCCAGCTTAAATCTCAGTTGGTCTTTTCAGCATAGCTGGCCCCCATTCTATTGGCTATGACTGGCCACATCCTAAAATCCACTGTGGTCAACTTTCACCTAAACAAAGATACTCCTACCAGATATGACATAAATTACCTCGCAGAAGCCAAGAGAAAAAGCCAGCTCTCTCTATGGGCAAAGGCCAATTGTTTACTACATGTTTGATCATAAGAAAATATACTATTTTACTTCAGAGAGGCAGAAAATAATTGGTGCTCTGTAAGTGGCTGAGGAAAGGCAAGGAGAAAAGGGGTATTGAGGACTAGCTTGCTTTGGCCATTTCATGGCTTGAAATCAGTAAACAGGAGCCTGTGTGTTATTGCTGGTAAGCAATAGGAAGACATCTTGGGATCTTTGCCTCAGTGTTCCTTGCATATACTGAACCTCACTGCCCTCCCCCTCAAACAATAGTTGCCTCAACTAGATACCACTGTCCTCATTTTTCCCATTTATGGTCCAAATGGGTTCTTTTTGGATCTGGAATCTGTTGTCCAATGTATCTTCTAGCCTAAGCTCTTTGTCTCTCTCCCATTTATAAGTGTGCCTACTGGTTCATTTATAGATAAAACTTTGGAGAGAATAATCAAGGACATACTTTTGGTATTGCATTAAAATTTATTTGTATGCAAGCTTTGAAAATATTTATCCAGCCAGCTCTCATTCCATATTCTCTGAAGTAATAACAGAATAGAAGCTAGAATAATAAAGATGTTTGTACTTCTAGGAACTGTTTCAGGTCTGTCTAAGCCTATGACCAAAGATTCATTGCCATGGGTATATGACCCTGAAATTTTTCATAATCTTGTTCTTTATGAAAAGACACTAGGACTACACTTTTGTGTTCCCTTCGGATTTTAGTGGCAGCCAAAGGCATAAATAAAGTTCCTTTATGTTATAACTCTATCTTAGCTTCATTTATTGTTTGCATTAGTGGATCATAAAAATAGCTTTAGATAGATTAAACCCACTCAGCTCTTTAAAAATTGCCTTAATTTGCACTATTTAAAAACCCTCCAGCTACTCATCAGAGATCACAAAAAATGAAAGATAACGAATGTGTTTGATTTTGCCTAATTTGCTATCATAGCAATAAGGAATGTTGACAAAAGGAAATTCCCAGTATACCCAAGACAAATCCCTTTAGAATGTTTTTAATTCATTGCATATTCATTGAATAACTTTGTCCTAGAAGAGAATAATTTCTGTTTATCACAAGACTACATTAATACATCTATTAGTCCAAGTAGGATTTAGCATGAGTTTTATCTTGCCTAGATGTTTATATCTGGGATATTCAGAGGCTTCCATCACATAGAGGTTTACAGGACTGTCATAGCAATGTGAACTAAAACAGCTTGAATATAACCATTATACTAACAAAAATTAATGATCACGATAAAATTTAATGTTGAGAGGATTTTAGGCAGTGTATTTACTGTTGGCAGCACTATTAGAGGATTTAGTATTTCTACAAAAAAATTAAAAATGTTATCCAAAAAGAGTTAAAAATTGTCCATATGCTTCAACCAAAAATTTACCAAAAAAGAAAAAGAAATTCAATTTAAAGTCATTCACTGAATTGCAGGATTTTGTTGTTGTTATTGAAAAATTGGAAATAGCCCAAATGCCTCTTACAGAGAATAGTTAATTAAATTGTAACATATAAACATTTTGAACATATGAAGGTATTTGAGGGTAGCAGGCATTGCTTCCCAAATCTGACTGTGTATCATAATCTCCAGGGGAACTTATTACTTCCTTGTCTTATACACCTTCTCCAGAGACAGTGTATTTGTTTGGAATTCATAGCATAGTGGTGACAAATGGGATGGGGAAATATAAATGGGGCCATTGACAATATTTGCCCTGATGGTATTTGTGGGAAATTGAAGAGAAATGATAATCATTTGGTTTATAAAACTGCTCTTCATGTGTGAGTATACAATTATTCTTGAATGAGTGCCTGTCCCTGCTATACTACATCAGAATGAGGAGATTGGTCCTTTCATTAAGCTTCATGGCATGGTGATTACAGGACAGTGGCCTCCTCTTCAGAGGCAGAATTGGACACTCTGACTGTCTACCAGCCTGTTCTCCACACCCCAAACTAGTTAATAGAACTCAGCCTGGAAAACATGAACTTTAAACACTTTCCAGAGCTTAAGAAACAAAGAGCTATTAAAAAGTTCATATTTAAGTGCTTTCCAAAACTGAGACAATAGAATTAGATCCCTTTATTTCAAATTCTCTATGAGAAACCGTAATTACTTGACATAGTAATGTGTAGCTTTCCATGGAGAGCTACAAGCCCTTGTCCCTGCCCCTTCTTGATGTCGGTGGCTAATTGTGGTGCTGTAGTTGATGATACAATTTACCTACTACTATTTGACAGTCTAGTTGGTCTTTGATCAGTACACATCCCAGTTGGAAGAAAAAGTCTGTCTGACTCTTGTATGTATCCAGGTGTCTGTGCAAGGCAGAGAACTAGAAAGTTTCGTGGTCAGAGGTGACTAGCTCTAGGACAGTCCCTAGGCACTTGATTGTTGTTCAGCCACTCAGTCAAGTCCGGCCCTTTGCGACCCCACGGACTGCAGGCACTTCAAGCGAGTGAATTAAGTTGAACGTTTATGGGGTGACTGATTCTTCAATCCTGCTTCTTTAATTGCATTTTAACCACCTACCGCTAGAGGGCACTATTAGAATAGCTGTGGGAAAAGGTAGCTCTGGAATAAAACACTAGCCATGACTGGCCACTGGGCAAGGGTCAGGGTGGGTGAGGCGGTGGGGTAGTAGGGGGCAGTAATGAAGGCTAGGGAACTTGGCATTGAAAGCTTCAAGCCTATATTTCCCCATGCTTAGTAAAGTTTGCAGATCCTCTGCAAACCACTGAACCCCGGTGAAGATGCGGTGAGCTATGTGGGCTTCTGAGATGCTGCCGTGTGTGCATCACAGCATCATTTCACAGAGGAGTTGTTCATATTCTCGACTGTTTGAGAATAACAGCTCCAATTTATCTTTCAGGTGATGCTGGAGACTGGGGTGGTGTGTGAACGGAATTCTGAACTCAGCTGGGGTCTCAGGAGCTGAATCACATGATGGGATGAAGCTGACAAGAAGAACTGATGTGAGAACCAGGTAGTTGGCCTCCTTAAGTGCAAAAATTGTTCCCATGGGTGGATAAGTACATGAATTTGAATCAAAGTGAAGCGACAACAATCAGGTAAAGGGTAGGAGACTGAAGAGAATCCTTGGAGCTAGAATTTGAAGAAGAGAACTGTTCTGCTGCAGTGACTCACAGTTAAGACAAGCTTCCATTCTTGGTGCAGGCAGATGCAATAGTTTTTTTTTTTTTTAAGTTAGAAAAGAAGATTACATATTTTTAAGCTTTAAGCATTTTCTGTTTTGCTGAGTGGAGACTTGAATATACCTTTGGTTCAAATTATGTCTTTGTTTTGGAGGAACAAAAATAAATCTTTTGTTATGCAAAAGTAAAATGGAGACATACTCCAAACTTGGAATTTTCATGAGGCAGTGTTATTTGAAGTAAGGGAACTAATCTGTGATGTAACTAAAGATGGCCTATAGGATCGGGTTGCACAGTTGTATAGGGTTGCAGAGCTATAATGCCATCCTTGAGAGAGTTGTGTCTCTTTTGAACTATGCCCATAATTTGCCGCTTCACCATCTGTCCAGAGACCATGCAAGAAGGATGTATAGCAAGCCTGATCTTTACCTTGAATTAGGGCAAAGAATTAGGCTTAGTTTGGATAATCTCAAACTAGACTGGCATGATAATATTTCAGACAGTCTCTGAGTTCAGCCTTTATTGATGTTGGGTTATTGGCTTCCAGTGTGGATAAGTATCATGGGGTGGATCTCACCATGTGGGTGAGAAGACATTGGGGGTTAACTTTTCCTTTGAGGGTAATTCATTTGTGTCATCAATCAGCTTTGGAAGAGACTGATCTCAGGATAGGAAACAAGAAGCAGGGCGGGATGGTTGAGAGCAATCTGGCTTCAGTGTATCACAGAGTGGTTTGGGACCACTTGGGACTGTCCAAATCCAAGGATGTATCTAGGTCTATGAGTTTTAATAATAGATGGAGAAGGAAATGGCAATCCACTCCAGTATTCTTGCCTGGGAGATCCCATGGACAAAGGAGCCTGGTCATGGGGTCACAGAGAGTCGGGTATGGCTTAGCGACTAAAACAACAACAAACAACCAGTGGTTATAAGTTACTCCCTGGGTTCTATTAATGCTTCTCTTTCAATTCCCTCAAACTTTCAGTAAAGTCCATTAAAATTGCAGTCTGTTTTAGCAATGCTATTCGAACTTGGGGGAAAGCAGTTTAAGGGAAAATAGTAGATACTGAAGGGTGACGGTAATCCCAGCCCTTCAGATGGTGGTCTGCGGAAGGACAGGGATTTGAGGCAATAGGTGAAAACAGGACATATCCGTGGAACATTTAACTGCCCTCCGGGGATCCTTGGTCATATTTGTGTAATCTCTTAAGAGAGGACTTCCAGCAGCTAAGCACGATGACGGTTTTAAGTCATTGCAACTAAAATGATTAAGCCCACTAATGGCTTCATATTGGAGTTAAAATTCAAATTGTAATCAAAGCCTAACAGGCTTGTTCCATCTTCCTCTCATGTTACATTTCAGTCATCCTGACCTCTTTCCGTTTCCTAACCAAGTCTGGTTTTGGGGACTTGGCCATGCGGTCACCTTTGTAAAGGAGACTTTCACTAGTGCTGTTTTCTCTCTCTCATGCTTTAGATATCAGCTTAATTGGTAACTCCTTTAAAAGGTCTTCCCTGACAGCAGTATTTAAGTGTATTCTCCCTTCTTCCCTGCTTTTCTCTGTCACTGTCTTATTCATTTAATTCACAGCAGTTCACAATTATAAATATATACTTGTTTATCAATTATCTATATACCCCACCAGTCTATTCATGAAGGCAGGGGCTCAGACTATTTAAATAAGACCTGTATGATGAGGTCCTAACTGTAGTTCTTTGATCAGAGTTGGCTTTTGATATAATATTTTGACTAAATGAATGGTGTGCCTGATGAAAGTATGACTTCATTTTACTTGTCAGGCTGGCATGGACAAAGGACAGTTAGGTTACGTAAAGTTCATTTCTAAAAGTTTTGTTTTTTTTTTTAATCAGTCTTCTATTCCCATACATTTTCTCTGTTAGTTGAGATGCTATAATTTTTAAGATTATCCGTCTGCCAACATGCCTAATGGCATAAAAAGACAAGTCCCATCTTCTCAGCACTTTTAAGGCAGTTGCATGGGAATCTGCCCTCATTATCTCTGTTCTGCTTTGGTTCTACTTTTTTTTCTTTCTGCCTTTAGTCTTGGACTTCATCAGCCAACCTTGAAACCATCAGTGACCTCAGCTTTGGTATTTGCTTCTGGTTTTCTGAACTTAACTTTTTAGTACTCTCTAAGGCCTGGGCTTGTACTCAGCCTCTGACTGTTCCTGTTTCTGGCTCTCTCAAGTTTGTTACCTTGGCTTAGCTACAGGTCAGGACCTGGGCTCCAGTACATCCTGTATGATCCCTGCTTGATCCCTAAATATGTTGATTGGCCAGCTGAGAAAGACCAGAGCATTTCTTGCTCAAGAGTTGTGGCGTCTTCAGCAAGTGGGTATAATCATAATTATGTCCTAAGAGTCTGTATTGTAATAATAACACTGTATTCCTCATCAAATTGCTTCTTTCTTCCTTTATCTCTTGGTCATCACTATACTTGTATTAGATCACCCTTGTATTTTTGAACTTGATTAATGCACCACATTAGAGGCAAGGGTTTTTTTCTTTCTGGACTGCCTCAGGGAATAGATAATGAAATGTGAAAGTTCAGGGAAGTTAGTTCTCCATGGGAAGAACCATGTGAAATGTGAGACAGAAAGGAGCTAGGTAAAATTTTTCTCTTTTTTTCCTTCTATCAAGACCTGAGTATTCTTGGGCTTCCCTTGTGGCTCAGCTGATAAAAAGTCTGTCTGCAATGTGGGAGACCTGGTTTTGATCCCTGGGTTGGAAAGATCCCCTGGAGCAGGGAAAGGCTACCCACTCCAGTATTGTCACCTGGAGAATTCCATGGACTGTATAGTCCATGGGGTCACAAAGAGTTGTACATGACTAAGTGACTTTCACTTTCATCAAGACTCCAAGACCCTCATTCCCTTTGAAACCTTTCTGGAGAAATGCTGGCTGTTGTGTGGACATACCTGTTGAATGATCTGCTGTGTCTTTTTGCAGGCTGTTGTGATGGGAAAGCATGTGTGATAACACATAGCTTCATATTAAACTCTCTTCCTTGTTTCACTTCTCTTTTCCTTTTATCCGCGAAGTCCTGGGCTTCCACCTCCCAAAGAAAATACTGGCACCGTTTCCTTCATTCAAGTTTAAATCAAGTAGTCAGAATGAGTCAAGAGTGCAGAAATTCTAGTGAAGAGTAACTGGGACAAAAATATGAAGCTAAATGGAGGAGTAGCAAATTCTAAAGTGTGACTTCAAGGGCAATGGTCTAGATAAATTTTGAGTAAAGGCTTTTACACACTTCTAGAATATATTCCCGGAGAAGGCAATGGCATCCCACTCCAGTACTCTTGCCTGGAAAATCCCATGGACGGAGGAGCCTGGTAGGCTGCAGTCCATGGGGTCACGAAGAGTTGGACACGACAGAGCAACTTCACTTTCACTTTTCACTTTCATGCATTGGAGAAGGAAATGGCAACCCACTCCAGTGTTCTTGGCTGGAGAATCCCAGGGACGGGGGAGCCTGGTGGGCTGCCGTCTATGGGGTCACGCAGAGTCGGACACAACTGAAGTGACTTAGCAGCAGAATGTATTCCAGAGTTGTGATAAGCATATGTGATTCAGATATCAACTTTTAAAAGAATCTTCCAATTATTTGGATTAATCATCAACAGTTTAAAGGGTTTTGCCCAATGAAAATAAACCTTTTTTTTATTATACAAAATTTAAGTAAAGCTGTTCTAGTAATGTTGGCTATCAACTGTTTATATTTAGAGAGAACTTTGTTTTTTTGCATAGTAGTATGTGTGACTTAAAGAGCACAGCTCCAACTTTCATTAGTACAACTAATGAAAATACCCAAGTCGTTGGGTTTTTCTGTGTTGGGCAAGAGAAAGATGATAAAATAACCTTTTTGAAGGCCAAGTCTTGTCATCCAAATTGGTCTCCCATGAATACTAGTAGATATAAGTCTATTCTTGGTGCAAGCAATGATTGACCTCCATTATTCTACTCATTGTGCCTAAAACACCTTATCTATAGAAGCATAATCAAAATAATTGCCTGTGTCTCTAGAGTTCTGTGAAAATTAGATAATGTCAGCGAAAGTGCTTTTAGCTGCTGTAGCAGTATTATGACCTTTATTCTCCGCTTAGAATTAGTCTTAAAATAGTTTCATGATAACCCCTCATTAAAGTTTTTGAGTCTGTTTCAAGTCACTGGTATGGAAGGAAGGACAGTAGTTACAGGTCATGCTAAATAACTTAGAGTTTGGGGACAGGAAAAGAAAAAGGAAACTCCAAAAGAAAGTTGTTAAACTTTTGACACAAAGGTTGGCTATGTCATGGTAAAAATTACCTTTCAAATATACTAGTTTTTCCACCTTCTGTCTTTGCCAGGTCAATTCTTTGGTGGTTTGAAAACAGAATGACAGGAAAGGTGAAAGAGGAGAACTAGAGATGTTCTGGGGAAGGGGCTGAGGCATGGATTTTTTCCCAGGGTAGTTTGTGGGCATTAAAAACAACAAAGTAGGTGAAATGAGTGGAGGAAGTGCTAAGGAAGGGAATTATTTTTTTTAAATGAACTTACATTTATCAGTTTGAATAGGTTGAAATCAAATAGAGGATTTGAGCTATTATAAAATTACTTTTTTGTTTAGAAACTATGTTTCTTGAGTGATGGTAAGTTATTACTTTTTTTTCAGGAGCCTAATGTTCTTAAAATGAGTTAGATGCCAGGAAAGCAAAGTAAAAATGGAATAAGAAAGAGGAGCAGGCACATAGGTAATGAGGAGCATAAATTATTAAAGCTGCTATGGTAGAAATATTTACATACAGGATCCTTGGGGGGGTGGTGGGGAAGGAGCCTCCATTCCTACAGGAAAGGAGACAATTAAGGAGGCCATCACAAGACCAGTTTTAAAAAGTAAAGTACACAAAAATATTCTTTTTCAGTGTTAAAGAGGAAGATCTTAATTATTATCAATGATCTTAATTATTGAAGTTAAAATATTTTACTCCCGCTCTTTAGGGGTTCAGAAAGCAATCCATGTGAGGCTGAAGTCTTATTTCAAAAAATAATTTTCTTTGAGAGAGCTTAGTTTCTTCAATATCTCACAGCATCAGCTTAGTGTGAAATTATTTTAAAAATGAATCACTTGATTTTATCACAGTTATCTGCTATTGAAATGCTGAGGAGATGATATCCCTCAGTTCATGGGTAGACCAGCCACAGTGTCTTGTGAGGGGGCTTCCCTGATGGCTCAATGGGTAAAGAGCCAAGGGGTCTTGAGGTCCATATAAATCATCAGGCAGCACTGGAGGCCCATCCGCAAGAGGCTGGAAATCCACTTGTCAGTATGGTGGAGGATATACAAACATCAGCAAACTGGATCAGAGAAGCACTCAAATTTCCAAGTCATATGTTTATGATTTTATGAATATTTTTACACCAAGGGTTACTTATTTTACATTATAATTTTTAAAAAAGAACCTTTTTCTCATTGTGAAAACATATTTGTCACATAATTTTTAGACAATAAAAGTCAAGAAATCATTCATAATTTCTACACCAAGGAAAGTTCCTTCCCTCCCTCTCTTTCTCTGTTGCCATGTGAAGGGAGTATAGAGTAGTAATCAAGGTGGAATGTTGGGATTCAGGTTCTTATTCTGCCATTTAGTAATCACATGACCAGGGCAAGTTGCTTAAACATCTCTGTGCCCCAGTTTTTTCATCTATAAAATACAGATTGTAATAGTGCTTACTTCCTGGGCTTGTTATGAGGCTAAAATGAGTCAATATATGTGAAGCATTTAGTAGAATATCTGGCTCCTTATATATGTTATGTAAGAAATGTTTGTTATTATTAATGGTTAGGAACATAACCTATTATGCCTGAGTATGAATCCCTGCTCTACTTATGATGCAATTTTGAATAAATTCAATATGTCAATGTCATGGCTTCATAATCTTCAAAACAGGGATTGTTAATAGGAGCCACTTCTTGGATTATGAAGTTAATATAGGTAAGTCACATAAAACAAGTAAGCACCTAAGAGATACCAGCTATATTATTCATTTAAATGTATTTTGAGTGCTTTCAATATACAAGGAGCCATGCTACATATAAAGGAAACAGGACAGGTCACATCTTTCATTGAGTGTCATAGTTTCAACAAGTAAATATTATTTAAGTGCAGTGAGAAATGTGGATGAGGAGGAGGGAGAGCTATTAGAGGGAATTGGGGTAAAATTATCAGGGAATGTTTCTTTGAATATGTGATGACTTGACCTGAGCTCTGAGTATTGAGTGACTATTCCTATGATGAAGGAAAAGTGTGCATACAAAGTACGTGTATATACAAAGTATGTATACAAAGTATGTGTGTATACAAAGAGTAGGGGAGCCTTACCAAAGGAGACTGGATTGAGAGACAGTTCCAACAACCTGAGTTGCAAGAATCAGGTCATATTTTAAGCATTGAAAAAAACTTCCAAAGCTTGGAGAGTAGTGCGGGGAGCGTGTAATGTGAATGGGGCTGCAAGGATAGTACTATAAGGATAGTACTTAACAAGAAAGACCTAGAGGGCCATATTGAGGTCAACCTTTCTTTAAATGTAATAGGAAGCTATTGATACCTTTTAAGCCGAGGGGTGATGTGACCAATGATTTCATGTTAGTATTAATCAATCTGGTTTTAAATTTATGGATGTATGTACATTTTTATAGATACATTTTAAAAAATTATTGTGCAAACAGTACTTTTAAATCAGATTTTTAATTTAAATATAGCATCATTTCTTCATGTTGTTAATTATTCTTTTAAAATTATTTTTAATAACTACATTGAATTACATTG
The DNA here is from genome assembly GCF_019320065.1 of Cervus canadensis. NCBI lineage: Eukaryota > Metazoa > Chordata > Mammalia > Artiodactyla > Cervidae > Cervus > Cervus canadensis. Next base: position 24,512,968 of record NC_057415.1, read on the forward strand.
TGTGGATGAACCATAACTTATTTAAAAATATTTTTCTGGTGGGCATTAGGCTGATTCTAAGTTTTTGGTAAAGAGAATTCAGTAATAACCATGGCAGGTGACTTTGTATAGGTTAGCCCAGGGGAAGTCTCTCAGAGGACATGGAATTTAAGCAAATACTGAAGAAAAGAATGAACAATCCATTGCGGGGGAGGAAGAATGGAAGATCATTCTAGGCATTGAACAAAAATTTCGTTTTCTTGCTCTTCTTCCTCTCCTTTCTCTTGTTCTTCATTGTCTTCTCTATAGAGGTGATCACAATTAATATCTGAGGACTTTTCATTGCTGGGCTGTTTTGTTATGAGTAACAGACTGAAAGACCAAGTTTTTTCATTTTTGTAAAGTAAATTTAATTGAGTGTACAGGGCATTCTTTAGAAGTCTACTACTGAGATAAATTTGAAAAAAAAAAAGAAAAAAGGTATCCTAGATTGATTCTGAGTAAAGGCACACTTGGTCTACAGTAGAGTTTCCCAATCATTTTTATTATTTACTCTTTAAACCTCATATTTTATAAGGCATTGTGTTAGTCATTCAGTCATGTCAGACTCTTTGCAACCCCATGGACTGTGTCCCCCCAGGCTTCTTTGTCCATGGAATTCTCCAGCCAAGAATATTGGAGTGGGTAGCCATTCCCTTCTCCAGGGGATCTTTCTGACTCAGGAATCAAACCCGGCTATCCTGTGTTCCAGGAAGAGTCTTTACCATCTGAGCCACCAGGGAAACCCATTATTTACTCCCAATTCCATTTTTTAAGTGATAATGAGCCTATTTGTTATTAATAAAAACCATCAATGCAATCAGTTTTTGGTTAAACTGTACCCATAATTAAGGGAATTTCAATTGAATGCAAGATTTTAATTTTCCTCTGTGTTATTGAGGGTAAGTACATAGCTTCATAAAACTTGTGTGATGTGAAAAAACAGCTCAGAGACATTTTTAGCAGTCAGGAGTCTTGAGGTAAGTCTCACTAATTCTGGCAAATTGGAGTTCTAGTGTTAGACATCTAGAGTTAAAATACTCCTATCTTTTGCTTTTAATCTTTCCTCAAGATGATTTATGTATATAATTTTGAATAATTCTTTTACTCTGTTTATCAATTATTCATATAGACATGCGACTTTGGATATATTGGGTCTAGTTTGGCATTTGCCCTAAGGCAGATCCTATACCACTGATATAAATCCGTCTTCCTTTCCCACTAGGCTGTATATTCTTGATGGCACAGATCATTTTTATTTTTCTTATCACTATGTAACAAACACACAAATACATAGTTCAAAATTTATATGATTCAGGAAAATATGTTACTTACCAGCTTCTGGCCTGGGTCCTTTGTGATAAACTTGAGTCTACACTGGAGGTCTTCTGCCTGGGACCACATTCTTTTTAAATTTTATTTTCTGACAAATACTTTCAAGCACCCTAATGTAAAACAGGTCAAATTGCATGCATTCTACTCCATTTATCTTGATGATTTTCATCACTTTCAGTTTAAGTCTAGCTTTACTTGACCTTCAATGAAATATTTACTATGTGAGTATTTTAATATTTAATATTTTATCTTTTAGTTTTTTCATTTGTGTTACATTTTATCGACAGTTTATGGGGAAATGAAAAGGTCAAAACAATGGAACAACCTGGTAAATGGCAGGTGGCTTCAATAAGAAGCTTCTTTTCCATATCAGCACCCTAGAAAATCCTTTTAACTTCTCAGTGTGGGCATGGGTCCTTTAGACCAACCCGATCAAATGACTGCACTGTGGGAGTCAGACAAATATCTCTGCCCCTAGATCCCTTAACTGATTTCTACTCAATCAAATTTCTAGATTAACCCATCCTATCCATTCCATCTGCAAAATTTACTGATGGATGCCCCAGGTATACATACAGTTGGCTGAGTGCTTACTACTACTGCTCCCACTATTTGAGTTGTTTGCTGATCAAGATAAAGTTGTGTGTGTTCATAATTCTATTTATTCCAGTCATTTTACGGGTGTAATTCTGTAATATAATTATATATTGTATTAACTGATGATATACAAATGCACAAGGAAAATTGTAGATTCTATTAAAATCAAATTATTGTGGTAATGGTGTATCATGGGTATATGTACATGTTCAGACTTATCAAACTGTATACATCGAATGTTTTGTATACTAGGTAAACCTTCAGAAAGCATAAGAACACTTAAATTTTTTTTAAAAATCAGAAGGCTTGGAAATATTCAATAAAGTTAGCTCCCTAAAAACTTAGGTGTGAACAATACAGCTGTAAAATATTGTACAAATCTAGAAAACTTTTTCTTAAATTGTTTCAAAAGTATCTTTAAATTCTGCACTCACCTTAAGAATGTAGAAATTTTAGATGACACATTATTGGTGCAACTTAGTAAAAAATGGGATTATAACTTCACCATTGGACCAAACAAACAGGTAAAACAACAGAATAAAACTTTTGGTCCTGAAATTGTAAAACACAGAGAAAAGCCTTTTTAACATTGAGCCTGGCAATATTTTTTTGGATATGACATAAAAAGCACAAACAAAAAACGTATTATATGTGACTACATCAAACTAAAAAGTCTTTGCATAACAAAATAAACAATTAAATGAAATGAAAAAAGTAACCCATAGAATGGAAGAAAACATTTGTAAATCATATATCTGATAAAATAGTAATATAAAAATATATAAAAACTTACATAATTCAATAGTCAAACAAGCAAACAAAAAAATGACCTGATTAAAAAATTGGCAGAGAAACTGAATAGATATTTTCTCAAAGAGGACATGAAAAGGGCCAATAGGCACATGAAAAGAAGCTTGACATGACTAATCATGAGGGAAATGCAAATCAAAACCACAGTGAGATATCACCTCATATCTGTTAGAATGACTGTCATCAAAAAGACAATAGATAACAAATGCTGGTAAGGATGGAAACAAATGGGAACCCTGTGCACTGTTGGTGAATATACAAATTGGTATAGCCACTATGAAGACAGTATGCAGGTTCTTCAAAATATTAAAATAGAGTGAACATGTGATCCAACAATCTCATTTCTGGATATATATCCAAAAGAATTGAAATCAAGATTTAAGAGATATCTGCACTTTTATGTTCATTGCAGCATTATTCATAGTAGCCAAGACATGGAAGCAACCTAAGTGTTCATCAACAGATGATAGTTAAAGAAAATGTGGTATATACATGCAATGAAATATGATTCAGTCTCGAAAAAATTAAAAAAACTTTCCATATGCAACAACATGACTGAACCTAGAGGACATTATGCTAAATGAGATATGCTAAGTGACAGACACAGGATAAATACTACAAAATACTACTTTTGTGAGGAATCTAAAATAGTCAAACTCATAGAAGCAGAATGTATCATGGCGGTTGCAGGGCCTGGGGGCGGGGGGTGGGAAACAGGGAAGTGTAAATCAAATGGTACAAAGTTTTGGTTATGCAAGAATAAGTCCTAGAGGTCTAATGTACAGTATGACACCTATAGTTAACAATACTGTACTGCACAGATAAACATTTGCTAAGAGGGTAGGTCTCATGCTATATTTTTAAAATAAGCCAAAACCAACCAAACAAAAAGAATGACTAAGGAGTGAGAAGGAAGTTTTGGAGGTGATACTTATCCCTTGATTGTGGTCAGGTTTCAGAGGTGTATAAATAGATCTCTAAACTTATCAAGTTGTACACATTAAATATGTACAGTTTCTTACATATCAACTATACCTAAATAAAGATGTGTGAAAATTGAATTAGGTGCATTCTGTGTGTTTATGGTACTACAGAAATAGACTACTTTTGAAAAGGCTATCTTTAGCTTTAGGCAAGGATGTTATAAAATGTTTATGGTAAATCTTTAAATATACAAGTATTTTCTTTAGATTATTTCAATAAATAAATAAAATTCATTTGTTTTTATAAAAAGGCTCAGTTTTGGATTGAGAAAATCTATGCAGGCGTGTTAAGTTGTTTCAGTCGTGTTCACCTCCTTGTGACCCTGTGTACTGCAGCCACCAGACTCCTCATTCTCATTTTTGTTTGGCTACAGACTTATTGCCATGATCTGGGAGAAATCTAGATTCCCTAAATTTCATTCATTCACTGAATACACTTTTTAGTGATTGCTGTGCATACCAGATCTTGTCCTGGGCACATCAGACATGTTTTTTTCATGTGTAAAATGTGGAGGCATCATTAGGATGTATTCAAGGGGCCATTCAGCTTTAAAATGATGAATCTGGGATAAAATTCACCCTTTTTCTTCACAAGGCTTAAAGAGGCAGCTTGGATTTTCTCTGGAGAGCTGAATTGCAATCAGATATTTGAGAAAAGATGTGAAAGAAAGTAATAACTCCCTTAGAATTGCTAAAGGTCCTCTGATGATTGTAATGGAAAATGAGTCAAATGGCATTTGGAGCTTGAGGGAGAAGTTTAGTGGAGAAGGGTACCCTAGGGCTCACTCTTACACGGAACAATAACAAATTGCTAAGAGTCGTCACAGCAACAAGAAGAGTGGCAGCTGCAGCCGTGGCACATTCTGAATACACAGTTACCTGGAGAAGTGGAGTCAGAATGAGTGAAACCCCCACACACCCACACCCACCCTGGAGAAGTGGAGTCAGAATGAGTGAAACCCCCCACACCCACACCCACCCTGGAGAAGTGGAGTCAGAATGAGTGAAACCCCCCCACACCCACACCCACCCTGGAGAAGTGGAGTCAGAATGAGTGAAGCAACATACACAGACAATATAGAGTGGGCAAGCAAGCCTAATATGACCATTCTGTATGGAAGATGCCCAGGCCTCCTAAAGATCCCTTCCCCCATGGGAAGGCCTATTTGTCAGTTGTATTAACTTCTCCAGGTGCACTTTTCAGGTGTGCTAAGCTGCTTCAGTTGTGTCCAACTCTTGGTGACCCTATGGACTGTAGCCCACCAGGCTCCCCTGTCCATGAGATTATCCAGGCAAGAATACTGGAGTGGGTTGCCATTTCCTTCTCTAAGGGAACTTCCCTGATACAGAGATCACACTCAGGTATTTTACGTCTCCAGTGTTGGCAGGTTATCTTGACCACTAGCACCACCACGACACTTTCCAAGACTTAAGTGAATATTTCTGTACAGTAGACTGTTATTTAGGAACATGCCATGTGGTCACAGAACCTCCTCCTCATCTGATGGTGACCCCAGAGCTATTCTTACATTCTGAGTCTGTGATATTCCAGAAGGCATTTTAAATGAGCACTGAGATGACTAGTAATCAGTTAAATCAAGGCTAATCCTTAGAAAACGAGCCAATCTGATTACATGGACGACAGCCTTGTTTAACTCAATGAAACTACGTCATGCCGTGTGGGGCCACCCAAGATGGACGGGTCATGGTGTTGAGGTATGACAGAATGTGGTCCACTGAAGAAGGGAATGGAAAAGCACTTCAGTATTCTTGCCTTGAGAACCCCATGAACAGTATGAAAAGGCAAAAAGATAGGACACTGAAAGATGAACTCCCCAGGTCAGTAGGTGCCAAATATGATACTGGAGATCAGTGGAGAAATAACTTCAGAAAGAAAGAAGGAAAACAAACAAACAAACAAACAAACAAAAAAAAAAAAAAAAGAAAGAAAGAAGGGATGGAGCCAAAGCAAAAACAACACCCGGCTGTGGATGTGACTGGTGATAGAAGCAAGGTCTCATGCTGTAAGAGCAATATTGCATAGGAACCTGGAATGCTAGGTCCATGAATCAAGGCAAACTAGAAGTGGTCAAACAGGAGATGGCAAGAGTGAACGTTGACATACTAGGAATCAGTGAACTAAAATGGACTGGAATGGGTGAATTTAACTCAGATGACCATTTTATTTACTACTCTGGGCAAGAATCCCTTAGAAGAAATGGAGTAGCCATCATAGTCAACAAGAGTCTGAAATGCAGTAATTGGATGCAATCTCAAAAACGATAGAATTATCTGTTTCCAAGGCAAGCCATTCAATATCACGGTAATCCAAGTCTATGTCCTAACCAGTAATGCTGAAGAAGCTGAAGTTGAACAGTTCTATGAAGACCTACAAGACCTTCTAGAACTAACACCCAAAAAGGATGTCCTTTTCATTATAGGGGGCTGGAATGCAAAAGTAGGAAGTCAAGAAATACCTAGAATAACAGGCAAATTTGGCCTTGGAGTACGGAATGAAGCAAGGCAAAGGCTAATAGAGTTTTGCCAAGACAATGCACTGCTCATAGCAAACACCCTCTTCCAACAATGCAAGAGAAGACTCTACACATGGACATCACCAGATGGCCAATACCGAAATCAGACTGATTATATTCTTTGCAGCCAAAGATGGAGAAACTCTACACAGTCAGCAAAAACAAGACTGGGAGCTGACTGTGGCTCAGATCATGAACTCCTTATTGCCAAATTCAGATTTAAATTGAAGAAAGTAGGGAAAACCACTAGACCATCCAGGTATGACCTAAATCAAATCCCTTATGATTATACAGTGGCAGTGAGAAATATATTTAAGGGACTAGATCTGATAGACAGAGTGCCTGATGAACTATGGACAGAGGCTTGTGACATTCTACAGGAGACAGGGATCAAGACCATCCCCAGGAAAAAGAAATGCAAAAAAGCAAAATGGCTGTCTGAGGAAGCCTTACAAATAGCTGTGAAAAGAAGAGACACCAAAAACAAAGAAGAAAAGGAAAGTTATACCCATCTGAACACAGAGTTCCAAATAATAGCAAGGAGAGATAAGAAAGCCTTTCTCAGCAATCAATGCAAAGAAATAGAGGAAAACAATAGAATGGGAAACACTAGAGATCTCTTCAAGAAAATTAGAGATACCAAGGGAACATTTCATGCAAAGATGGGCCCAATAAATAACAGAAATGGTTTGGACCTGACAGAAGCAGAAGATATGAGGAAGAGGTGGCAAGAACACACAGAGGAACTGTACAAAAAAGATCTTCATGACCCAGATAATCACGATGGTGATATCACTCACCTAGGGCCAGACATCCTGGAATGCGAAGTGAAGTGGGCCTTAGGAAGCATCACTATGAACAAAGCTAGTGGAGGTGATGGAATTCCAGTTGAGCTAGTTCAAATTCTGAAAGATGATGCTGTGAAAGTGCTGCATCCAATATGCCAGCAAATTTGGAAAACTCTGCAGTGGCCACTGGACTAGAAAATGTCAGTTTTCATTCCAATCCACAAGAAAGGCAATGCCAAAGGATGCTCAAACTACCACACAATTGCACTCATCTCGCACACTAGTAAAGTAATGCTCAAAATTCTCCAAGCCAGGCTTCATCAGTACGTGAACTGTGAACTTCCCGATATTCAAGCTGGTTTTAGAAAAGGCAGAGGAACCAGAGATCAAATGGCAAAAAACATCCGCTGGATCATCGAAAAAGCAAGAGAGTTCCAGAAAAACATCTAATTTCTGTTTTAATGACAATGCCAAAGCCTTTGTCTGTGTGGATCACAATAAGCTGTGGAAATTCTGGAAGAGATGGGAATACCAGACCACCTGACCTGTCTCTTGAGAAACCTGTATGCAGGTCAAGAAACAACAGTTAGACTGGACAGAGAACAACAGACTGGTTCCAGGTTGGGAAAGGAGTACGTCAAGGCTGTATATTGCCACCCTGCTTATTTAACTTATATTAAGAGTACATCATGAGAAATGCTGGGCTGGAGGAAGCACAATCTGGAATCAAGATTGCTTGGAGTAATATCAATAACCTCAGATATGCAGATCACACCACCCTTATGGCAGAAAGTGAAGAGGAACTAAAGAGCCTCTTGATGATAGTGAAAGAGGAGAGTGAAAAAGTTGGCTTAAAACTTAACATTCAGAAAACTAAGATCATGGCATCTGGTCCCATCACTTCATGGCAAATAGATGGGGAAACAGTGGAAGCAGTGTCAGACTTTATTTTTTGGTCTCCAAAATCACTGCAGATGGTGATTGCAGCCATGAAATGAAAAGACACTTACTCCTTGGAAGGAAAGTTATGACCAACCTAGATAGCATATTAAAAAGCAGAGACATTACTTTGCCAACAAAGGTCCTTCTAGTCAAGGCTATGGTTTTTCCAGTAGTCATGTATGGATGTGAGAGTTGGACTGTGAAGAAAGCTGAGCGCCGAAAAATTGATGCTTTTGAACTGTGGTGTTGGAGAAGACTCTTGAGAGTCCCTTGGGCTGCAAGGAGATCCAACCAGTCCATCCTAAAAGAGATCAGTCCTGGGTGTTCATTGGAAGGACCGATGCTGAAGCTGAAACTCCAATACTTTGGCCACCTCTTGCAAAGAGTTGACTGATTGGAAAAGACCCCTATCCTGGGAGGGGTTGGGGGCAGGAGGAGAAGGGGATGACAGAGGATGAGATGGCTGGATGGCATCATCGACTCGATGGACATGAGTTTGGGTAAACTCCGGGAGCTGGTGATGGACAGGGAGGCCTGGCGTGCTGGTATTCATGGGGTCACAAAGAGTCAGACATGACTGAGTGACTGAACTCAACTGAACTGAACTCCTTAGATGGAAAGTTATGACCAACCTGGACAGCATATTAAAAAGCAGAGACATTACTTTGCCAACAAAGGTCCATCTAGTCAAGGCTGTGGTTTTTTCCAGTAGTCATGTATGGATGTGAGAGTTGGAGTATAAAGAAAGATGAATGCAGAAGAATTATGCTTTGAGCAGTGGTGTTGGAGAAGACTCTTGAGAGTCACTTGGAGTGCAAGAAGATCCAACCAGTCCATCCTAAAGGAGTTCAATCCTGGGTGTTCACTGAAAAGTGTGATGTTGATGCTGAAACTCTAATACTTTGGCCACCTCATGCAAAGATCTGACTCATTGGAAAAGACCCTGATGCTGGGAAAGATTGAGGGCAGGAGGAGAAGGGGATGGCAGAGGAAGAGATGGTTGGATGGCATCACCAACTCAGTGGACATGGGTTTGGGTAGACTCCGGGAGTTGGTGATGGACAGGGAGGCCTGGCATGCTGCGATTCATGGGGTCACGAAAAGTTGGACACTACTGAGTGACTGAACTGAGCTGAACTGAAACCTTTGCTATTTTTTTTCACTGAGCAACAATCCTGGTGCCGGCTACTGGCTGACACTTTACAAAGGTGCGGAGAGATCATTCAAGGATGGAAAGATCTAGTGTCTGATTTCAGTAGATGCTGCCCATGTGCAGCTTAGTAAGTATTCAAATTCCTGGGTGAAAACCCACCTCAGACTCAAACTAGCAATAGAAAGATTATAGTCAGGGGGACCTCATATATGAGATATTTCCAAAAATTTGAATTATAATTTGATGTGAAAGATGCAAAAGAGATAGTTAGGATAAAGGAAGATTATCCTAGGTAGAGGGAATGGCATACTCAAAGGTCCTTGGACGGGTACATACTTGGATGGACAAAGGACAGAAAGATGGCCAGTGTGGGTAGAGTTAGTGGATGTGGAAAAGATGCTGCAAAATAAAATCGTGGGAGCCTGGATGACTCTGTTAGGTGTGGGGATGGAGTTTTAAAATGGAGGGGAAGGTGCTAGATTGATTGTAAGGGTGAGCAAAAGAGAGAGAGAAATGCTGGTACCTTGGTTATTGGGCTTACCCGGTGGCTCAGTGGTAAAGAACCCACCTGCAGTGAAGGAAATGTGTGTTCCATCCATGAATCCAGAAGATCCCCTGAAACAGGAAATGGTTACCACCCCAGTATTCTTTCTGAGAGAATCCCACTGACAGAGGAGCCTGGCGGGCTACAGCCTGTGGGGTTGCAAAACAGTCAGACATGATTAGCGAGTAAACAACACCAACAAACAACAATCTATGTTACTGGCTTGACCAGTTAGGTAGATAGTAATGCCACCTAATGAAATGAGAAAAAGCAGAAAGTGAAACAGCTTAAGATTAAACAGTTTCAGACTATGATTACAAAAATAAACCAAATCAGTAGAAGAGAATAAACTCTAGAAATAGTTACGATTATGAATAGGAATTTAAGAAATAATAAGCATAATATTTCAGACTTAGATGATAGAAAAGTATTGGTATGATTGATTATCCATCAGGAAAAAATTAAGCTAGAGTCCTGCTTCATAATATACAAAATTCCAGATGAATCTTCAAGTTGAAAATTAGAGCCAGAACAACTAGCTTTATCTGTATAGAAATATGTACCTCAACTGCTACCCCATGCCATACACACAATTAACTCAAAATGGGTCAGAGATCCAACCATAAGAACTTAAACTATTAAATATTTAGAAGAAAACATAGTAAAATCCTTGTGACACTGGAGTAGAGAAAGATTTCTTAAATATGATGAAAAGAAAAAAAATGAAAATTAATAAAATGTCTTCATCAAAATTAAAGCCTTTGATCTGTGAAAGTTAAGGAAATGAGAAGACTAGCCATAGACTGTAAGAAAAGACTTGCAAAACGTATTTCTTACAGGGGACTTGCCTTCAGAAATATACAAAGAACACTTACAACTTGAGGAAAACAATCCAATTTTTTTTTAAAGGGGAAAAGATTTGGATACACGCTTTACAAATAATGTAAATCCAAATAAAACTCACAATGAGAGATAATTGGGCATCATCTGAATGGCTAAAATGAAAAAAAAAAATTGACAATACCAAGTGCTGGACAGAATGTGAAACTGGAAACTGTATATTTCTGTTGAGAATGCAAAATGACAAGGCTACTTTGAGAGATAATATGGCAGCATTTTATAAAATTAAACATATACTTACCACATAACCCAGTAATCTTAAATCTAGATATTTATTCAGGAGAAATGAAAAGGGTACGTTGATATGAAGTCTTTTACTCAGAGATTTTTACATTTTCATAAATAATATTTTAATGTATAATGATATTATAATAATGTTATGTTATGTTATATTATGTTATGTTATGTTAATAATGTTATATAATATTACACATACTAACTGTTAAAGTTAAATACAAAATGAAGCCCTGGCTTAATAATTCCTGAGCAGACAAAACCATTTAAGCCATGTAACCAGAACTAAATCTAGCTCATTTCATGAGGATAAGCAGGACTTAAGGTTATGTCTTGTAAATGGCTCTGACAGTCGTAGAGGAAACTTAGGTCATTTTCCTAAAACTGTTGGAAATAATCACTTTCAACCAATCCCTTGCCATCTGGAAATCCCCGTTTTAATAACCAGTTGTTATGAAGGCTAACAGCTTCCTCATTTCACTTTATAAGCCATCCTGTAACTTCATGCCTTGAGTTTCTTATCAGTCTTCAAAGTTAGAAGCTCCCAGCTTGTGAACTTTTTATATACACAATAAACTCTTACTAAATAATATTTATAGATATAGTCATTTTAATTTGGCTATTTCTGGATTTTTGACCTAACCAAACACTAGAATAATTTCAAATATCAATTAACTGGTAGTTACAAATTCAAGTTGTGAATTATCCACAGTATGCAACATTGCTCAGCAATGAAAATGAAGTGGATATTAACATATGTGAAAATGCAGATACCACTCAAACATATGAGAAAAGACAAACATAAAAGACTATGTAGTCTGTGAGTCCATTAATACAAAATCCTGGAAAACGTAAAGCTGTAGTGAGAGGAAACAGAATGTGGTCAAGGGTCAGGAAAGGGTATCTATTGTGAAGTGGCGTGAGAAAACATTTTAGGATGATGGAGCTGTTCAACAGCTTGATTTTGGTGGAGGTTATGTGACTACATACAATTACCAAAATTTATCAACCTGTATGTTCAAAATGAGTGAATTTTGTTGTATGTAAATTATACCTCAATAAAGCAAAAAAGTAAATAAAAATGTTGTTCAATCATTCAGTCATGTCCAACTCTTTGCGACCCCTTTGACTGCAGCACACTAGGCTTCTCTGTCCATCACTATCTCCCCGAGTTTGCTCAAACTCATGTCCATAGGGTTGGTGATGCCATCCAACCATCTCATCCTCTGTCATCCCCTTCTGCTCCTGCCTTCCATCTTTCCCAGCCTCAGGGTCTTTTCCAAAGTGTTGGCTCTTTATAGCAGGTGGCCAAAGTAGTGGAGCTTCAGCTTCATCGTCAGTCCTTCCAGTGAATGTTCAGGGTTAATTTCCTTTAGGATGGACTGGTTTGATCTCCTTGCTATCCAAGGGACTCTCAAGAGTTTCCTCCAGCACCACAGTTCGAATCATCCATTCTTCGTGCTAGTGTTTTTTATTGTCCAACTCTCACATCCATACATGTCTATTGGAAAAACTGTAGCTTTGACTATGCAGAACTTTGTAGGCAAATAAAAAGAAAACACTTGAAAACATTAGATGAAAATCTTAAAGACTCTAACCTCAGGTTGAGGGATAGCTTCCATATTTTCCTATATAAAAATTATTTCAGCTGTAATACAGAGTCAGACAGAAAGTGGTAAACTGCAAAAGAATGCTTGCAACGTATGTTACTGACAAAAAGTAAATATTCCTAATGAGTAATAAGATCTTATAAATTGTTTTACATGAAAAAGATAACACAGTAGAAAAATAGCCTAGAGAAAAAAGATGATGCCCAAATGGTCAAGACATATGTGGAAAAATGCCTAATCATACTATTAGTAAGGAAAATGAAAATTAGAATATGAGAACATTTTTATCCATTATACTGGAAAAAACTGAAATGAGTAATCATGAGAATGCTGGTGAGATTGTGAGGGAATGGGCCCTTTCATAATGCTGCTGATGGCAGTATGAATCTCTAAAACATCTGGGGAAATTTATCTAGAAATATATATTAAACTTATTATGCATATATTATTTAATCCAGCATTCCCACTTGTGGGCCTCTAGCTTTTATAAATAAGGGCACAGATATATGAAGCCATTGGTATAGCAATCAATATGTATTGAAGAATTGCTGGAAGCTGGCACAAGGAAAAACTAGAAACTACTTGAGTCGGGGAAATGGATGATTAAATTCTGACACATCTATGTTGCGGATTATCAGATAGATATTTAAAAATAGTGAGCTTGTAAAGAATCTGCCTACCAATGCAGAAGATGCAAGAGACTGGGATTTGATCTGTGGGTCGGGAAAATCCCCTAGAGAAGGAAATGGCAATCTGCTCCAGTATTCTTGCCTGGAAAATTCCATGGACAGAGCAGGCTGCCACACTATATTCCATGGGGACATAAAGACTTGGGCCCAAATGAGCACACACACACACACATTGTAGAGATTTATTTATTAACCATAAGTGATATCCATGATGCTTTTGAAATAAGAAAATTACATAAGGTAATATGATTTTATTTTGTTAAAATTATCACAGCCTGAAAGCCTGCACTATACTATGTCAGAGCTCCCCTGGTTATGTGAAAGAATATCAGTACGTTGCTAATGCTGGTAACTACACGAGGGGGGCTAAGAAGACAATATAATTTTTTTTTCTTTATACATTTTTGCATGTATTTATCTTTTTAGTCACATCACCAGATGCAGTGAGGAAATATGACTTTTGTGAAGCTGTAACTTTAATAGAGAAAATTCTAAAAAATATACACAGCATATTCTTCAGTTTTTAGGTACTGGATATTGTGAGATGGCTACCAATCTGGGTATAGATTTTGGAGAAAAACACAACACTACCCCAGTAAATGTGCATATCAGTTGTAAAGTGTATCACAATTTCAGAAATAATACAAAGGCTGAAGGAAAAATTGTTTAATGTGATAGAGGAAAATTTTTCAGAAAAAAACATTAGTTATATCCCTTTTGCCCTACTTCCTTTTCCCTTTCTGAAGCAGCACCTCAGTTAGAGACCATATAGTTCTTAATACAACTATAGATAGTTCCAAAATTTGTTTCACTGAAGCCCACATGTTTCCCACAGTAATAAAAAGCCTCTATGAAGAATCTTTCAGCATTCAGAATTTGATAATGGAAATGTGAGATTTTCTCTGGGTCTGCACCTTCTTAAAAAACTACCTACCATTTTTTTGGGCATGTAAACATTTTCCCACACCCCCAGAGACTCCCATCAACAAATTTATTAAACTTGCCTTATCCAGGAAAAAAAGGACCATCTATTTCTTAAATATTTGCACTAGTAAACACTTGTGCATGGACACACACACACACACACACACTCCCACACACACCCCTAGTCTTTGTCCTCAGTTTATCGATCTTTTGCGTACTTGAAAGCAAATTTACATGATGGGTGTGATGATGCAAATTTGGAGGATCAGAGACAGATCCTTTTCTCTGGCTGCAAAAGGGAAAGTAATGAAAGAGTACAGTCAAAGTGGTTGAAGGAGGGCTGGGTAGGAGGAACAATTGGAGATAAAAGATTTGGAAGCGAGTGGGGAAGGAAACAGACTTGGGAAGAGATGGCCAGTGCAGACGACTTATGTTGAAGGAAAAATTACTGTTTTGTCACATGTACACAAATGTCCCTGTCTTCTGTGTAATCTCTAGGAAAGCTTGTTAGAACTCTAATGTCTGGGAAATAATTTACTTTTTAGAAATGAGTTTTTTTTCAAGAGGTATGTTGGGTGAAATCAGACACTGGCTATGGGAGTCTGTGTACAGTGGATTATGAGAATTCAGGAAATATAGGCCTTACTGCTACTACATTATCTTGCTGTTGTTTGGGAAATGGAAACTTTCAGAGAAATCACAGGTCCTTAGCTTACAAATTATGCAAATTTCATGAACTAATAGTTATCACATAAATTACATGTAGAACTTAAATTATGGATTAAGGGAGGAGGTGGGAGGAAGGGATTATAAACACTTAAATATGGTAATCAGGCTTGACTTCCAAAGGCTAAAACTGTAATTGAGTAATTTAAGGAATATCTATTCCTACTGGTACCTCTCATTTTATGAGGCAACATCACAGTGTCTAAACAAAACAAATCTAAAGTCAGTGATCACATTTCCTAAGATGCTGGTAATAAACATTGGTCAAAATAATGGTGAGCTTGACTATTCCTGTTTATATTTTTAGTGACTTAAATTGATCATTAAATTATAATTTTCAGTTTTATTTTTCAAATCACTTCTTTGAATTAGTTATTCCTCTAATCATAAAAAGAAAATGAGAAAAATATACTAGAGTGCAAAACAAGAAGAAAGGTCTATTTTTATTCTAGTCTTTTTTTTTCTATGCATTTGAGAGCATAAAATTTGTTTTCATTTAAAATAATACAAATATAATATTTTTAATAAAAACACACTTATTTTATAAACATTTATGAACTGCTTATTATGGTACCAGAATAAAATTCAAGATCAAAAATAAAAATTCTGGATGAGGAGAAACAAACTGTAAATTGCTCCAACCAAAGGGAAAACTTAACTTATGTCTATTCAATCAGGGATTAGATCTGATAGACAGACTGCTTGAAGAACTATGAATGGAGGTTTGTGACATTATACAAGAGGCAGTGATCAAGACAAACCCCAAGAAAAAAAATACAGAAAGGCAAAATGATTGCCTGAGGAGGCCTTACAAATAGATGAGAAAATAAGAGAAGCTAAAGGCAAAGGAGAAAAGGAAAGATATACCCATTTGAATGTAGAGTTCCAAAGAATAGCAAGGAAAGATAAGGAAGTCTTCCTCAGTGATCAATGCAAAGAAATAGAGGAAAATAATACAATGGGAAAGACTAGAGATCTCTTCAAGAAAATTAGAGATACCAACAGAACATTTCATGCAAAGACAGGCACAATAAAGGACAGAAATGGTATGGACCTAATAGAAGCAGAAGATATTAAAAGAGGTGGCAAGAATACACAGAAGAACTATACAAAAAAGACCTTCATGACCCAGATAACCATGATGGTGTGATCACTCACCTAGAGGCAGACATCCTGGAATGCGAAGTCAAGTGGGCCTTAGGAAGCATGAACAAAGGTAGGGGAGGTGAAGGAATTCCAGTTGAGCTATTTCAAATCCTGAAAGATGATGCTGTGAAAGTGCTGCACTCAATATGCCAGCAAATTTGGAAATCTCAGCAGTGGCCACAGGACTGGAAAAGGTCAGTTTTCATTCCAATCCCTAAGAAAGGCAATGCCAAAGAATGCTCATACTGCCACACAATTGTACTCATCTCATGTTAGTGAAGTAATGCTCAAAATTCTCCATACCAGGCTTCAACAGTACGTGAACCGTGAACTTCCAGATGTTCAAGCTAAATTTAGAAAAGTCTGAGGAACCAGAGATCAAAGTGCCAACCTCTGTTGGATCATTGAAAAAGCAAGAGAGTTAGAGAAAAGCATCTACCTCTGCTTTATTGACTATGCCAAAGCCTTTGACTGTGTGGATCACAACAAACTGTGGAAAATTCTTCAAGAGATGGGAATACCAGATCACCAGACCTGCCTCCTGAGAAATCTGTATGCACATCAAGAAGCAACAGTTAAAACTGGACATGGAACAACAGACTGGTTCCAAATCAGAAAAGGAGTACATCAAGGCTGTGTATTGTCACCCTGCTTATTTAACTTATATGCAGAGTACATCATGTGAAATGCCAGGCTGGATGAAGCCCAAGCTGGAATCAAGATTTCTGGAGAGAAAATCAATAACCTCAGATATGCTGATGACACCACCCTTATGGCAGAAAGTAAAGAAGAACTAAACAACTTCTTGATGAAAGTGAAAGAGGAGAGTGAAAAAGTTGGTTTAAATCCCAACAGTCAGAAATCTAAGATCATGGCATCCAGTCCTATCACTTCGTGGCAAATAGATGGGGAAACAGTGGAAACAGTGAGAGTCTTTATTTTGGGGGCTCCAAAATCACTGCAGATGGTGACTGTAGCGATGAAATTAAAAGAGGCTTGCTCCTTCTGGGAAAATTATGACCAAACTAGACAGCATATTAAAAAGCAGAGACATTACTTTGCCAATAAAGGTCCATCTTGTCAAAGCTATGGTTTTTCCAGTAGTCATGTATGGAGGTGAGAATTGGACTATAAAAAAAGCTGAGTACCAAAGAACTGATGCTTTTAAACTCTGGTGTTGGTGAAGACTTTTGAGAATATCTTGGACAGCAAGGACATCCAACCAGTCAATCCTAAAGGAAATCAGTCCTGAATATTCATTGAAAGGACTGATGCTGAAGCTGAAACTCCAATACTTTTGCCACCTGAGAACTGACTCATTTGAAAAGACCCTGATGCTGGGAAAGATTGAAGACAGGAGAAGGGGATGACAGAGGATAAGATGGTTGGGTAGCATCACCGACTCGATGGCCATGAGTTTGAGTAAGCTTCAGGAGTTGGTGATGGACAGGGAAGCCTGGCATGCTGCAGTCCATGGGGTCACAGAGAGTCGGACATGATTCGAGTGACTGAACTGAACTTATTCAATCTCCATGCACCATTTAATAACAATTCTTGTATTTGGGACAGCTAATTGTTTCCATGTGCATTTGATATTTTCTTAGAGTCTAAAAAATATCAAAAAGCAATTTTTTTTTCTCTCCAGATCTTTCCTTTAATGTCAGGTAGTTTCAACCCCCCACCCCCACACAAATACATATCATAGAGGAAGGGGCCTGAAGGCATCTGAGTCATGCATGGTGTGATGCGTACAAACCTTGGCCCAGATCAAAGGAGCAGTCAAGTGCCTGGAAGAAGGATGGCACTTGTTTTCCCCTTCCCATTTTTCTTTCCTACTCGCCTTCAACTAAAGTCTATGGAAGAGAAAGAAATTTAATCAGTGAAAAGTTTAGTTTTTAGAGATGCTGTAACTTTCAACTTGGTGATGGACAGGAAGGCCTGGCGTGCCGTGGTTCATGGGATTGTAAAGAGTTGGACACGACTGAGTGACTGAACTGAACTGAAACCCAATTTAAAAGGCAGTAACACAAAGTCAAAGTCATACAGACTTTTGTCAGTGAAGTGATGTCTCTACTTTTCATACTCTGTCTAGCTTTGTCATACCTTTTCTTCCAAAGAGCTAGTGTCTTTTTAATTTTGTGGCTGCAGTCACCATCCACAGTGATTTTGGAGCCCAAGAAAATAAAGTCTGTCACTGTTTCCATTGTTTCCCCATCTATTTGCCATGAAGCGATGGGACCAGAAGCCATGATCTTTGTTTTTTGAATATTGAGTTTTAAGCCAGCTTTTTCACTCTCCTCTTTCACCCTCATCAAGAGGCTCTTTAGTTCCTTCTATGCTTTCTGCTATTAGAGTAGTATCATCTGCATATCTAAGGTTGTTGACATTTCTCCTAACAATTTTGATTTCAACTTGTGAGTCATCCAGTCCATCATTTCTCATGATTTGCTCAGCATATAAGTTAAATAAGCAGGTTGACAATATACAGCCTTGACATACTCCTTTCCCAATGTTGAACCAGTCCATTGTTCCAAGTCAGATTCTAACTTGCTTCTTGACCTACTTACAGGTTTCTCAGGAGACAGGTAAGGTAGTCTGGTATTTACCTCTCTCTAAGAATTTTTCCCAATTTGTTGTGATTCGCACAGTCAAAGGCTTTTGTATAGTGAATGAAGCAGAAGTAGGTTTTTTTTTGGAATCCCCTTGCTTTTTTTTTTTTTTTTTTGGGTGTGAGCCTGTTTCAGCTTTGTTTGTAGTCTTATTTTTTTTTTTTTCCTTTCAATCAGCTTTTTTTTTTTTCCAGTGGGTTTTGTCATACATTGATATGAATCAGCCATGGATTTACATGTATTCCCAATCCCGATCCCCCCTCCCACCTCCCTCTCCACCCGATTCCTCTGGGTCTTCCCAGTGCACCAGGCCGAGCACTTGTCTCATGCATCCCACCTGGGCTGGTGATCTGTTTCACCATAGATAATATACATGCTGTTCTTTTGAAACATCCCACCCTCACCTTCTCCCACAGAGTTCAAAAGTCTGTTCTGTATTTCTGTGTCTCTTTTTCTGTTTTGCATATAGGGTTATCGTTACCATCTTTCTAAATTCCATATATATGTGTTAGTATGCTGTAATGTTCTTTTTTCTGGCTTACTTCACTCTGTATAATGGGCTCCAGTTCATCCATCTCATTAGGACTGGTTCAAATGAATCTTTTTAATGCTGAGTAATATTCCATGGTGTATATGTACCACAGCTTCCTTATCCATTCATCTGCTGATGGGCATCTAGGTTGCTTCCATGTCCTGGCTATTATAAACAGTGCTGCGATGAACATTGGGGTGCACGTGTCTCTTTCAGATCTGGTTTCCTCGTGTGTATGCCCAGAAGTGGGATTGCTGGGTCATATGGCAGTTCTATTTCCAGTTTTTTAAGAAATCTCCACACTGTTTTCCATAGTGGCTGTACTAGTTTGCATTCCCACCAACAGTGTAAGAGGGTTCCCTTTTCTCCACACCCTCTCCAGCATTTATTGCTTGTAGACTTTTGGATAGCAGCCATCCTGACTGGCGTGTAATGGTACCTCATTGTGGTTTTGATTTGCATTTCTCTAATAATGAGTGATGTTGAGCATCTTTTCATGTGTTTGTTAGCCATCTGTATGTCTTCGAATCCCCTTGCTTTTTATAAGATCCAGCATATGCTGGCAATTTGATCTTTGGTTCCTCTGCCTTTTTTCAGTCCAGCTTGTACACCTGGAAATTCTTGGTTCATGTACGGTTAAAGCCTAATTGAATGATTTTCAGGATTATCTTTATATTCAGTTCAGTTCAGTCGCTCAGTCGTGTCCAACTCTTTGCGACTCTATGCAGCGCGTCAGGTCTCCCTGTCCATCACCAACTCCCGGAGTCCACCCAAACCCATGTCCATTGAGTTGGTGATGCCATCCAACCATCTCATCCTTTGTTATCCCCTTCTCCTCTTAGCCTCAATCTTTCCCAGCATCAGGGTCTTTTCACATGAGTCAGCTCTTTGCATCAGGTGGCCAAAGTATTGGAGTTTCAGCTTCAACATCAGTGCTTCCAATGAACACCCAGGACTGATCTCCTTTAGGATGGACTGGTTTGATCTCCTTGCAGTCCAAGGGACTTTCAAGAGTCTTCTCCAACACCACAGTTCAAAAGCATTAATTCTACGGTGCTCACCTTTCTTTATAGTCCAGCTCTCACATCCATACATGACTACTGAAAAAAACCATAGCCTTGAGTAGTTAGACCTTTGTTGACAAAGTAATGTCTCTGCTTTTTAATATGCTATCTAGGTTGGTTATAACTTTCCTTCCAAGGAGTAAGGGTCTTTTAATATTATCATGGCTGCAATCACCATCTGCAGTGATCTTGGAGCCCTCCAAAATAAACTCATCCACTGTTTCCCCATCTATTTGCCATATGATGGGACTGGATGCCATGATCTTAGTTTTCTGAATGTTGAGCTTTAAGCCAACTTTTTCACTCTCCTCTTTCACTATCATCAAGAGGCTCTTAGTTCTTCTTCACTTTCTGCCATAAGGGTGGTGTGATCTGCATATCTGAGGTTATTGATATTACTCCCAGCAATCTTGATTCCAGATTGTGCTTCCTCCAGCCCAGCGTTTCTCATGATATACTCTTAACATAAGTTAAATAAGCAGAGTGACAATACACAGCCTTGACGTACTCCTTTCCCAACTTGGAACCAGTCTGTGGTTCCATGTCCAGTTCTAACTGTTGTTTCCTGACCTGCATACAGGTTTCTCGAGAGGCATGTCAGGTGGTCTGGTATTCCCATCTCTTTCAGAACTTTCAACAGTTTATTGTGATCCACACAGTCAAAGGCTTTGGCATAGTCAATAAAACAGAAATAGACGCTTTTCTGGAACTCTCTTGCTTCTTCGATGATCTAGTGGATGTTGGCCATTTGATCTCTGGTTCCTCTGCCTTTGCTAAAACCAGCTTGAACATTTGGAAGTTCACGGTTCATGTATTGCTGAAGCCTGGCTTGGAGAATTTTGAGCATTACTTTACTAGCGTATGAGATGAGTGCAATTGTGTGTTAGTTTGTGCATTCTTTGGCATTGCCTTTCTTAGGGATTGGAATGAAAACTGATCTTTTCCAGTCCAGTGGCCACTGCTGAGTTTTCCAAATTTACTGGCATATTGAGTATAGCACTTTCACAGCATCATCTTTCAGGACTTGAAATAGCTCAACTCGAATTCCATTACCTCCACTAGCTTTGTTCATAGTGATGCTTCCTAAGGTCCACTTGACTTCACATTCTAGGATGTCTGGCCCTAGGTGAGTGTGAGTGATCTCACCATTGTGATTATCTGGATCATGAAGATCTTTTTTGTACAGTTCTTCTGTGTGTTCTTGCCACCTCTTCTTCATATCTTCTGCTTCTGTTAGGTCCCTACCATTTCTGTTATTTATTGTGCCCATCTTTGCATGAAATGTTCCCTTGGTATCTCTAATTTTCCTGAAGAGATCTCTAGTGTTTCCCATTCTATCGTTTTCCTCTATTTCTTTGCTTTGATTGCTGAGGAAGGCTTTCTTATCTCTCCTTGCTATTATTTGGAACCCTGCATTCAAATGGGTATATCTTTCCTTTTCTCCTTTGCTTTTGGCTTCTCTTCTTTTCACAGCTGTTTGTAAGGCCTTCTCAGATAGCCATTTTGCTTTTTTGCATTTCTTTTTCTTGGGGATGGTCTTTATCCCTGTCTCCTGTAGAATGTCATGAACCTCCATCCATAGTTCATCAGGCACTGTGTCTATCAGATCTAGTCCCTTAAATATATTTCTCACTTCCACTGTGTAGTCATAAGAAATTTGATTTAGGTCATACCTGGATGGTCTAGTGGTTTTCCCCATTTTCTTCAATTTAAGTCTGAATTTGGTAATAAGGACTTCATGATCTGAGCCACAGTCAGCTCCCAGTCTTGTTTTTGCTGACTGTATAGAGCTTCTCTATCTTTGGCTGCAAAGAATATAATCAGTCTGATTTCGGTATTGGCCATCTGGTGATGTCCATGTGTAGAGTCTTCTCTTGTGTTGTTGGAAGAGGGTGTTTGCTATGGCCAGTGCATTCTCTTGGCAGAACTCTATTATTAGCCTTTGGCCTGCTTCGTTCTGTACTCCAAGGCCAAATTTGCCTGTTACTCCAGGTGTTTCTTGACTTCCTACTGTTGCATTCCAGTAAGTACTGCATTTTGGACTCTTTTGTTGCCTGTGACGGCTGCTCCATTTCTTTTCAGGGATTCCTACCTACAGTAGTAGATATAATAGTTATCTGAGTTGAATTTACCCATTCTAGTCCATCTTAGTTCTCTGATACCTAGAATGTCGACATTCACTCTTGCCATCTCCTGTTTGACCACTTCCAATTTGCCTTGATTCATGGACCTAACATCCAGGTTCCTGTGCAATATTGCTCTTTACATCATCGAACCTTGCTTCTATCACCAGTCCCATCTATAACTGGCTGTTGTTTTTCCTTTGGCTCCATCTTTTCATTCTTTCTGGAATTATTTCCCCACCCATCTCCTGTATCATATTTTGTACCTACTGACCTGGGGAGTTCATCTTTCAGTGTCCTATCTTTTTGACTTTTCATACTTTATTTTGATATATGCAATTCTACTGTATTCAGATATTCTGATTTATTTAACCCTTCTATTCTGAAGGGATACCTGAGCTCTTTCCAGGTTTAGTCCAATATTCCAGGCTGTGTATATTCTTGGGAGCATACATTCTGACACATACATACCAAACATTTTTCTAATGCATAGGAATGGAATTTCTGGGTCAAAATATATGAATATTTCTATTTTATCAGAAAATGTTTTCCAAATTCGTTATAGTTACTTATATCCTCACCAGTAATAGATCAAATTTCAGACTGTTCCCATCTTACAACATTTAGTTTTATCAGATATTCTAATTTTCAGTCAATCTCTGTATTTATATCTAATGGTCCTTTTAATTTGAATTTGCCAGTTAAGCCTAATAACCTTTCATGGATTCATCATTTGAATTTCTTTCTTGCTCAGTGCCTGTTCAAGTCCTTGAGTCATTTTTCTAATGTATTATCTGTACTTTTCTTATTGATTTTTGTAATTAAATTTTTATTTTAAGATGATTGTAGATTTATAATAGCATATATAAAGAAATCCTATTTTCCCATTAACCATTTTCTCCAATGATAACATCTTGCTCAACTTGTGTAATATCACAGTCAGTAAATTGACATTGATAAAAAATTCACTGATATTCAGATTTCTCATTTTATATGTACTCATATCTGTATATATGTTCTTATGTGTGTATATTTAGCTCTTTGCAATTTTGTCATATGTAAAATCTGTGTTTGTCTACTGCCACAGTCAAGAAATGAAACAGTTCTTTCATCAGATGGATTCCTACTGTTGCCCTTTTATACCCACACCCACCTTCCCTCTCACCCCTCCCTACTCCTCCACATACACTTTCTCTGAAAACCATTACAGCTAACCCTTGAACAACACAGATTTCAACTATTCAGGTTTATTTATATTTTGATTTTTTTTAAATGGTAAAGACCACAGTACTGCATGATCTACTGTCGATTGAATCTATGGATGGGGAACCATAGGTACGGAGGAACCTCAGATATAAAGAAACTGTGGATACTAGGTACCTGGAATACAGAGGGTCTACTTTAATTATATGGTGATTTTTGATTAGAGAGAGGGTCAGCATCACTAAACCTGTCTGTACTACACATCTATAATTTTGCCATCCTCAAGGATATTATATGGATGGAATAACACAGAATGTACCCTTCTGGGACTGGCTTTTTTAAAAATTTATTTTTAATTGAAGGATAATTGCTTTAGAGTATTGTATTTGTTTCTACCAAACATTAACATGAATTAGCCATGGGTTTATCCATGTCCTCTCCCATTTGAACATCCGTCCCACTTCGATCCCCATCCTACCCCTCTAGGTTGTTACGGAACCCTGGTTTGAGTTCCCTGAGTCATAAAGCAAATTCCCATTGGCTATCTATTTTACATACTGTAACGTATGTTTCCATGTTACTTTCCCCATACATGCCACCCTCTCCTTCCTCCCCACCCCCCAGAAGTGCCCACAAATCTGTTCTTAAGGTCTGTGTCTCCACTGCTGCTCTGCAAATAGGTCCATCAGTACCATCTTTCTACATTCTATATATATGCATTAGTATATGATATTTGTTTTTCTCATTCTGATTTATTTCACTCTGTAAAATAGGCTTATGTTCATCCACCTCATTAGGACTGACTCAAATGCATTCCTTTTTATGGCTTAGTAATATTCCATTGTATATATGTATCACAGTTTCTTTATCCATTCATCTGTTGATTTTTTCACAGCCTAATTCTCTGGAGATTCATCCTAGTTGCTGTCTAATTATTTCTTTTAATGCAAATACACCCACCAGTCTGTGGCATTCCCTTCTGAATTTTCTCCTTTGTGATTCAACATTATATTTTTCCAATACCATCACTCAGAACCATTGCCAGTTTACATACACCTCCCTCTTTGCCATTGGGGTTTAGTGACTGCATTTTTACCCTCATGCCTAAGTCATAGCACTTTAAGATACTGTCATAGCTTTGTGTGTATCACTTTCTGTTAGTGACCCAGAAGGCTGAGAATCTAATTTGGATTTAGTGAATGCCCTTTAAGGCAAGGTCATTCATGTATACATTTGGAATGAAATTTGAAAAAAGCGATTTTTATGTCCCTCAAAATGGGATAAAGTTACCTGATTAATATAATTGCTATTCTAAAATAGGTTTTTCTGTTTCTTCCTTCTCAAAGATTTTAATTCATTAAACTATAGTTTTAAATTAACTGCCTTTCTTTGAACCTAGAGTCCATGACTTTTATTTGCCTTTTCTTCCATTGCTATCTTGTTTTTATAGCATACCTATGAATAAAACAGTACTAAAGATAAACATTTATTTATTAAAATTAAATTCTATAGTTCCTGAGGTATTTATGAATAATAGAAGTATTGTTTTGCATTTACTTTATTTCTTAACTCATTAAGACATTTTTAATTTGTTTCCCAGTTTTTAGAGTTAGCACAGTGCCTGACATGTCATTAAAGTGTGATGAAAGAGTGAATTATATTTCTAGGTTTTTTGTTTGTTTCTTTATTGTTTAACCTGAAGTTAGAGTTGCAAAAAT
Source organism: Cervus canadensis (assembly GCF_019320065.1). NCBI lineage: Eukaryota > Metazoa > Chordata > Mammalia > Artiodactyla > Cervidae > Cervus > Cervus canadensis. The sequence continues at coordinate 24,538,150 of NC_057415.1, forward strand.
GAAGTGTACTTTGATTGGCACAAATGCAGCTTCTTGCTATCAACAGGTTAACAGGCATCCCAAGACCAACAAAACCTAAAGATTAGAAATTGAAATGGAATGTAAACTAGATGACAGAAAATCTTCTGAAGCAACACAGGCACTAGCTTTTAAAATTTTAAGAGAACAAAGGTGCAAACCTCCTTATTAGCCTCCTCATTTAAAAGTCTAATTGCCCTCTTATCATATCTATACACTTACACATAAACACACAATTAGTCACAGGGTACTTGGAGGTACTTGAGAGAGGTTGGTAGGGATTTGGAGACAGAATTCCTTCAGTGAATTCTAATGAGCTAACAGCTGCGACACATAGATCATTGACAACAGGAGCTTGAAGGCGCCCTAGGGATCATCTTCTCAACCCCCTCAATTATAAAGATGAGAAAAATTGAGATTGAGGAAAGGTTGTTGACTTATTCAAGGTTATCCAGGTTGGTGGTGTCGGAACGAAGTGCAGATCTCAGTGTTGATGTCAGCGTTGATCTATTTGACACAAATCAGGGAAAACACTTTGTCTACTTGGTCAGTAAATTTGAATTGGTCACCTATATTGCCTTGGACAGTTTGCTGGGCATTGTATGTGCAGAGGTGGATAAGATGAATTCTCACTGTGAAACTTGCTGGTTTCTGAAGGGTTAGACATGTAATAAGATGCATTACTGTAGACTGTGTTAAGTGCTACAACAGGGACATGGACAAAATGCTGAGAAATCATTGAGGAGGGACTCTCCAAACAGTTTATTGCAGTGCATTTGTCATGTCCCTCCAGGTCACTGGACATTTCTTCCAAGGCAGCTGTGGTGAGAGGGGATATGTCACATAACCTACTCTGGACTTGACAGAAATGACCTGACTGTTCAAGGTGATACTAGCTCCATTACTGTGCATAGACCTGTGGTTAATAATTGCTTTTGATTTGATTGTTGAAGAAGCACTGAAAGAATGATTCCTAAAAATGGGTTCGGATATGTATACAAAGACGTAGAGCTATTTGGATGTTTGACAAAGGAAAAATCTGTAAGGAAAAGATATTTCACTTTTATAAGATGGCAAATGGAGGATTCCCACATGCACCTGAGAGTAGTTTTTCAGTTTGTGCCTCCAAGATGCAATATACAACATCTTTATTTGCCCATGAATTTTTTTTTTTTTTTTTTTGCTAGAACACAGTTCACATAAAAGAACTATGATCTTGCCCTGTGTATCTCCTTTCCTCTGGTACACTCAGGCAGCTGGAACCAGATACACTTCTCTTCAGCTTTCTTTATCTGCACTAAGGTCACTTTGAAAAATATTCACTCATACACTTCCATTTCCTCTCATTTCTATTTTCCAGCCACGGACATTTTCAGAGCCCATGTTAGATTTCTTCAGCTTACCTGTGACCTCAGCTACGGTTATAGTGAACAGTTCTGAGTACCTTGACAGCATCCCATCTCAAACATTCTCTGTGCCTCTCCCCAAGGCCTTGGGAGTTTGGCCCAGTTTGTGGGCAGGTACCATGGAAATATTGGGAAGTTAATACCTGTAGGCAAACCATCAACCAATTCAGAAGTTTAATGCCTCAGCTTCTTATCTTTTGGTTGGCAAATTCTAAGAAGCATTCTTTACAGTACCTCAGCTAGTTCCCAGACCAGTTGCATCCCAGTTGCCCATAGTGATAAGCAGTTCTGTAATGACCCTGCTGTTGTTCGTTGTTTATCCTCCTACTTTTCACTCTTGCTCCTTTATTGCAGGTGATCCTTATGATCACCTCCCAAATAAACTACCTATACTCACATCCTTGGCTCAGACTTTGCTGTAGCCCCAAGCTAGGGCATTTCAAAATTCTGAACTCTTTCTTCTTTTAAATTATTTATTCGTTTATTTTTGGCTGTGCTGGATCTTCATCGCTGTAAGGGCTTTTCTTTAGTTGCTGCCAGTGGGGCCTACTTTCTAGTTGTGGTGCCCAGGCTTCTTATGGCAGTGACCGCTTGTTGCCGAGCACGGGCTCTAGGCACACAGGTCTCAGTGGTGGGGGTTCCTGGAGTCTAGAGCACAGGCTCAGTAGTTGTGCATGGGCTTAGCTGCTTTGCAGCATGTGGGATCTTCCTGGATCCGTGATTGAACCCCTGTCTCCTGCACTGATAGGTGGAATTCTTTTACCACTGAGCCTTCAGGGAAGCACTGAACTCATTTTCTAATAGTCTCTAGCCTTAGTCAACGTGTGATCATTATTGCTTTGCCAGTAGGAAAACCTTTGTTCTGGAACTAGGTCATTGGCATGTATTCTATATAAAATTATTAAATAGTTTCATGTTTAAAATTTGCTAACCAGTACATTAAAAATAATGGTACTAAATCTGTTCAGTGATGTAGTAAATGGACAAAGCCAGCTGGGCAAATAGACCAAGAAACTATATAAGCTGAGCTGAAATGCTTCTTTCTGCACTAAATTTTGTTTCTCTGGAAGGTTTATTGGAGAGAGTGAGAATGTGTGATGTGTTTGCAGTAGGTCCACTTGTATTACTGTTCAAAGAGTTTATTGTTACCAACTGTTTGCTTAGGAACTGTCAGTTTTAGGTGAAAGCCTTCCTTATTATTTTCTTCTTTGTTCTCCCTAGTTATAAAAATAACAAATGTTTATTAGAAAATGTAAAATACTCATAAAGCTATAAAGAAGAAAATAATAATCATGTATAATTTCATATCCCATGTTGTTGTTGTTCTTTAGTCACTAAGTCGAGTCCAACTCTTTTGCGACCCCATGGAATGTAACTCACCAGGCTACTCTGTCCATGGGATTCTCTAGGCAAGGGTACTTTAGTGGGTTGCCATGCCCTCCTCCAGGGGATCTTCCCCATCCAGGGATCTAACCCAGGTCTCCTGAATTGCAGGGTGGGCTCTTTACTGTCTGAATCACCTGGGGATCCTTTCATATCCTGTGAGTGAGTGAGAGTAAAGTCGCTCAGTTGTGTCCGGCTCTTTGTGACCCCATGCACTGTAGCCTACCAGACTCCTCCATCCATGGGATTTTCTAGGCAAGAGTACTGGAGTGGGCTGCCATTTCCTTCTCCAGGGGATCTTCCCAACCTAGGGATTGAACCTGGGTCTCCTGCACTGCAGATAGGCGCTTTAATTGTCTGAGCCACCAGGGAATTCCTATCCCATAGTTAATCACTAATAATTGAGAAGGTGTATAGAAGAAAATAGTGGAGGTAGGGAGGAGAAAAGAGAAAAGGCTATATTTCTAGCTTATTTTTGTTATATTATTTCTAGCTTATTTCTGTCATATTTTTCTTACTTAACATCATCTTATAATGTCATTAATAAAATCTTATCACTAGCATCTTTTTAAAGGGCTACAAATTTTTCTACTATTAAATTTTCTAATTTGCCATTATTATAATAACACTGGACCAAATGTATTTTATATATAAATATACAAAACTGATTTTTCTTACATAGAGTCCTGGAAATGGGAAAAATGGGTAAAAGAGCATGTATATGTATAGTGATCTTGATGCTTACTGCCCAAATATTCTATAGGTTTTATGATTTATACTTCCTTATAGAGCTGGCTTCAAGAGTGTGTGACCTGTGTAGTTTTAAAGGGATCCATGCTTAGAACCCCTTACATTCCTTAATGTTCCTTGGTGAAATTCTTAATGATTTTAATGGAAGAGACCCTCTTTTTCATTTCATAGAAGTTATATGGCTGGTACTACTTCCATGAGAAAACAAGGAGAAACATCATGTTAAATGTGCTTTGTAATGGGAGACATAGAAAGATACGTGAGAACAAAGATTCAAATGGAAATCTTTTTTTACCATTTTTTTTCCTTTATTATCTGTTTCTTATTTGGAGATTGTCTTTATAGATCCCATCAAGTTTTATTGCTGTTGTTTATTTTTGTGTCACACAAATGGGCAAGATTAAATTGTTTTAGCTAGGTCTACTCAAGAGCTGCAGATGAGTCTGATGAGATTGGATGAAGCCATTTCCTCCCTTGGCCCATGGGAATATACCACTATTTCAAACAGTTGAGTAGCAATTGACCCTGTACTAACAGTTAATTTTAGTTTTGTGAGATGGAAAATAATACCACATTCATAAGTATAACTTTGCCTTAAAAGACAATCTTGAGCCTGGTATTTTAAAGCAACAAAAACAAAAAGATAAAAACCAACATAATCAAAAGAACAGGCCCAAAAGAATAAATTAAGAAAAAGCTATATACTTATACCCATATCTATATTATCTATCTATTTCTGTCTTTTTCTAGTTACTATTTTAATACACTAACAATTTTTAGAAAAGGTCAATTTTCATTCCAATATCAAAAAAAGCAATGCCAAAGAATGCCCAAATTACTGTACAATTGCACTCATTTCACATGCCAGCAAGATTTTGCTCAAAATTCTTCAAGCTATGTGAAGGATTCAGCAGTATGTGAAATGAGAAATTCCAGATATATAAGCTGGATTTAGAAAAGGCAGAAGAACCAGAAATCAAATTGCCAACATACGTTGGATCATAGAAAAAGCAAGGGGATTCCAAAAAAAACCTGCTTCATTGACTATGCTAAAACCTTTGACTGTGTGGATCACAATAAACTATGCAATATTCTTAAAAAGATGGCAATACCAGATTACCTTACCTGCCTCCTGAGAAACCTGCATGCAGGTTAAGAAGCAACAGTTAGAACCAGACATGGAACAACAGACTGGTTCCAAATCAGGAAAGGAGTGCATCAAGGCTGTATATTGTCACCCTGATTATTTAACTTATAAACAGTGTACATCATGCAAAATACTGGGCTGGATGAAGCACAAGCTGGCATCAAGATTGCCAGGAGAAATATCAACAATCTCAGATATGCAGATGATACCACTTAAATGCCAAAAGTGAAGAGGAACTAAAGAGTCTCTTGATGAAGGTGAAAGAGGAGAGTGAAAAAGCTGGCTTGAAACTCAACATTCAAAAAACTAAGATCATGGGATCTGGTCCTATCACTTCATGGCAAATAGATGGGGAAAATGTGGAAACAGTTTCAGGTTTCATTTTCTTGGGTTCCACAATCAATGTGGACAGTGAGTGCAGCCATGAAATTAAAAGATGCTTGCTCCTTGGAAGAATAGCTATGTCAAACTTAGACAGTGTTTTAAAAAACAAGACATCACTTTGCTGATCAAGGTTCATATAGTCAATGCTATGGTTTTTCCAGTAGTCAGGTATGGATGTGAGATTTGGACCATAAAGGAGGCTGAGTGCCAAGAATTGACACTTTTGAACTGTGGTGCTAAAGAAGACTCTTGAGAGTCCCTTGGACAGCAAGAACATTAAATCAGTCAATCCTTTGGAAATCAACCCTGAGTATTCTTTGGAAGGACTGATGCTGCAGCTGAAGCTCCAATACTTTGGCCACCTGATGGGAATAGGCAACTCATTGGAAAAGACCCTGATGCTGGGGAAAATTGAGGGCAAGAGGATAAGGGGGTGACAGAGGAGGAGGTGGTTGGATGGCATCACTGACTCAGTGGACATGAGTTTGAGCACACTTGCGGAGATAGTGATGGACAGAGAAGCCTGGCGTGCTGCAGTCTATGGGGTCACAAAGAGCTGGACACGACTTAGCAACTGAACAGTACCACCAACAACAAATATTTTCAGAGTAGTTTGGTAAGCTTCTTCATCTTTAAACATATTTTATGCTTTATTAAAAATACTTTAGACTATTTTCCTAATTTTACCTTAGCCAGTTATGTATGCCCTGATTATTGGCAACATTTTTGAATTTTAATAATTTATGTGAAAGTGCAAATGAATTACATTTTTGTCCAGCTGTTCAGCTTAATGGATTATCTTCAATGATTTTAGATTCTTTCACCATTCTATGACATACATGATGGGTAGATGACAGACCTTTTCTTGCTGGCACTTTATAACTCGTTTTCTTTCACATATACTGAGGTATTTTTCAGGATTTTCAATTGCAAGTTCTTGAACCCAAATAAGCATAAGCTAAAATTAGGCAAAACTGTGGCTCATGGAAGGATCTATGCTTGACTCTTGTGTGTTTATATCCATGTATTCTGAGAGTTATGGTATGCTCTTGTGTTGACACCACCACCAAGGAAGGGATGCTGGCAAATAAAATAGCATTCTCATTTCACTGTGTGCTCCAAACCCAGAATTATTTTCTTCCAGGAGTCAGACAGATCACACATGCTTTCAACCATGGATTCAAGTCTTACAAGACAAAAAAATATCAAATGATGATGATGCCCACCCTTTTTTTTTTTAAACTTTTTATTTTGTTTTCGAGTATAGCCAATTAACAATGTCATGGTAGTTTCAGATGAACAGTAAAGGGATTCAACCATACATATACATGTATCCTTTCTCCCCTCAAACTCCCAGTCAATCACTATTCTTGAAGTAGCAATGATTATTTCATGTAAAAACTGCTTAAATGTAAATGTAAAAATAAAAGCATACTTAAAAAATATAGCCCAGTATGTAATGTTGTCCTTGTTTGAAAATTAACTTATATTTAATGAAATCAAAATAACTTAAAGACTGATATTTACCAACTTGACAAAAGTCACCTAAAGCAAATAAAATTTAACAGATACTGCTGTTTACTGAAAAAAAAAAATGTTTTAAGATCAGTGATATAGAACCGTAGGTAAATTGACCAGTTCATTAGAGAACTGTTAGTCAGCACTTAACTGGCTAAAATATATTTAAAATTATTTAGAAATTAAAAAGAAAAGGCATCTCCCCAAATTCCAAAAAATGGGAAAATTATTGTACAACTGTCTTATCTTACTTTAATATTACAATTATATAAAAACCAGTGATGGGGAAAATTTATTTTTAACTGACTTAACGTTTTTACCAATTTCATTTTAATCACCCCATTTGCACTCATTGAACACAAGCAGAAGGCTTAAAATTGGAGAATGGCTGTGATAATGTATATTAAAATTTTCTGGAATATTAAAATTTGGCATTCATCTAGTTTAGTTTTCTGCGATTGCTATTTGATGAAGTGATGCAATTCTCTCTCAGAAATCTTTTTTGTCACCTGTTTGAAGCTATTGTAACTGTGGTTGGCTTGTCTATCCCCTCGTCCTCTTTGTTTTCACAATTCTTCATAGAGTAGTTATATAGTATGTTATCTAGATCACATTATTTGGAGTGATATCTATGGATTATTATCCAAATACAGTGGTTCATGGGTGAAAATGTTGAGTCAAGTTTGTACCCTTCTGTCCTTGTCTACTATATATTTTGCACCATATCCAACAGCTTTTTTATAGTTTTCAGAAAAATTTTAAAATACTATGTTAAAGTTATCTTCCCCTATAATTTCAAATAATTGTATTTTATGTCTTTAAATTTCTTTTTTTTAAATTTATTTATTTTTAATTGAAGTATAGTTGCTTTACAATATTTTGCTGGTTTCTGCCATACATCAACATGACTCAGTCATGGGTATACATATGTCCCTTCCCTCTTGAAACTCCCTCCTGCCTCCCACCCCATCCCACACCTCTAAGTTGTCAGGGGCCCTGATTTGAGTTCCCCGAGTTATAGAGCAAACTTCCCCTGGCTATCTATTTTACATATGATAGTGTATATGTTTCCATGGTACTCTCTCCATTTCTCCCAACCTCTCCCTCCCCCACCCCATAAGTCTGTTCTCTATGTCTGCATCTCCATTGCTGCCCTGAAAGTAGGTTTATCAGTACCATCTTTCTAGATTCCATATATATGCATTAACATGAAATATTTATTTTTCTCAATTGCTTCACTCTGTATTATAGGCTCTAGATTCATTCACCTCACTAGCACCGATTCAAATGCATTCCTTTTTATAGCTGAGTAATATTCCATTTATATATGCACCATAACTTCTTTACCCATTCATCAGTCCATGGATATCTAGGTTGTTTCATGTCCTAACTATTGTAAATAGTACTATAGTGAGTATTGGGGCACATGTTTCTTTTTCAGCTTTGGTTTCCTCAGGGTATATGCCCAGTAGTGAGATTGTTGGGCATTTAGTAGTTTTATTCCTAGTTTTATAAGGAAAATCCAAATTTTCTTCCATAGTGGCTGTATCAATTTACACTCCCACTAACAGTATAAGAGAGTTCCCTTTCTCCACAGCCTCTACAGCATTTATTGTTTGTAGATTTTTTGATAATGGCCATTCTGACTGGTATAAGGTGACAGCTCATTGTAGTTTTGATTTGCATTTCTTTAATAATGAGCAATATTGAACATCTTTTCATGAGTGTATTAGCCATTTGTATGTCTTTGGAGAAATGTCTGCTTAGGTCTTTTGCCCACTTTTTGATTGAATTTGTTTTTCTGGTATCAAGTTGCATGAGCTGCTTGTATATTTTGAAAATTAATCCTTTGTTAGTTGTTTTATTTGCTATTATTTTCTCCCATTATGAGGGTTGTCTTTTCATCTTGTTTATGGTTTCCTTTGCTGTGCAAAAGCTTTTAAGTTTAACTAGGTCCCACTTGTTTATTTTTGCTTTTGTTTCCATCACTCTAGGTGGTGGGTCATAGAGGATTTTGCTGTGCTTTATGTCATACAGTCTTCTGCCTATAAGAGTTTTATAGTTTCTAGTCTTACATGATCATTGCTCACAGTGAACTTACTGTGTGTAGAAAACTTCCTGGGTACCAAGCCTTGTGTCGAGAACTTTAGGAGTCTGTTTCTCTTGAGCCCCTTCACGGCCCAGTGAGATTGAAACCATTAAGCTCCGTTTAGTAGAGAAGGAAATGGCAACCCACTCCAGTATTCTTGCTTGGAGAATCCCATGGACAGAGGAGCCTGGCAGGCTAAGGTCTATGGGGTTGCAAGAGTTGGATATGACTTAGCAATGAAACCACCACCACCACCAGTCTTACATTTAGATCTTTAATAAATTTTGACTTTATCTTTGTGTATGGTGTTAAGAAGTGTTTTAATTTCATTCTTTTACATATAGCTATCCAGTTTTCCCAGCACCACTTATTGAAGAGATTATCTTTGCCCCATTATATATTCTTGCCTCCTTTGTCAAAGATAAGGTGTCCATAGGTGCATGAGTTTATCTCTGGGCTTTCTATCTTGTTCCATTGATCTATATTTCTGTTTTTGTGCCAGTACCATATGATCTTGATGACTGTAGCTTTGTAGTATAGTCTGAAGTCAGGAAGGTTGATTCCTCCAGCTCCATTCTTCTTTCTTAAGATGGCTTTGGCTATTTGGGGTCTTTTGTGTCTCCATATGACTTGTGAAATTTTTTGTTCTAGTTCTGTGAAAAATGCCACTGGTAATTTGATAGGGACCACATTGTATCTGTAGATTGCATTATGTATTATAGTCATTTTCACAATATTGATTTTTCCAACCCAGGAATACAGGAATATATTTCTTACAACCCAGGAATATCTCTCTGTCTGTTTATGTCATCTTTGATTTCTTTCATTGGTGTCTTACAGTTTTCTGTATGTAGCTCTTTTGTTTCTTTAGGTAAGTTTATTCCTATATATTTTATTCTTCTTGTTGCAAGTAAATGGGTGTGATTCCTTAATTACTCTTTCTGATTTTTGTTGTTAGTGTATAGGAATGAAAATGATTTCTGGTATTGATTTTATATCCTGCTACTTTACTAAATTCACTGATTAGCTGTAGTGACTTTCTGATAACACATTTAGAGTTTTCTATGTATAGTATTATGTCATTTGCAAACAGTGAGTTTTACTTCTTCTTTTCCAATCTAGATTCCTTTTATTTCTTTTTCTTCTCTGATTGCCATAGCTAGGACTTCCAAAACTATGTTGAATAATCATGGTGAGAATGGGCACCCTTGTCTTGTTCCTGATCTTAGAGGAAATGTTTTCAGTTTTGCACCATTGAGAATAATATTTGCTGTGGGTTTGTCACATATGGCCTTCATTATGTTGAGGTAGGTTCCTTCTATGCCCATTTTTTGAAGAGCTTTTTTTCTTATCATAAATGGGTGCTGAATGTTGTCAAAGGCTTTTTTCTGCATATATTGAGATTATCATGTGGTTTTTAACCTTTCAATTTAGTAATATGGTATATCACATTGATTGATTTGTGTGTACTGAAGAATCCTTGCATCCCTGGGATAAACCCGACTTGATCATGGTGTGTGATTTTTTTTAATGTGTTGTTGAAATCTATTTGCTAGAATTTTATTTAGAATTTTTGCATCTATGTTCATCAGTGATTTTGGCCTGTAATTTTCTTTCTTTCATTTTTTTTTTTTTTTTGGTTGTTGTGATGTCTTTTTCTGTTTTTGGTATCAGGGTGATGGTTGCCTCACAGAATGAATTTTGATTTAAATTTCTTAAGTCTTCATTTTTAAATAAAATTTTGAGAGTTCAGTCTTGTGCTTCTGGAAATATGGTCTAGACATACTTTTCTCTATTCACATCACTGAGTACAGTGGAAAATGCTGGACATTATATATAAGGAAAACATTAAAAGACTTGAAGATGGAGAAGGCGGCCAACTGCCTAGTGATAACAGAGCCTGAGAAACAAAATAGTGCTGAGTTTTCCTGACTTTCTTTTGCTTCATATATTGTATTTGGGCCTGAAAATGCTAGAAACACAGAGATGCCAAAGGGTGCAGGTTAAAAAAAAAGGAGTTTCGACAAAGTCTGCTTTTTGTAGCCAGAAGACCAGGAAAGTGGTGGTCTAGCAAGACAGAAAACTTTCAGACAATAACCACTGTACTCTAGCAAAACAACAGTTGAAAAACCCTAAAACATAAACCTGGGCCTCATCTCTGGTCATGTTAACAAAGGCTGAGTGGGGAACTTAGATTTCCACATGTGGGAAGTTATAATAAGGTGCCCCTGCACCTTGCTAGCAAGAAATAGGAAGTCTCAGCAAATAATACAAGATATAATAAAGAAACGGAATATAACGAAAATTTTAGAATTGAAAATACAAACACCAAAAAATAAATTTCAGTGAGTGAGGCTTAATAGCAAAATGCAGGGATAGGGAAAAGAAATCAGTGACTTGGAAGATAGAAGAGGAAAAATTATCTAATATGAAACATTAAAGATACACTGAAAAATTTGACAGTCTCAGATATGTGTGATAATGATAAGAGATCTAGCATTTATATCAGAGTCTTTCAGGGAGAGAAGAAAGAGCACTCCAAAACTAATGGTTGAAAACTCCCCAAATTTGGTAAGACATGAACCTACAGGATCAAGAAGCTGCTCTGATATAAAATAGATAACTAATTAGGACCTTCCATAGCACAAGGAATTCTACCCAGTAGAATGTAAAAAGAAGTGAATATATGTATATATGTGTAACTGATTCAGTTTTTTGTACACCTGAAATTAACACAACATTATAAATTAACTATATGCCAATGAAATTAAAAAATAAATAAAAAGAAGCTGCTCTGAGCAAATGACTAAAAATAGGATAAATCTAAAGAAATCCTTAAGATGCATAATAATTAAACTCCTAGAAATTAAAACAAAGAAACAATTTTGCTTTTCTAGACATTCTTGGCTTTGTAATCAGTGATTTCAAATTAATTTAATTAGTTTTGAGAAGCTATTGAAGCAGGTACAAGTAAAATAGGCATTTTAAAATTTGTCAAGCAGTGAGGATAATCACCTTATTAAATTTTCAGTTAGGGAAGACACTATTCATAATTATATAATCAAACACTAGCCCGATTATGATACCTAAAGCATTTGATCTAGTTAACCTTAACCAAACTATTAAGCCTTATTTTCTATTACTTCATTATGTGAATTACAGAATTTGTCAGTTGCCACTGGTTAACAGCATAGATATTCTTTGATATGTTAATATAAAAGCTTTATAGAGATATAGTCAACATACCATACAATTCATCCATTTAAAGGATATAATTCAAATTTTTTTCTTTTTTAGTATTTGAAGAGTTGTACAATATCTTAATAGTTTAATTCTAGAATGTTTTTATCACTGCATATTAGTGGTCACTCCATATTTCCCTTTTCACCCAGCCCTGGTCAACCACTAATTTACTATTTTATTAATGGATTTGCCTATTCTGGACATTTCATGTAAATGGAATTATATAATCTATGGTCCTATTAAACTAGTTTCCATTTAGCATAAGGTTTTCAAGTTTCACGCTTGTAGCATGTGTCAATATTTAATTTTGAACTAAACCCTATGGAACAATATATTTCAGTCTAGTTAAGCCAATTAGAGGATGAAAATCTCAAACAGTCACTCTCAGCTAGAATCACCATAATTTTATCTTTGTAGATAAAATTGTATCTAAGTCTAGTTTCTAATATGTACTTTGAAGAAAATGTTGCCTCAAGAAATGCTAAATTGGTGAGTAAATGAATGGATGGAAAAAAGTCAATGCTTAAGTCACCCATTTCAGTCGCTACTATATTTTATAACATTAGACAGAGACAGGAGCCAATGAGTGTCTTAAAATATGCAATCAATGGTTAAGTATACCAATAAATGTTGCATAATCAGCAACATTAGGGAAGTAAAATTTTAACTAAGCAGTTTATAAATGGAAGAAAACTAAGAAATGACTTTTCCATTTCTTAACCATGAATGAGTAATAAACAAAACTGATAGAACTTACCAATCAAAGAGTCAAAACAGATGAGAGTATACTGAAACTTACCTATAAGCACCAGCAACTGTATTAATGTCTACTTTCAAGAATGGCATGCCAGAAAACCAGTTGTCTTGATGAATACTGTGAGAACAGCTTGAATTTTCACAGTGAGGCTTCTGTATCTGAATGGCCATTACATTTTTCCATTTCCACACTCTAAAGGAACATGGAAGGCAGAGCCAGCTGTGTGAAATAGCAAAACCACTGGGAGGTCAGTGAAACACAATTCAGATAAAGTGAAAAACCTTCCAAACATTGCCAAGGGTCTTCTTAAGCAGACGTCTAATATAACAATGATGCTTTCAAAAGAGAATAAAGGCTGATATATGTTTTTAAGGGAATCAGGACTTACTATAAAATGAAAGTGTTGAAAGAAAGTCCTGCTAGTTCCAAATTTTCAGCAATTTTGTACAGATGTATTTTTGGTTTTCTAAGCAGTGGTTGTACTGAAATGTCAGATGGGCTGAGGGACGTTTCATGTTAGCTTTGTGGATGATTCGGCTGCCTTTTGTTATTTGCCTGGGGAGCAGAGGCTGAGTGGTACAGTTAAGCTTAAAGGCAACACTAATTTGCTTGTAAAATCAGTGATCTTTGTCAAAAGTTCTTTTCAAATTCAATTTACAGACCAAAAGTATGAAGGAGCAGAGAAAGAGAATTATATTGCATAACTTTTCCTGCCCTGGTTGGATGGTTATTAGTTGGAAATTGTTAAATGTAATTTAAAAAATAATCTGGATTTGAATAATTATACTTTTATACTCTGGAGAAGGAAATGGCAACCCACTCCAGTACCCTTGCCTGGAAAATCCCACGGGAGGAGCCTGGTAGACTACAGTCCATGGGGTCGCAAAGAGTCAGACACGACTGAGCGACTTTACTTATTTACTTACTTACTTTTAGGCTAGTCACTTGAGAATTATTGAAAACTTAGAAAACATGGATAGGTTTAATATTATGACTTTTTTAAAAGTAGTCAATATGAATAGCTTCAAAGTGTCTAAGTATTTACTGAGTATTTTCATTTATAAATGGCTAATTTTAGGTATAAGAATCTACTTATAAAGTGAAAGTTGTAACTGGATAAACCGCATCTATAAATCTTAAAATCATAAGATAGTAGAATGTATGCAGAGATTTACCTCATGACTTCCCATGAAGAAATTAGGTCCTTTTAAATAATCTTAAACAGGATGCTAAGTTTCTGGTTTTTCTATAACTTAATTGACTAAAATTATTAGATGCCTTTCATGTTCTAGATTCTGTGTGTTGCATTCAAAATGTCTAGGATAGTGCTTATGAGCAACAAGTTTCTAGTCTACTAGGGAAGATAGATACCTTAATAAGTGATTATATTGTGTGATAATTACAATTGAAATATGTAAAGGGAACAGATATTTCCTAGAAGATGGGGCAATTCATAATGCAAATGTATCAGCCAAGGAAATTTTTCTGGAGGAAGCTATATCTGAACTGAAGTTTAAAGTGGTAACAACAGTTTTGCCAAGTAGGAAGGACGGAAGATATTCTAGATAGTGGCCCTTTCATGTGTAAAGGCACGAAACATGAAACATGATATGTTCTGGGATACATGCAGTTATAACCATTGATGTTTGAGATATGTATCTTATTACATAAAAATAAGAAAAGCTTCATATAATACAATCACTGATTTGACTCTTTCCAGAAACAATGTGGGTTAGAACAGCCCATTTTCTGAAATGCCACGGAAATTACATGTTATAAAAATGCACAAGTTTTCTTTAATGGATTTATTTTGTGACATATGAATAAATATGTACTTTTACTTCAATTAAAAACAGAATTATAAACTTCCTGGTAAAATATATGTACCTGTCAAATGTCAGTTTCTTTTTCCATCCTCCATTTTTTTTTTCCTGCTGTTTTATTTAAGGCCCCTATAGACTGGAAATGTATTCATGAGCAATGCATTTTATTACCAAAAACTCATACAACAGCAAAAAGATTTTAATGGACCATGGAACTCATTTATATGAGATTTTGAAAATATGATTTCCCTTTGGTCTCCAAAAAATGAATTTAAGTAAAGTCTTTAAAGATTTCAGAAATTATTTTTCCTTATGCCAAGTTTTTGATGAGCTGCTGGAGTGATTTTCTAGAAAATATTAGTGACTTCTCCATTATTCTCTCAGAGTACTTGACTGCTACTGAGAGACACCCACAGACTCTGGTAAAGCTAAGTCTCATGGCTGCGAGATTCTCTGGGGGAGAAAAAGAGCTTTGCTATGTGAGATGCATTTAACATGAAATGGTTGCTGCTGCTGCTGCTGCTAAGTCGCTTCAGTTGTGTCCGACTCTGTGTGACCCCATAGACGGCAGCCCACCAGGCTCCCCCATCCCTGAGAGTCTCCAAGCAAGAATACTGGAGTGAGTTGCCATTTCCTTCTCCAGTGCATGAAAGTGAAAAGTGAAAGTAAAGTCGCTCAGTCATCTGACTCTTAGCGACCCCATGGACTGCAGCTCATCAGGCTCCTCCATCCATGGGATTTTCCAGGCAAGAGTACTGGAGTGGGGTGCCATTATGAAAGAGTGAAAAAAGAATGTGTTACTTCACTGACAATTCAACTTTTTAGATTTTAAGTTTCTGTGTTGTAGCCACGCATTCCAGGAAACAAACTCACTCAGAAGGACAATACAGATAGTGGAGTGTAGTTTATTATACCGGCGGGCCCAAGGCAGAGTCTCTTAGCCAAGGACCCTGACCAGCATTTGTGAAAATCTTTTATACCCCATGTGTATGTGTCCGAACACACCACCCCAAATTCCTTGAGACATATAAACAAAGGAAGGGTAAATACAATCCCAATAACCCCATCACTCATGTGCCATGTGCTCAGACAATTAAACAATTAGCCAATAATCAATAAGCCTGAGGTTATACTCTGATAGGTACAGAAAATTTATGGCCTGTCTGGAGGAAGGGGTGGTTAGTGTATGTGCTGTCTTAGGCGAGGAGTAACCTGGATACAATCTTCAAGGTTCCCCTGTCCGGAGGTGGTCTTATCCTTCTGTTGTTGTTTCCATAGGCACTAACACAGAATTCAGAGTCCATTGGAGAGGTGGCCGAGCATGATCAGCATGAACAGGCCTGAGATGGAGTCCAGGCCCTGTGAATTCCTTCTTCATCTGTAGGAACTAAAAAGGAATGAAATGTTTAAAGTTTGGAAACCTCTGTGAGTCAATCATCTTTATGGTTAGAACCATCCTTCTAAATTAAAATAGACTATGTACATGTCATGACACATATGGTAGCCACTATCGCAGTATGAGGAACTGCCGTATTTCTCATTGGACTCAGATGTGCAGTCATACATTAAATAAGGGAGCCGCCGTATTTTGTTGTTGTTGTTGTTATTTGTGAGAATGCAGTATAACTCAAGTTAGAAAAGAGAATGACTTCTCTTTGTTCTACTGGGGTTCGTCAAGTCTGTGACTTGGCTGCAACTAAGATCAAGGTTTAGACATAAAATATATGTTTAAAAATGCTAGCAAGGCAGTTTTTTTTTCTCATGTAATGGGTTAAAAATTTCAGGAACACAGGGAGAATTATAAGGTGACTTTGGACAACCATGTTACATAGCTCTGATCATGTCTGATAGTGAATTGTGGACAGATGAATTGATTAAGCCAGTCTTATACCCTTTACATTTTCCTTTCTGTGAAACTCTTAGCCAATAACAGCATTATATCATGAAAAAGACTGAAGCTGTAGGAACTCAAATTTTGTACTATGAAAACACAGCTACAGGTTAAATTAGAAACAATGATACCTTTGCTGTTTAGTATCTGTATAGGAAATAGAAAATGGGGGGAAACTCTTATGGTGCCCTTACAGTGAACAGTTGGAAATTATTTGAAAACTGTCTGTCTAAAAAGTCTGCCAATCCAGTTTTCTCCAAGACTTCAACTTTTGTTCAGTGGCCTGCAGCGATACTTTAGTACTAGCTTTCAATTTTTGGTAGTTTGCAGCATTCCTGGGTTGGGCCTGTGTAGAACCAAATCAGAGAATCCAATCCATCTAACAGTCATTGCAGTTGTTATAAAAGCTTCCTTAGGACTTGGACTAAAAGCCATGTTAGTAAGTTCCAAATAAAATGCTTTATTCTTTGGAGACAGTCATTAAATCAGAAGTGATAAGTCACTAGGGTCAAAGACTTTTTTTTAGAACATTTGCTGAATGGTTTTCCCCCTAATGATCACTTGCACAAGATTTGAGCATCAGGTTCATTGATGAAATAAGAATGTGTTGAGCATCTACTGTGTAGGGCCAAGTTCTTTGCACATACAAAAGCAGGATTTGGGGGTTTGGTGAATATTGCGGAAGTGAAAAGGCATTACTGAGAAATTTGACATTTTCTTAAGAATGGTTGAGGACTAAAATATACAACATTTGTTCATTTATTCATTTTTACTATGTGCTAAGCACATTAAACCTACAATTTGGATTATTTCTCAGTGAGAAAAGTAATAGTATGAATTAGCAAAACAGAGTTTTCTTTTTTTTTTTATTATTATTATTATTATTTTTTTATTAGTTGGAGGCTAATTACTTCACAACATTTCAGTGGGTTTTGTCATACATTGATATGAATCAGCCATAGATTTACACGTATTCCCCATCCCGATCCCCCCTCCCACCTCCCTCTCCACCCGATTCCTCTGGGTCTTCCCAGTGCACCAGGCCCGAGCACTTGTCTCATGCATCCCACCTGGGCTGGTGAGCTGTTTCACCATAGATAGTATACATGCTGTTCTTTTGAAACATCCCACCCTCACCTTCTCCCACAGAGTTCAAAAGTCTGTTCTGTATTTCTGTGTCTCTTTTTCTGTTTTGCATATAGGGTTATCGTTACCATCTTTCTAAATTCCATATATATGTGTTAGTATGCTGTAATGTTCTTTATCTTTCTGGCTTACTTCACTCTGTATAGGGGCTCCAGTTTCATCCATCTCATTAGACTGATTCAAATGAATTCTTTTTAATGGCTGAGTAATATTCCATGGTGTATATGTACCACAGCTTCCTTATCCATTCGTCTGCTGATGGGCATCTAGGTTGCTTCCATGTCCTGGCTATTATAAACAGTGCTGCGATGAACATTGGGGTGCACGTGTCTCTTTCAGATCTGGTTTCCTCGTGTGTATGCCCAGAAGTGGGATTGCTGGGTCATATGGCAGTTCTATTTCCAGTTTTTTAAAGAAATCTCCACACTGTTTTCCATAGTGGCTGTACTAGTTTGCATTCCCACCAACAGTGTAAGAGGGTTCCCTTTTCTCCACACCCTCTCCAGCATTTATTGCTTGTAGACTTTTGGATAGCAGCCATCCTGACTGGCGTGTAATGGTACCTCATTGTGGTTTTGATTTGCATTTCTCTAATAATGAGTGATGTTGAGCATCTTTTCATGTGTTTGTTAGCCATCTGTATGTCTTCTTTGGAGAAATGTCTGTTTAGTTCTTTGGCCCATTTTTTGATTGGGTCATTTATTTTTCTGGAATTGAGCTGCAGGAGTTGCTTGTATATTTTTGAGATTAATCCTTTGTCTGTTTCTTCATTTGCTATTATTTTCTCCCAATCTGAGGGCTGTCTTTTCACCTTACTTATAGTTTCCTTTGTAGTGCAAAAGCTTTTAAGTTTCATTAGGTCCCATTTGTTTAGTTTTGCTTTTATTTCCAATATTCTGGGAGGTGGGTCATAGAGGATCTTGCTGTGATTTAGGTCGGAGAGTGTTTTGCCTATGTTCTCCTCTAGGAGTTTTATAGTTTCTGGTCTTACATTTAGATCTTTAATCCATTTTGAGTTTATTTTTGTGTATGGTGTTAGAAAGTGTTCTAGTTTCATTCTTTTACAAGTGGTTGACCAGTTATCCCAGCACCACTTGTTAAAGAGGTTGTCTTTTTTCCATTGTATATCCTTGCCTCCTTTGTCAAAGATAAGGTGTCCATAGGTTCGTGGATTTATCTCTGGGCTTTCTATTCTGTTCCATTGATCTATATTTCTGTCTTTGTGCCAGTACCATACTGTCTTGATGACTGTGGCTTTGTAGTAGAGTCTGAAGTCAGGCAGGTTGATTCCTCCAGTTCCATTCTTCTTTCTCAAGATTACTTTGGCTATTCGAGGTTTTTTGTGTTTCCATAGAAATTGTGAAATTCTTTGGTCTAGTTCTGTGAAAAATACCGTTGGTAGCTTGATAGGGATTGCATTGAATCTATAGATTGCTTTGGGTAGAATAGCCATTTTGACAATATTGATTCTTCCAATCCATGAACACGGTATGTTTCTCCATCTGTTTGTGTCCTCTTTGATTTCTTTCATCAGTGTTTGATAGTTTTCTATGTATAGGTCTTTTGTTTCTTTAGGTAGATATACTCCTAAGTATTTTATTCTTTTTGTTGCAATGGTGAATAGTATTGTTTCCTTAATTTCTCTTTCTGTTTTTTCATTGTTAGTATATAGGAATGCAAGGGATTTCTGTGTGTTAATTTTATAGCCTGCAACTTTACTATATTCATTGATTAGCTCTAGTAATTTTCTGGTAGAGTCTTTAGGGTTTTCTATGTAGAGGATCATGTCATCTGCAAACAGTGAGAGTTTCACTTCTTCTTTTCCTATCTGGATTCCTTTTACTTCTTTTTCTGCTCTGATTGCTGTGGCCAGAACTTCCAACCCTATGTTGAATAGTAGTGGTGAGAGTGGGCACCCTTGTCTTGTTCCTGATTTCAGGGGAAATTCTTTCAATTTTTCACCATTGAGGGTGATGCTTGCTGTGAGTTTGTCATATATAGCTTTTATTATAAAACAGAGTTTTCTTAATGCATCTCATTTATTGGATATTAGTGCTACAAACCCAAGGAGGAAAGTACTATTTCAAATTACCAAGGGAAGGAATGAGCTTAATAATTTAAGATAGGTACTCATGATCACACGAACAATCATGGTGGAGACAGGCTTCTAATTCTAGGGCCATTTTCTTAACAGCTCTCCTACCCTTTGTGATGAGGAGTAGCCTTGGAATTAACTGAGAGCAGAGATCTTTATAATTTTCTCAAAATGGATTCTTGAATTTCCACTTAATTTCTCTGACAATCCAAAATTTTTCCATGTCTTCCCCACACCGTGTTGTCTTTTTTAGTCACCCACTCTTCTCCAAGGGAGAAACATTTGTTAATATATCTAGTTAAAGCTTGAGTCATTGATTGGACTATAATTTATAATAGATAAGATTTTGTATCTTAAAATCATAGAGATCTATGTTTCCTTTTCTCTTTAGACTTCTAGTTTTAGGCATCAAGGCCAGGCAGCGAGTTTCTTGTCATCCCTGCTTGTATTACATGTGACAAAGTAGATAAACCAAGTTAAGGACACTATTAAGACATGGATACCTTGCTTACTTTATGTAGGTATTCTTGAGAATGTCCTTCATTGTGTAAAGGGAAATGGGGAGAATTAAGAGGTGAGAATTGGAGGATTGAAAGAGACCAAGGCTTGTGCTCTGAATCAACTTTTAATTCATTTGTAGTAGTTTGTTAGGCTTCCCTGATGATTCGGTGGCAAGGAATCTGCTTACTAATGCAGGAGATGCAGGTTTGACCCCTGGGTCAGGAAGATCCCCTGGAGAAGGAAATGGCAACCCACTCCAGTATTTTTGCCTGGAAAATCTCATGGACAGAGGAGCCTGGTGGGCTATAGTCCATGGGGTTGCAAAAAGAGCTGGACACGACTTAGCGACTAAACAACAGTATTAGTTGCTTACATAGATGTTAGCTGTTAGGAAATGGTAGTTTGATTCAAGTTGCCTTGGTTTCTTATGTGAGGCTCCTTTGTGAACCCTATATGGAGGTAGGTTTGGCTTGAGCTGGCACTCGATTGGAATATTACTGAATTCACGGCAGCAATGCTTTCAGGATGCTGTCAAAACATTCTAAATGATACTGACCCTTTGGTAGATGTTGAAATGTATTTTCAGAATTTGTCCTTCTAAACTTTCTTTAGAACATCTTCTGTCAGAGAGAATCTTTGTTTGGGATAGTATTTTCTTATATTATTTCTGACTGATAAGGAGGCTAAAAAAGGCCTTTCCCATTGTGAATCCCAAAAATATACTCCGATGCTATTATTGCTGTTTAATTTTTTAAAAATCTTTCTTAAAAATTTAAATCATTGATCTGTCTGTAATTTATTTTTGTGTGGTAACTTAATTCCTAGGTCCACCCAATGTTTAGACATTTGTTATTTTCCTACATGATTTTATTAGTTTTGAAATTCCAACTATAATAAATCTACTACTTGTCTTTTTAATTCTTGTCTGCAAGTTAATACATTCCAACATAATTTGTTTGCTTTAAACAGTCATATTTCTTTACACAAAAATGTGTAAAATGTGCATATGCTCTTTTGAAACAATGATAAATACTAATGTTTGATGTATAATTGAATATATTTATCTCTTCCCTGCAGTTCTCAAATGTGACTGCTTCTTGCAGTCACACTGACCACTTTAGGCTTTCTTAATTAGAGATATTCTAAGATTTGGATTAAAAGATCTTGCTTGTTACTCTCAATGCATTGAGTGACATCTCAATGCTACCCTCACATAGCACAGATAATCCCAAGTCAGTTTTTTGTTTCCCCCTGCAAGTCATAGTTTTTTTTTTTTGCAAAAAACGGTGACCTCTGTTCTGTTGAATTTTAATGAGAAAAATGTCACTGATTCAAATAATGCCAATTCTGCTTAGGGCCATGATTATGGGTCTAAATTAACTCACCCTCTGATAGATGAGCAAACTGTGGCTGAATGAGGCAAAATTGCAAAACTATGTCTGAAATCATGATTAATATGATAATTATATCAGCAATGGTTTGAAAATGTTTAATGTTGTAGGCTTTATGTGAGGCATCACTTACATGCTTAAAATAGCCACAATATGATTCTCATTTTTTAAGTGAGAAGACAGGTTCAGAATAACTTACTCATTTCATATAACCAGTCAGTAGTACAGCTGGGAGCTGGGATTTATAGCTAGATTGGTCCTCTCTAAACTCTGGGCTAATTTTTCAGTTTGCTAATTCATCCCTTCTTCCCTTTTACATCCATTCCCAGTGACCAAAGGTAGTAGCAGGCTGAATATGAAATGTGTTCCACTGAGAATATCTATGTTAAATGCTGCCAAGTCAATCTGTTAAGCTTTGTGTTCTTGCTACACTGCAGGAAAGTCAAAGAGAAGAGCTAACTGTTGAGTCACTATTTATGTTTAACAAAGATGGATGAAAGATATTTTTGCAGATATTTTTAAAATAGTTTTTATATAAATATCTATATTTACCTATAATTAAGACAATCATCATGATTTTGCCACATGTTTACAGATTCTGAACTGTCTGGCAAGACAAGTTTGCATTCTATAAAGTCAACATCATCCTTTACAATTGAATAAAATAGAATTATTTTATAGTAACAAACTTAATTTAAAGGAATGGTTTGAAATGTTCTGAGTATGCCTTCTGGACTCAATTTACAGACAGCCTGTTTCAATCTTCCCTAGCTTACATCCTCATGGTTCAACTAAATTAAATAAGCTTTAAAAAACTGAAAAGAGGAAAGAGGGCTATTTACTGGGAAAAATGGGAAAAGTAGA
Source organism: Cervus canadensis (assembly GCF_019320065.1). Taxonomy (NCBI): domain Eukaryota; kingdom Metazoa; phylum Chordata; class Mammalia; order Artiodactyla; family Cervidae; genus Cervus; species Cervus canadensis. The sequence goes on from NC_057415.1 coordinate 24,560,556, forward strand.
TAACCCTATTGTCCCCACCCTAATGACCCACCTCAAGTCCCAAAAGTAAATGACATGGCTGGAGATGAAGGTGATGTTACTATTTATCTTGGACTTCTGCTGACTGGGGCTTGTTTTGATTTTATTGAGGAAACTGAGAGACACTGGGTTGAGTCTCACATCATCTGGACAAGAAAGCTGTGCACTGGGGCCATGTCTCCTTTCTTTAATTATGCTTCTTTTCCTTGTGGATGGTTGCATTCTTCCCCAGGGCTATCATATCAGAAATAATGGGTAGGGTGAAGTGGCTTGATACTTTGTCTCACTAGTGAATTTAATATTTGGCAATTTTAGAAATTAAAACATGCCTTTGGCTAGATTATAATAACAAGTGAAAAATTATATCCAATACATTAATCACATAAAATCTAAACATAACTACTATTTAAGCCCTGTACAAAAAAATCTTACGTTGTATTTCTACTTTTTAAAGATAAATAACATTATTTGGATGTTATTAAAATAATATATTGAACAGTGTACTGTACAGTACTCCACTTTTTATCCTAATTACATCAAATATTCACATCAGAGCTTTATGAAATAACCTCTTCAAAATGAAAGGCGTATTTTTTTATGCAGGATGAATTAATGGCTTTTATTGGGATAGGATGGTACTTCACAAAAACCAAGCAAATTTGATGGACTCCTCAGATATTCAGCAAGAGGTGAGATGATGGTACTATCCTATGGTAGATGAAAAATTGAGATGAAAAATATAGATATCATTTGTTGCAAACTATTCTCAATATTTGGCTTTTCAGAAAAAGGAAAAATGCAGCCCAGAGCCAACACATTTCATCATTTGAGTTTCATTACAAAAATGACAAAAACTTGCTGGCTTGGAAATATTAAAGGCAACATGATGGGATGTAGGATCCTGTTAATAGTTGTCAAATCTAGAGAAATTTCAAGCAAGGGAAAAGGAAAAGTGCCAAATGGAAAGTTTCTGAGGCTCTTCAAAAATGAAGTCTTTACAAAGCTGTCTCCTGGTGGTTCTTTCTGGGATAAAACCTGGTCTACTTTTGGAATATTTTCTCACACACTTTGCAAGGTCTAGAAATCATTATACCTTCTACCTGTCTTGCTGCATTAACAATGGCAGTTAGATAGGGAAGGACTGCTGAAGAAGAATTAGGACTCAGATGACAATGATTGTAAATCATTGTTTCAAAAAAGGACACAATACTGCAACATCATTAAAGTAAGGGGACATGCATGGCAGCCAAAGTTGCCCAGTAGCAAGGGATTCAGGAAGGCCAGATGTGACTTCTAATTGCCTTCTTTTGTAAAGAACATTAGGTAACATTTTTCTCTTGGATCAGGAAGCACTGACATGTCCACAGAATACTTTGGAACCATGGAGCACCAAATGGAGTTTCATCCAGGATTTCTTATAATTGTTGCTCAGGTAGGCATATTCTTATTACATAACCTGACCGCAAAGCCCAGCTCTTTTCCACACCCATTCCTCAGCTTCAGGGATCTAGCCAAGATCTGTTGTAAATCATCAATTTCACTATTATCAATAAACAAAGCTGACAAAATGTTGTGAATGGCCCTGAAATTCCTCAAATTCATGATTGCAAAGCAACATTATTAATCAATATTTTTCATGCTTTGGCCAAGGATTGTACCCTGTAGGTTCTCAGGTTAATTCCAGACTTGCTAAAGTTAACAGTTGCAAATAGCTGTAAGACTTACTTGCCCAAGGAACATTTCCAGAAATCACAGTAAAATGTTGATTTTTTGCTAGATAATTTGAATACTGGGGCTTCTGAGATGGCACTAGCGGTAAATAACCTGCCAACCAGTCCAGGAAATGTAAAAGATGCAGGTTTGATTCTCGGGTTGAGAAGATCCCCTGGAGGAAGGTGTGGCAACCCACTCCAGTATTCTTACCTGGAGAATCCCATGGACAGGGTAGTCTGGTGGGCTACAGTCCATTGGGTTGCAAAGTCAGACATGACTGAAGTGACTTAGCACACATGCATACAATTTGAATATTATTATATGTAGTTATGTATCAGGATTTCCAATATGCTAATTATATAAAATAGCAACTGTTCTAAGAGTTGTGGAGTGGAAGGGACATCATTTTTGTCTTTAACATCAAAGATGAGCTAAGTGTCACAGTACTTCAAAATAGCAATCATTTTAATGCTATGAAATGCCACAGCCTTGTCTAACTCAATGAAACTATGAGCCATGCCCTGTAGGGCCACCCAAGATGGATGGGTCATGGTGAAGAATTCTGACAAAATTTGGTCCACTGGAGAAGGGACTAGCAAACGACTTCAGTATTCTTACCTTGAGAACCCCATGAACAGTATGAAAAGGCAAAAAGATAGGACACTGAAAGATGAACTCCCCAGGTCTGTAGGTGCCCAACATGCTACTGGAGATCAGTGGAGAAATAACTCCAGAAAGAATGAAGAGACAGAGCCAAAGGAAAAACAACAGCCAGTTTTGTATGTGACTGGTGATGGAAGTGAAATCTGATGTTGTTAAGAGCAATATTGAATAGAAACCTGGAATGTTAGGTCCATGAATCAAGGCAAATTGGAAGTGGTCAAACAGGGGATAGCAAGAGTGAATTGAACATTGATGTTTTAGGGATCAGTGAACTAAAATGGACTGGAATGGGTGAATTTAACTCAGAAGAACATTATATCTACTACTGTGGGCACAAATCCCTTAGAAGAAATGGAGTAGCCATCATAGTCAACAAAAGAGTCCGAAATGCAGTACTTGGATGCAATCTCAAGAGTAACGTGGAAACTTACATTACTGTATGCAAAATAGATAGCCAACAGGAATTTGCTGTCTGGCTCAGGAAACTCAAACAGGGGCTCTGTATCAACCTAGAGGAGTGGGGTGGGGAGGGAGATGGGAGGGATTTTCAAAAGGGAGGGGGTATATGTATACCTATGGCTAATTCATGTTGAAGTTTGAGAGAAAACAGAAAAATTCTGTAAAGCAATTATCCTTCAATAAAAAATAAATTAATTAAAAAAACCACAACAGAATGATCTCTGTTCATTTCCAAGGCAAACCATACAATATCACAGTAATCTAAGTCTATGCTTCAACCAGTAATGCTGAAGAAGTTGAAGTTGAATGGTGCTATGAAGACCTACAAGACCTTCTAGAACTAACACCCCCAAAAGATGTCTTTTTCATTATAGGGGACTGGAATGCAAAAGTAGGAACTCAAGAGATACCCGGAGTAACAGACACATTTGGCCTTGGAGTACAAAATGGAGCAGGTCAAATGCTAACAGAGTTTTGCCAAGAGAACACACTGTCATAGCAAACACCCTCTTCCAACAACACAAGAGAAGACTTTACACATGGACATCACCAGATGGTTAATACCAAAATCAGATTGATTATATTCTTTGCTGCCAAAGATAGAGAAGTTCTATAGAGTCAGCAGAAACAAGACTGGGAGCTGACTGTGGCTCAGATCATGAACTCCTTATTGTCAAATTCAGGCTTAAATTGAAGAAAGTAGGGGACACCACTGGACCATTCAGGCATGACCTAAATCAGACAAACCCCTTACGATTATACAGTGAAAGTGACAAATAGTTTCAAGGGATTAGATCTGATAGACAGAATGTCTAAAGAATTGTGGATGGAGTTTCATGACATGGTACAGGAGACAGAGATCAAGACCATCCCCAAGAAAAAGAAATGCAAAAAGGCCAAATGGTTGTCTGAAGAGACCTTGCAAATAGCTGAAAAAAGTAGAGAAGCTAACATCAAAGGAGAAAAGGAAAGATATGCCCATTTGAATGCAGAGTTCCAAAGAATAGCAAGTAAAGATACGAAAGCTTTCCTCAGTGATAAAGAAATAGAGGAAAACAATAGTATGGAAAAGACTAGAAATCTCTTCAAAAATGAGAGATACCAAGGGAACATTTCATGCAAAGATGGGCACAATAAAGGATAGAAATGGTTTGGACCTAAAGGAAGCAGAAAATGTTAAGAATAAGTGGCAATAATACACAAAAGAACTGTACAAAAAAGACCTTCATGACCCAGATAACCATGATGGTGTGATCACTCACCTAGAGCCAGACATGTGGGAGTGTGAAGTCAAGTGGGCCTTAGGAAGCACCACTACGAACAAAGCTAGTGGAGGTAAAGGAATTCCAGTTGAGCTATTTCAAATCCTGAAAGATGATGCTTGAAAGTGCTACACTTAATATGCCAGCAAATTTGGAAAACTCAGCAGTGGCCATAAGACTGGAAAAGGTCAATTTTCATTCCAATCCCAAAGAAAGGCAATGCCAAAGAATGTTCAAACTACCGCACAATTGCCCTCATGTCACATGCTGGCAAAGTAATGCTCAAATTCCCCAAGCCAGGCTTGAACAGTACCTGAACTGTGAACTTCCAGATTTTCAAGCCGGATTTAGAAAAGTCAGAGGAACCAGAGATCAAATTGCCAACACCCATTGAATCATTGAAAAAGCAAAAGAGTTCCAGTAAATATCTACTGCTTTATTGACTATACCAAAGCCTTTGACTATGTGAATCACAACAAACTGGAAAATTCTTCAAGAAATGGGAATACCAGACCACATGACTTGCCTCCTGAGAAATCTGTATGCAGGTCAAGAAGCAACAGTTAGAACTGGACATGGAGCACTAGACTGGTTCCAAATTGGAAAAGGAGTATGTCAAGGCTGAGTATTGTCACCCTGCATATTTACTTATATGAAGGGTACATCATGTGAAATGCCAGGCTGGATGAAGCACAAGTTGAAATTTAGATTGCCAGGAGAAATGTCAATAAAATCACATGTTTATATCTTTAGGCAGAGCATGGTGGACTCTTGATGACTTAAGTAAAGGTGAATGTATTTATTACTAGTTTCTTCATTTGGGTGTTGGTTTATTAAATTGTATCCATTATATATTTGTTGCCTCATAGTTTCAAATCTACCCTTCATTTCCCTATTTGTGATACTGGAATATTTCTTCCTCACAAGCTTCCAGAATGCTAATCTTTGTGCATAAAGGTGCTGAAGAAGGGATTTTCTTCTTGGATCTGGTGTGCTTTCTTCTTTATGTTTGTGAAGGTCTAGGCTGACATGGAAGACATCTGGTAGAGATCACCGGATCTCCTTGATGAGTTCAGAAGGTGGCTTTGTCAGTTTCATAGACACTATACCTGGTTTCCTAGAAGAAGGTCACTGGTCCCTTGGCTTCTACATGAGCTCTGTGGGTACCACAGCTAGCTTCTACATGGCAGGTTGCAGGGACATCCTGGCTGGCTTCCTGGAGTGTCCCCAGTGATGGCCTTTTGGTGAATTCCCTGTGGGCAGTTTCCTAGTAGCTTTCTGGTTAGGCCAGCTGATGTTTCAACTGGCTTTCCAACAGACTGACCAACAGACTATAAGAAATTTGGTGGCTCTATGGTTCCAAAAACTGATGCTTTTGAACTGTGGTGTTGGAGAAGACTCTTGAGAGTCCCTTGGACTGCAAGGAGATCCAACTAGTCCATCCTAAAGGAAATCAGTCCTGGGTGTTCATTGGAAGGACTGATGCTGAAGCTGAAACTCCAGTACTTTGGCCACCCTCATGTGAAGAGTTGACTCATTGGAAAAGACCCTGATGCTGGGAGGGATTGGGGGCAGGAGGAGAAGGGGATGACAGAGGATGAGATGGCTGGATGGCATCACCGACTTGATGGGCATGAGTTTGAGTAAACTCCGGGAGCTGGTGATGGACAGGGAGGCCTGGCATGCTGGGATTCATGGGGTTGCAAAGAGTCGGACACGACTGAGCGACTGAACTGAACTTAACTGAACTGATGGTTCCAAAGTATTCTGTGCTGAAACTTTAGCATCTAGCTTCCTGAAAAATTTTTGGGGTACCCTGTCAGATGGTTCTGTTTCTACCCTTGGCCTACTGAGTGAGTAGACTCCACCCCAGGGTAATGTGGAAATATTTTCTATCTTTCAGTAAACTGCAACCTTACCTTCTTCAGTGAGGTCTGAATCCCCACCTTAGGGAGAAATCCCACTCCCTCCACCTTCAAGTTTGTTACTATCTTGGGTACTGTATATTTCTTCAGCCCTAGATTATTTTAGGGAGTTTTCTTTTGTCTCCTCTTAATTAATTCCTTATAAAAAGTTAATTCTTCATATTGACATTTCCTTCTTCAGATTATTATGTGGCTTCTGGCATATGTGTCTATAATTGATACAAAATTAGGGAGAAAAAGAATGAGTGGTAGTAGCTTGGGAAGTGCTATTCCTCTCCTGAGGTCAAGGAGCTTCATTAAAAATTGCAATGAAATACTTCAGTTGGATTCAACCCAAAGAGCTACATCTTGACCCAAAATTATGTTATTAATTAAAAAAAAAATCTCTTTAAAGTGTTTCAGAGTCTTCCCATTTCATCCCCTTTCACTATTTAAAATTTCTTATAGATTGAAAGGGCGTGTAATCAGGACATTAACTAGTGACTTAAGAGGAATCAGTGAAAAAATATTTTTAAGTAACAATGGATGTATATATATGGTCTGGATTTCCTTTTATTTCCAGCATCCTTAGTACCAAAATTATGAAGATCTTCAACATCATCTGGAGGGAAAGTGAAATGCTGTATTAAAAAAATAAGTGAAACCAGATTGTCCCTGGAAAAACCAGTTTGGAAAGAAAAGACTGCTGGCTAGAACATTGCTTAGTACAAAATAGTGAACACTGAAAACCTTTTCCTGAATAGCAAAGGGAAATAAATTTTTAGTCAAATCAGTTCGATGGTTTTGATCCAATGGATAAATCTGCCTTCAAAGCCTTTGTACCATGTGCGTGTGTTCTGTGTCACTTCAGTGTTGGACTCTTTGCGACCCTAAGGACTATAGACCAGCAGACTCCTCTGTCCATGGGATTCTCCAGGCAAGAATACTGGAGTGGGATGCCATGCTCTTCTCCTGGGGGTCTTTCTTACCCAGGGATGGAACCCACATCTCAAGTCTCCTGCGTTGGTGGGTGGGTTCTTTACCACTGGCGGCACCTGGGAGGCCCCTTTGTACCATAATGAATTGTTATTATGGAGAAGGAAGAAATGGATACAAATACTTTATCTTTGTCTTAAATAGCTGAGTTTGAAACAACAGCCAGAAACTTTAAGCCTGTCCAATACCTCAATAGCTTCTCTGGTGAGGAGAGCCTATGTGATACCTCCATCAGAAAGACTCTGCCTTCTGCAGAGAAAACACATATTCCTTACTTAGAATTGTTTCTGTCACTTACACTACTTTTTTAGGACTTGGGCTGCTGCTGCTTACAGTCAGAAAGGCAGAGGTCCCAGGCCAAAACTATGCAGAAAGAATTATCCCTAATTATGGGAACATTAAAGTGCAGTTCTGATCTACTATTAGGATTTTCCCAAGATCCTCATTTTACTCAATTTTCCCCCCTCCGGAGAAAGAGCAATCAGGGAGTCAGCCATACAAAGAAATGGTACTCAGATTGGAGCAGTGAAAAGAATTCTGACTCTGTACTCACAAAATGAGGAGTACAATTTATTGTCAGGATATTTTACTTCATCAGGTGAGTGAAACCATCCAAAACATAGTTATCTGCTCCACCCCCTTTGTCTTTTATTCTCTTCATCTTCTCACGGATTGAAAGATCACCTTTCTCTTCTCAGAGGAACCCCCGCTGATCTGCATATTAGGTGTCACTCTTCCCCAGCTATATAGCTATTGGTGGTCTTGTTAATCTATGCTGCCTTCACTATTTTCATATTGAAAAGAAAATCTTAATTGGAGTATAGTTGCTTCTCATTAGTTAGCTATTTTATACATAGTATCATGACTATGTACATGTCAATCCCAATCATTATCTTCATATTGCCTACACTTTTCATTCTGTGTTTATTCTTACATATTTCTTCATCTTGAAGAAAACAAGTTTTCTGACTCTGTATTTTCATGTCTTGTCTTCCATTAGAAGAAATGTCCAATGACCATGCTGCTGGATCCTGCTGTCATCAACTTGGCAGGAGAGTCCAATCACTCCCTGCTTTTGACTGGGGGTGGGAAGTCAGTTCTGAGCTCAGGCCACCAATACGTCCTTGGCAGAGAATCAGAGTTGCTTGTGTTCACCACGCAGGAAATGCAATGAGCTCTGTCCTCAGCTCTGTACTCAGGTTTTGGACACCATCCAGGTGGAGAATTGGAGCACAGAGTGATTCTTCTGGGCAGGGGATGGGAAATTAACTCCCTGCTCAGACACTGGGCTGGAAATTTAATGCAGGTCACTTGCTTCTGTGGGCAGGAGGACGGAGTGGAAGTGAAGTTCCCTGATCACAGTGTTGAAAACAGCATATTTTCCAACTGTGTTGGCTGGATTTAGGCAGGAATTTCCAAGAAAGTTTTCTGTCGTAAGGTCATCCTTTCCCAGGCCCCTTAGGTAGGGACTTTTCTTGAAGGTTTTTGTTTGTTTGTACTTGGTACTATGTTATGGATATATGGGAAGTAGTAAGGAAACCAAGAAGCTCACTGCCGTGTTGATTCTTTAAGTCCTGAGATCACTAGGCCATTCGTCTTCTTTCCACCTCCAAGAGTCTTTGTTCTGTTGTATCTATGGGCTTTTAGTTTTAAGAGAGAAGACCTGGCAGAAGTGATTTTAGCTAGAAACAGAAGTACCCATCCACTTTAAATCTACTACAGTTAGAATTACTGTAAGTCTGAGTTTTACAGGAACACTCTAATTTATTTCTATTTTCCAGGCATAGTTTTTGAGAGCCTCCCTTTACCCTCAATAGTACTCTAGTTTGAAAATAAATTATGCTGTCAGCCTATTATACTGCTCATCTCGCTCCACATTTCCTGCCAGGAATATAGTGAAAATCTTTACTTCAAATATATACTTCGTAAATGACTTTTAGCAAAGCTACAGTGCTATATTTATATTTTCCATGTAGATGTTTCCAATCAGAGATTTTATTGTCCTATTGCACTTTACATTTTCCCTAACGTGTCTTCCTTTTTGACCTCCCCCTTTCTGTGAATGCTGTATTGCCTTCTCTCTTATTAAGCTTTGTAATCATCTTTGACTCCTCCCTTTCTACCTTCTCCAGTTACAATCAGTTGCAAATCAAGTATTGATTCATTCTTGAATAGAGCTTAAGCATCCTTGTTGATTTCTTCCTCTTCAATCATTTCTACACATGGTTACTACACTGTGTTATTAAAATGATCCTTTAATTATGTTAAATTTTCAGTGGGCTTAAACTCTTTCAGGATAATTTCTTGACACCTCTATTTGTAGTCTGCCTTCCAAGGTTATTTCTCTTTTTTCTCTAACACCAATTTCTCCAGCCAGACCCACTGCCTTCTGTTCTTTAGACTAGCATGGCAGTAAGTTGACCAGAACCATTCAGTAGCACAAAACCAGAATTCCAAATTTAAATTTTACATAGGGAAAATAAATAACTGCAATAGATCATATGATAAAAAAAACTCAAAGGTAGATTTTCAGGCATAGATGGATCTAGGTCTTCAAGTGATATAAAAAAAACTTCTGTCCTGTTTTGGCTCTGCCTTTTTCTTTGTAGGCTTTGTTTATAGGGCAATTCCCTCTTCACACAGGAAAATCAGCCACCAGGAATTTATAGCCTCCCAGTTTAGCAATTCCTGTAGAAGGAGAGTTCTTTCTTTTCAATAGTTTGAACAACAACTCCATGATTTATAATGAAAATTCTTTACTTGCTCATGGTTATCCTAGGAATCGAAGGTAAGGGATTTCAAGCCAGTTTGAATCACATGATCTGAAAGCAGCAGAAAATTGGTTTCCCTCTGCCCTCAAACTGAGGTTCTATGCTCCAGAAAGGCAGAAGGTGACACAACAGATTTCACCATCAGTAGATTACAGGTTTTATAGAGCAAGAACTTTGTCTTAATGATTCTTATTTTTCCATCTTGTAAGTACAGTGCTTGTCACATAATAGGTTCTCAATAGATATTGGATGATGGGTAGCTTTTTACATATCCAGGCTTTTGTTATTATTGTGCTTCCCTCTTGGAATTCTTCTCCACTTGTCTTTATTTCGAATCTGCACTTAAGTCTTGTCTTTCTTATATTACATCTTCTAACCACTGTAGCTATCAACAAACTCTTGAGACTTTTTTCTGTCTTAACACTCTTGGAATTTTATACTGTACTTATTGTTTTTAATGTGTTTTATATATATATGTCTGTTTACAACAATTAAATTTAAAAAGAACTTAAGGGTAGAAAATAACCTTATATTTCAATGACATTTTTGCATGGCACTTAGTGTGTTATTTTTGAATTTGGATGAAATCAAACATGTTTGAAAAGTGAAGCCATGATTGCATGAAGTCAACAAAATGAAGTTTATTTTATAGTGAAGAAAGATAGAGATGAAGAAATATCACACTGTCATTAAGCTATTTATACAATTACTGTAACATCAAAATCATAGAGCAAAATCATTAAAAATATTAGAAGTGGACAAATGCAAAATTGTTGTCGGAAGTTTTCACTTCTGTTAAGGATTCCAGTAAATTTCTATGCTATGATAAAGTTGACTAGTTGATAAATTCCTAATATTTGCCCTGCATAGACTATAGTTCTTTTTATGGTCTGTGGAATAGCTATAATATCTTTGACTCTGATGTTTTATCTGATATATTTTTAGGAACACATCTGCATGTTGTATCACCATACCCTGACTTCCATATCTGTTATCTTTTATGCCATAATTTTTTGGAAATGTATTCTGAATGCAAAATAGTTATCCTTTTTCCACACCCTGAGTACTATGTACTCTCTTATTTATTGTGTAGGTACATTTTTTTCTTGTTCACCTTCCCTGAAAAAGTAAGAATAGGAAATTCATGCAAACACATAAACTGTATAAATTAGGTCTCTTATTACAATGAATAAGATAGTAATAAACCCACAATAAAACAATTAGTAAATGTGTTTTTATAATGAAAGTCCTTGAACTATAGTTTTGAACATATATACAAGAACAGCACAATGTAAAACAAATTGAGATAATGTTTTTTTTCCCCTTTAAATCTTGGAATTTCTGTTTTGGTATATGAATATTTAATTATAAACATTTATCTATGTTGAAATACTTGAAAATTCATATTCATACACAGTGTTGTTGTAGTCACTACTACCTTAGTGCTTCATGCAGGCCAATCATGAATTTTAGACTTGGCTAAATTGTTGAAACAAATAGCGTTTTCTACTGGTAGTTTATAACAGAGAAAAGAACACAGATGAAAAAGAGTCATAAAAAGGGACCTATAGGAGTCACTGCATTCTTCAGAGTATATGGTATGTTACACATACCTCTTCTTGTGTTTAGGCTCGTTAAGTGTAAATATCCATGTGATTTTGTGAGATGTAATGATCAGAGTATTCAAATATAGTTTGACAATATCAGAATTTGTCTTCAAAGACTTAAATCTTGCTTCTGTAAAAGAGTGCTAAAATGGGCTTATTTTTTATGATAGAACTTACTTACCTTTTAATAAGCTGTGTTTCAATCCATGTCATGCATTCATGTCCATAGGGAATTAACAAAGTTTAGAATAATGTTTTGCTATTCCAGTTCTCCAATTTTAATTAGAATGTCAGCATCCTTCAAGGAAATTTTTTTCTCTTTACTTTTCTTTTGGAATGAAGCATATAAACTTGAAGCTACAGCCTATTAATAAATGACTGTTCAGTTATTATTCTCACACCCCATCTGCATCAAATTTAGAGGAAATCAGAAGCTTTGCTGAACTTAGATTTTTCTGTCTCAGTTTTCTCTTCACACTATTAGTCTGTTTTAAAACTGCAAGTTAATTCAGGCCTCTGCTCCATTTCTCAAAAGTTGCCTTGAGTTTTTTAAGTTTATGGAACATCCTTGACCATGTAACTGTAAGTTGAGATAGCTCTACAGAGCTTCTGGCTTGTTCCTGATATAAGTTCCCTAGAGAGCACTTTAAAAGTGCTTTCTTAAAGTAAGATCTCAAAGACTACCCGAAGCACCCCTGGGGCAATTTAAAAAAAAAATCAGTGTCTAGGGAATGGATAAAGAAAATATTCAAATTTTATCATTGTCATGGCTTAAACTGCTGCATTAGATATAGAGTTACTATAATTTCACCAAAAAGAAATCAGCCAAAGGCTCTATTTTTAGGCTTTTAAATTTTAATAGGAAAATCGGAACAAGATAACAGCGTGCAGGCTTGAAATCTTGTCAAGCTTATTCATAAGTTTTTCTAAATGGCAAACCAACAGGTTTATTTTGGGATGTGTAATAACAAATTGTTCTTAATGTGTCTCTCATCTATAAGATTATATTTAAGTTTCAATAAGCAGAAGGTCACTTTTATCTTTCTAATTGACACACACTTCCCTGGTGGCTTAGAGGGTAAGGCATCCTCCTGCAATGTGGGAGACCTGGGTTCAATCCCTGAGTCGGGAAGATCCCCTGGAGAAGGAAATGGCAACCCACTCCAGTACTCTTACCTGGAAAATCCCATGGACGGAGGAGCCTGGGAGGCTGCAGTCCATGAGGTCACAAAGAGTCAGACACGACTGAGCGACTTCACTTTCAAACAATGCTTAGTTTAAAGATCTTTAATTTAAAGATGACAGAGTAGAAGGGTGTGCGCTCATCTTCTGTGAGACCTCCAAAGCTACAACTTGCCGCTGAACAACTGTTGACTGGAGAACACTGGATCCCACCAATAAAAGATACCTATGTCCAGGAAAGGAAAAGCCCCAGCAAGACGGCAGGAGGGGTGAAATCATGTTAAGAATCAAACCGCTTATCTGCCAGAGAGAGACACTCAGAGGGCTCAAACAAACCTTGTGCACACCAGGACCGAGAGACCACATGGAGACTGAGCCAGAGCTGTCTGAGTGTCTCCTGTGAAGGCACAGGTCAGCTGTGGCCTGCTGCGGGGGTGGGGCTCTGGGTGCAGCAGACCTGGGTATGGCATAAGCCCTCTTGGAGGAGGTCGCCATTAAACCCACAACTGAGCCACCAGAACTTACACAGCACTGGGGAAACAGACTCTTGGAGGACACAAACAGAACCTTGTACACACCAGGACCAGGAGAAAGGAGCAGTGACCCCGCAGGAGACTGACCCAGACTTGCCCATGAGTGTCCAAGAGTCTCTGGTAGAGGCTTGGGTCAGCGGCAGACTGCGGCAGGGTTGGGGGCACTGAGCGCAGCAGTGTCTGCATCGGGACCTTTTGAAGAAGATCTCCACTATCTTCATTACCTCCACCACAGTTTAGCCTCAGGTCAAACAACAGGGAGGGAACACAGTTCTGCCTATCAGCAGAAAATTGGATTAAAGATTTACTGACCATGGGGAACAGTGGAAACAGTGGCTGACAATTTTTTTGGCTCCAAAATCACTGCAGATGGTGATTGCAGCCATGAAATTAAAAGATGCTTACTCCTTGGAAGGAAAGTTATGACCAACCTAGACAGAATATTAAAAAGCAGAAACACTATTTTGTCAACAAATGTCCGTCTATTCAACACTATGGTTTTTCCAGTAGTCATGTATGGATGTGAGAATTGGACTATAAAGAAAGCTGAGCGCCAAAGAATTAATGCTTTTGAATTGTGGTGTTGGAGAAGACTCTTGAGAGTCCCTTGGACTTCCAGGAGATCCAACCAGTCCGTCCTAAAGGAGATCAGTCCTGGGTGTTCATTGTAAGGTCTGATGTTGAAGCTGAAATTCCAATACTTTGCCACCTGATGCAAAGAGCTGACTCATTTGAAAAAACCCTGATGCTGGGAAAGATTGAGGGCAGGACAAGAATGGGATGAGAGGGTGAGATGGTTGGATGGTATCACCGACTCAGTGGACATGAGTTTGATTAAACTCCGGGAGTTGGTGATGGACAGGGAGCCCTGGCATGCTGTGGTTCATGGGGTCACAAAGAGTCGGACACGACTGAGTGACTGAACTGAACTGAACTGAACTAACCGTGGCCCCGCCCATCAGAACAAGATCCAGTTTACCCCTCAGTCAGTATCTCCCATCAGTAAGCTTCTCTAAGCCTCTTATCCTTATCCATCAGAGGGTAGACAGAAAGAAAACCACAATCACAGAAAACTAACCAAACTGATCACATGGATCACAGCCTTGTCTAACTCAATGAAACTATGAGCCATGCCTTGTAGGGCCACCTAAGACAGATGGGTCATGGTGGAGAATTCTGACAAAACTTGGTTCACTGGAGAAGGGAATGGCAAATCACTTCAGTATTCTTGCCTTGAGAACCCCAAAAACAGTATAAAAAGGCAAAAAGATAGGACACTGAAAGATGAACTCCCACCTACTGACCCAATATGCCCAATATGCTGTGGGAGATCACTGGAGAAATAACACCAGGGAGAATGAAAAGACGGAGCCAAAGCAAAAGCAACAGCCAGTTGTGGATGTGACTGGTGATGGAAGTAAGTCTAATGTTGTAAAGAACAACACTGCATAGGAACCTGGAATGTTATGTCCATGAATCAAGGTAAATTGAAAGTGGTCAAATAGGAGATGGCAAGAGTGAACATCAACATTTTAGGAATCAGCGAACTAAATGAAATGGAATGGGTGAATTTAACTCAGATGACCATTGTTTCTGCTATTGTGGGCATGAATCCCTTAGAAGAAATGGAGTGGCCATCATAGTCAGCAAAAGAGTAAGAAATGTAGTACTTGGATGCAATCTCAAAAATGACAGAATGATCCCTGTTCGTTTTGAAGGCAAGCCATTCAATATCACAGTAATCTCAGTCTATGTCCCAACCAATAATGCTGAAGAGGCTGAAGTTGAACAGCTCTATGAAGACCTACAAACCCTTCTAGAACTAACACCCCCCAAAAGATGTCCTTTTTTATTTTAGGGGACTGGAAGGCAAAAGTAGGAAGTCAAGAAATACCTGGAGTAACAGGCACATTTGGTCTTGGAACACAAAATGGAGCAGGTCAAATGCTAACAGAGTTTTGCCAAGAGAACACACTGGTCATAGCAAACACCCTTTTTAAACAACACAAGAGAAGACTCTACACATGGACATTACAAGATGGTCAACACCAAAATCATATGGGTTATATTCTTTGCAGCCAAAGATGGAGAAGTTCTATAGAGTCAGCGAAAACAAGACCAGGAGCTGACTGTGGCTCAGATCACGAACTCCTTATTGTCAAATTCAGACTTAAATTGAAGAAAGTAGGGGAAACCACTAGACCATTCAGGTATGACCTGAATAAAATCCTTTGCAATTATACAGTGGAAGTGACAAATAGATTCAAGGCATTAGATCTGATAGAGTGCCTAAAGAACTATGGATGGAGGATCATGATATTGTACAAGAGGCAGTGATCAAACACCATCCCCAAGAAAAAGAAATGCAAAAAAGCAAAATGAATGTTTGCGAAGGCCTTAAAAACAGTTGAGAAAAGAAGAGAAGTTAAAAAAGCAGAAATGGAAAAATATACCATTTGAATGCAGAATTCCAAAGAGTAGCGAAGAGAGATAAGAAAGCCTCCCTCAGTAATCAATGCAAAGAAATGGAGAAACACAATAGAATGGGAAAGACTAGAGATCCCTTCAAGAAAATTAGAGATACAAAGGGAATATTTTATTCAAAGATGGGCACAATAAAGGACAGAAATGGTTTGGACCTAAAGGAAGCAGAAGATATTAAGAAGAGGTGGCAAGAATACACAGAAGAACTATACAAAAAAGACCTTCATGACCCAGATAACCACGATGGTGTGATCACTCACCTAGAGCCAGACATGCGGGAGTGTGAAGTCAAGTGGGCCTTAGGAAACATCACTACGAACAAAGCTAGTGGAGGTGATGGAATTCCAGTTGAGCTATTTCAAATCCTGAAAGATGCTGCTGTGAAAGTGCACTTAATATGCCAGCAAATTTGGAAAACTCAGCAGTGGCCATAGGACTGGAAAAGGTCAGCCTTCATTCCAATCCCAAAGAAAGGCAATGCCAAACAATGCTCAAACTACAGCACCTTGCCCTCATCTCACACACTTGGAAAGTAATGCTCAAAATTCTCCAAGCCAGGCTTGAACAGTAGTTGAACCATGAACTTCCAGATGTTCAAGCTGGGTTTAGAAAAGGCAGAGGAACCAGAGATCAAATTGCCAACATCCATTGAATCATCAAAAAAGCAAGATAATTCCAGAAAAACATCTATTTCTGCTTTATTAACTGCGCCAAAGTCTTTGACTTTGACTTTGAATCGCAACAAACTGTGGAAAATTCTTCAAGAGATGAAAATACCAGACCACCTGGCCTGCCTCCTGAGAAATCTATATGTAGGTCAAGAAGCAACAGTTAGAACTGGATTTGGAACAGACTGGTTCCAAATTGGAAAAGGAGTAAGCCAAGTCTGTATATTGGCTTATTTAGCCTATATGCAGAGTTTATCATGCGAAATGCTGGGCTGGATGAAGCATGAGCTGGAATCAAGATTGCCAGGATAAACATCAATTATCTCAGATATACAGATGACACAGAACTTACGGCAGAAAGTGAAGAAAAACTAAAGAGCCTCTTGATGAAAGTGAAACAGGAAAGTGAAAAAGTTGACTTAAAACTCAACATTCAGAAAACTAAGATCGTGGCATCTGGTCCCATCGCTTCATGGCAGATAGATGGGGAAACGATGTAAATAGTGACAGACTTTATTTTTGGGGGCTCCAAAATCACTGCAGATGGTGACTGCAGCCATGAAGTTAAAGGACACTTGCTCTTTGGAAGACAGGCTATGATCAACCCCTAGACAGCATCTTAAAAAACAGAGACGTTACTTTGTCAACAAAGGTCTGTCTAGTCAAGGCTATTGTTTTTCCAGTAGTCATGTTGGATGTGAGAGTTGGACTCTAAAGAAAACTGAGCGCTGAAGAATATGTGCTTTTGAACTGTGGTGTTGGAGAAGATTCTTGAGAGTCCCTTGGACTGCAAGGAGATCCAACCAGTCCATCTTAAAGGAAATCAGTCCTGAATATTCATTGGAAGGATTGATGCTGAAGCTGAAACTCCAATACTTTGGCCACTTGATGTGAAGAACTGACTCATTTGAAAAGACCCTAATGCTGGGAATGATTGAAGGTGGGTGTTAAGGGGATGAGAGAGGATAAGATAGTTGTATGGCATCACTGGCAGGATGAATATTAATTTGACTAAGCTCTAGGAGTTGGTGCTGGAGAGGCAAGTCTGGCATGCTCCAGTCCTTGGGATTGCAGAGGGTCGGACATGACTGAGTGACTGAACTGAAGCAGTGCTAGCAAAAGTATATTGTATAAATTAGTATTACCAATTTTACCAACATTTTGGTAAAATGTTATTAGCAGGGGTATAGATTATGAACAGTTATTTTATTTCTTTAAAAAAATTATATTGGCCTCTTGTGGATTAGTTGGCTTTTTACAAACAATTTTATTCAATAATCTGGAATATTAAGCACGTGTTATAGCAATGAACGTTACTAATACCAGCCTTAATGTTCTAAAAATAAATAACTTTGAAATGTTTATTTTCCAGTCAGTGTAAAAATCTCCTGTTAGAATAAATGATGTTTAATAAAGTCAGGTTAAAGGTTATGCTATCTATTTTGAAGGTGGTTAGTTTGTCAATGCCAAGGAAATTTACTATTTAATGAAATACTTTTTGTTAGTCCATGAAAATTGAGAAAAATACATATATGATAGTAAGTAAATGAAGGATTTTTACTTATTAATATGTGATTATTCTTACTTTTTGGTTTCACATATCCTCTATCATGAAATAATCACAGTAGCTATTTTTTTCATACCTTTATTTGATATAATAAAATGTTGGTAATCTTAGGCTATTTTTCTAAATTATTTTAAACAGCCTTGTTGAGGTATACTTGTCATACAATAAGAGCAAAATTTATCAAATTTATCAAATTTTTATTTTAGAAATTGTTTTTGGTGTCATAACTATGAAATCTTTGTTGAACCTGTGCTCAGATTTTTATTGAACACTTTTTCTAGAACATTTATAATTTTAGTTTATTTATTTAGCTCTATGCTCTATTTTGATGGCAACCCACTCCAGTGTTCTTGCCTGGAGAATCCCATGGACGGCGGAGCCTGGTGGGCTGCCGTCTATGGGGTCGCACAGAGTTGGACACAACTGAAGCGACTTAGCAGTAGCGTGCTCTAGTTTGTGTTAATGTATGGTGTGAGGCATGATTCAAAGTTCATGCATTTGAATATGGGTATCCAATTGTTTCAGCAATTTTGTTGAAAAAGATCTTCCTTTCTCTGCTGAATTGTCTTTGTACACTTGTTAAAGATCAGTTGTCTATAAAAGTGTGAATGTATTTCTTGAATTTATATTCTGTGTCATTGATAGTTTTTTTTTTTTTTACTGTGTTTTTACTCATACTATGCTGTCTTGATTAGAATAGTTCTATAATAAAACTTGAAGTCAGGTAGTGTTAATTTCTTCAACTTTGCTCTTTACAAAGTTGTTTAGGCTACTCTCATATACATATACATTTTATATACATTCCATATACATTTATATACATTCCATATACATTTTAGAATCATCTAGTAATTTTTTAAACTCAGGATGAGATTTTGATTTGGAATTTGCTGATTCTATAGACCAATTTGGGAAAAATTGACATCTTCACAGTTTTGAGTCTTCCGGTCCATGGACACAGTATACCTCTCTATTATTTTTAAATATTTCTTAGTTTTTCTAAATATTATTCCATTAATATACACAGGATACAAGTAATTTATGTATTTTGTGAGATTTACCCTTAGTATATCATACTTTTGATGCTATTATAAACAGTATTGTGTTGTTAATTATAATTTGCCAATTCTAAATTGCTATTGTAGAGAAATACACTTTATTTTTGGATGCTGATCTTAAATCCTGCAACCTTGCTTAACTTATTTAGCAGTTCTAGTTAACTTTTTGTATATTCATCAGTTTTTACAAAATAGTCCTGTTTTCAGTGACCCACTGATGATATGGAGCTGTCTTTTTTTTTCAGCCTTAACGTGCCTTCTCAGTTTGGTTGGCACAGTTCATCTCTAATGCCCTTCAACAGAGTGTTTATATCCCTCTAAATTAGTGTTTTCGCTTTCTTCTGAAAAATACCCAGAAGTGGAATTTCTTCATCATAAGGCAGTTTTATTTGTATTTTTTTGAGAAACGTTCATACTGTTTTCCATAGTGGAATTTAATATCAATATCAATATTTAATTTATATCAATATTAATATCAATAAATAATATCAATTTACAGTCCCACCAACTGTGTTTGAGGGATCCCTCTCCTTTATATTCTCACCAGCACTTGTTCTTCGTTGTCGTTTTGATAATGTCCATTTGACAGTTAGGCGTTATCTCATTGTGGTTTCAGTTTGCGTTTTCCCTGAGGATGAGTGATGTTGAGCTTCTTCTCATGTGCCTGTTGGCCATCTCTGTGTCTTCTTTTGAAAAATGTCTATTCAGGTCTTCTGTCTTTTTTGCAATCAGTTTTTTTTTTTTATATTGAGTTGTATGTGCTGTTTATATATTTTGGCTATTAACCCCTTATTGGTCACATCATTTGCAAGTCCCTTAAGCACCTTCTATGTGAGCTTATTAACCTCATGCTCACTTTAAAGGAGAAGTGCTTAAAGGAATCCTGTTGCTTATCACAAAGAATATAATGCAGATTGACTCAAAGCAGAGGCAATAAGTTGATTCCTGACATACTGCTGCTATTGGGTGACACAGTGGTGAAGACAGGACTTTGGGTGAGACCTCGTAAGACACATGAAGAGGCTTCAGTCATCTATGAGTGTCTGCATTTGTTTTACGGCTATGGAGAAAAGACAAAGAAAATTAAAATGATATAAAAATAGAAGTTTTTTAGTTGGACATTTTAAAAAAAATTCTAAGAAGTCAGGCTAATTCTTGAAGCACAGATGTCTTTTAAAGATCTCTTATTTTTTTCTTTTCAGAGATAACTTTCCAAATCATGGTAAAAAACATTTCTTACTCTAGCTGAAAGAAAAAATTCATTCTACCTATACTGAAATTTCTGTCTTTTTTAAAAGGGCATGAACCTAATTAGATTTTAATCAGCTCTATTTTTTCCCTAGATGAGCCCTGAACTTCACTCATACAACACAAACCTAGACTACTTCTTTATCTTTAGGTCATATCCTATATCATTCATAGGATGTGAAAGTGAAAACTATATAACTAATAATACACATGCTTGTTTAGATGTTCTCTTTTAAGTTTTGAAAATGAAGCTTTAGAATATTTCTGAGAAGGGTAATAGTTTCAGGCTTATTAAATAGATCTCCTGAGGATAGACCTGGTTTACAATCAGATTTCAAGTCTGAGTAAAGGCCTTGCTATTTTTAGGGTCCTTCACCCCACTAAAGTGATAGGAATGGAAGCTGAAGAAGACCCTATGGAGAGATCAGGATCTGCTCCACACAGAGGTGAGCACCCAGAAGGTTGAACTAACTCTAAAAATTTATTATGAATGAATGGTCATGTTTGGGAGCATGCTATAAAGCTGTTTATTCCAATTTCAGGCACAGATCTTAAATCTTGAAGACTGCATTCTTTTTTCTGGTATATGTTATGACTGACTTACCAGGTTAGACATGACATAATGTTGCTGATGAAGTAGATCATCTTCTTAGATATAGTTTGTGTTTCTATGTTCTCTGTATATTGCTCCAACAGAGATGCAAGTGGTCATTTTTGTCTTGTCAACAATATTGTGGCTGATCAAGAAAGCTGAAGGCTCATGCCCTTATGAATTCCAGAACTCATACTGGATTAAATCTTGATATCATCTTGTTGCTGTTTAGTCACTAAGTCACGTTTAATTTTTTGTAACCTCATGAACTGCAGCACACCAGGCTTCCCTGTCCTTCATAATCTTAAGGAGTTTGCTCAAATCCATGTACAATGATTTCTGTGATTTCATTCGGTGATGTACAATGATTTCAGTGATGCTTTCTGACCTTCTAATCCTCTGTTACCCTCTTCTCCTTTTGCTTTCAGTCTTTCCCAGCATCAGGGTCTTTTCCAATGTGTCAGCTGTTTGCATCAGGTGGCCAAATTATTGGAGTTTCAGCTTCAGCATCCATCCTTCCAATGAATATTCAGGGTTGATTTCTTTAGGATTGACTGGTTTGATCTCCTTGCAGTCCAAGTGACTCTCAAGTGTCTTCTCCAGCACCATTATTCAAAAGCATCAATTTTTTGGCTGTCAGCCTTCTTTACGGTCCAAGTCTCACATCTGTATGTGACTACTGGAAAAATCGTAGCTTTGACTATATGGACCTTTGTTGGCAAAGTGATGTCTCTGCTTTTTAATATGTTGTTTCTGTCTTGGTTTGTCATAGCTTTTCTTCCAAGTGGCTAATGTCTTTTAATTTCATGGCTGTAGTCACTGTCTTGCAGTGATTTTGGAGCCCAAGAAAATAAAGTCTGTCACTGTTTCCATTTTTCCCCATCTATTTGCCATGATTCCAGCTTGAACATCATCCAGCCTGACATTTTGCATGATGTACTCTGCATGTAAGTTAAACAAAGGTGACAATATACAGCCTTGATGTATTCCTTTCCCCATTTTGAACCAGTCTGCTGGTCTTTGTCCTGTTTTAACTGTTGCTTCTTGACCTGAATAGAAGTTTCTCTTGAGACGATAAGGTCGTCTGGTAGTCCCATTTCTTTAAGAATTTTCCACAGTTTGTTGTGATCCATACAGTCAAAGGCTTCCACATATTCAATGAAGCAGAAGTAGATGTGTTCCTGGAATTCCATTGCTTTTTCTGTGATCCAGTGAATGTTGGCAATTTGATCTCTGGTTCCTCTGCCTTTTCTAATCCCAGCTTGTTCATCTGAAAGTTCTTGTTTCACATACTGCTGAGGCATAGTTTGAAGGATTTTGAACAAAACCTTACCAGCATGTGAAATGAGCATAGCTGTCTGATAGTTTGAATGTTCTTTGGCATCACCCTTCTTTGGGATTGGAATGAAAACTGACCTTTTATAGTCTTGTGGCCACTGCTGAGCTTTTTAAATTTGCTGACATATTGATGCAGCACTTTAACAGCATCAAGTTTTAGGAATTTAAATAGCTCAGCTGGAGTTCCATTACCTCCAATATCTTTGTTCATAGTAATTCTTCCTAAGACCCATTTGACTTCACACTCGAGGATGTCTGACTCTACGTGAGTGACCACACCATTGTGGTTATCTGGATCAATACGACCTTTTTTGTATAATTCTGTGTATTTGTACCACCTTTTCTTAATCTCTTCTGCCTCTGTTAGGTCCTTACTGTTTCTGTCCTTCATCATACCCATCCTTGGATGAAATATTACCTTGATATCTCTGATTTTCTTGAAGAGATCTCTAGTCTTTCCCTTTCTATTGTTTTCCTCTCTCTCTCTCTCTCTCTATATATATATATATACATGTATATATATATATTATTTATTTATTTATATTTTTTATTTTTTTGCATTGTTCACTTAAGAAGGCCTTCTTATATTTCCTTGCTATTCTTTGGATCTCTTCATTCAGTTGAGTGCATCTTTCCCTTTTTCCCTTGCTTTCTGCTTCCTTCTTTCCTCAGCTATTTTGTAAAGCTTCCTCAGACAAACACTTTGTCTTCTTGGAATTTTTTTGGGGGGATGGTTTTGGTCACTGTCTTGTACAATGTTATGAACCTCTGTCTATAGTTCTTCAGGCACTCTACCTACCAGATCTAATCCCTTAAATCTATTTGTTACCTCCACTGTATAATCATAAGGGATTTGATTTAGGTCATACCTGAATGGCCTAGTGCTTTTCTCTACTTTCTTCAACTTAAGTCTGAATTTTGCAGTAAAGAACTGATGATCTGAGCTACAGTTGGCTCCAAGTCTTGTTTTAGGCTGACTGTATACAGCTTTTTCATCTTTGACTGCAAAGAAAGTAATCAGTCTGATTTTGTTATTGACCATTTGCTGATGTCCATGTGTAGAGTTGTCTTTTGTGTTGTTGGAAGAGGGTGTTTGCTATGACCAGTGTGTTCTCTTGACAAAACTCGGTTAAACTTTGCCCTGTTTTATTTTCTACCCCAAAGACCAGACTTGCTTGTTACTCCAGGTATCCTTTTACTTACTACTTTGCATTCCAATCCCCTATGATGAAAAGTGTGTCTTTTGTGTGTGTGTGTGTTAATTCTAGAAAGTCTTGTAGGTCTTCATGGAACAATTCAACTTCAGCTTCTTTGGCATCAGTGGTTGGGGCATAGACTTGGATTACTGTGATATTGAATGGTTTGCCTTGGAAATGAACCAAGATCATTCTGTCATTTTTGATTTTGTACCCAAGTAATGCATTTTGGACTCTTTGTTGACTATGAGGGCTACTCTGTTTCTTCTAAGGGATTCTTGCCCATAGTAGTAGATGTAATGGTCCTCTGCAGTAAATTTGTCTTTTCCCATCCATTTTAGTTCATTGATTCCTAAGAGGGCTCAGCTGGTAAAGAATAAGATGTCAATGTTCATTCTTGCCATCTTTTGCTTAACTACATCCAATTTACTTTGATTCCTGGACCTAAAATTCCAAGTTCCTATGCATATCATCTACACATATGTAATTAATATAGGATCAATCCTGATATATGGAACAGTCAATTTTTTTGTTATTCACTTATGCTTGAATCCCAACATGATGAGAATCGAAGAACGCAGGAATATCACATTGTTACTTCGTCAATTCACCTCACTCCTAATTTTGCAGACTGGCATTTTTATTCTTGAGTGCATGTTTGTAAACCCTCGTTTTTTAAAAATAAAGCTAAACATGGTTTTCTGAAAACCACTTCCTTTCCTAGATTCTTGCTCAAATGTTATGAGCCTGATCTTGTGCCTTTCGACCTACTGATACTCTACCTACAGTTTACTTCATAATAATGGCCATGATGATTTTGCCTGCATTTCCCCTCACCAGTCACACACCAAGGCATCTCAGCAAGATAACCCAGTACCCTGCATGTCCTCAGACATCAGCAACAGCTCTATTTTTGTCTTAGACTGAAGGGAACAAGTAGAAATAAATGAAATTTTTCTCACTGGCCTATTATCAAGGTATAAGCTGCCCTTTCCCATTATTTTAAACCCCAGGAGAAAAAAAAAATCATTTCTTTTCAAAAGGAAAAAGGAATGGGTAGAAAATAGAAAGTGAAGATAAAAGAGAATTTCTAACCTCAGGCTTCTGAATGTTGACCTCCTCTTCAGCTGTTGCTTCTATACCTGGAGCATCATCTCTCCTTGAATGTGAATTCCCCATTCAAGGACATGTTACATCTGGCAAAGCACCAAGGACAGGACAGGTATTGAACAATTTCTAAAACATACTGATGTAATGTTCATTAAACTACATATATTAATAATTGCTTCTAAAATTTTGCTTTCAATTTCAGATTAATGAGTTGCCTAATAGCTCCTAAGGTATATGGCAAAGATGATGGCTCAGTCCCAAAGAGCCAGGCAAATTATTTTTACTGTCATAAAGATCAAGATAGATATTAGATACATCTTCACATCAGATTTTTGGGGGAAGTCTTGATTGCTGCTAAGCAGCTTTTACTAAATTTCCTGAAGGTGAAAAACTTTAGAGTGCTCTTAAAACCTGAAGGATACTCATGTAGATTGACAACTGTGAATCTCCTCAATACATATTTGAAAGAAATTCTGTATGGGAAACAATCTATTTTCTTTTCAACATACTCTTTTATTTGATATATATTCAGAAAACTTCTGCTGTCAATCAGAAGTTAAATATGGATTTGTAAATAATGTGTGCTTAGCATTTTCCTATCAGATATAGCAAAATGGCAAAATACATTTTCTTTTTTAGGAATTTGCAAATTTATTAAACCAAAAATTGATATAGGAAAAGAGTAAAAAAAAAAAAATAGTGGCCAAACAATAACCATTCACAGTTAGTAACTTCACTTTCATTCTTTGACTTTTTAATTTTTATACATACATACATTCAAACATATATACACATATACACACATATGATGTGTTTTGTTTATTTCTTAGTCTTATAAAAATATTTTATTATGCACAGTCTTCTGAGACTTGCCTGAGAGCCTGAGATTCGTCCACAATGTTGCATCTGGCTCGTTATTCCCTTTTGCTGAATAAGTTATATATCTATTCTTCTGATAATGGACATGTGAGTTGTTTCTGTTTTTTTCTTTCATTATTAAAACCACTATTATTATACATTCTATGTGCAGATATTTTGTCTTTGTTATCTAGGAATGGAATCACTGGGTTTTATTTATTCCCTCATCAGCTTACAATGTTTATAACATTGTATAGGAGGTGATGACTAAAACCTTCCCCAAGAAAAAGAAATGTGAGAAAGTAAAGTGATTGTCTGAGGAGGCCTTACAAATAACTGAGGAGAGAAGAGAAGCGAAAGGCAAAGGAGAAAGGAAAAGATACCCAACTGAATGCAGTATTCCAAAGAATAGCAAAGAGAGATAAGAGAGACATCTTAAGTGAACAATGCAAAGAGATAGAGAAAAACAATAGAATCGGAAGACTAGAGATCTCTTCAAGAAAACTGGAGATATAAAGGGAAACATTTCATGCAAAGATAGGTATAATAAAGGACAAAAATGGGAAAGCCATTCTGTTAGCGTCTGCTAACAGAAGCAGAAGAGATTAAGAAAAGGTGGCAAGAATACACAGAAAAAGAGTACAAAAAAGCTCTTAATGACCCAGTTAACCATGATGATGTGGTCACTCATCTTGAGCCAGACATGCCGAAGTGTGAAGTCAAGTGGGCCTTAGGAAGCATCACTACAAACAAAGCTAGCAGAGGTTGTGGAATTCCAGTTGAGCTATTTCAAATCCTGAAAGATGATGCTATGAAAGTGCTGCACTCAATATGCCAGCAAATTTGGAAAACTCAGCAGTGGCCACAGGACTGGAAAGGGTCAGTTTTCATTCCAATCCCAAAGAAAGGCATTGCCAAAGAATGTTCAAACTTCTGCATAATTGCACTCATGTCATATGCCAGCAAGGTTATGCTCTAAATTCTCCAAACTTGACTTCAGCAGTATGTGAACCAAGAACTTCCAGATGTTTAAGCTGGATTTAGAAAAGGCAGAGGAACCAGAGATCAAATTGCCAACATCTGCTGGATCATAGAAAAAGCAAGGGGATTCCAAAAATATATATATACTTCTGCTTCATTGACTACACTAAAGCCTTTGTCTGCATAGATCACAACAAACTGTGGAATAGTCTTAAAGATATGGGAATACCAGATCACCTTACCTGCCTCCTGAGAAACCTGTATGCAGATTAAAAAGCCAAAGTTGGAAATGGACATGGAACAATGGACTGGTTCCAAATTGGGAAACGAGTACATCAAGGCTGTATATTTTTCCCCTGCTTATTTAGCTTATATGCAGTGTACACAATGCAACATGCCAGTCTGGATGAACCACAAGCTGGAATCAAGATTGCCTGGGCATAATTATACCTATGGCTGATTCATGTTGACATTTGACAGAAAACAACAAAATTCTGTAAAGCAATTATCCTTCAATTAAAAGGTAAATTAATTAAAAGGAAAAGATTGCCTAGAGAAATATCAACAACCTCAGATATGCATGTGATACCACTTTAATGGCAGAAGGTCAAGAGGAACTAAAGAGCCTCTTGATAAAGGTGAAGGAGGAGAGTGAAAAACCTGGCTTAAAACTCAACATGGCTGATTCATGTTGAGGTTTAACAGAAAAAAACCAAAATTCTGTAAAGCAATTATCCTTCATTTTAAAAATAAATTTAATATTTAAAAAATGCTATGATGTTTTCCAAACATTAAAAAATAAAAAGAAAGAAAGCCTCAACATTCAAAAAACTAAGATCATGGCATCATGGTATCTGGTCTTATCACTTCATAGACAGGACTACATAGATAGACAAATAGATTGGGAAAATGTGGAAAATAAAAATGTCATATTTTATTTTCTTGGGCTCTAAAATAATGCTGATGTTTACTGCAGCCACGAAATTAAAAGATGCTTCCTCTTGGAATAGCTGTGACAAACCTAGTCAGTGTAATAAAAAGCAGAGACATCATTTTTGCCAATGAAATTCCATACAGTCAAACCTACGGTTTTTCCAGTAGTCATGTATGGATGTGAGAGTTGGACCATAAAGAAGGCTGAGTGCCAAGGAATTGACACTTTCGAGCTGTGGTGCTGGAGAAGACCCTTGAGCATCCCTTGGACGTCAGGGAGATTAAACCAGTCATTCCTAAAGGAAATCAGCCCTGAATATTCATGGGAAGGACTGATGCTGAAGCTGAAGCTCCAGTACTTTGACCACCTGATTCGAAGAGCTGACTCACTGGAAAAAACCCTGATGCTGAGAAAATTTGAAGGCAAGAGGAGAAGAGAGCAGCAGAGGATGAGGTGGTTGGATGGCATCAGCAAATTAATGGATATGAGTTTGAGCAAACTCAGAGAGATAGTGATGGACAGAGAAGCCTGGCGTGCTGCAGTCCATGGGGTTGCTAAGAGTCAGACATGACTTATTGATTGAACAACAACAACACCATCAACTTACTACTATTCCTCCAGTAAAACTCTTCTCACTGAAGTTGTTAATGAGTTTCTTATTATGGTATGCAGTGAGCTTTTTTTTCTATATCTCATACTACCAATATTATTGACCCTGTCTCCTTTTGATATTCTTTTCTTTCTTGACTTTATATCATTTATTTTTCATTTTCTTTTGACCTCTCCTGCCAGTTTTGTTTCAGTTATCTTAAACGTGTTTCTTAATTTAGAGAGCTATCCTGCTATTAATTATTAGAGGTTAGCATCTATTCTGGTTATTTATTGTTATGTAACAAACATTTTCAAAAGCTAAATAGAGATCTATCTATCTATCTACCTATACTTACATGATGATATACTTTATATCTCCAGTTGTATATTGTATTAATATATATATAGTATATATGTGAATATATCTGAATATATCTATACCTATATGAAGTTAATATAGAAAGTTTAAATTTTATTTTTCATTGAAATATATTAATAGATGATATATGTTTGTTTTGGATGTACTACATAGTGATTTTACATTTATATACATTATGAAATGATCACTATGATGTCTAGCAATCATCTGTCCCCATACAGAGTTATTGCAAAGTTATTGGCCATATTTCTTATGCTCTATATTGTATTTTGGGACTAATTATATAACTGGAGGTCTGTACCTCTGAATTCCCCTTCACCTATTTTACAAACCCCCCAAACTCCTTCCTTCTGGTAACCACTTGTTTGTTCTCTGTATCCATGATTTTGTTTTTGTTTTATTTTTTTCCTTAGATTCCACATGTAAGTGATATCATGTAATATTTGTCTTTGTCTGACATTTCACTCAGCCCTTTAGATTCATCCATATTGTCACAAGTGGCAAGTTTTCATTTCTTATTGCTAAGTAATATACCATTGTATGTATAGGTATGTTTTGTAAGTCAAAATTTTAGGCAGTGCTTGACTTGGTAATTTTTCTGTTGTACATTGGCTGGAGTCACTTGGTATACTTGAGTATAATTGAGTAGAGTCTGGTGGGTCTAGATTCTACTCAATTAGTAGAGCTTTTTTACTCAAATGCCTGACTGTTTCATGGGAATGGCAGCAGGCTGATTCAGTCAGGCCTTTCCTTTTCAGGACATCCCCATGTGATCTCTGAAGCAGAGGAATGGACTTCTTATCTGGTGGCTCAGGTTTCAAAGAAACTAAGGAATAATCTGCTCATCATTGATGATTAATACCTGTCTTCTTGACTGGGCTAAGGAATGCCCAGTAAATGGTAAAACATTATTTCTGGATATGTTTGTGAAAGTATTACAGGAAGAAACTAGCATTTAAATTCTGAGTAAAGTAGATATGCTCTCACGATGTGGGTGGGCATCATCCAATCTACTGAGGGCCTGAGTATGACAAAAAAGATGAAGGAAGGGTAAACTGCTGTCTCTGGTTGCCCTGCGACATCTGTCTTCTCCTTGGACACTGATGCTCCTTGTTCTCAAACCTTTGGCTTGAAACTGGAACTTACGCCATTGGCCCCTCTGATTCTCAGGTCTTCAGGTTTGGACTGGATCTGCATCACTGGCCTTGGCATGTTCTGGGACATTTTAGTCTCCATAATCATGAGTTGATTCCACATAATAAATCCCTCTGTATTTGAAGCTATCTTATTGGTGGTGTTTCTCTGGAAAACCCTGACTAATACATCACCCTCTTAAAGACTAGGCTAGAAATTGCCTTGTGTTTCTTCTGGTGTACCCTATTGGTCAAAACTACCTAATGGGTAAAACATGTCTTCTCATCGTTGCTTTAATTTTTATATGCTTAACTGTTATTCTGAGTTTCCTTTAATAAGCCTACTTACCATTAGTTTTTCTTCTTCAGAGATTTGGTGGTTTTAATACTTTGTCTATTTTATTTTTTTTTAATTTTGGCTGCACTGGTTCTTTGTTGTGGTACATGGACTTTTTATTGCAGCATGGGGGCTTCTCTAGTTGTGGTATGCAGGCTCAGTTGCCCTGTGGCATGTGGGATCTTAGTTTCCCGAGCAGGGATTGAACCTGCATCTCTAATACTTCATTTTATTACTAAGTTTTAAAAAATTTGTCAGATATCCTTGCCTATTAGAGACATTAATTCTTTCCTTAGTATATATTTTACAAATATTTTCTTCCTACTTGTAACAACTTTTGTTCAGTTTATGGTAAAAAAAAATATATTGGTATAGTCAAATTTGTTCAATTCTTCCCTTAATAGCTTTTGAGTTCCCTGTCTTGCTCAGAAAGAATTATATAAAGATTTGTGGCAACACAGTTTGCTAATAGCTGTATAAAATAAACACACCTTCTATAATGTTCTTTAAAGTAAATAAAATTATCATAAACATGTCTCCCTATTGAATTTAGTTTAGAAAAACTCTATTATAATGATATATGGACACTAACTTGAAGGATTGATTAGCACAGCAAGAAGCAGAAGCCTTTACATGAACCAGGCTTTGAAAGAGATGTTGTTATCCCCTGGGACTTTCATTTAAACCAGACTCCCAGCAGTCATGTGTCTTTCTGTCTGTGTTTGGGTGACGTGGAGCAAGAAGGCAAAGCTTCTTTCCTTCTTTCTCAGCTTATTTAATGTTGGCAGACCTTTGTCTCCAGTGCTCTGGGAGAAGTCCATTCAAAAGTCTGTGCTCCTCTCTTCTTATATGCTAACTTCACACTATCTTTAGATATTCTTGATTTCACTTCTCCCGAAGTCTATCCCCTCCCCAGTCTGCCTCTGCTTCAGGCCAGCATCTGTAGCCTTCTGCTTATGCCACTCATGAGTTTCTAGTTTGGGCTAGAGTCAGTCTTTCTGCCTCATGCTGTAGCTCCTATAGCTGGTGGTCATTGTTGGCAGCTCAAGGCTTTGGGTCCCTTTGAGTCCACTCTGATTGAACAGCACAAAAAGTGAATGAGGGGCCAGCTTAAGGTTAATGGCAAACGCAATTACACATAGTTACTTCTCCTTTTGTTAAGAAACGATGTTAGTTCTCAGGAGTCAGAAATGGAGTTTTTTACAAAACTCTCTTCCTGGCCATGACTCAGTGAACATGTTCACTGACCATCCCCTTCTTGGCAATCCCTTCCCTTGTCTAGGGCACAAGGTTACTTTTTTTTTCTTCTAAGTGGTCCCAGTGAGGTCAGCAATAGAGAGCCCTCATGGTATGATGGTTGAAGTCAAATCAACCTGGGACCTAATCTCAGCTCTGCTGCTTATTGGAGTAAGTTTATTAACCTTCTTTGATGCCTATGAAATATTAACATGGATCTTATGTTGTAAGATTGTATTCAGAATTACTGATAATGCATGAAAATCATCCAGAACAACTCTTGACTCATTGTTAATTGTTCAGTAAAATGGTAAATTTATTGTACTGTATTTCTTTAGAGTATCTTAGTCCATATATAGGGACTTGCCTATGTTTTTTAATAGTTATTCTCAAAGGCTTTTCTGAGTGATAAAGTATCTCTAGGGTATATTGGCATCATCTAGGGTATATTGGTACCACCAGAGTGGAAGCATGTTTGAAAAGATTCAAACAGTATTCCAGTTCAGTTCAGTTCAGTCACTCAGCCATGTCTGACTCTTTGTGACCCCATGAACTGCAGCATGCCAGGCCTCCCTGTCCATCACCAACTCCCTGAGTCCACCCAAACCCATGTCCATTGAGTCGGTGATGCCATTCAACCATCTCCTCCTCTGTCATCCCCTTCTCCTCCTATAGAAACAGTATTCCAGAGCCATATTAATTTCTACATTTTGTATCTCATATTTTTCTCATTGGTCTGCATCACTGAAGATAGATGTGCTTTATATTAATGAAGATAAATGTGTTTTAACTTATTCCACTGTAGAACTTGTACATTTGCCTGAATCTAGAAATAGTAAAAATCCCAAGATTTTTATCGGCTTTCTTGTGACTTTAATCTTATGTTTATGGGTGAGATTTTAAGAAGGACAGACATAATTAGTTGAACTTCAAATTATAAGTCTAGGCCCTCAGCTCTGAAGCTTGAAATTCCTAGTCAAATTTTAATACAGAATCCTTTACCCAAACTATTATTAGACCAAGTGTGAAAAGAGAAAATATATTATCAAAAGGTAATTTATGAAAACATATCTAACGTGTCTCATTTCTTTGTAAGATGCTTATACCTCTTTGTTCAAGATCAATTTCCAAGTGTTGCATCCCTAAAAAGTTCAAAAATCAAACAAAAAATATTTTATCTATCACTTATCTGAGCCCTCCACAGAGGCATGCCTAGATCCTATCTCTGTTTTTCCCAGGAAACATTCTCAAATGTTACAGCAAAGATACTTAGCTAGTTTCCTGTTATCCTTACACTCTGGCCTGTACAAGTCTGATCATTTTATTTTAATTGCTTCATCCTTAACTGTAATTAGTATTACCAGCTGTGCCCTCTCCTGGGCTTTCTTGACATAGTTTAGCCCATATGAACACTAATTAGAGATACTGGGATTGATCACATTATCTCTCCTACAGTTTCTGCCATTGACATGATCAGTTGTTGCATATAAATGTCCCATTTCACATAAGGGGTAGAGGGTGCTTGCTCCACTGTTTCTTATTATAGGAGTAAAATTCCTGGCCTGAATGATCTGACAAATCTAGTAGGCTCAATGAAGAACATGACCTTGTTTTACATTTCCTAGCATTTATGCACAGTTCATGCCATTGTTTTCTCCCAACATTGCATGAATGTTATATATCCTTACTAATTTTGAATTGGTTAGAGATTTCATGAAAATTTTGTCTTAGTTTCACAATCTCCAAGGTAGTTACCTTAGTGCCTTAATGTTTTGATTTGTCACAATTTTCTCTTATGTATTGCGGTCTCCCTTGCATTTAGACCCACTTTTAGGAAATTCAGAAAATTCTAACTTGAGATCTAAGCTGCAGAGGTTGTTTATTCTATTCATTGTAATCTGCCCTCTGCATACTGAGTGACTTACTCATGTACTGGTTGAAATATGATTGTGTAACTCCTTCACTTATGTGTCACCAGAGTTTAGTCACTTGATGTATAGAGGCTAAATTACCATGAATAGATTCAACATCCTCTATTGGCTGAAAGCTCCCACCCCAAACTATAGCTATCAAGTGTTTTTCTTTTTTTTTCTTTTCTACACAGAGAGAAAGTATACAGAAATTCAGGCAACAAAAGGTTAATCAAAGGGCACAGAAGCATTAAATTATTATAAATATAACCACAGTGTCATCATATTCCTAAAGTGACAGTGAAAACTGAATACTCATAAATGTCAAAAACAGGATTGATTTTGCCATTATAATATCATTTATTTATCAGAGGATGCTCTTTATTATCTAGTAATCCTCAAGATGTCCTTTACTCAGCAGGCCATCAGCAGATTTGTGGTTTTGATTTAGGACACTTAGGACACCTGGAAGCAAATCCTTTTGTGTGTATGTGTGTGAGTGTGTGAGTACTTAGGCACAGAATGTGTATGAGTGTGTATGCACAGTCAGATTTCATTAAAAAAAATTCTTTTATATGTTGTTTCAGGCACTAAGAACAGAAATAATCTTGAAAATGGCCCCTTGTACAAAGAGACTATGAACATGGACATAATTTAATTACACATCTCAGGGCTTACTTTCTGCTATCATAAATAGGGTTCAGCAACCGAGACAAGGTAAATGAATTTGTATTCTCAAAAAGTGGCAGAAAACAGTATGTTGGTTATATTGGTTTTTATGAAATGATAAAATTTGCTTTCATAGCTAAACTTTGTATTATAGCTGTGTGGTACCAACTATGAATTAAAGGCTTCATGCTTGTAGTTTTCATTGGACGCCAGTAGATGGCAGATCTATTTACTTTACCATTAGGCCAGCTCTATCCTATTTCTTTTCTAATGAACAGAAAATTTTAAAATCTTGGATTTATCATCTATTCATGTTTTATTGACTGATTATCACCTTATTCAGCTATAAAACTCACAGTAGTTTTCACAAACGAATAGTTGGGATATGATGATTAGTTTCTGCTTGGGAAATTGAAATAGATCAGGTTTGTGCTTATAAGATACCTCTTGTCAATGTGTTCTTGGGGGCAAGGTTCCGATGGAAGGGATTTTTTTTTTTAACCAAATAATAATTCATGTAAGTTTCAGACAAGGAAATTGAAATCAACAGAATGCCTGAAGTCAAAGGAAAGGATGAGAAAAATTGGACCAAGTGTCCAAATGGAAGTTGGGTGATCAAGAAAAGTTTTCAAGTCAAGAAAATCACGGACTAGAGCCTGAAAGTGAAAGTGAAGTCGCTCAGTCATGTCCAACTCTTTGCAACCCCATGGACTGTAGCCCACCAGCCTCCTCAATCCATGGGATTTTCCTGGCAAGAATACTGTAGAGGGTTGCCATTTCCTTCTCCAGGGGATCTTCCTGACCCAGGGATTGAACCCAGGTCTCCTGCATTGTGGCAGACTCTTTACCATCTGAGCCACAAGGGAAGCCCTTCAGTTCAGTTCAGGGAAGCCCTAAATAAGGTCAAATCTGGGTTCAAGACAGTTTAACTCTTTGTCTGTATACACTGTGTTAATTTCCTATTGTAACAAATAACTGCACATGGAGTTGTTTGAAACCAGGGGAACCTATTAAGTTCTGGAGGTCAGAAGTTCAAAATGGGCCTCACTGTGTCAGCAAGGCTGTGATCCTTTCAAGGGGTGAGTCCATTTTCTTATTTTTTTTTTTAAAGTTTTTAGAGGCTTTGAAATTCCTTGGATCTGGGCCACTTCCATTTTCAAAGCCAGTAGTGCTCTATTGACTCTTCCTCAAAGTAGAGCACTGTTACTCTTACCAACTGCCTTCCTCTCTCTCTCATAACGACCCTTGTGATAACAATATACTCACCTGGATAATATAGGATAAGTCTTTCCATCACATGCCAGCTGATTAGCGGCCTTAACTACTCTAGTTCATCCTGAAATATTAATTACTGTTTCTATTTAACAACATGTGTCTACAGGTTCTGAGGATTATGGTATGGACATCTGTGGAGTCATTATTCTGCCTACCATAGACATTGAGCCTTTTCCTCTCATTGCTGGCAGGGTAGACAAGCTTAAAATAGTCTGGACATATGGACTGAATATGTGTTGTTGTTCAGTCACTAAGTCATTTCTGGCTTTTGTGACCCCATTAACTACAGCATGACAGGCGTCCCTGTCCTTCACTGTTTTCTGGAGTTTGCTCACTCATGTTCATTGAGTCAGTGATGCCATCCAGCCATCTCATCCTCTGTCATCCCCTTCTACTCCTGCCCTCAATCTTTCCCAGAATCAGGGTCTTTTCCAATGAGCTGGCCCTTTGCATCAAGTGGCCAAAGTATTGGAGCTTCAGCGTCAGTCCTTCCAGTGAATATTCAGGGTTGATTTCCTTTAGGGTTGACTGGTTTGATCTCTTTGCTGTCCAAGGGACTCTCAAGAGTCCTTTCCAGCACCATAGTTTAAAAGTATATGTGTAACCTTGCAAAATTCATATGCTGAAATCCTAACTGCCAATGTAATGGTATTAGGATGTGGGACCTTTTTCTAAAAGAGACCCAAGAGAGAGCTCTAATTCATTTCTCACCATGTAAGGAGGGCAGAGTTAGAGGACAGCAGTCTGAAACCTAGAAGAGGGCCCTCTCCAGATCCTAACCATGGTGGCACCCTGATCTTGGACTTCCAGCATCCAAAATTATGAGAAAGGAAAGTCTACTGTTTATAAGCTGCCCAGAAAAGGAAATGGCAACCCACTCCAGTACTCTTGCTTGGAAAATTCCATGGACAGAGGCGCGTGATAGGCTACAGTCCATGGGGTTGCAAAGAGTCAGGCCTGACTGAGCGATTTCACTTTCACTTCCCTTTTTCGTATGGTATTTCACTAAAGTAGCCAAAATGACTGAGACAGATTGTAAAACTAAACAGGTTGGACCAAATAAACATACAATTCTGTGGTTACCTCTGGTTTATATAACTTAAAATCTAATTCTCTGCACAATGATAACAACTGGAGTTAAGGAAAGACTGGGTTGGGATCACTTTCCTTGTTGTGAGTTGTTTAAATAGCAAGCACAAACTTTTTGTGATTCTCTTTCATTCTTTTGAATACGAAGCATCTTTTCAACAGTTCTTCATACTATATTGATACCTTGGACTTATCTGTTTCCCTTGAAGCCAAAGAGAATAAGAATTATGTCTTTGCTTATAATTTACTTATTTAACTATTGAAATTGAGAGACTGTGCCATTTCTTGTGTTGGCATTTAGAGCCTCAACTCTGATTTTGCTAATATATTCACTCAGATCACTGTGACATTCATAAAGTTCTAATAGCTAAGAAGTCTTATCAAGTAAGATTCTTGTCAAGTAATAGACAATTGACCAAAAATTATCTCAGGACTCATGGACATCCTGTATTTTTAATGGTTTTCAAACTTATTTCTACAACAGAATTATCTGGGGAGCTTTAAGAATAATAAAATGGAGTTCACACCAACCAATTAAGTTAAAATCCCTGGAGATGAGGCCTAAATGTTAGTATTTGAAAGCTCCCCAGGTATTCCGAATGTGCAGCCACAGTTAAGAACTTCTCTGTCTAGTTTTTTTTTTTTTGTCCCTATTTTTTATTCTTCTCTTATCTGCCTTTCTTCCCCTGTACTCTGGGTATGGCTGAAAGATTACCTTTTCCATGTAATAGAGGGAGTTAATTGGAAGCCTCTGTTTTTATTGAAGCTGCCAGGCTATATTTCCTATAGAAAACCAAACTGGCTTATTCCTGACAGCAACTGCTTTACCTGTTTCTCTGAATCAATAGATAAATAAAGGTACAAACATATTCAAACAGATAACAGTAAAGGTTTCTCCACAGGCACCAAGAAGTTTTAAGTTACTCAAGTGTTCTATATTTATAGATGATAATGTTTTTAAAAAGAGATACTGAGTTATGATTACCATAAACCTCTGGCAAGTTTGTCAAAAGTATACGTTCAATTTGAGTCGTTTGCATTTATCTCTTTATCACTTGAAACCAGCCATATTTA
Source organism: Cervus canadensis (assembly GCF_019320065.1). Taxonomy (NCBI): domain Eukaryota; kingdom Metazoa; phylum Chordata; class Mammalia; order Artiodactyla; family Cervidae; genus Cervus; species Cervus canadensis. Next base: position 24,597,391 of record NC_057415.1, read on the forward strand.
AACTACTTGGAACTGACTTCATAACAGTTTACTATTGTGTACAATGTTTGAATATGAATAATGCTAAAGGCACCATGAGATGTCACAGAAATTAAATACCTCTTGTGTCATGGCACCTCTGAATGCTATTTTACTTGCAGGGCTTTGTGTTTCACAAATATCTGGTAGTTTTTGTGCAGTGACATTATAGTATTTTATTACAGACAGTTCTGCATAGCATCTTATTACAGGCTTGGAAGAAAAGGAAGTTAATTTATTTGCCTCATACGCGTGTAGTCAACAATGTAATTGTGCTTTTTCATGCCAATAGATTTTTGCCCTTCTTTGTATGTTAATGGATTTGGTCATTTTAGAAATATATATTTTGAATACATGTATATGTATGGCTGAGTCCCTTCACTGTTCACCTGAAACTATCATTAATTGGTTATACCTCAATTCAAAATAAAAAGTTCAACATATAAATATACATTGAATATATTACTATACAGAGTTAAACATTATATACAAGGCTTCCTCCTTTAAGGCTTATTGCTGCTGCTGCTGCTGCTAAGTCGCTTCAGTCGTGTCTGACTCTGTGCGACCCCATAGACGGCAGCCCACCAGGCTCCCCCGTCCCTGGGATTCTTCAGGCAAGAACACTGGTTGCCATTTCCTTCTCCAATGCATGAAAGTGAAAAGTGAAAGTGAAGTCGCTCAGTCAAGTCTGACTCTAGCGACCCCATGGACACAGCCTACCAGGCTCCTATGTCCATGGGATTTTCCAGGCACGAGTACTGGAGTGGGGTGCCATAGCCTTCTCCAAAGGCTTATTGAATCTCCTGCTAATGGATAATTTCTCTCTATTTTTGTAACAGTGTTCCCAGAGTGAGAGCTTGGGCTGCATACATATGACAGATTTGTCTAGGTCTAGCTTGTCCTGAATGCTCACTGTATCAGCCAACTGAGAGCTAATTTACATGTTAACTACGAGTCTGAAGTACATGTGGACCTCCATGACTAAGACATCAAAGCTACAGTGAAAGAATTGTCTCTCCTTCATTGTAATGTCCTCAGAGGGGAATAGAGTCATCTTGAGGAAAGAGAGGGTTGAGGTGTATTATGGTAGGTGGAGAAACCAAGGTCTAATATGTCTAATACATCCCATTCTAAGACACTGAGATTGTCTCCCAACCCCCACATTAGTGTCAAAGCAAAAATTGCACTGATAAATTTAGATAAGCAAGGAAAACTATTCCTGATTTTTGCGACAGGGGCAAGAGACTAAACTTAACTACACTGAAACAAAAGGTGAAGGGTTTGTGATCACTTAGTGATAGACTTCAGTAAGTGTTAGTTGCTAGTTGTGTCTGACTCTCTGCGACCCCATGGACTGTAGCCCACCAGGCTCCTCTATCCATGGAATTCTCTAGGCAAGGATACTGGAGTGGGTAGCCATTCCCTTTTCCAAGGGATCTTCCTGACCCAGGGATCAAATCCAGGCAGATTCTTTACTATCTGAGCCACCAGAGAAGCCCTTTCTAGTACCAAAGTGAGCTAATAGAAAAGTACTGATGGGCATTGGGGAATAGGTTGATCAGTGAGATGTTGAACACATTGAGTTTTCTGGGTTTGCAAATATTTCTCTCTGCTATTACACCATCTGTGTTTGTTAATTGGCAGTCATCAAAGTTAGGCTCCCATTTCCCCATAGAGACTAGAAGACTGGGATGCCATATATTTCAGTGTTTGCCTTTCAAAGACATGTTTCCCAAGTCCTTGAGAAAGACATTTCCTGGGTTGTAAAACTGGCAAGTCTAGGAGAAGAATTACATACATTTCAAAGCAGCAGAAAAAGAATTCACAATTTCAAATTCTCTAAAGTAGATGCACTAAGAAAAGGGAGGTCAGGGGCTTATAGTCAGGAAGGAATCTGTTTAAGTTTTAGTCAGGCTGAGGGCAATGTTAGTCCATCTTTGCCACAGGACAAGTGATGAAGTCTCAAGGACAGGTGACCTCAATAAAGACTGATTCAAATAAAAAGTTATGCTGTGAAATCTTCTGTAATAAAACAAAGACACAGGACAGAGCTAAAGGAGAAAGGGACATTTCTCAATGTCATGTTTGCCCTGTAATCATTGAGGCAGAAAGAAGAAAATCTCTGTCAGGTCTGGTGAAGAGCAAGAGTCCAGGAAAGATCAAAAGGAAGTTATGGCAGAGCTGATGCCAGGCACCGATTGGGGGAGTAGCTGGAAGGTTTAGTTCTCCATTTGGTTAGAGTGACAACCGTGGTGACAAGTCTAGAAAAACCACTGGAAGTAATGGAGGATGGCAACTACTTCTCATGGACACATGTGAGCACACCATGAACTGCTGTGGATCAAAGGAAGGTATTTGGAAATCTTTAGGGTTTCAGTGACATTGTTGAGAGAGGTGATGCTAGGAAGTTTCCTTATTTTTCTTCTTCTGATTCTGTGGAATCATTCAGATTGGTGTAATTTTTGGAGCAGTATATTATGCTGAAAAATAAATATATACTATAAAAATAATATATACTATACTGACAGACAGTTTACTTAGAAATATTGTTCAAATAAAAATGCCTATTTCAGTTTTGCCACTTAAGTATAAGACCCCCTGGAGGAGGGAATGGCTACCCATCCAGTATCCTTGTTTGGAGAATCCCATGGAGAGAGGATCCTGGTGGGATACAGACCTTGGAGTTGCAAAGAGGTGGACATGACTGAAGGGATTGAGCATGCATGCATGCATGGAAACTTGAACAAATTAAATTCCCTGTGTTTAGTTTTATTTTTTGTGTGAAATAAAAACAAAGATAGTTATTGCTCATTGTTACTGCAATAATTAAATGTATAAAAGCATAAAGCCCAGTACCTGGTACATGAAAAACCACCTGCAAATGTAAATTCTCTTTCTCTATTACAGTCCCATAAATGTACAGAGATGATGATGTATCAAACATATGCAATTATCTAATTACTCAAGAATTTAATTAATGTAAAAAGCTTGCCCATAATATTTACTTTCCTTAGATGGGATCTATACATAGAAAGTTTAGAGACTTTTAGAAAGTTTAGAAAGCCTCCAAATTAAGATACCTGAACCTCTTGGCCTCAATTAGTTGTATAATTCAGATGAAAAAGGTACAGTATTTTCTTCGCATAATGGCCTCAATTCTCTGATATATTTTGCATGTTTAGACATAACTAGTGAGCCAGGAAAACTGAATAAAATGACTGCAATTTGCAACTAGAGTATAACTAAATTAATTCTAGTAACAAATTTTGACAAGAGGAAATTTCATCATGCAATAAAGAGCTAATATATTTGCAAGAAATCTCTAACTTTTCTCACACTCACTGAAAGAATAAAGATACTATAGTATATAAATTGAACATCACTAATTTTGTTATGTGTAACCTATAGAGCACATATAAAATTATGTAATCTAAATCCATGCTTTACAAAGATTTCATGACATTAAAATAACATTAATAAAAAGTTATATTAAAAAGAGGTATAATTTTTATGCCTATCTGCAGGTATATATGTATGTGGTATTGTGAGATATGAACTGAATCTTACTGACTTTTTTGGATCTCTCTAAGTATTGAATTTTCCCTTCCAAACCTGGCTTTGTATAGCACTTGTTTCAGTGTAACTATTTTCATGAGTTTCTCTAGGTAATTGGTTTCATGTGATTATGCTTTCCCTGGCATCCATAGATACATCTTAAATACTGCTATCTCAAATTTTTTTATCACACAGATGCAGGAAGATTATAAAAAATGACTGTGTTGAATCCTTGTGCTTTAGCATTTCTTCTTTCAAAACTCTGTGTCCAAAAACCCATTTGCTTCTTTTGTGTCTACCAACCCTCTACCCTTGTGTTGTAGGCAGGAAGCTGTGATAATGTTAACTTACATGGCAAAAGGAACTTTGCAGATATAATTAAGGATAAGAACCTTGAGTTAGGGAGATTAGACTGGATTATTCAAGTGTATCCAATCTAATCATACATGTTTTTAAGGTAGAAAGCTTTTCTGGGCTGAAGTCAGAAAGAGCAATGACCACTGAAGAACGATCAGAGAGAAGAGGCATTTCTGGCTTTGGAGACAGAGGACAGGGATGTGGAAGATGGTGCTAAGGAATGCAGGCACCCTGAAGCTGAAAAAGGGAAGGGAACAGATTTTCTTTTAGAGCATCTAGGAGAAAATGTAGACCAGCTGACATCTTGTTTTCAGCCGATTGAGATGGTGTTCCTATTCTGACCTACAGAACTATAAAACAATGAGTTTGCATTAAGCCACTAAGTTTGTAGTGATTTTGAAAGCAGCAGTAGAAAACTTTACCCTTACATCCACACATACAATCTTGGTGCAAGCTGGTTGATAGGAATGGAATGTGGGGGGAGGCTTTAAATATTCTGCTTCATAATTCAAATTTAAGGGCTGCCACTTTGCTGCAGTTTCACTGAAAAGACTAACTTGAACAGCTCTCAAGACCTAATCTGGGCACATCTTCCTTTCCCAGAACTATTCTTTGTACACAACATGCCTTGTGTTTTGGGGTTGTTTGTAAAACCTTTCTGGTCATGCTACTGTCTTTACACCTTGGTAAGAATCTGCAGATTATGTGGTTAACACCACATGCTTATCCTGCTCACTCAACCTGTAATTTCTCATCACTGAACTCTTCTTAATTTAGCTGAGGGAGAGGAGATCTTAATGTGTTCCTGTTCTCTGTATTATTTCTGTTTATTGACTTTTGGGGCTATTTCCTCCAAATCAACCCTCCAACCTCTTCCGTTGTATATTAACTCCACAAAGACTGGGGGAAGGAGGTGTCTGTTACTGGTTTACTATAGAAGGGCATGTTTCTTCTTTTCTTACTTCTGTGATATGGATATTTGTTTGTTTCTCCCCCCACCAGTTTATCTTCCCCATTCCTGTTACATGAATCTTTCCTTTACAAGTTTACCGTATAGAACTAAAGAATGAATTTAGGTACATGTACATATATACATGTATATGTGACCATATGTGTTTAATAATAATTTAGATATAAATTGATATTCAATTTCATATGGATATATGCAAAACAAATTTAAAATAAAGTAATTTGCATTAGTTAATTTTACTTTTGACTTTTCTCTGTAGGTATGCAATAGGTCTTGATACTGGTAGGATAATGAGTCTATAAACTGCTAACATTCTGAAGGTCTTTTGTTAGTTAAGGTACAGTTGTCACCTCCTACTGTTAATTACAACCTATATTCTGATCTCCAGTGTTTGCATTTAGTTTATATTAAGAGTGATGGGAAGAGTCCTTTCATTTAATCGACTAAAGTCTATGCTATCTTTTACCCATTACATAATTCACTGAATAAATGTTTTATCTGAAAATTATTTGCCACACATCATTTAGAGAAAATGCAGACACAAATTTCTTATCCTAATGAAAATACAGTAAGAATAGCATAGTATGAAATGGAGTCAATGGTATGCTTATAGCCAGTCCTTGGTTTATTGAACCTTTTTACGATCTAAAAAAATATCTGAGCTTCCCCAACCTCTACCATCTTCCACTCTGTTACAACTTATAATATTTCTCTTCTATTTCTAACACATATACTAAAATAAATAAATACTTATTACAGATAAACTCAAATGTTGGTTTAGAACAAAAACCAAATATTCTTGTAGCTATTTCACTCCATGTGCTGTAGAATGAGCACCTCTTACCACTCAGGGCATTGGAAGGTGACTTGCAGAAGGTTGGATGCAGACACATTCTTATAGAAATTACTTTGGGGACAAAACTTGAAATATAAAGGGAAATTTGGAGCAAGCAAAAAGAAATTAGAGGAACCGTTGCAGAGAGCAGATGGTAGTCCAGGGGATTTTGTGACTTTTAACATAAATAATTCTATGAGGCAAGCATCCAAAGTAACCAAGCCCAGTTTCTTTTGAATTGCACTCCAGGAATGGAAAAATAAAGTAGCAATAATAGTCCATGTTAGAGACAATTCAGAAGCAGCTATTCTTTCTCATTCTTAGTTGATTAAAATATGAACATAGAATAGGAAAGGACAGAAAATTACCATTAAATTCTCTTCTTGTGGTACTTATGTTGTATTTTTTCCATCATAATTCCATGCCACCAGCTCTATTTAATAGCTTGCTATATTTTCCAGTTAAATAAATGGTGCCTTCTTGAGTGCTAACTACTCATGGCCATGTTCTGATGACTCTGGGGTGAATTAACCCACTTCAGTGAGCACAGTAATAAGCCAGACTCTATGCAATGTTCTAGTGGAATTAAGGTACCAAATGCATGGCATTCCAAATCTTTGGAAACAGCAAAGTGCAGTCAACCAAATGCCGGCCTCTAATTGAAAGATAACCTAAAAGAGTGAAAATTTGGGGGGATCATTTCACACATATATGTACAAAATTACTCTGTGTATAAAATGTATATTTAAATATACATCTAAATATATGTGTGTTTGTAATGGCACAAGCCTTATAGTTGTCTGTTTTAGCTTTACTAAGGATTACAAGTAAAGGAGATAGACTAGGATTATTCCAATGTTGAAGTTTTGTTAGGTTTATGCAATAATGCATTTAAGATTTATGGAATATTTTCTTAGATGATCAAGAAAAAGCCTAGATCAACTTTGGAAGATAATCCAAGATGGATGTGGTATAACAGTAGAAAATGAGAAGAAAACTGCCTTAGAAATCAGTGATGTCCAAGTAAGATCAGGAGTGAAAGCAATAGGATAGACAAAGTACCAAAAGATTCAATAGTATCAAAGTCATTATGGGAGTTCAATAATTCAAAGATGGAACTACTTTAGTTTATGACAAGAATGAATGACTAAACTGAAGAGGATTAGAAGATCATTAGCATTGAGGTCAAATAATGATCAGATCAGTTTACTCATACAGCCTTTGTATCACTCAGAATTGTGACTGAATTGGTATGGACACATGGAATGAATTATGGCATGTAAATCCTCAAAGAATGTGGAGTGATCATGAGATTTGTAAATATCAAGGACAAGGAGGGCCCAGTATTTCTTCATGAAACTCCAAGAAACTGAGATTTGAATGAGGGCAGAATAATAATCATAGCTAGGGTTTACTTTGCCAACAAAGGTCTGTCTAGTCAAGGCTATGTTTTTCCAGTGGTCATGTATGGATGTGAGAGTTGGACTGTGAAGAAAGCTGACTGCGGAAAAATTGATGCTTTTGAACTGTGGTGTTGGAGAAGACTCTTGAGAGTCCCTTGGACTGCAAGGAGATCCAACTGGTCCATCCTAGAGGAGATCAATCTGGGGTGTTCATTGGAAGGACTGATGCTGAAGCTGAAACTCCAGTACTTTGGCCACCTCATGCAAAGAGTTAACTCATTGGAAAAGACCCTGATGCTGGGAGGGATTGGGGGCAGGAGGAGAAGGGGATGACAGAGGATGAGATGGCTGGATGGCATCACCGACTTGATGAACATGAGTTTGAGTGGACTCCAGTAGTTGGTGATGGACAGGGAGGCCTGGCATGCTGCGATTCATGGGGTTGCAAAGAGTCGGACACGACTGAGCGATTGAACTGAACTGAACTGAACTGAACTGAGAGTTGGAAAAAGAGGGGAATCCTATCTCATTTTCTGACTTGCATGTCCACGGAGAGTACAATCATGGTTGTTTCATTGGAGATATCTCCTGGAAAAATCAGGAAGAGCTTCATTTTAGTGAAGGTCAACAAGTGAATAAATTAGATGGATAATGATTCCACAGTGTGCAGAATAAAGGAGTACTAGCTCTGAGCAGTGTGGGGATGAGAAAACAGGAGAAGAGAGAGATAGAGGATTGTGTTTTGGGAAGTTATTATAGTTAATAGAGTTGTAAAGAATTGGTTTATTGATAGTCTTGCTGTTTTAAACATATATCTCTGGAAAAGTGTTTTGGTGTTGATGAATACTGAGACCACAGGTATTATCTGCAGCCTAGTGAATCATTGCTGGCAGCTAGCTCTGGACTGCAGGTGTAATAGGGCAGAGCTGGAACAAATCTTAGGTGGCTGGAGCCTTTGTAGGCTCTGAAGCTGTTGGAGTAACAGATGTCAAGTAGCCAGAGAGGCAGTAAGAAAAATACATTAATAACCCCAGGTGATGAGAGACCTCGTATATTTCATTATATGTATATATACTTCTCAAATACACAGGGCTGTATTTTTATCTATAAATTGCCATTGGATCACCTTATTACTTCATTAAATGTACATTTATACAACTTCACTTTAGCTATCTAATTTTCACAGTATAAAGATACAATATATTCTGATGTCTCAGAGGGTGCATGTGGTGATTAACAAAAAAACAAAAAAAATGGAAAAGTGGTTTAATTGGATTACACCACTAGTGGTTTAATCCATATTACTTAAAAAACCTGATTTGCATGAACTTTTTTTTTTTCTGTTGAATGGAGTAGTCTGTTTTTTATTTTGCTTTTTATGTATAACCCAAGGACTTCTAAAATAGAATTAATACTCACTGCATAAGAAGTTTTACTGCCTCTTTCAAATGGGGAAATGACCTGCCCTGAATTTCTGAATAGGGTGTAGTGATAATTGGTAGAATGGTGTGGTGGCAGGCTTACCCAGCTGGTCACCTGCACAGAGAACAGCTTTCCTATTAAAGTGAATCCACCCATGAAGGACCTTTGGATACGTGGCTTCTGCAGAGTGGGCGCTCTGCTGATGCATTCTGCTCAAACCCCAAATGAAGAAACGCTTGGATTATTTTTGATTCAAAGCAAGCAAGGGGGTGATAAGCAACTGCCTGTTCAGTCGGAGCATATGCTTGCTGAGTTCTAATTCTCTTTTGCTTTGGGACCAGATGCTGCATCCTAGTAATTCCCAAACCTGGCTGATCTTCAGAATGATCTAAGAAGTTTTTAAAAACATCAGTACCCAGGCTTTCCACTCAGAAATTTTGATTTATTATATCTTGGCTAGGGTATAGAAATCTGCATCTGAATAAGCTCCAGTTAATTTAGGGTCAGGGATCAGTGCTCTATGTCAATGGTTTATAACCTTTGGTGTGGGATTGGGGTGGATAGGAAAGTTCTGCATGTAATTCATGAACATCCCCCACTCCCAGGTCCTCTATCCCTGGATAAAAATCACTGCTTAAGACTGCTTATTAGATAGGTTTTTATCTCCCTAATAAACATATTTTGAGATGGGTTTGCCTGAAAGAAATATAAATGATTAAATGATAAATTGCTTGACTCTGATAAAACGCAGAACTGGGACTATTGCTTCCTTGGCCACATACACTCTCCTTAGGATAAGGACACTGCATACCTTCTGAGTTACTTCCTCTTAGGTCACATGTACTCTGCTTACAGTTTAATTTTCTTCATCAGAAAATGATTCTAAATACTTTTAGCTGGTCTCGATGCCTGATCTTACCCCAGAAGTAGAATATGTGTAAAAGTCAGAGACTGACAAATAGGGCTGCCTGTAAGGGCAACATTGAGGTATAAGAGGCCTGGAACTATGTTTAGAATGTTTTTTAATAAAGGTTTAGCTCAAGAGAACATATGCAGATAAAACATATGATCAAGGTCTTGGAGCAAAGATAAAGAGTAAAGTGGCTGGGTTTCATTACAGTAACTGGTAATAGATATATCAAGGGTGAGAGAGTCAGTCAGTAAAGAATGACCCAGAAATGAACCTGGATATCACAAAGTGAGGACCCTTTTAAGAACTAATTCTCCTTGCATATTCAGCAGAATTATTTTTACACACTGCTCAGTAAGATTTCTTGGATGAAGCTGGGAGACTTGTGAATGACTGGACAGTGTATTACAGATACTGAAAAGCTCTGCCATGTACAATAGAACATGTATTTTCACCATCTGTTCCTTTCCCTATAAAATGATCTCATATAAATATTAGGTATTCTCTACAATGGATATCTGTTTATTGATTATTCCTTTGTAATGGTATTCTGATGTTCCTTGACAAATTACCCTCTCAAGAGAGATATTTATTCTCTAATGGTTACAATAAGTGGACATGTTACTAGTTAGATCCAGTGAGTCTCAGTTTTGGGCCAATTGTTGGAATATTTACGAGGGATACTCATTCTTTCCACTGGAGCTTCTGGGTGGATTGGATAAAAGCCTGGGATGCCTGGTGGCCATCTTACTGTAAGACCAATACCTGCCAAAAGAAGAGCCATCATAAGGAAGAAAGAGCCAATCAGTTTAGTTCCTCAATCCAGCCATTCCTCAAGCTTCCGTAACCTGAACATTTTAGAGAAATGAGAAAATAACTCCTCTCTATCTCCCAAATCAAGTTTGAATTGGGTTTTCTAGTGTATTCAAACATCATGGTGAATATTTCCTGAATAAGTAGCTATTTATTTGTTGAAAACTATGTTTGCTTATGGTCCAAATTTGGTGTGTAAGAAAATTAGCTTTTACAAGAATTTCTCATAATGATCCTTTTTTGAAAGAAGTGAATCTAAGTAAAGCCATTTACAACAGTTGTTGTGAGAGGTAGTGACAAATAAGCTTGAAATTTCTCAAGTAGTAGGAGAACAGAGGATAATAGTAAGAAGAGGGAGAGGGAAAGACAGAGAGTATCTTGGAATGAACTGATAGGAAAAAGCCAAAAACGTGCATAGATGATTGAAATCATGAGACTGAAGAGGTTACTTATTCTTCTACAATTTAACGACTATTTCTTTCAACTCTTTTTCTTGTACTTAGAGAAAAAGAAAGAGTAAGGGGTGTGTGTAATATTCACTAAGTGGTAACTGGCTATCAGCTAAAAGAAACAAGTAGATGAGAAAGAGTGAAAATGTCTTGCTACTGACCGATAGCAGATTGTCAAAAATTGTTGAAGTAGCATGGAAACTTTTATTCATTTTATTGTTAGTTCAAGCTGGTAATAGTTGTTTTAATTTTTCTTCAGATGCTGGGGTAATCTCCATGGGATTACCAAGTGAGAAGATTTCTGGGCTAGTCTGAACTTGATGAGGCATTTGCACATGGCCAAGATAACAGTGGGAAGGAGAGACTGACTGGCAGATGATAAGGTATGTGGCTCAGTTAATCTCAATTAATCCATTCCTCATCCTACTTGAGCTGGAGCTAAGTTAATAACTTGTAGCAGAGGTCTCAGCTTGAGGCCATGTTGTGTTCATTTCTGGGCTTCAGACATATCTGTACAAGTCTGGAGAATCAGTAAGAAGCGTAAAAGATTCTTATTGGTATGCGAGACTGATAGCCCTTTTGGGAGAAAATTCATCTTAAAATATGACTCTGAATTTTGTGGTTTGGGGAAGACAGAGAGTCAATTCTGGTGAGGTCCCTACATCTATTCTTCACTCTCTGTCTATGGCTGCATATTAGAAAGATATAAGTATGTATATACAAGCTAGAAGACCTGTTATACAAAACAATCAACAAAAGAGTGAGCTGCAAGCAGCACCACTTTACTATTATTAATATTTTTCTCGAGAAGTATAACACAAGCAGAAGGGAGACATTGACACCCACTTCACCAGAACCTATAGAACACCAGGCAGGTTCAGCGGTTATAAGGAGTACACTACTTCTGTGGCAGTGACGGCTTGAAGGGGACACCAATGGCATCATTAACATGGCACAGAGTGTGGCACTCAGCATTAGCACTGGTGTTTAACAAGAGTAACTTACTGCAAGAGCTATCTGCTCAGAGTCGAGGTGGTATCTAGTGGGTGTGGCTGAACCTAGAAGGAGATAAAGCAGTGTCCATCACAGGCACTCAAGCTGAAAGGGAAAGGCGGGACATGGAGGGCAGGGAGGTAATTTCCAGTAGATGGATTGGAACCCAGCTGGAACGGCGTTAATGCTCACATTGTCAGAACAGGCAGGGAAGAGTGGATTCCAGTGATTTTGGTGTTGCCAGAAGAATCAGCAATGCTCTGAGAATCTACATGGCAGGTGATTAGAAACTAAGATGTGACTTCCTGCAACCTGAGAGTGTTGGGGGTCATGAATTACAAAGTAAGAACAAGAGCTTGTGAAAGACTATTTATTGCCAGAAACAGAAAAAATACACACACACACACACACACACACACACACTAATATTTATAGAGCTAATTTTTTACCTGCTCCTAACTTGCACTCCTATCAAAAAGTAAATTTTAGTTTCCAAAAGTGTTAAAAGACATGGTCCTTCTCCCCTGTAAAAATTCAGAGCTGGTTTTAAAACCATTTAGATAACCAGTTGTCAGCAATACAGGTGTTAGGCTCCAGCAACAATGAAAAAAGCTGCTTCTTTCATTTCCTACTTTCCTAGAGCAATGAATTCACATAATGCCATTTTGACATTGTAGAGACAAGTCTATTAAAATATGAATTTATAGTTACTTTGTCTCTTATGTTGGTTCATTTAGCATAATAGTTGCAATTGACCTAAATAGCAGAAAGTACATTTTATTCTAAGTGTTTGAAATTAAAATAGATTGAATGATTTTCTTGTATATATCATTGCTGAAGTTTTTGTTCCACTCTGAATTAATACAAATAGCAGTAATAACACAACTGGATGCACCTGGCATGTATTATTGGATTTATCCCAAGCTGCTTTTTCATAATTGGCCATTTCCATCCATGTTACTGAAACCCAGTAATATTTGTAGTGTTTTAAAATCAGAATATTTTAAAAATCAAACTTGTATAAATATAATTAATAAAAGAAGCAAGACGAGAGGCTATAGCAGCCTGTAAAATAAGAATTCACCACCTTTTAGAAGTGTGTTTTGGCAATATATAATAAAAGCCATAAAGTGTGAATAGACTTTGATCCAACATCCCCTTTTTAAGATTTATTCTAAAGATTAGAATAAAATATTAGAATAAATTTACCTAATCTTAATAAAAGATTGGGTAAATGTAAATTAGCTTTTTATATTTCTAATTTTTAATGTATTTTTTATATTTATAGCTTTGTGTATTTTTTAATTTTACAGTTAACTATACCTATAGAAAACCACACAAAATATGTACAGTTTATTCAGTTATTTTAAGTTACTAAAAACAGTAACCCTAGGGATTCCCCTTGTGTCCCATCTCAATTGCAACCCCTTCATTTCCATAAATAACCACTCTCCTGACATTTGTCTTTATTGGTTTTATCAGCAATGTGTTCATTTTAAAATTGTAGTGTTCACTTTCAGACACTACAATTCAGTCTTACCCATTCACACAGACAGAAAGAAATTTTACAAAGAAATTTTAATGTATTTTAAGTCTCTTATAATCAAGAAGCTTTCTTCTTGTGTCATATTTTTTTCTTTTCCTTAAAGACTTTAAAGGCTTTTTGACATATAGAGTTTTCTGTGTGGAATTTGTGGTTGCTTATTCTTGGTACACTTCAACTTGTTCTTCTGTCCTCCGTGTTTTCTGCAAACTGGCAGCTGGATCAGGAGGCTTGTTTAGATTCATGTCCAATCCTTTTGGCAAGTCTATCCAGAGTGCTCATTCCTGAAAATGTGCATAGGGTCAGAGAGTTTTGCATTTTATGACGCCTGCAATTGTAGATGATCACATTTGGATGGTAATTATTTGATATTATAAGCTAATCATATTCTATCAATTCTCTGAAAATTTATTAATTGGAAAGGCTTTTATAAAGTCATGATTTACCTTATCTACTATTTGATAACCAAGTGATACTGTTCCCAGTGTTCTAATCATAGGCATAATTATTTCCCTGTATTTGTCAGTTTTTAAGGTAACCATATTACTGTATTCTCCTTCATGTCTTTGTTTAGTCTTACTTCTAAAAAGAATAATCAATTTTTATGTTAATGTCTCTCTAGTCATTTTGATTATTTGAGGCTCTTTTTCTAGTAGATTTCTCAGGAAGATCTGATAGGAAAAAATAATCTCACAGCTCTTGTATACTGATAACACTTTGTATCTTTTACAGAAAGCCAGTTTTGTTGCCTATAAATTCTTGGTTTGCATTTCCTTTGAGTTTATTAAATATGTTTTTACTCTTTTCTGACATAAAACATCATATTAAAAAGTCAGATGGTAGTTTAATTTTCTGTCCTAATACATTATGTAATGTGTTTTCCTAGATGTCCAATAAATTTATTATTTGTTTTGTAAACCTAGAAATCTTATAATGTTATCCATTGTTATTTATTGATTTATTAGAATATTGCTATTCACTGTACTGGGTTCACATTCTGAACCACACAATATACTCATCAAGTCATTGTTTATTTTAGAAATTTTTCTGGAATTGTAGCATTTAGTATTTGCTGTTTCTTTGTATTAAATTGGTTTTCTTCTTGAGGAACTCCTATTTTAAAAAAATAATTTTATTTATTTATTTTTGCCTGTGTTGGGTCTTGATTGTTGTGTGGGCTTTTTTCTAGTCGTGACAAGTGGAAACTACTCTCTAATTGTGGTATATGGGTTCTCATTGCAGTGGGTTGGGAAGATCCCCTAGAGAAGGAAATGGCAACCCACTCCAGTATTCTTGCCTGGAAAATCCCATGGACAGAGGAACCTGATAGGCTACAGTCCATGGGGTTGCAGAGAGTCGGTCTGACTGAGTGACTTTACTTTCACTTTTTCTTGTTGCAGAGCATGTGCTTTAGGGCAATTGGGCTTCAGTAGTTGCAGCTCCCAGGTCTAGAGCACAGGCTCAATACTTGTGGTGCACCAGGTGTTTGCTCCACAGCCTATGGGATCCTCCCTGACCAGGGATTGAACCCGTGTCCCCTGCAATGGCAGGCAGATTCTTTACCACTGAGTCACCAGGGAAACACCAAGGAACTCCAATCTTAAATAATTGTTACTTTCTCTCAAAACATTTCTTTCTGTCTCTTTTTGGTTTAAAAGATGTCAGCCATGAAATTAAAAGATGCTTACTCCTTGGGAGAAAAGTTATGACCAACCTAGATAGCATATTAAAAAGCAGAGATGTTACTTTGCCAACAAAGGTCTGTCTAGTCAAGGCTATGGTTTTTCCAGTAGTCATGTATGGATGTGAGAGTTGGGCTATAAAGAAAGCTGAGTGCTGAAGAATTGATACTTTTGAACTATGGTATTGGAGAAGACTCTTGAGGGTCCCTTGGACTGCAAGGAGATCCAACGAGTCCGTCCTGAAGGGTATCAGTCCTGAATATTCAATGGAAGGACTGATGTTGAAGCTGAGACTCTAATACTTTGGCCGTCTGATGTGAAGAACTGACTCATTTCAAAAGACCCTGATGCTGGGAATGATTGAAGGCAGGAGAGAAGGGGATGACAGAGGATGAGATGGTTGGATGGCATCACAACTCAATGGACATGAGTTTGAGTAAACCCCAGGAGTTCTTGATGGATAGGGAGGCCTGGTGTGCTGCAGTCCATGGGGTTGCAGAGTCAGACACAACTGAGAAACTGAACTGAACTGATTCTGTTTAACCTTAAATGTTTTTCCCTTTCACAAGGACATTTACTCAGTCCTCCATTTCTTTTTGATTGAGGTCATTTTCTGGAAAAAAAAAATATATATGTATATATATATATGTGTGTGTGTGTGTGTGTGTATTTCTAATTCTATTCTGAATTCTGAATATTTCTGACATTATTCCAATTCTGATTTTTGTTCTTCCAACTTTTGTATTATTTTCTCAATGTCCTGAAAGAGGAGGTTCAGTATTTATCTTTTTCATAGTAATGTCTTTTATAGGTTGTAGGAATATTATTCTGCTGTTAATTTTCCTTTTCCTTACATTAACTTTATGTAGGATTTGGCCTTGATACCATTTTTTGATTTTTGTGTGAATTTACTTTTCCTGAACATTACCCTGAGGTTCAGGATGATATTTTTAACTCTCCTTCTGTTGTTTTTGTATGTTGTTCCAAACAATGGCTATTTTGTCATTTTTCTGCTCAGTTCTACTCCCATTATTTTCTCCTCTCTGTGAGCTTTCCTCTTAGGAGGCAACCCTGGAGTTTTGGACACCAAAGCAGTTCAAGTGCTATTTTTGGGTTATGGGATTCAAGTGCCTCATGTTTCAGTCTGTCTCTATCTGCCTTCATGTGTTGCTGTGAACTCACCTATTTGTTTTGTTTTTTCAGTTAGTTATATCTATCACCATTATTATCATTATTTTCTGAGGTGCAAATTGTCCTTATTTTGACCAATAAAAGCCTCTTCAAGCCAGCTTCTGTGACCTATTGACTTGACCTTACTAATCTTTGAGCACAGTTTTTCCACCCTCCCCCCCCCCAACAGACTTTCCAGGCTTACCTTGTACTTCACTACTTCAGACCTATGATCAACCATGTCTCTAAGGATCCCCGGGCTCCTTTTATACTGGGAAATGGTATATAAAATCTAAGATGTGGGATGTAGTTTTACCTATTGCTGATAAAATATCATTTCTTTCAAGTCTTTTCTGTGGACAGATATAGAAAAAAATAAAATAAAAACATAAAATATATATTGATTATTTATATCATATATGTTATATGGTATATGTATAGTGCTATATGTTTCCTAAGAATCATGAAATAATATAACTTCCCAATAAATAAAAGCTACAAGGTTCTTCCTTACCTTTTGCCATTCCATTTTTTTGCCTATCTTGTTTAAGAAAAAACCTTGATTCACACTAACTCTATTTTGAATAATAGCATATTGCAGAATATAAATAATTGGAAATAAGTGAGTGCTTGTCTTGTATGTATATAGAGCTTCCCTAATGGAATAGGTTAAATTTTTTTTAAAAGACCCAAGGAAGAAAATGTTCTAATGGTATATGAATTAATGCTTATGGCTTAGGATAAATTTTATGTTGGCAGGAGCATCACACATGACCTCACAAACATTTCAAACTACTTAGAAGTGAAAATAATGTGTCCTAGTTAAGTAGTCCTGGAGGAAGAAGTTGATGTTGTAGACATGTGAAATGCTCGTATAAAAATTTCATGAAATGAATTAAAACATCTGTATTTCTGAATTAATATATTTTATCAATTATATAGGTAAATTAAGATATTTTATATTCTATAAGATTTCAAAAATATATGTACATGCATATGTTTATATATAGTTAACAGTGCATTAAACATTAATAGGTATATTACCCTATCATCCATATACTTTCAAGTTTATATATTCAAGTTAGTGAAATTAAAAGTTATTTGACTTTTGTTGGTGAAATGAAGATATAAGTAGTCACAAATATGATTTATTATTTTTATTGCCTATACTGGTTTTCTTTACTCTTCCTAAGCATTAAAAGTTTCTATGGCAGTGATCATGTCTTAATTATCTTCATCATCCTCACAACACCTGGATACAGTAAATAATTTAGTATAACAAGTTGATATGAGTTACACATTGGAATCTGGGAAAGTTGTCTTTCTCATTGTGTGGTCTGACTTGTAAGCTAGAGTTTTTTTCATGTATGAAGAGCATGAAGTCACTGTGGATTTGATTTTTCTACTTTTTGCTACAGTCCCTCCAGGCAAATGTTACTTGGTGCCTTTTGATGGTTTTTTCCTCATTTCAGTCTCTTCTGAAATGCCTGCCTCACTGTTATCTTCACTTTTCAGGTTCTGTTAATATTTCTTATTTAATTTTAACTCCTTAAAGTTATTTGGGGAATAGATTTCAGAGAAGCAGATTATCTAAAGAATGTTATTTCATTTTTCTATGAGGAAAGTTTCTATTTTTACACTGTCTTGAACTATAGTATCACACTCCATTTTTAATTGTTCATTTAATAGCTCTATGTATGCTTTGTCTGGAATCTAGATTTATTCTATAGTATACAGGATAAATTCTTATGCTCCAAACTATATTGCTTAGATATTGAATTTTTTCTATAAATTACAACATAAAAAATACTTTTTTAAAAAGAATCAGATGTACAGCTTACCTGAGTATTTATAAAATAGTGCATGAAACAAAGATGATTTTGTAAAACTAACATAAAACCATGAATTTTCCTTTATGGTGAAAGTTCTTTTTCACAGATGAAAAGAGACAGACCAGCAACTATAATAAACCACTTTATCCATTTTTACATCTTGACTTTAAAACTGATGAAAAGTGAAAACAAACTTGGGTGTGGAAGATGTTCTGTTAGTTCACAGTTTATGAAATGAGATATGGTTTTGTAAACCAAATCATATTTAACCTGAAAAAATCTACAAGGGCTAGAGTTAATTTAGGAATCAACTGGAAAAGAGACAGTGATGAATAGTTAGATATTTAGAATTAATCTTTAGTTATTTATAGTAATATTGTGATCACAGAGTAAAATCTATCAGTTGTTGATTTTCCATGTAAAGAGTTAAGACAATTCTGCAACTTCTGTATATCCAACAGCGTCTTTTGCTGTATTTACCAAACAAATTAAATTTCTGAGCTAAAGCACCCATTTTTTTCTGGCTAACCTTGAAACTGAGGTTTATTCTGCTAGTTACTTAAAATGTTTCTTTCCTTTACCAGATTTGATTTCATAGCATGAATCCTTCTATATTTTCTTACCATAGGCCATCTACTTCTGAGAAGTAGAACATTTGCCTTATTCCTTGTCCTTAGGACATATAACTCCTGGTAACATATAAACTTTCTCTTCAGTGAATCAAATTTTCTCTCTCCTTCTATTTTTTAAGCTCTTTAATTGTGGTATCTCATTAGGTCTTTCCAGAGTCTGTTTATGTATTGATTGCCATTGTGCCAGGCACATAGAGAAAATCTAAAATGAAAATCTAAATCTGAAATGAAATAAATGAAACAAAAAATAATCAAAATTTTAAAAAATAGGAAGACTTGGTTCACCAATGCAGGCTATGGGAAGCAATTTAGCAATTGAGAGAGTTCATTGTCATTAGCCTTCAGAGAAATGCAAATTAAAGCTATTCCACGATAAACATGGGCTTCCCTTTGTGTCTCAGCTGGTAAAGAATCTGCCTGCAATCTAGGTTCAGTTCCTAGGTTGGGAAGATGCCCTGGAGAAGGAAAAGGTCACCCACTCCAGTATTCTGGCCTGGGGAATTCCGTGGACTGTATAGTCCATGGGGTCGCAAAGAGTCAGACACGACTGAGCAACTTTCACTTTCACTTTCATGATAAACACAGCTATGCATCTATTATTGATAGAATGGCTAAAATAAAAAGTCCTGAGAATGCCAGGTATTAGCAGGTTTGTAGAGCAAGTGAAAGTCCCATGTATTGTTGGTGAATATACAAAATGATACAGCCACTCTGCAAACATTTTGGCATCTTCTTATAAAATTGAATGTTCACTTAGTGTATATCCTGGAAACCTGACTCCTAGATAATTTCTCTAGAAAAATAAAAACATGTTCACACAAAAAAATCTGTATGCAAATATTTTTAACAACCCCATAAATAATTTTCAGAAACTGGAAACAATCCAAAAGTGCTTCAGTAGTTGCATTAATAAACCATGGCATGTCTATACACTACTCAGCAATATAAAGGAATGAAATATGACATGCTAAAATTTGAGTGACTCTCAAAAACATTAGCTATGTGAAAGAAACCACTCTAAAAAAAGTTACATTTCATTTGTATAACATTCTGGAAAGGGCAAAATTACAGACAACAGATCAGTGGTTACCAGGGCTGGGAAGTTTGTATCACTACAAAGGGTTGGTATGAGAGTTTTTTGGGCTTTTGGAATTGTCCCATGTCTTGATAGTAGGGGTAGTTACATGACTCTCTACATGTATTACACATCATAGAACTGTGTATAAATTCACCTTAATTACATGATAGTTTAAAAAAATAAAATTAAAGAATAAAACATGAATCCTTAGGCCTCAGAATACGTGAATCAACTATTTCCTTTGAATAGCTATGAACCTTCCAAAAAAGTATCCTGTAGAAATTTACCAGGGTGACTTTATACTTGTGAAAGTGAGACATCTGGACCTTCTGGTGATTATTGGATGCCAGATACTAATGTACTCTTGTTACTAGACATCCAGAAGTCCTTTGTGGTACACTCATAGCAGGACTCTATGGAGGTCAGAGGATGGATGGAGTTTGGGTCTAATTGTGTCTCACAGGGCTGTATAGGACTGAGGACAACAATGGTCACTTTCCCATTTTCAAAATATATAGTAGAAATATAGGCACTTATAATTACAGAAATCATACATTGATTTCTGACTAATGGGGAAAAGGATGTCTTCCCTACCATTTCATTATCTTCTCTGCTCATGATGTAACAAGGCCACCTCCTTGGGGCCCTTCATTTCAGTTTTCATCTCCTCAGCTACATGAGACCGCTACATGTTGTGGTGCATTGTTTTCTCTTTGGTCTCTATGCTGTATCTCTGTTGGTATATGACTATATGAAAATTACTGATAGAGAAGGTTGAGCTCATCATCTTAATGTGTTTCCTTTTTTTTTCATCTCTCCAAATCTTGGGTCATCAAGTCATCAAGGTCATGATTGCCCTCCCTTGCCATGTCTTCAAAAAGCTTTTTTGTTGGTGGTAGTGGTAATACTTTTTCTTTCTGATTTTTAAAAATCTAATTCTTGTAACTACTCCTGGAAGGTTGGTTGAGGAATTTTTATGTGCCAAAAATTTTGCTTTTTGTTACTAAAGAAAGTAGTAGTGCACCTGTTCTCATCTGTTGAGTAGCAGAAGTTGCTATATGAGTATCACATGGATGCCCTAAATCCACTGAGCATTGGCTGGGTTGCCTCCCCATACTGAAACTGCCATCTCACCCTCTCTGTAGGCTCCTCTGGCTCTTGCCAACATTTGCTTGCAGGCTGTCAGCTTTGGGTAGGACCAGAGGAAAACAAATCTCATATCAGGTCCAGCCTGTGCTTTCAAGCTGCCCACCACCTGGGTCCTTCTGAGTCAGCATACTCGACTATTGGAAAGCTCTGTGGCAAACGGAGATGATATATGGAGCCTCTGGCCATCACTAATAATACCTCTAGGATTTTAGAATAAATAATATCCTCTTATTCAGACAATATATTCTCCATTCCAAAGCAGCTTCTATGAATAGAACCACTAAAGACTGAACATGTGATTATTGGATTCCAAAAAATAATTTGAGTCAAACTATCATGAAATGTATATTAATAATTTGTTTATGTGCACTTAATTTTGCCTGATTTTGCATTTCACTGTAAAATAGAAATGCTTTATATTTTATTTTGTAAAATAGAAATGCTTTACAGTACTGAAGCCAGTTGAGAAAATTCCAGGAAATGACACTTGCATATGCATTTTCCTATAGTGCCTGCTCCTATTACCTTACGGCCTCTCTCTGGACCCATTTTTCATGGTGAATTCCCTGTTCTATGTTAACAGGGAGGAAAAAGTGTTGAATTAGTATGCCAGAAGTGGATGGTTGCTGCTTTACATCCATGCTCCATAATTGTTCCCAAAGAGTTGACTCCCAATGAGCATGTCTCTGGATTGTTATATTTGGTTGTCTTTGGCATGTGGAAGACTATTGCCTGAGGTGTGCATTACCCTGCTTCATGAGCAATTGCTAGTGGTTTGGCTGATGAATTTATAAAGATTAAGATAGGAAAAGTAATGACAGGGAGGTTTATAGGAGAAGTGTATGAATGGACCTGTCCAATTATGCTACCAGAGTATATTTATTATTAGAGGAGGTTCTTAATAACACGATAAGTTGTTTTTGAATGGCATCTTTCTCCCCGCCTCCCCCAAGCCTTCTGATGTTTGCTGGCTGAGTCTATGTGGTCATGGTCTCCAGAGATGAAAGCTGTAACAGTTGCTGTGATGCCCTGCCAGTATGCCTTGGACCCTACATTTTCATCGTGTTTGATGACTTCAAGCTGCCAACAACTGCATCTGTGCCTAAACTCTCTTCCTGGCCTTTCTTTTCATACATGCCTCTGACCAAAGTTTCCTGGGAATTAACAACCCAAGACCTATGGGAATTGTATAAATACCTCAGCTCCCTCACAGTAAGATGGATCAGTTCGAAGGTGTCTATTTTATGCTTTTTCTCAGAGTTTTCCCTTTTGCTCATTGTGGTAGCTGGCTTAATAACTCAGCCCTCGCTGACTCTTGTTCTCCTGCATTGCTTTACCGTTCCATGCTTGTTTTTCCTGTGTCTCCTAAACAAGCCACCTGTATTGCTGCCTTTCTATTAGTATCTTTCCAGGGGCACCAAAGCTGTTTTGGCTGTTCCTACTGCTGAGTGCCTGATTTTCCAACAGAGGCCAAGGTTAAATTACAGCATGTCACCTTTTCATGTGGATTTCAGTGAGTTCCCTCATAAATGGTGATTATATTAGACAGTGCTCATCATGGAGGGGATAGTGATATTACACAGAATAAAAACATATTCCTGGTAGATATTTGCTATCTAAACAAAAAGCTCTTTTGGCAGCATCATATTTAGGATTTTACATAATATTTTATCCATTAACATGGAATCTCACACACTGAAGTCTCTGCTAAAGGAATAGTCTAGAATTATAGCAGTGGCTTATAACCATAGAATTCATTAGTTTTACTCTGTATTCCACTAATAAGAAGAAATTACATTTATATTAGAATGAAATGGCTTGTTTAAGACTTGGTTTTGGTGTCAGTTAATAGATATTATCTTGAGAGACGTGTATTCCATCCTAAAAATCTTGGTAATGTCTTAGACCAGTGACCAGTTATATCATATCAAAAACACACAGTTTGGAAACCAAAGAATGAAAATATGTGTGATCATTCTAGATGAAGTCTCTAATAACCCACTTCAAGAGTTTTGCTATCTGCCTTAATCCCTTTTTTGCACTGGTCAGTTCAAAAGTCCTTCTGTCCAAGGGAGTAATTTTTATATCAGTGGATACAAAAATAGTTATGGGGCTTCCCTGATGGCTCAGATGGTAAAGAATCTGCCCGCAATACAGGAGATCCAGGTTTGTTCCCTGAGAGGGTCCCCTGGAATCTCTGCTGAAAGAGATTGATGACATGGAATGGGCAGTAAAAGTAGACAGTTGTGATGAACTTTTAGACTTCATGATACTACTAAAGCAATGACTTAAATACATTTGTTTTATGCTCATTATTTTTTCTTCTACATGTTTTTTCTGAATTACCTTTTATAAAGAGCAGTGTTCTTTTTGATATTTTATTGAAAACATTAATATATGTTATAATGTGAAATCTCTGGAATCTTGCAACAAACCTTATTGGTCATGAGTATTTTTTTTCAAAAATAATTTCTGAGTTGTTAGTATTGTAAGCATTCAGAAGTGAGATTCAGTTATATTTGTTTTGTGTTATCTCATTTGGTTATGAAATCAAGGCAATAATAATCTCTTAAAATTAGTTTGGCATTTTCCTTTTCTTTGTATTTCTGGAACATTCGAAATAACAAATAGGCTATCTGTCACTTGGAGGTTTGGTAAGATTTATACCTAAGATGGTGGGAAGATTTTTAAATTTTCTGTCTAAAATATTTTAATCACTACTGGTTAATTCATATTCTATATTTCTATGTAATTAACATTTTATATTAAATTATCTATGATATTTTATCTGATTTCAAACTTTTGGATTATGGTTTAAATACTGTTGTCATATAAACAATTACCTACTATATATATAGTTAGGTTTTCGTTTTTCTAATTGTGGTATCTCTTTCTATTTAATTAATCTGGCTAAAATTTTATTTCCTTTAACTTAAAAAAAAGTTCCCTAAGTTTCCTGGTTTTCTGCTTCATTAGTTTTCACTATTTTCTTTGTTGTTTTCTACTTTCTTTTTCCTTGGGGGCTTATCTGTTATTTTTCTAACTTCCTGAGTGAAATATTCACTTATTTCTAATATCTGTTTCTAATATTAAACTTTTAGGCTATTGATTTCCCTTTATCTTGCCATTTTACTTGCATCATCAACTTATATCTATTGGTGATATTTTTATTTAATCTAAACATTATTAAGTTTCCATTGTGATTTCTTTTCTGACACTTTAATTATTTAGGTGTATGTTTATGCGTATATGTGTATTTGGTTTTTCCCAAATACAAGAGTTATTTTTTCCCATAATTTTTGTTATTGATTTGTAGTTTTATTGCATAGTGATAAAAGAAAATGTTCTTTAATATAACTGCCTCTTTCTCACTCCAGCATTTTATTCATTTTCAGTTCATGATTTTTATTTCAAGATTAGCTTTGTGTTAACAAATAATTATATAATTTTTGCAGAATTTCTATGTTGGGAATACTCATCATTATAATAATTTGCCATGATGTGATCACAATATTTTATGAATAGAAGAAAATATCCTATTTATTATAAAGCTAAAATTGAGAGTGAGGAATTTTCTGATATTTTGATAGCTTATGACATTTAACACTATGTTCATTGCCTGATTAATTTCTCTAAAAATCTGAATGATATTATCAGATTTAGGAATAATAATTGTCATAGGGTCACATGGTTAGGAGAATGAGTAGGTGAAACAAAATCCGCACATACTTTTCTGCACATATTTTCTTGCCTAACACATATTTAAATTGAATTACCATAAAGCTTGGTTTCCTAACAAACTGGAATGAATTATAAAAATGGGTAAAGATCCTAAAAAATACTGATTTATAACATTTATGAAAGTTATATGACATGTTTAGTTTTGATGATATAGACATCTATTTTAAGATATGCCAAGTAAGTGGAATCCATTCAAAAAATGCCCTCCAAGTTTGAAACATAATTTTGATGAAAACAGAAGATAAGCAGATGCAGTCTTTTTTGTTTGTAAGTTCAATGTGTCAATCAAGTGAAGCTATAGCACTAAAAAAATTTAGTCACATCCACAGGGAATGAACAATATAGAAGAGTCCTTCTACACTGGTTAGTTTTCTTTGGATCATGACATTGCATTGAAAGAAATATGAAATTGAAAATCTCTCAGAGGTAAGTGACCAGAAGAGAACAGGACTGAAAGCTAACTCAAGGAGTGTCTTCTCTTTGTCTTATATTCCACTTCCAATCCTTCAGGAAAAACAGTTGACTCTGCCTTTGAAATATATCCTGTATCCAGCCAGTTTTAACCTCTGGTGGTACTGTTCTGTCTCAAGCCACCATCATCTTTCGTCTGAATGATGTAAAATAGCCTCCTGTTTGGTCTCAGTGCTTTTACTTTTGTCCCCCTAAAGTTTATCCTTCACACGGGGAAATTCATTTAAAACTTAAATAGATCATGTCACTCTTCTGCATAAAAACCTCTAATAGCTCCCCATTTTACTTCTAGTGAAAGCCATAAACCTTCAGATGATCTGCAAGACTGATCTGGGACCCCTCTGACTTCATCTATTACACAGGTCCTCTAGGCACCTGGCCTCATTACCAGGCACACTCTTGCCCTTGGGCCTTTGCCAGCTTGTGCCCTTAGCATTTAGGTAACTTCCTTCCCTTTATGAAGCCCTTTTCCAAATTTCACCTTCTCAATGGGACTTCTCTGAACAAGCTGTTTAAAATTGCAACCTGACTCTCTCCCCGCTGTAACTCTTCATCCCCCTACCCCGATCTCTTTTTTTCTTTAACAGCTGTACTTAAGCATAGTTAACAAAATAACCATAAGTATTTAAGGTGTGAAATTTGATGTTATGACAAATTCACACACCTACGAAACTATCATCATAAAGAAAATGACCATATCGTTAGCATGGAAGTTTCCTTGTGTCCCCTTGGAATCCTCACTACCAACTCACTCCACTCTCTAAACCCATCCACAGGCAACCACTGATTTACTTTCTATCCCTAAAAATTTACTGTGCATTTTCTAGAACTTTATATAAATAGAATCATGTAGCATGTGCTCTTATTTTCTGGCTTCTTTTGCTCACAATGCTTGAAATTCACCATGTTGGTGCCCATCAATAGTTCATTCTTTTTTTTTTTAATAGATTAATAATATTCTATTGACTGAATTTATCACTATTTGTATATTTATGTTTTGATAAAAATTTTTAATGTCTTCAGATTTGTGCTATTACAAATACTTTGAACTTTCATGTGCAAGGCATTTTATGAACATATGCTTTCATATCTCTTGGGAAGATACCTAAAAGTGGTATGGCTGGGTAATATGGTAGATCTATATTTAACTTTTTAAGAAACTGCCAAATATTTCAAAACAGCTGTATTATTTTACATTCCCATCAACAATATTGTGGCAGTTCTAGTTTCTCCACAATCTCGCAAATACTTGGCATTGCCAATCATTTTAACTTTAGCCCTTCTCATGTGCTTATCTGCCATCTGGTGTCTGTTGAAATCTTTTCCCATTTTTTTAAATTAGGTGATCTGTTTCATTTATTATTGTGTTTTCAGTGTCCTTTATATATTCTCTATATTATTACTTTATCTGATAGTGATTTTCTAATATATTCTTTCTGTCTATGGCTTATCTTTTTAGTCTTTTTACCTGAGTCTTTCAAAAAGCAGAAGGCTTAATTTTGATAAAGTCCAATTTATCATTTATTTTCCTTGATTAGATTGTGCTTTACTTGTCATATATAAGAAATCTTTGCTTAACCCAAATCACACAAAGACTTTCCCATTTCTTTCTTCTAAAAGTCCTATAGCCTTTAAGTTTAGAGTTAATTTTTCTATGTGATGTGAGATACAGATTGAACTTTTTCCGGGAGGTTGTAATATCCAATTGTTTCAGCATAATTTATTGCAAAAAGAGTATACTTTTCCCACTCAATTGCCTTCTCAATTCTGTTGAAAAAATCAACTGTCTATGTCTAAGTGTACTTCTGGACTCTGGTTTTATTGATCTATTTTTCTATCTCAATTACAGTACCACATTATCTTCATTAATGTATAATGAGTTCTGAATTCAGACCCTGTTAGTTCTTCTTTTTCCCTACATTTCTAGTTGTTTTAGCTGTTTAGGGTCATTTCATTTCCTTATCAGTTTTAAAATTAGCTTTAAAAATTTTCCCCAAGAACCTGTTGGAGTTTTGTTTGGGATTATTCTAACTTGATAGATCAATTTGTGACAGCCAACATCTTAATCTATTTTCTAGGCCTTTTTTTTTTTTTTTTTTTTTTTTTTTTTTTTTTTTTTTTTTTTTCATTTCTCTCAGCAGTGTTTTATAATTTTCCAAGGTACAGTCCTTGAACCTATTTGTTAGATTTATCCCTAAGGATTTCAAGATTTTTTGACACTATTTTGAATGATATTGAGGAGGGCATGGCAACCCACTCCAGTGTCCTTGCCTGGACAAGAGGACAGAGGAGCCTCAAGGGCTACAGTTCATGGGATCTCAAGAGTCGGGCATGACTGAAACGACAGCCTGCATGCATGCATGAATGATATCACTTGTTATAAATTTGAATTTCTGATTCTTCATTGTGAGTATGTATACAATTGACTTTAGTATATTTATCTGATATTTGACAACTTTGCTAAGCTCAGTAGCTTTGTTGTTGAATCCATCAGGTTTTCTACAGAAATGATCATGTTGTCTGCCAGTGAAATTAATTTTACTTCCTCCTTTCCAGTGTGATTGCATTTTACATCTTATTCCCTTGCTTTATTGTCCTGGCTAGAATGTCCAGTGAAATGTAGAAAAGGTGGATATAAGCATCCACATCTTGTTCCTGATCTTAGAGGAAAGCAGTCTTTCAGATTTAGTATGATGTCAGCTGTAGATTTTTCTTAATGTGTGTGGACTCCTATACTTCAATGTTATTAATCGTGTCTACCTTACTCCTCATTATTTGTCTTTAATTACTGGCTCATTACTCTCCATGTTCTCAATGCCAGTAGGTCTTTTACTTTAGTCTTCTAATTTCCTGCTTGTTATACACAATGAGTTAAGAAGTAACATGTCTAAGTGCTATGTGTTAAGTAGTGTGCTGGATGTTCTTAAATTTCATTTAGTGGACATGACAATTTTTGTCAAGTTATATTTTCATCATTTTACAAATAAGGAAGGCTTATAAAGGTGACATGACAAATGCAGTTATATAGGTGTACAAATATTTGGTCTCTATTAAGATCATAGGTAATACAGATAGGCTGTATAGTGCAGGATATACAGCATGTATAAGATTCCTCTTCTTGAGATGTTCATGAGCTAAAAGGTGAGTCTGAAACCTTTGGTCTTTCTGGCTCATTGCCTCCAAATTTTGCTTGGGAAACTAGAATACCACTTATTAGAATGACATATAACAATATGAGTACCTAAGTGCTGAGTGAGGACTTTAGCTTTGCTCTGTTGAGGAAACTATAAGAATTGTAGTACTCGGGTTTTAAAATCAGCTGAACTGCTTTGTGGTCCTGTTACTTTTACCCTAGTTCTCATTTGCATTTCAAATGGGAAAATGCATCCGATCACAAACTTGGAATAAGTAGGTTGTGGCTGTGCTTGCTTTCTCATTTTATTTCCAAAAGAATTATTTATGGAATTATAATATAACAAGAAAAATATGTCCTTGTGGTAAATAGCAAAAGTGTAGGGAGGGTTTGCCTAACTCTGAGGAGTGATAGTGCCCATGACTGGTCTCATGTGCTCCCACCCTCACACATCTTTAGAGATTCTTTTAGGCCTATCTCTCCCACAAAGTCTCACTACCGCATACCTTTCCCCCCAGAAAAGTGAAACTAACTTATCTCTGAGTGGCTTGCACTTTATACTTCTAATAGGAGTCTTCTGCACCCTTCATGCTCCCCATCCCCTCAGGGTCCCTTCTAGCCTCCTCCGAGATCTTGTCATCTTTCTAAATCCCACAGAAGCCATTCAACAGTTTCACTTTCCTCTGTTAGACTGTCAGCTCCCTGGGGTCAAAATCAATGTGGAATTCAGCTTTGTTTCCCAAGGCACCTGGCACAAGGCTTGGTTTTGTTCCATCTTCTGAGAAGTAACCCCATCACTCACCCATTGGCTAAGATGGCAGATGAGAACTGAGGGGAGACACATAACCACGCACACCAGAAAGAGGAAAGTCATTTACAGTCATGAGGACATGCCAGTGACCTCTGGAGAGGCCTGCATGGAAAGAAACTGAGGTCTCCCATAACCTCCCAAAACCATCTTGCCAGACTTTGACAGCACTAGCTTAGAAGCAGATCTTCCAGCTGCAGTCATTTCTGATGACTGCAGCCCTGGTGGCATCTCAGCTGCAGCCTCATGGGATGCCCTGGGCTAGAAGAACCTAGCTCAGCAGTTGCCAGATTCATGACCCACACAAACAAGCCCTGTGCCTTTGGAGTGTGGCACTGATGCCACGACCGTAGACTACCAGAGGACTAACCCTAGGGAGTATCAAGTAGTGAGAACTCACTCAAAGGAAACCACTTGAATACAAGATCTGGCATCACCCAACCATCAGTAACACCCTGTGTGGGATGCCTCATTTAAACAACAAACAACAACAAAAAAACACAAACCCAATCATCAGCAGTCAGGATTACCACCTCACTCAGCCTTGCCCATCAGATGAAAAACAAACAAACAAAGAAAACTCAGCACAAATCTCACCCTCTATAAATCTTACACAAACCACTGGATCAACCTCAGGAGGGCAGAAACCAAAAGGAAGAAAGAATACAACCCTGAAGCCTGGGAAAAGGAGATCTAAAACACAATAAATTAAAAAACAATAATGAAAAATCAGAGAAATACTACACAAATGAAGGAACAAATTAGAAACACAGAAGTCCAAATAAATGAAGAGGAAATAGGCAAACTACCTGAAAAAGAACTCAGAATAATGATAGGAAAGATGATCAAAAACCTTGAAAACAAAATGGAGAAAATGCAAGAATCAATTTAAAAAGGCCTAGAAGAATTAAAGAATAAACATACAGAGACAAATGCCAAAATTACTGAAATTAAAAATACTCTGGAAGGAATCAACAGCAGAATATCTGAATCAGAAGAACGAATCAGTGAGCTGAAAGATAAAATGCTGGAAATGACATCTGAAGGAAAGAAGTAAAAAGAATAAAAAGAACTGAGGATAGTTTCAGAGACTCTGTGACAATGCCATATGCACCAACATTCAAATTATAGGGATCCCAGAAGAAAAAGAGAAAAAGAAAAGGTATGAGAAACTTTTTGAAGAGATTATAGTTGAAAATTTCCCCAGCATGAAAAAAGAAATAGTCAATCAAGTCCAAGAGGCACAGAATCCCATATAGGATAAACCCAAGGAGAAACACGCCAAGATACATACTAATCAAGCTGACAAAGACTAAACACAAAGAAAATATTAAAAGCAGCAAGGGGAAAGCAACAAGTAACATACAATGAAAACCCCATACATTTAACAGCTGATCTTTCAGCAGAAACTCTGCAGGCCAGAAGGGAATGACAGGATATATTTAAAGTACTGAAAGGGAAAAATCTAAGGATCTCACTCAAAATTGTTGGAGAAATCAAAAGCTTATCAGGCAAGCAAAAGTTAATAGGATTCAGTACCACCAAACCAGCTTTACAACAATTGTTAAAGGGAATTGTATAGTCAAGAAATACAAGAGAAGAAAAAAGACCTACAAAATCAACCCCAAACAATTAAGAAAATGGCAATAAGAACATATATATCAATAATCACTTTAAGTGTAACTGGATTAAATGCTCCACCAAAAGACACAGACTGGGTGAATGGATAGGAAAACAAGACCCATATATGCTGTCTACAAGAAGCTCACTTCAGACCTAAAGACACATGTAGACTGAAAGTGAGAGGATGGAAAATATATTCCATGCAAATGGGAAGCAAAAGAAAGCTGGAGTAGCAATCCTCATATCAGACAAAATAGACCTTAAAATAAAGAAGATTACAAGAGATACAGAAGGACACTACATAATGATCAAGAGATCAATCCAAGAAGAAGACATAAAAATTGTAAATATCTATGCATACAACTTAGGAGTGACTCAATACATAAGATAAACACTAACAGACATAAAAGGAGAAATTGACAGCAACACAATAATAGTAGGAGACTTTAACTTCCCACTCACACCAATTGACAGACCATCAAAACAGAAAATTAATAAGGAAACACAAGTCTTAAATGATACATTAGATGAGATGGATCTAATTGATATCTTCAGGACATTCCATCCAAATGCAGAAAACCTTTTTCTCAAGTGCACATGGAACATTCTCCAAGATAGACCACATCTTGGGTCACAAATCAAACCTCATAAATTTAAGAAAATTGAAATCATACCAAGCATCTTCAACCACAACTCTATGAGACTAGATATCAATTACAAGAAAAAAGCTGGAAGAAACACAAACACGTGGAGATTAAACAATACATTTCTAAATAACCAACAGGGTACTGAAGAAATCAAAAGGGAAATAAAAAAATTTCTAGAAGCAAATGACAATGAAAACATGACAACACAAAACCTATATGATGCGGCAAAAGCAGTTCTAACAGGGAAGTTTATAGCAATACAATCCTACTTCAAGAAACAAGACAAACATCAAATAGAAAACCTAACTTTATACCTAAAACAACTGGAAAAAGAACACAAAACCCCCCAAAATTAGTAGAAGCAAATAAATCATAAAGATCCAAGTGGAAATAAAGGCAAAAGAAATGAAAGAAACAATAGTAAAGATTAATGAAGCTAAAAACTGGTCCTTTGAGAAGGTAAACAAAATTGACAAACCTTTGGCCAGACTCATCAAGAAAAAAAGAGAGATGAATGAAATCAACAAAATTAGAAATGAAAAAGGAGAGGAAACAACAGGGAAAGTAGAAATACAAAGGATTATAAAAGACTATTATGAACAACTATATGGCAATAAAATGGATAGCCTGGAAGAAATGGACAGTTTCTTAGAAAAGTTCAACCTTCCAAGACTGAACCAGAAAGAAATAGAAATTATGAACAACCCAATTACAAGCACTGAAATTGAAGCTGTGATCAAAAATATCACACAACACAAAAGCCCAGGACCAGATGGCTTCACAGAAGAATTCTATCAAACATTTAGAGAAGAGCTAATGCCTATTCTTCTAAAACTCTTTCAAAAAATTGCAAAGGAAGGAACACTTCCAAACTCATTCTATGAAGCCACCATCAGCCTGATACCAAAACTAGACAAAGACAACACACAGAAAGAAAACTACAGGCCAATATCACTGATGAATATAGATGCAAAAATCCTCAAAAAATTTAAGCAAACAGATTTCAGCAAACATCAAAAAGCTCATACACCATGATCAAGTTGAGTTTATTCCAGGAATGCAAGGATTCTTCAATATACATCAAGCAAACAATGTGATACACCATATTAGCAAATTGAAAGATAAAAACCATATGATAATCTCAATAGATGCAGAAAAAGCCTTTGACAAATTTCAGCACCCATTTATGATAAAAACGCTTCAAAAAATGGGGATAGAAGGAAACTACCTCAACATAGTAAAGGTCATATATGATACAAGTGACAAGTGAAGTTGCTCAGTCATGTCTGACTCTTTGCGATCCCATGGACCGTAGCCCACAACACTCCCCCATCCATGGGATTTTCCAGGCAAGAGTACTGGAGTGGGTTACCATTTCCTTCTCCAGAGGATCTTCCCAACCCAGGGATTGAACCTGGGTCTCCCACATGGTAGGCAGATGCTTTACCATCTGAGCCACCAGGGAAGTCTAGCCTATGGCAAACATTATTCTCAATGGTGAAAAACTGAAAGCATTCCCTGTAAGATCAGGAACAAGACAAAGGTGTTCACTTTCATCACTATTATTCAACATAGTTCTGAAAGTCCCAGCTACAGCAATCAGAGAAGAAAAAAGAAACAAAAGAAATCCAGATTGGAAAAGAAGTAAAGCACTCACCATTTGCAGATGACATGATACTGTGCATAGAAAGCCCTAAAAATAGTATCAGAAAATTACTGGAGCTAATTAGTGAATTTTGCAAAGTTGCAGGATACAAAATCAATACACAGAAATCACTTGCATTTCTATATACTAACAATGAAAACTGAGAAAGAGAAATTAAAGATTCAACCCCATTCACAACTGCAACAAAAAGAAATAAATACCTAGGAATAAACTTAACTAAGGAGACAAAAGAACTGTTCACAGAAAATTATAAAAGACACTAATGAAAGAAAGCAAAGATGACATAAAGATGGAGATATTCCATGTTCCTGGGTAGGAAGAATCAATATTGTGAGAATGACTATGCTACCAAATGCCATCAATATTACCAGTAACATTTTTTCACAGAACTAGAACAAAAATTTTCACAATTCATATGGTTACTCAAAAGACCTCAAATAGGCAAAACAGTCTTGAGAAAGAAGAATGGAGCTGGAGGAATCAACCTTCTTGGCTTCAAGTTATACTACAAAGCTACAGTCATAAAGACAGTATGGTACTGGCACAAAAACAGACATATAGACCAATGGAACAAGATAGAAAGCCCAGAATTAAACCCATGAACCTATGGGTACCATATTTTTGACAAAGGAGGCAAGAATATACAATGGGGCAAAGGCAGCCTGTTCCATAAATGGTGCTGGGAAAACTGGACATCTACATGTAAAAGAATGAAATTAGAACACTTCCTAACACCATACACAAAGATAAACTCAAAATGGATTAAAGACCTAAATGTAAGACCAGAATCTATAAAACTCTTAGAGGAAATCATAGACAGAACACTCGACATATATCAAAGCAAGATCCTCTGTGACCCACCTCCTAGGGTAACACAAATAAAAACAAAAATAAACAGGTGGGACCTGATTAAACTTAAAAGCTTTTGCACAGCAAAGGAAACTATAAGCAATGTGAAAAAACAACCCTCAGAATGGGAGAAAATGATAGCAAATGAAACAACTGACAAAGGATTAATTTCCAAAATATACAAGCAGCTCATACCAGAAAAACTCAATACCAGAAAAACAAACCCAGTCAGAAAGTGGGAAAAAGACTTAAACAGACATTTCTTCAAAGAAGACATACAGATGGCTAACAAACACATGAAAAATGCTCAACATCACTCATTACTAGAGAAATGCAAATCAAAACCACAATGAGATATCACCTCACACTGGTCAGGATGGCCATCATCAAATATTCTACAAACAATAAATGCTAGAGAGGGTGTGGAGAAAAGGGAACACTCTTGCACTGTTGGTGGTAATGTAAACTGATACAAACACTATGGAAGACAGTATGGAGACTCCTTAAAAAACTAGGAATAAAACCACCATATGACACAGCAATCCCACTCCTAGGTATATACCCTGAGGAAACCAAAATTGGAAAAGACACATGTATCCCATTGTTCATTGTAGCAGTATTTACAATAGCTAGAAAATGGAAGCAACCTGGATGTCCATTGACAGATGAATGGATAAGCAAGTGTGGCACATATACACAATGGAATATTACTCAGCCATAAAAAGAATGTCTTTGAGTCAGTTCTAATGATGTGGATAAACCTAGAGCCTATCATACAGAGTGAAGTAAGTCAGAAAGAGAAAGATAAATATCATATTCTAACCCATATATACAGAATTTAGAAAATTGTACTGAAGGATTTATTTACAGGGCAAAAATGGAGCAACAGGCATACAGAATAGACTTGTAGACATGAGGAGAGGTTGAGATGTATGGAAAGAGTAACATGGAAACTTATATTACCATATGTAAAATAGATAGCCAATGGGAATTTGCTGTATGGCTCAGGAAACTCAAACAGGGGCTCTGTACCAACCTAGAGAGATGGAATGGGGAGGGAGATGGGAGGGAGATTCAAAAGGGAGGGGATATATGTATACCTATAACTGATTCATATTGAGGTTTGACAGGAAACAACAA
This sequence comes from Cervus canadensis, assembly GCF_019320065.1. NCBI lineage: Eukaryota > Metazoa > Chordata > Mammalia > Artiodactyla > Cervidae > Cervus > Cervus canadensis. The sequence goes on from NC_057415.1 coordinate 24,632,280, forward strand.
AAGTCTGTAAAACAATTATCCTTCACTTAAAAAATAAATAAATTTTAAAAAATGTAAAAGAAAAAATGTTTAAAAATTACATTAACTTTTTAAAAAAGAAATAGGGATACTCAGTTTTGATACAGTTAGACTACTCTCTGTGCTTATCTCTCATTTTTATTTTATTATTATTATTTTTATCTCTCATTTTTAGAGTGTATTGTTCTTTTGCAATTTTAGAGAACAGACTAAAGCTACTGCTTTCTAGCAATTTCTATTGAACACACCCAGAAGCTGGACTGTTTTCTCTCTCTCCTCTAGAAATTCGTCACAGTTTTCTTTATTTCAGTAGTTGGCTGATGCAATGAATTTTCTGTCTAAATGAAATTACAAGGCCTCAGAGGAAGTGGTTATGCTTTTTAAGCAGGGTTTAATACAAGATCTTGCAGCTGCTACTCAGCAAACAAGTGATGTGTGTGTTCTAATAACCAACCAGTATAATGTGCTGTTGGGGTGATGCTGTTGGGGTGATGCCAAGCTGATTATGGATATTTGCATAGCAATTCCAACCAATGTTTAACTTACATGCTTCATCTGCAGAAGCTACCATAAAGGCGTGCTGGCCTACAGCTTGTCCATGATTTTCTCAATCTTGTTCTGCCTCCTTTTGATCCTCTATCTTGGCAACAGAATATTGTAAGTATTTCTGAAATATTTTTCAAAGTCTCTCTGCTTCTGTTATCACAGAAAAATGAAATTATTTCTAAGATCTTCAATTATCAATACCCATTCCTTTCTGAATCATCCAGATTGAAATTCCTAGAGAAACTAGGTCATCAGGTTATTTCTCAAAGAAATTACTCAATAGATTTCAATTACCTATTGAAAAACCTATACAGCTTGATATTCTTAAATATTCCTTCCAATTTTGTTACCAAGCTCTCTAGCTTAATCTCTACCTGTATCCACTGCTACTTTTTAGAAAACACTGCAGCCACAGTTCAGTTCAGTCACTCAGTCATGTCTGACTATTACCAACCCCAAGAACCGCTACACGCCACGCCTCCCTGTCCATCACCAGCTCCTGGAGTTCACCCAGTCTTATGTCCATTGAGATGGTGATGCCATCCAACCATCTCATTCTCCGTTGTCCCCTTCTCCTCCTGCCCTCAATCTTTCCCAGCATCAGGGTCTTTTCAACTGAGTCAGTTCTTCTCATCAGGTGGCCAAAGTATTGGAGTTTCAGCTTCAACATCAGTCCTTCCAATGAACACCCAGAACGGACTTAGGATTGACTGGTTTGATCTCCTTGAAGTCCAAGGGACTCTCAAGAGTCTTCTCCAAAACCACAGTTCAAAAGCATCAATTCTGCACTCAGCTTGCTTTGCAGTCCAACTCTCACATCCATACATGACTACTAGAAAAACCATAGCCTACTAGACAGACCTTTGTTGACAAAGTAATGTCTCAGCTTTTTATTATGCTGTATAGGTTGGTCATAACTTTCCTTCCAAGGAGTAAGTGTCTTTGAATTTCATTGCTGCAATCACCATCTGCAGTGATTTTGGAGACCCAAAAATAAAGTCAGCCACTGTTTCCCCATCTATTTGCCATGAAGTGATGGGACTGGATGCCATGATCTTAGTTTTCTGAATGTTGAGTTTTAAGCCAACTTTTTACACTCCTCTTTCACTTTCATCAAGAGGCTCTTTAGTTCTTCTTCACTTTCTGCCATAAGGGTGGTGTCATCTGCATATCTGAGGTTATTGATATTTCTCCCAGCAATCTTGATTCCAGCTTGTGCTTCCTTCAGCCTAGCATTTCTCATGATGTACTCTGCATATAAGTTAAATAAGCAGGGTGACAATATACAGCCTTGACGTACTCCTTTTCCTATTTGGAACCAGTCTGTTGTTCCATGTCCAGTTCTAACTGTTGCTTCCTGACCTGCATACAGGTTTCTCAAGAGACAGGTCAGGTGGTCTGGTATTTCCATCTCTTTCAGAATTTTCCACAGTTTATTGTGATCCACACAGTCAAAGGCTTTGGCATAGTCAATAAAGCAGAAATAGATGTTTTTCTGAAACACTTGCTTTTTCGATGATCCAGTAGTTGTTGGCAATTTGATCTCTGGTTCCTCTGCCTTTTCTAAAACCATATGAACATCTGGAAGTTCACAGTTCACATATTGCTGAAGCCTGGCTTGGAGAATTTTGAGCATTCTTTACTAGTGTGTAGATGAGTGCAATTGTGGCATAGTTTGAACATTCTTTGGCATCGCCTTTCTTTGGGATTGGAATGAAAACTGACCTTTTCCAGTCCTGTGGCCACTGCTGAGTTTTCCAGATTTGCTGACATATTGAGTGCAGCACTTTCACAGCATCATATTTTAGGGTTTGAAATAGTCAACTGGAATTCCATCACCTCCACTAGCTTTGTTCATAGTGATGCTCTCTAAGGCCCACTTGACCTCACATTCCAGGATGTCTGGCTCTAGGTGAATGATCACACCATCGTGATCATCTGGGTCATGAAGATCTTCTTTGTTTAGTTCTTCTGTGTATTCTCTCCATCTCTTCTTAATATCTTCTGCTTCTGTTAGGTCCATATCGTTTCTGTCCTTTATTGAGCCTATTTTTGCATGAAATGTTCCCTTGGTATCTCTAATTTTCTTGAAGAGATCTCTAGTCTTTCCCATTCTGTTGTTTTCCTCTATTTCTTTGCATTGATCACTGAGGAAGGCTTTCTTATCTCTCCTTGCTATTCTTTGGATCTCTGCATTCAAATGGGTATATCTTTCCTTTTCTCCTTTGCTCTTCATTTCTCTTCTTTTCACAGCTATTTGTAAGGCCTCCTCAGACAGCCATTTAGCTTTTTTGCATTTCTTTTCTTTGGGGGTGGTCTTGATCCCTGTCTCCTGTACAATGTCATGAACCTCCATCCACAGTTCATCAGGTACTCTGTCTATCAGATGTAGTCCCTTTAATCTATTTCTCATTTCCACTGTATAATCATAAGGGATTTGATTTAGGTCATACCTAAATGGTCTGGTAGTTTTCCCCACTTTCCTCACTTTAAGATTGAATTTGGCAATAAGAAGTTCATGATCTGAGCCACAGTCAGCCCTGGTCTTGTTTTTGCTGACTTTATAGAGCTTCTCCATCTTCGGCTGCAAAGAATATAATCAATCTGGTTTTGGTGTTGGCCATCTGGTGATGTCCATGTGTAGAGTCTTCTCCTGTGTTTTTGGAAGAGGGTGTTTGCTATGACCAGTGTGTTCTCTTGACAAAACTCTATTAGCCTTTGGCCTGCTTCATTCTGTACTCCAAGGCCAAATTTGCCTGTTACTCCAGGTGTTTCTTGAATTCCTACTTTTGCATTCCAGTCCCCTAAAATGAAAAGGACACCTTTTTTGGGGCATTAGTTCTAAAAGGTCTTGTAGGCCAGGTCAGATTCCAAATTACCTACTTATTTTTTATCTGCTGCCTGAAAAAGTTTATTACTGCCTGTTAATCCCCATAAGCCTTTAGGAATTTGAGTGCTATTTTATTTGGAAAGTTCTTGTCACTTCACTCCTTTCTCCCAACAACTACTCAAGACTGTATGTATTCTATAGTGAAAAGTCCTGTGTTTTGGAACTTGAAAAAATTCAAATCTGCATAAGTTTGGTTTATGTAATTTTTTAACAAATTATTTTATCTGTCTGAGACTCTGCCTTACTGTATAAAACAGTATGGTTGTACGATTTTGATCTTTATTGTTCAAGAAACAGCAGCATTGGCATTTACTGGAAACTTTTAAAAATGCAACAGTTCAGACTCCTCCTGAAACCTATTGAATCAGAGTGTGCATTTTGACATAATTTTCAGGTATTTATTTGCACATTCATTAAAATCAAAGAAATAGTGACATAGTGACATTCGGTACTTCATCTGACATTGTGCTCTTCAACTGGTATATATGTTCAGCTATGACAAATTTAGCATACCAGAAAGCAGAGACATCACTATACTGACAAAGGTCCATACAGTCAAAGCTGTGGTTTTTCCAGTAGTCATGGACAGATATGAGATTTGGACCATAAAAAAGGCTGAACACTGAAGAACTTATGCTTTTGAATTGTGGTGCTGGAGAAGACTCTTGAGAGACTTTTGGACAGCAAGGAGACCAAACCAGTCAATCTTAAAGGAAATCAACCCTGACTATTCATTGGAAGAACTATTACTGAAACTAAAGCTTCAATACTCTGGCCACCTGATGAGAAGAGCTGACTTATTGGAAAAGGCTCTGATGCTCAGAAAGATTGAAGGCAAAAGGAGAAGGGGGCAGCAGAGGATGAGATGGTTAGATAGCATCACTAACTCAATGGACATAAATTTGAGTAAACCCCAAGAGATAGTGAACAGGAAAGAATGGCGTGCTGCAGTCCATGAGATTGTGAAGAGTCAGACATGACTTAGCAACTGAACAACAGTGTTCAATAAATAGTTATTTCTCTTCCCATTAGGCTCTGCATCCGTAATACTTTGCATATCATATTCCTTTAAAACAATTATTTGTTTACTTGTGTTTTTCACATGCTAGATTGTCAGCTTCTTAGTGACAGCAGTCTTTGTATCTCAAACACTTGATTTTATGCTGGTATATAGTTAATCCTCAATAAATATTTACTGATAAGGCGATTAAATGTTTGCAACATTTAGAATTGTATAATGAATATGAAATTGGTGTTTCTGAACAGTGACATTCTAAACACCACACACAGAAAGTTCTTAATTTATTAAGGTAATGGTAATGTGCAATCTTTGGATAGTATACACAAGTTCACTTATTGATCATCACTGTAGAAATCACTCATCTGTGAAGATAAATTACTTATTGGTATTTTTATGAGTCTCATAATTCAATATACTGTTTTTATTACTTTCACCTTTAATTAGATAATTATATTGCCCTGTATTGAGCAAAAATAAGTGCTATGAAAGATTAAAGCGAGAAATGAAAATGCTGGACAAAAATCTTGTCATATGTGTTAGAAATTTGCCATAATTTTGGAAGGTGTAGATGTAGATCACATGGAACTCCAGCAGCTGAGACTGGCCTGATAAGGGTTGGAGCAAGGTGTTCCTGAAGGACAGTGAGACATGCAAAAGACACAATGTCCTCAAGGTGATAACCTCAGAAGAGTTTCAGATAGGAACTAGTACCAAAGTCGGATTGGCGAGGGGCAGCTGCACCGCACTGGCACAGCGAGCGGCAGCGAGGAGATACCACACACATCCAAGGTCAGGAGTGGCGGCCAAGAGGAGATAACCCACGGCCAAAGTCAGGAGCTGCAGCTGTGAGGAGACAGCCCGTATCCAAGGTCAGGAGCAGCAGCTGCGCTTTGCTGGAGCAGCCTTGAAGAGATACCCCACGTCCAAGGTAAGAGAAACCCCAGTAAGATAGCAGGCACTGAGAGAGGGCATCAGAGGGCAGACAGGATAAAACCACAATGACAGAAAACTAGCCAATTGGATCACATGTACCACAGCCGTGTCTAACTCAATGAAACAGCCATGCCGTGTATGGCCACCAAGATGGACAGGTCATGGTGGAGAGTTCTGACAAAACGTGGTCCACTGGAAAGGGAATGGAAAACCACTTCAATATTCTTGCCTTGAGAACCCCATGAACAGTATGAAAAGGCAAAAAGATAGGACACTGAAAGATGAACTCCCCAGGTTGGTCGGTGCCCAATATGCTACTGGAGATCAGTGGAGAAATAACTCCAGAAAGAATGAAGGGATAGAGCCAAAGCAAAAAACAACACCCAGTTGTGGATGTGACTGGTGATAGAAGCAAGGTCTGATGCTGTAAAGAGCAATATTGCATAGGAACCTGGAATGTTAGGTCCATGAATCAAAGCAAATTGGAAGTGGTCAAACAGGAGATGGCAAGAGTGAACGTTGACATTCTAGGAATCAGCAAACTAAAATGGGCTAGAATGGGTGCATTTGAATCAGATGACCAATATATCTATGACTGTAGGCAGGAATCCCTTAGAGAAATGGAATAGCCATCATAGTCAACAAAAGAGTCCAAATGCAGTACTTGGGTGCAATCTCAAAAATGACAGAATGATCTCTGTTCATTTCCAAGGCAAACCATTCAATATCACAGTAATCCAAGACTATGCCCTGACTAGTAATGCTGAAGACGCTGAAGTTGAACAGTTCTTTGAAGACCTACAAGACCTTTTAGAACTAACACCCAAAACAGATGTCCTTTTCATTATAGGGGACTGGAATGCAACAGTAGGAAGTCAAGAAACACCTGGAGTAACAGGCAAATTTGGCCTTGGAGTACAGAATGAAGCAGGCCAAATGCTAATAGAGTTTTGCCAAGAACATGCACTATTCATAACAAACACCCTCTTCCAACAACACAAGAGAAGACACTAAACATGGACATCACCAGATGGCCAACATTGAAATCAGATTGATTATATTCTTTGCAGCCAGAGATGGAGAAGCTCTATACAGTCAGCAAAAGCAAGATGGGGAGCTGACTGTGGCTCAGATCATGAACTCCTTATTGCCAAATTCAGTCTTACAGTGAGGAAAGGGGGGAAAACCACCAGACCATTCAGGTATGACCTAAATCAAATCCCTTATGATTATACAGTGGAAGTGAGAAATAGATTTAAGTGACTAGATCTGATACAGTGCCAGAAGAACTGTAGATGGAGGTTCGTGACATTCTTCAGGAGACAGTGATCAAAATCATTCCAAAGAAAAAGAAGTGCAAAATGCAAAATGGCTGTCTGAGGAGGCCTTGCAAATAGCTGTGAAAAGACAGGAAGTGAAAAGCAAAGGAGAAAAGGGAAGATATACCCTTTTGAATGCAGAGTTCCAAAGAATAGCAAGGAGAGATAAGAAAGCCTTCCTCAGAGATCCATGTAAAGAAATAGAGGAAAACAATAGAATGGGAAAACTAGAGATCTCTTCAAGAAAATTAGAGATACCAAGGGAACTTTTCATGCAAAAATGGGCTCAATGAAGGGGAGAAATGATATGGACCTAACAGAAGCAGAAGATATTAAGAAGAGGTGGCAAGATACACAGAAGAACTGTACAAAAAGACCTTCACAACCCAGATAATCATGATGGTGTGATCACTCCCCTAGAGCAGACATCGTGGAATGTGAAGTCAAGTGGGCCTTAGGAAACATCAATATGAACAAAGCTGGTGGAAGTGATGGAATTCCAGTTGAGCTATTTCAAATTCTTAAAGATGACACTGTGAAAGTGCCACACTCAATATGTCACCAAATTTGGAAAGCTCAACAGTGGCCACAGGACTGGAAAAGGTCAGTTTTTATTCCAATCTCAAGGAAAGGCGATGCCAAAGAATGCTCAAACTGCCACACAATTGCACTCATCTCACATGCTAGTAAAGTAATACTCAAAAGTCTCCAAGCCAGGCTTCAGTAATACATGAACTGTGTACTTCCAGATGTTCAAGCTGGTTTTAGAAAGACAGAGGAACCAGAGGACAAATTGCCAACATCTGTTGGATCATCGAAAAAGCAAGAGAGCTCCAGAAAAAAACATCTATTTCTGCTTTATTGACTATGCCAAAGCCTTTGACTGTGTGGATCACAATAAACTGTGGAAAATTCTGAAAGAGATGGAAATACCAGACCACCTGACCTGTCTCTTGAGAAACCTGTATGCAGGTCAGGAAGCAACAGTTAGACCTGGACATGGAACAACAGACTGGTTCCAAATAGGAAAAGGAGTACGTCAAGGCTGTATATTGTCACCCTGCTTATTTAACTTATATGCAGAGTACATCATGAGAAACTCTGGGCTGGAAGAAGCACAATTTGGAATCAAGATTGCCGGGAAAAATATCAATAACCTCAGATATGCAGATGACATCACCATTATGGCAGAAAGTGAGGAAGAACTAAAAAGCCTCTTGATGAAAGTGAAAGAGGAGTGTAAAAAGTTGGCTTAAAACTCAACATTCAGAAAACTAAGATCATGGCATCCGGTCCCATCACTTCATACCAGATAGACGGGGAAACAGAGGAAACAGTGGCTGACTTTATTTTTTGGGCTCCAAAATCGCTGCAGATGGTGCTTGCAGCCACGAAATTAAAAGAGGCTTACTCCTTGGAAAGAAAGTTATGACCAACCTAGACAGCATATTAAAAAGCACAGACATTACTTTGCCCACAAAGGTCTGTCTAGTCAAGGCTATGGTTTTTCCAGTAGTTATGTATTGATGTAAGAGTTGGAGTGTAAAGAAAGCTGAGCACAGATGATTTGATGCTTTTGAACTGTAGTGTTTTAGAAGTCTCTTGAGAGTCCCTTGAACTACAAGGAGATCCAATCAGTCCATCCTAATGGAGATCGGTCCTGGGTGTTCAATGGAAGGACTGATGTTGAAGCTGAACCTCTAATACTTTGGCCACCTGATGTGAAGAGCTGACTCATTTGAAAAGACCATGAAGCTGGGAAAGACTGAGGGGAGAAGGAGAAGGGGATGACAGACAATGAAATGTTTGGGTGGCATCACTCACTCAATGGACATGAGTTTGGGTAAACTCCGGGAATTTGTGATGGACAGGGAGGCCTGGTGTGCTGCAGTCGATTAAGTCACACAGAGTTGGACATGACTGAGTGACTGAACTGAGCTTAACTGAACTGAAGCAAAGTCACTGCCTGATGGGAGATCAAATTGAAGTTGATAAATAAATATCTATTGGATAAATCAATGTCATGGATTTATTAGGAAATTAAGCAAAAGTATAATTGTAGAATATTCTAACAATAATTGGAGAATATTGGCGAATCAAAAATTGCATAGTATGTTATTTCAAACATGCTTTGAAATTATCTCACATGTGCACACAGACAATTCTGCCAATGCCACCCAACTTAATATCTGCTGCCACTTTGCTGGGTTCTGTTGCCTGAAATGGACACGGACCCTTTCATGGATGCAACTATTTTTCTCTCCTGGGGAGTGCCACCCCTATCATGCACTGGAGTTACTTGGGCTGGACTATACTGCTCCCAATAGATGCCACTATTTTGACTGGCACTCAGTTGCCTTTAAATCCCGATCCTACTGACTTACTAGGTACAAATGTGATTACTGTTATGTGCTCATTCAAAAAACACTGTCAGTTTTTCACTTGGTAGGAGTATAGTCATTGATTGATTGATTGATGGCAAGCTATCAATCAATCAATAAGTAGACAGTATTTATATCTTTTCCTAGGCACAAAAGCCTTTTCCACTGAATCAAAAAAAAAAAAAAATACATCAGTTCCAATAATGATTGACTTATACTGCAACACAGAAGTAGATAAATTTGCCCACCTTTACGTTCTAGTGTAGTATCCTGACTTTGGGTATTGACATTGTATGTAAGTGACGTCATAGTATATAAACTTATCTCTTCTTTGTAAGTGTATACATTCTTAGCCAGATTCTCTGGACCCTGTCTCCCTCAAATAGCTGATTTTTGAGGTTCTAGCCATGTCAAGGTGGATCAGTGATGTTGTGGATATCTCCATCTATAGTCTGGATAACTGCATGAAATAGTGAAACTGAATTTCCAGGTTTTTTGCATTAAATAGAAAAATGTTTGTTATAAAGCTTTTTGTTCAAACTATTATTGTAATTGCACTCATCACCATTATTTACTAGTGAGCCAAAGGGTCAAGACCATGATGATGAGATGTCTTGTGAGTACCAATGTGAACAGTGTTTGTCATCTTAATTTCAATTTCCATTGACTTGTTTCCAAACCTTAGACCTTGTGGCAGTACAGGTAGAAAGTTGTCTGAGATATCTCAGAAAAATCCCCAGTAAAGTTGAAGTTTCTAGACAAAAAAGAGTAAACTTGTTTCAGATCTATGTTAAGCAGTATGGATTTCTACAGGTAATACAAATATGTTTTCACCAGAGATTAGCACAAAAGCCTCTTTTTGATATTCAAATTTCATAAAATGTATTCTGACTTATGTTTATATCTTTTCAGGGTATGTGTGCCTCTTCCAATTTTTCCATCAAGGTAATTGATAGCACCAAAAATGACTTATCCAGTTCACAAAGCTAGTCAGAAATAAAGCTAGGATATAAACATCATAAAAACCCAGAATAATATACATTCCAGGATAATATCAGTGAAATGGATAAACTCAAGACAACATACTGCGCTCACTCATTAACACAAGATTAGGGAAAGAGCAGTTCGATGCTCATGTTAAAAATATTTCAGTAGAATGTGTTTATGTATAGATTTTCTCAAAGATATTAAGAATGAGGTCATTTCCTCAAAGACTTATGTGAGCATTGAAACATTAAAAGTACAATAAACTCTCATTAGAATGTCCACAGGGTTTTTGAAAACAGTGAAATTACTTTTGGCTGAGTTTTGATTACCATGAAAGCTTACCCTGCCATATGATGTCTCTCATTGAAATAACATTAATATATTTTACCCCTAAAGTTTTGTCAACTTTTTTTTCCTCTGATTGTACTGCTTGAAGATTATAAGAGATCCCCATTTCACTGGAATGTTTTACTTAAAAACTATTTGGGAACTTAATTCCCTGATGACAGGTTTCATCCTAATAAGCTACAAAGGAGCACTGCTTTTGTATTCAAGAATTTCAAGTACAGGTTTTAGAGCTATCTCTTGACAGTCTTAAAGACTGACAGATTACTTAGCTTTTTGTGCTTCAATTTCCTAAACTGTATGAGAATCTGGTCCATTCAGGAACTGTTTACCAGTCTCTACTTTAGTCCCTGTTACTGGGCTCAACACTGGATGTGTAAAGATCAATAATAAATCCATTTTTCCCTGAAGGGACTTGAATTCTGTCACAGGTGGTACAAGTCAAATAAAACAACATAGGCAAAGGTTTTTGATTAATTGTGAAGTTTTATGCAAGTATAAGGGTTGTAAGATTTTGTTTGTACTTGAAGTGGAGTGAGCAGTTACCCATTAAGGTTTGAAAGTTACTCCCTATGTTTAGATTCTTCAAGCTGTTGTGATAATGGGTAATAGTTGGTTACGTATTATTAATGATACTTTTTGGGGTTACTTGCTGGGCTCAGGGATGTATTTCAGTATAGGAGGTTTTTGGAGAAGGAAGTGCATTGTACAAGTACATTGTATAAATGGGGAACTAGGAGAGAGCCAGAGTGAAAAAGGGTAAGGGAAGAGGTAAATGTGTTGATCTTTGCCTGATCCACAATGAAGCAACATTGCCTAGACTTTGTCTCTGGATAAAGGCTTCCCAAGTAGCAGAGGGGTAAAGAATCCACCTGCCAATGCAGTTCGATTCCTGGGTCAGGAAAATACCCTGGAGAAAGAAATCGTAACCCACTTTCAGTATTCTTGCCTGGGAAATCCGCTGGACAGAGAAACCTGGAGGTCTACAGTCCATGGTGTCTTAAAGAGTCAGACACGACTGAGTGACTGAACACAAAACTCTTTCTAGGAAAAAAAAAAAGATAGGAACAATCCAACAAAAAATCCTATTTGCCTTGATGAAATGACTAGAAGGCAGAGATATGTGAAATAAGATCTGTTCATCAGGACATAAAGATAAGTTTTTAATTTATCCTCCAGGCAACCTGTGGATTATATTTTTCTGTGTGCAACCTATCACAACTCTTTTTAGCTTACCTTTCTGGTTTTCAAATGCCTATCTTTTCTCCTTTAGTATAATTTCCACCAGAAATTTTCATTCTAAGGAGGGCACTGTTTATTTGCTAAAATAAAAAAAAAAAGATAGAAAATTAATGATATTTTAAAAGATTTATTTCCTTTGTGTGGAGAGTTATTCTTCATTCAGAACATATTTATTAATGAATTGCCTATGCAGGAACTGTCCTGGAATCTGGGAGTTAAAAATCAATGATACTTGCCCTGAGTGCTATATAATTTTCCTGAAATGTTCTTTTCTTTGGTATCCATATGACTCTGCTCTCATCATGCCCTTTAGGCAGTTATTCAAATACTTGTCTCAGTAAGAGCTGTCCTTGTCCCCTTATCTAAAATTTCAACCATCCCCCTACACACTTAACTTCCTTTCTTGTTTTTTGCTTTCTCAGCAATTATTGTCATCTACCTACTTTCCTTACCTGTCTTATTTATTATCTCTCACACTGGAAAATATTAATAAGATCCTTAAAAGAGGTATTTGTCTTTTTCATTAGATCTATAAGTCTTGGCACTTAGAATAATACCTAACACATAACTGATGCTGAGTAAATAAATGGTGAATAATGGAAGAATGGCTGAGCTACCATTACAACCCTTAGACAACAAATGATCCTTTTTTGCTGCCTATGAGGATATGATTCACTCTTCAGTTGGCCATCAAGGATGTGTTTGTTGTTTTTTTTAAATTAAATATTTATTTAAAATCCTAGGGAGGATATTCTTTACCATTTTAATTCTGGAGCTTAACTCTGCAGCCAGAATAGTGAAAATGAAGTGGAAAAAGGAATGTCCATATGAGGAATAAATGAAAACAGACATCACTAGCATTTTATATGGATTGAGTGGTGCCTGTGTAGCATGCTCAGTTGTATCCAACTCTTTGAAGCCCATGGACTGTAGCCCACCGGGCTCCTCTGTTCATGGTATTTTTCAGGCAAGAATACTGGAGTGGGTTGCCATTTCCTACTCCAGGGGATCTTCCCAACTCAGGGATCAAACCCATATCTTCTTTCTCCTTTGTCTCCTGCATTGACAGGCTGATCTTTCTGACTCCACCACCTGGGAAGCCACCCAGAAAATATAAGTATATTTATTTTCAGAGAATGCAGTATGTTTTTGTGGCATCCCTTATACCACTGATTTGATCCTCAGAATGACTTTTTTAAGAAAAGCATACAAGGTGTTCCAGGAAGCTTTTAAAGAAAATAAACCAAAAATCTCAAAGGTTTAGGATGATTTGTTCAAGGTTATGATGGTTGCTCAGATGGTAAAGAATATACCTGCAGTGCAGGAGAACCTGGGTTTGATCCCTGGGTTTGGAAGATTCCCTGGAGAGGGGCATGGCAACCCACTCTAATATTCTTGCCTGGAGAATCCCCATGAACAGAGGAGCCTGGCGGCCTACAGTCCATGGGGTCACAAAGAGTCAAACATGACTGAGTGACTAAACACACACACATACATGCTGAGAGTGGTAAGTGTTGAGTTGATTCAGGCCTAATGACTCCACAGGCAATGGAGTCTTTATACAAACCATCTGTCTCATCAGATACTGAATGCTCATCAGTATGATGCTGAAGTTTTAGTTTCCTAACCCCTAAAAGATTGTCTGGACCTTTTTTGCAAACCAGAACTATAGTGCTTGCTTTATTTCTCTTCTTTCTTCTTCCTTTCTCTTCTCTTCTCCCTCCCCTTTAATTTTTTTTTTTCTCTCTCTCTACATCTGTCCTTCAATAATCCAGAGAAAAAGTGGTACTAAAATTTGTGTTAGTGGCAAAAGAATGTTCATAAGTTCATATTGCATTGATGAGGAAGACAAAGGGCTTCTTCTATCCAATGTGCAACTACTATTCTGTCTTCCATCTCTCCAGTAATTTTCCTCAGCCATATTGCCATATTGGAAGCTCTCTGTTTAGAATTAAGCAAAAGGAAAGAGGAAGTGGAGAAAATTTTGCTTACTCACCATTTACCACCACTATGATCTTTCACCACAGTGCCCAAGTATCGTAGACACTGAACTAAGAGCACAGAACTTGGAGTCATCAGCAAACATAGAGAGGCTCAAACACCTATCGTTTAAACTATATCATGCAAACAAACTAGGAAATCAACCTTGCCATTTATTCACATATTTATAGAAGGAATATCTAAGTTTTCTCCTCTATCCACAGTCTTGTGAATAGAGACCTGTAGATTGTATTAGCAACTCATTTGGTGTCACAATGGCTATAATGTGAGACTAAAGGAAAAAGGGCCCTAAACTGAGGGAATGGAAGAAACAAAATTTCATAAAAATAAAGACCAAAAGCAGTGAATCTTTACTGCTTTTTTAGATGAGGAGGTATTTGTTATTATAATTGAATATATATTTATAATTCTGGATGTCTAGAATAACTGTTTATTACCTGAAGTTTATTAATGTCTTTCTCAAATAATTACTTCCAGGAAGTCAATATTTATATTATCAAGAATTTAGTCCATTTCATTTTACTTCTATAAATTTATAAACTTATAAATTCACAATAAAGATTATGGATAAGAGCCTTGTTTGTTTTTACTGAAAAATCATTAAAGACACAAACAACACATTTCATTATTATTTTATGAATGGAAAAAATAAACATTGCTTTTCTTTCTTTTTTTATTCTAAAACATTTTCCTCTGTACAAGGGATGCAACCTTAATTTTCAGAGCAAATCCTCCTCATTCTTTAAATTTACAAATTTGAATTCCAGTTTATCCTGAAGGGACTGACTTGTCACCAAGTGTCCCAGGCCAGCATTGTCAATAGTCACCCTGTTTGTCAGCTTATATTTCACACTTTGACTCTACAGAGACATAATAATAAAAATATCATTATGATTCAAGGGAGAGTAACTGTAAGGTGGTTGCAAGTGATGGTCTTAGAAGAATCAGTTTGCTGTCCTCAGCATTCTCCATTTAATCCAAGAAGGGGATATATTGGTTCCCTTTTCTCTAGTGACTGTCTGAGCAATTCCTACCAGTTTCCCCTCATAGTGTACAGAGTTAAGAACTTTCTACAACCGTCACATGACAAAGAATTGATAAACCAGAGACTAATATATTTTTCCTGAAGTAGCCTCTCTACTCTTGATGTCATCAATTTCTCCCTCTCTGTTGGACCTTTCCCATCTGCAGATAAACAAATTTTAATAATGTCTTATCTTAAATAATAATAAATGGCAAAACCCATACGAAATGTAATCTAACAAAATATCATCTAACCTTGTCCCTTATTCTCCTCTAATTACTCTCTCATTTCTCTCCTGCATTTCCTAAAAAAAAAAAAAAAAAAAAAAAACACACACACACAGAAAACAAATAAAAAAGGAACTTGAAGAAGTTATCTCTAATTACTATCTCTATCTCTTCAATTCTTTCTTTCACTTGATCCAGTAATGATTTGATCATGACTACTCCACAGAGGCTGCTGTTGCCAAGGTCACCCATGACCTTCATATTTTAAAATCTAGCTATAGTAGACTTAATTGTCCATTCCTCCTTTTTGAATCCGTTTTTCTCTTGACATCTACTACACCTCCCTCTTCTAGTCTTCCTCTTACCTCAAAGGCCCCCATATGACCTTTTACCTTTCTTTCTCTGCTACACTCATAAATGTTAGAATAATACAGGGATTCATCTGAGTCCTTCTTCAACTGTTTTCACTGTTCCTCTTTTTATCTACACAGTCTTCCTAGGAAATTTCACACAGTCTCATGAATTTAAAGACTATCTTTATTTCAATGATTTAAATAGGTAAGGTCCAATCCAGAACATTTCTTAGAATTCCAGACTCCTATATTCAACTTCTTGCTTGATCTTTTTATTAAAAAAAACTATTGAAGTGTAGTTGATTTACAATGTTGTATCAATTTCTGCTGTACACCAAAGTGATTCAGCTATATTAGTACATATACATATTCTTTTTCATATTATTTTCCTTTATGGTCCACCACAGGATATTGATTATAGATCCCTGTGCTATACAGTAGGATCTTCTTGATCACTTGCTTGAGCTTTCTATTTGAGATGATAAACATCTCACAGTTAACATGGTCAAAACACAATTTTTGTTACAGTTGAAGGAGGAAACAGACAGAACAGGCTCCATCTTGAAAGCTGGGCTCCATCTTGGGCCAGACTGTGGACTTTGAGCTCTATGCCCAGTTTCTATGGAAACGACATACCAACTGGAAAACCAGGCTCCCTGGATGGAAGAGCCCCAGGGCTCGTAATTAGACTCTCTGTTGCTTAAAAGAATACCTTAATTATCTGTGTAACCGAATAGAATCATAAATTCTATTATTCTTAATGGTGTATGACCACAGGCCTATTGATAATTGTCTGCTGTTAACTACCTAGGCTTAAGGCATATGGATCACGGGTTAACTTTGATTGCATCTTTCTTTTCCTTTGTTCAGACTTGTTTTAGGGAATTTGGGGAGGTGGGTTTGGCACGTACACTTAGGGTATATAAGGTTTTCAGAAAAACTGGTCGGGGTCCTTGGCTAAGAGGAGACTCTGCCTTGGGCCCGCCGGTGTAATAAACTGCACTCCACTATCTGCATTGTCCTTCTGAGTGAGTTGTTTCTCAGAACGCGTGGTACAACACAGTCACCTCCAACTTGTTTATTCTGTCCTATTGCTATGAACTCTGCAAGCATATACTCATTTGCTTTAGGAGAAAAATCCTTGTCTTCTTTCTTTCTTTATGCCTTCTATCCAATTCATTAGTAAGTCTCTCTGACTCAATCTCCAAAACACTGTGAATTTTACTTCCATCCAGCTCCACTCTGGACCTGTGCTACCATCTCTTGTATAAGAGACTGCAAAAGACTTTAACTGGCATCTCTGGTTTCAATTTTCAAACCAGTCTTCACACAGCAACCAGATAGTCCTTTGAAGAAGTAAATCTGTTAATTCCTAATTCCCTTCAAATGTAAATCAAATTCCCCATCCTGGTTTACAAGCCATTTCCTTCTATTGTAACCTAATTTCATATCATTCTTACCTTTACTCAGTATGTCTCACCAACCCTGGTCTTCTTTGTATATCTTAGCTTTCCCCTTCTTGGAATACTCTTTCCCTGCTCTTTGAATGACTGTGTCCTTCCTAGTGTTTAAATATGACCTTAGAGAAAACACCTCAAACACAATTATATATTTTTCAGTATTTTTGTAGCATTCATTATTGTATGATTATTGTTGTTCAGTCACTCCGTGTCTGACTCTGTGACCCCATGGACTGCAGCACGCCAGGCTTCCCTGTTCTTCATTATTGCTTGGAGTTTGACCTAACTCATGTTCATTGAGTCAGTGATGCCATCCAACCATCCCATCCTCTGCTGCCCCCTTCTTCTCCAGCTCTTGGTCTTTCCTAGTATCAGGATCTTTTCCAATGAGTCGGCTCTTTGCATTAGGTGGACAGACTCTTGGAGCTTCAGCATCAGTCCTTCCAATGAATATTCAGGGTTGATATCCTTTAGGATGGACTGGTTTGATCTCCTTGCAGTCCAAGGGACTCTCAAGAGTTTTCTCAGCACCACAATTTGAAGGCATCAATTCTTTGGGGCTCAGTCTTCTTTATGGTCCAACTCTAACATCTATACATGACTACTGTAAAAACCATAGCTTTGATTATATGGACCTTTGTTGTTAAATTGATGTCTCTGCTTTTTAATTATTTATTGCATATACAGCTAATATTTCCATGAGAATTTTGACAACCTTGTATCTTTCATGAATTGTGATGTAGTAGTGTACCGTAGTGTACAGTGATGCCTAGAACAGTGTCTGGCATGTAGTAAATAATTAATGATTGTTGAATAAGTGAATGTATTGTGAACCTGGGCATCTCTGTGATTCAGCCAAAAAACTTAAGCTAGATAAGCAGACTACTTACAGCCACTGTGTATCAAAACTACCAAATTATTTTGCCTTTATGAGCTTGAAGTTTCTGGAAGACAGAAATGTCTGAAATAGGTTCTAAAGAATGAATACAGTTCATTTAGACAGTGCTTTAAATTAATCTTTTTTCCACTACAATATGCTGGCATTTGAATGTATTTTAAAAATTGAAAAAGGCAAAATTTAGTAAGACAATACTGCATTTCTAAACAGTAATTTATTTTTAAAGATTTGCTCTGCTGGTAAAAACTATTTAATCTTCACCTTTTAAATAAATAATTGCATCTTTAAAAATAAAAACAAAACAGCAAAATGTATGACAATCTTCCAACTTATGTACAACCTATCTGTTTTTGTTGTTGGTGGACTAGCTGCTGATAATATGATTTTGAGGTTCTTTCTTGAAAGATTAATAAAAAAACCCATATGAGATTCAAATCTAAACCAATAAAATCAAAGTACATGAAATTAAAACAAATGATATTTGTTTACAACTGTTGTATTAGAATGTAGGTTAGAAGGGGTGTGTTTTACTGTTTGGAATATTAAATTTTACTGGTTTGTATGCTCTAGAGAATCAGAGCTTTATCACGGGTTGAAAGTGAAAAAGCATTTAAACAAAACATAATGCCCTGAAGAAACAACAATGCATTATACAATTTAAAGAAACAAAACATTTTCATTTAACTTATTTTCATGTGTACTTTAAAAAATGTGCGCTCCTTTTCCCAAATATTTGTTTTGTAAAAGTGAGATCAATTTGAATGTAATTCATACACTTGTTTTAATTTTGTCTTACTCTGTCCCAAGTATGTGCTGTTTCAGCCAGTTATATTATACACTAAAACTATAATAATAACAAATAAAATCCAGTAATAGGCCCAGGGATAGACTACAAGAGGATGGAATCAATTCCAGAATTCTGCATTTCTATGTAACATAATGTAAAGATTTGTAGAGCTTTCATGACTATAAAATTCATAATCATATTCTTATATAAACACTTCATTTTACAGCAAAATTGCAATTACAAGAAAGCAGTAGCCACTGGGTAGATATACAAAAACTCTGAAAAATTTAAGTTAGAATGAAAATGACCCTAATGGTTAGAAAAGAATGGTGAGATAGAGAGTATACATGATAGATTGGCTATTTTAATGCTTTAAATCTATCTTCCTATATTATTTTGAAAAAATAATTTTTCACTAGGGAAATAGTTTCTACCATTTGATGTATTGTGTATTCTGGTCTATTCAGTATTATAATATGCAGAAAAATAATGTTATTTTTGAAAAATTAATGTTCTATTAAGTCAAGGGAGCGGTGGCTGTGCGGCGCTGGAGACTGCAGCCATGAAATTAAAAGATGCTTACTCCTTGGAAGGAAAGTTATGACTAACCTAGACAGCATATTAAAAAGCAGAGACATTACTTTGCCAACAAAAGTCTGTTTAGTCAAGGCTTATGGTTTTTCGAGTAGTCATGTGTGGATGTGAGATTTGGACTATAAGGAAAGCTGAGCGCTGAAGAAGTGATGCCTTTGAACTGTGTTGTTGGAGAAGACTCTTCAGAGTCCCTTGGACTGCAAGGAGATCCAACCAGTCCATCCTAAAGGAGATCAGTCCTGGGTGTTCATTGGAAGGACTGATATTGAAGTTGAAGCTCCAATACTTTGGCCACCTGATGCGAAGAGCTGACTCATTTGAAAAGACCCTGATGCTGGGAAAGACTGAAGGCAGGAGGAGAAGGGGACGACAGAGGATGAAATGGTTGGATGGCATTACTGACTCAATGGACATGAGTTTGGGTAACCTCCGGGAGTTGGTGATGGACAGGGAGGCCTGGCGCGCTGCAGTCCATGGTGTTGCAAAGAGTCGGACACGAGTGAGCAACTGAACTGATTAAGTCAAGAGTTTCAAATGCTCCAAAACATAAAATTATGGTCCTTTTGCAAACCCAGAAGGAACATACAGGGATTTTTACATCTGGAGAATGGAACTCAGAGTAAATGAGTAAGAAATAGCTTCAGCATTCAATTATCTTTTTCTCTTTGTCGAGCAGTTCTGAGCCACTTGATAAAAAGATTAGAAGATAAAAGAAACAATACAAATAGTAAAGCTTTTGAATGTAGACAGCTCGTGGTGGGAGAAAACTACAGTTAGATGTGAATATTAACATTCATAGTAAATAGAAGAGATATTAATGAAGTAATTAGCACCTCTATTATTAATGTTCAAAATGCATAACTAAGACAATAAATGAACAAAAGTGATGACAAGCATTGAAGACAATCAAACATAAAATGCTAAGCAAGAGATATTCAGAAAATAAAAACATTATTCCATTAAAGCAGTTACCAGATGCTTAATTGTTATTATGCTTCTAAATTTTTTAAGCAAATAATTGTCTAGTTATGAAAGTAATATTTTAATGTGGAGAAGTTTGAAAATCTAAAAGTGTAAATGAGAAAATGAAATCCCCCATATTGCTTCCACTCAAAGACAACCAGTTAGCAAACTTATTTTCTTCCTATCCTTTTTATATAGACACATAACAGCATTTAGGTAGGACATTATTTTATATAACATCTTATATTTTGGACATTATTTTATATAACATCTTATATTTAAATTATTTTTATTACTACATGAGTAATAATTTTTAATTGTATAAGATATAATACTATAATTTGGCACATAGAGAAAAATCAAAGCAAACCATAAGCCCACTGTGCAACAAATCCATTGTTCTTCTTAATGAGCAGGTTGGTTTATAACCTTATATTCTTTTTTATGTTACTTCTCTATCCTTATCTACTCCCTCTTCCTACACTTAATTTTCTTTCTCTGTTCATCTCTCACTGATGTTCTTGACGAATTGTTTTTGGCTTTTGGCTTAGCAGGATGTCCCTATAATTTATAATAGTCTCTCTTCTTATCCCCACTTTCCATGCACAGGTTTTTCCAGCTAATTTATGGATAGTGTGGTTCAAAAGTTACTACTCCTCTGTCCCCATCACCAGTAAGTCTTCCTTGATTTTACCTGCTCTGATTTCACATAAGTGATCAATCCTGGTGTTCCTATAAGATTTAGTATAAACCTCTATCAGTTCATTTAGAAAAAAAACAAAACAAAAACAAAACTGTACTTATTCTACCTACCTGTGTCTACCTCTAGAGCAGAGCTCTTGTACCCTCTGTAGCTGTCATAATATAGAGCCTACATTAGATGCTCAAATATTGTTTGTTAAAATAACAATGATCATTAAAAAGATATCTCTCTACCTTTTTTCTCTGATGTTTTGGAACTTCCATTTGACATTTTTTAATGTATACCTGATTTTTGTGAAAATATTTCATTCTTCTTATTTGTAAATATTTGTGTACACAGCACATAAAAAAACATTAGTACATGTATTAGTATGGTTGGTACTCATATTCGTTTTCTAGGGCTGTAAAAATGACCACAAACTGATGGCTTAAAACAAACCAGTTATTTTTTCCATAGTTCTAGAGGTTACAAATTCAAAATCAAAAAGTGTTGGCAATGCTGTAGAACTGCTGAAGTTTCAAGGGAGTTATTCCTTGCCTCTTCCTAGCTTCAGATGGTTGCTAACAATCTTTTTCACTTTTTGTCTTATAACTGCCTCAGTCCTGTCTGTCTCTGTCATCTCTTTTCTCTGTGTCTCTGGGTCCAAATCTCCCTTTCCTTTCTGTTGTAGAAACACTAGTCACTGAACTTGGCATCTGCCCTAACCTAGCTTGCTACTATCTTAATTACCTCTGCAAAGACTGTGTTCAAAGAAGGTCACACTCCCATGTACCAGGGATTAGGACTTGAACATATCTCTTTGGGGCAGGGTGGAGGGGTGAGATTTAACCTGCTATAGTACATGATACCACAAATGCTCTATACATTTATATTGGCATATTGTCACCTTTGAATTCTCAGGAAAATCAGCTTTAGAGTCATTTTATTCAGAGTAAACAAATGGAAAAGTAGTATCTGCTGAAATGAGTTTGAGATAAATATCTATATTCCTTTTTATTGGCTTGTAATATTAACAAATGTGTTCATTACTGAAGTACCTCAGCATGTCCTTGTAAGTTAAATGTCATAATATAAAATTTTAAGAAGCTAATAATTCTCTTACAGATGATTGAAAGATGAAGCTTCTCTTTAGCGGACTAACACTGAATATAATGAGGTTTCACCAACTATCCCATTAATTGAACTTACTTCCTAAATTTAATTCTATGACATGTTTTCTGCAGTATTATTATTATGGATATTATCATATAGACTTAGTTGGTCTCTTGTCCTGAAAGAGTTTAGAGTGCTTACACATAATAAAATA
Source organism: Cervus canadensis (assembly GCF_019320065.1). Lineage (NCBI taxonomy): Eukaryota > Metazoa > Chordata > Mammalia > Artiodactyla > Cervidae > Cervus > Cervus canadensis. Next base: position 24,654,278 of record NC_057415.1, read on the forward strand.
GGTGAAATATTTTTAGAAATTTAGTATATGAATGGATAATTCACATTATTTAAAAGATAGGTGAATTGCAACCTGAAACTTGAGTGACTTTGAGTGTTATGAGGCTATCACGGTTAGAAACTTTATAATATATCTATGTGAGTAAAGTATTGAGTGAATGGTGTAGTGTAAAATGAAATAAATGCAATAAAATTAAATTATGGAGTTTAATCACTAAGTTGTGCCCAACTCTTGCGACCCCATGGACTGTAGCCTGCCATGCTCCCCTGTCTATGGATTCTCTGGGCAACAGTATTGGAGTGGGTTGCCATTTCCTTCTCCAGGAGATCTTCCCGACCCAGGAATTAAATCCAGGTCTCCTGCATTGCAGGCAGTTTTTTTTTTTTTTTTTTTTTTACCAACTGAGCTACAAGGGAAGCATAATATAATCAAAAAATGTAAGCAAGTGCTATGGGAACACAGAAAAGTAGATCTTCTTTTCTGAACAACTGGGCTGGAGGTTTATGTGGATTGATGGACAAACTGTTGCTCAGAAAAATGTAATTCATTCAACATATACTTATTGAATGTGCTATGTAGTATGCTCTGCAATGGGTGTACCTAATTTTTTTTGATGGGTTTTGTATCCCTAGGGCAGTGGCTGTGCTGTTTTTTTCTTTTAGCATAACCATGGTGAGCAGTGCAGAGGTGGAGAGAGAACTGGGTCTGTATTAGAGTCTGGACTTTTGGATCATGACTAATGATCACAAGTTCTCCCAATCAGAACACTTTATAATTTACATTTAAGTCATTGGTTCAGACTGTCAGACTGTCTAAGAAAAATAGTCAGAGGACATGCACTATACAAAAAGAGGAAAAAAATTATATGGAAAAAAGTTTATACTCAACAGGAAATACATTTTTAAAAATTTAAATAAATATCAAAGAATTCACCTATCAAAACCTTGTTCTTTATCTTTATATAAGTTTCAACTACTGGCTAGTGGTGATAGTTCAACAAGTATTCTAAAAATTATTGGTGTGATTATCAATTCAAAAGTAACTTGGCAAAATTTACCAACGTTTTCAATTTCTAACCAATTTATTTTATGAAATTGTCACAAAACCTGACTTACATGGCACAAAGGACAAAAAATATGGACTACAGATTCTTAATTTTTTCATATATTTTTTGAAAACTATATGAAAAATATGTATTCTCCCCAGAAAAATACACAATCACACTAAATTTACATTAAATTTCAAACATCAGTTCATCCCTTGAGGCATAAATCTGGATCAGTTTTCTTTCTCTTCTTTTGCTCTTTATCTATTTCTGTCTCTAATTGAGGTGGATTTGGGGAAAAGCTAAATTAAAAATAAAATTCTGAGAAATCAAGTAGACAGATTTTTTTTTTAAATTGCTACAATGACCAAGAATATTTATCCCAGGACATAAAAAGTTAGGAAGATGTTAATAAATTTCATTACATAAACAGGACTAAGAACATAAATAGACAAGCAGAAAACTAATAAATTGCATGTGGCAACTCCTGGAATCTGAGAAGAAGAGACACTTCAAGCCAACTAGTTCAAAGTAACACATGTGTTTGATGCCAATGATTCAGGCAGGAGTGGTGAAATTTGTATATATGTTGATGAAAGTGCATAGATAAGCATTTTCAGGTAATCTGAATTTAAATGAGTGAAGTCAAGTATGTGTGGTGTAAGTATGTGACAGGTAAATAACATACATCTGTTTTTTGTATTTTTTTGTTTTTTTAATCTGCATACCTAAGAAATTAGAGAATACAGACTAAGTACTTCTAACATTTATATAAGAAATTTTTTCCAGAATGACATTGCTAAAATTAGTAAGCTGACACAGTGAAACAAAAAATAGAAATCTGTGAATGTCTACTGAACTTTTAATAATAGTCTAAAATATTATATATAGCTAAGTATATAAATATATATTTAATATTTTAAGTGCTGTGTAGTCAGAACTATGTGGCTTATTTCTTAGTCATCATTTATACAAAGTCCTTTCCCGTTTTTGTCTTATCTGATTATTCATTTTTATTGGGTTTATATGTTTTAATTTTTCATATTTTTAACATCAATTTTGCATAAACTTTTGGTTTTCAAACTTCTTATTCTGTTAAAAAAAATGGTATATTTCACAGTCTAAATTTGGTGGGGTACTAACATGACAGTTTTATTATATTTTCCTAATTACTGCCTTCAAACATACTCTTTTACACCTCCCTTCTTTTCAGTCATTTTGCAGGTATTAAAAAGTATGCTTCTCTCTAAGCCAGTTTAAAATTTTTCTCATATCAAAATGTTATTTTCTCCTGCACCATTCTTTCGCATTCTTGCTCAGACACAAGCTGTGACCCAAGAAATCTGCACTGAAGGAAGTCGGTATGTCTGCTCTTTACTTCGTCGGATCTTTTCCCCTCCTCCTCATAGACTATTGCTTTTGGCTTTGGTTACTTTGAAGTGAAGTTGCTCAGTCATGTGAGACTCTCTGTGATCCCATGGACTGTATTCCTACCAGGCTCCTTCGTCCATGGAATTTTCTGGGCAAGAGTACTGAAGTGGGTTGCCATTTCCTTCTCCAGGGGATCTTCCTGAACTGGGGATTGAACCCAGGTCTCTTGCATTGCAGGCAGACTCTTAACCCTCTGAGCAGCCAGGGAAGCCCTGACTTCTTTAACTCAGATAAATGGAATGGAGATCTACCTGACAGAGACCGAAGGTGCATCACTTGGTTCCACTGTTAAAGTCTGTGTATCAGTGTGTTTTCAGAAATAGGTACCCAAATTCTAAATAGTTACCTAGACAGCATATTAAAAAACAGAGACTTTACTTTGCCAACAAAGGTCCATCTAGTCAAGGCTATGGTTTTTCCAGTGGTCATGTATGGATGTGAGAGTTGGACTATAAAGAAAGCTGAGCGCCGAAGAACTGATGCTTTTGAGTTGTGGTGTTGGAGAAGACTCTTGAGAGCCCCTTGGACTGCAAGGAGATCCAACCAGTCCATCCTGAAGGAGATCAGTCCTGGGTGTTCATTGGAAGGACTGATGTTGAAGCTGGAACTCCAATACTTTGGCCACCTGATGCAAAGAGCTGACTCATTTGAAAAGACCCTGATGCTGGAAGGGATTGGGGGCAGGAGGAGAAGGGGATGACAGAGGATGAGATGGTTGGATGGCATCATCGACTTGATGGACCTGAGTTTGGGTGGACTCCAGGAGTTGTTGATGGACAGGGAGGGCTGGCATGCTGTGGTTCATGGGGTCGCAAAGAGTTTGGACACGACTGAGCAACTGAACTGAAAAGAACTGAACCTAAGTATAGCCAGCCTTCCATACAGGCAAGTTCTGCATCTTTGGATTGAACTAACCACAGATCAAAAAAATTGTTTGTTTGTTTTAAATCTGGAAAGTTTCTTAAAGCAAAACTTGAATTTGTTGCATGCTGGCAACTATTCACATAGCATTTACATTGTATTAGGTATTATAAATAACCTAGAGACCATTTAAAGTATACAGGAGGATGTGCTTAGATTATCAGTAAACAGGTAGCCACTTTAGATAAAGGACTTGAGCAATAGGAAGTTTGGTATTCAGAGGGGCCCTGGAACTAATCCCCCATAGAAAGGAAGGAAAACTGTTTGTTCTTTAAGAAATCCCATTAGAACTCCTTTTACCTCCATGCCCATTGCTTCATTCATTAATATTCCTGGAATAACCTTTCATGAACTGTTTTTAGTCATTTAATTTAATCCATATTTTCTTCCTCTATGAGGACAGAGCATTGACAAATGGTTCATTTTCAGTTTTTATTCCTTGTTTACTTGGCTTGTGGGAAATTCACTCATCCATTCTTTCCATGTCAAAACTGTGAAAGTTCAGGCCCTGTTCTTCTGATCTGTTCTTCTGATCTGATATTTCTGTGATTCTCTTCCTTATCCCTCAACTCAAAAGACAAACAAAGTGACAACAACGATAAAGAATCCCATGGTATTGATCAGCCACTATTCTGAATAAGCACTTTTCTGTTCAAGGCCTGGGCTACTCATCTCTCCTTCCAGGGAATGGTATTCTATACTTTTCCATATCTTGGACAGGGGTATACCAACAGTCTTCCATGGGATGACAATATATGACTCTCCTACTTTGCCTGCTTCACAACATCTTCTTTACATAGTTTACATAGTTCCAAATTTGCTGGCATATTGAGTGCAACACTTTCACAGCATCATCTTTCAGCATTTGAAATAGCTCAACTGGAATCCCATCACCTCTACTAGCTTTGTTCATAGTGATGCTTCCTAAGGCCCACTTGACTTCACATTCCAGGATGTCTGGCTCTAGGTGAGTGATCACATCATCGTGATTATCTGGGTCGTGAAGATCTTTTTTGTACAGTTCTTCTGTGTATTCTTGCCACCTCTTCTTAATATCTTCTGCTTCTGTTAGGTCTATATCATTTCTGTCCTTTATTGAGCACATTTTTGTATGAAATGTTCCCCTTGGTGTCTCTAATTTTCTAGAAGAGATCTCCAGACTTTCCCATTCTATTGTTTTCCTCTATTTCTTTGCATTGATTGTTGAGGAAGGAAATTGCTGAGCAATGCAATTGCTTTGCATTGATTTCTTGTCTCGCCTTGCTATTCTTTGGAACCCTGCATTCAAATGGGTATATCTTTGCTTTTCTCCTTTGCTTTTGGCTTCTCTTCTTTTCCTGGCTATTTCTAAGCCCTCTTCAAACAGCCATTTTGCTTTTTTTGCATTTCTTTTTCTTGGGGGTGATCTTGATCCCTGTCTCCTGTACAATGTCACGAACCTCCGTTCATAGTTCATCAGGTACTCTGTCTATCAGATCTAGTCCCTTAAATCTATTTCTCACTTCTACTATATAATCATAAGGGATTTGATTTAGGTCATACCTGAGGGTCTAGTGGTTTTCCCCACTTTCTTCAATTTAAGTCTGAATTTGGTAGTAAGGAGTTTATGATCTGAGCCACAGTCAGCTCCCAGTCTTGTTTTTGCTGACTGTATAGAGCTTCTCCATCTTCGGCTGCAAAGAATATAATCAATCTGGTTTTGGTGTTGACCATCTGGTGATGTCCATGTATAGATTCTTCTCTTGTGTTGTTGGAAGATGGTGTTTGCTATGACCAGTGCATCTTCTTGGCAGAACTCTATTAGCCTTTGCCCTGCCTCATTCTGTATTCCAAGGCCAAATTTGCCGGTTATTCCAGGTATTTCTTGACTTCCTACTTTTACATTCCAGTCCCCTAAATTGAAAAGGACATCTTTTTGGGTGTTAGTTCTAAAAGGTCTTGTAGGTCTTCATAGCTGTTCAACTTCAGCTTCTTCAACATTACTAGTCGGGCATAGACTTCAATTATTGTGATATTGTATGGTTTGCCTTAGAAACAAACAGATCATTCTGTCGTTTTTGAGATTGCACCCAAGTACTGCATTTTGGACTCTCTTGTTGACTATGATGGCCACTCCACTTCTTCTAAGGGATTCCTGCTCTCAGTCATAGATAAAATCATCAGGTGAGTTAAATTCACACATTCCAGTCCATTTTAGTTCGCTGATTCATAGAATGTCAAAGTTCACCCTTGCCATCTCCTGTTTGACCACCTCTAAGTTACATTGATTCATGGACCTAACATTCCAGGTTCATATGCAATATTGCTCTTTACAACATCGGAAGTTGTTTCTATCATAGTCACATCCACAACTGGGTGTTGTTTTTGCTTTGGCTCTGTCCCATCATTCTTTCTGGAGTTATTTCTCCACTGATTTCCAGTAGCATATTGGGCACCGACCGACCTGAGGAGTTCATCTTTCACTGTCCTATTGTTTTGTGTTTTCATACTGTTCATGGGGTTCTCAAGGCACTTCTCAATGAAGTGGCTTGCCATTCCCTTCTCCAGTGGACCACATTCTGTCTGACGTCTCCACCATGACCCATCTGTCTTGGGTGGCCCCACAGGCATGGCTTAGTTTCACTGAGTTAGACAAGACTGTGGTCCATGTGATCAGATTGGCTAGTTTTCTGTCATTGTCATTTCAGTCTGTCTGCCCTCTGATGCCCTCTCACAACATCTACTGTCTTAATTGGGTTTCTCTTACCTTGGATGTGGCGTGTCTCTTCATGGCTGTTCCAGCAAAGCGCAGCCACTTCTGTTGGCTTCAGGTAATGTGACAGTATTCACCTCAAGGCTACAACTGATTGGATCACAGTGAATTAAGACATAAGCTGGGCTGAGAAAATCTGATTCCTTTTCTTAATAACTTAAGAGATACTGAGAGCAAATCAGCCCATCTGATGTATGATGAGAGGTAGAGTTAGAGCCACAGGAAATGCTAAAATTTTTAGTGAGAAACATGTATAGAAAATTATAAATCAAACAATTTAAATATTCATCAATGGATGAACAGATAAAAAATGTGGTACATATACAATTGAATATTATTCAGCCATAAAATAAAGCAATCCTGACATTTGAAACAATATAATTGGACCTTGAGGGCATTGTGCTAAGTGAAAAACTCAGAGAAAAATACTGTATGATCTTACTTACACATGTATGAAAAACTGAAATCATAGCAATAGACGGTAGAATGGTGGTTACCAGGACCCCAGAGTTGGCAGAAATGAGAAGTTGGTCATTGGACCTCCAATAAGATGAATAAGATCTGGAAATCTAATATTCAACATGATGAATATAGTTAAAAATGCTGAATTATAATTGGAAGTTCTTAAAAGAGTAAGTCTTAAATGTTCTCACCACATACACAGAAACTGTAATTATGTGAGGTGCTGAGTGTGTTGCAATGTGCTGTCACTTCAGCCATGTCCAACTGTTTGCGACCCCATGGACTGTAGCCCGCCAGGCTCCTCTGTCCATGGGGATTCTCCAGGCAAGAATAATGGAGTGGGTTGCCATTCCCTTCTCCAGAGGAATCTTCCCAACCCAGAGATTGAACCCGTGTCTCTTACATCTACCTGCATTGGCAGGTGGGTTCTTTACCACTACACCACATGGGAAACCCTTATTTTGATAATCATTTTGCAATATATACATGTATCAAATTAACATGTTATATACCTTAAACTTACAAGATATATATCAATTATATCTCAATAAAACTGGGAAATGAAAAGGAGAGATTAAAATCCATCCAAGAAAGTTACACAAAGAATGGAATTGTTTTATGAGTTTCTAGTTACTGTCAGACCAGACTTTACTTTTTGTATTTTATTTTTTAGGAGTTTCTATTCTCACAAAAAAGAAAGGTCTCTTCTTATGCATGCCATGTTGAAAGGGCTTCTGATTCTTGCACAGGAATGAAGTCTAACAGAACACTTTGTGAGTCAAATTTATCTGAATCATCAATATAAAAATGGGATTTGCAACTTCTTTTATCCCCTCAAAAACCATATAAGAAAGGATGTTTTGTATGCATTTTACAGTTAAAGAAACAAAAGTACAGACAGTAATGACCAACATCACAAAGCTAGAAAGAAAAATCTCCAGGGTTTGATTCTAACAAGTTCTCTTCTGTATTAGTTTACTAATGATGTTTAACAGATTATCATGAATTTAGCATATTAAGACATGTGTTTATTATCTCATGGTTCCCTAGGTCAAAGGTCTGAAAATGGTGTGATAGGATTCTCTATTCATAGTCTCAAAGGTTGATATCAAGTGTCAGCCAGGCCTAGTTGTCATCTGGAAGCTCTAGGAAGAATTCACTTCCAAGTTCATTCAAGTTGTTAGTGGAATTCAGTTCCATGCAGTTGTAGGACTGAGGTCTCTGTTTCCTTACAGGTTATCAGCTAGAAGCTGTTTTTAGCTCCTCAACATCACCAGTGTTCATTGCCAATTGGCATCTCCATCTTCAAAGTAATAATTGTAAATCTTTCTTGTGTCAAATTCCTCTCATGCTCTGAATAATTTTGTTCAGGAAAAGCCTAGTCCCTTTTAAGTGTTCACCTGATTAGATCAGGCCAATTGACACCCATTTCCCTTTCTTAAATCTGATTTGGGACATTCATTACATCTGCAAAAATCCCATCATAGCAAAAACAAGATTAGTGTTTTACTGAGTAACCAGAAAGAGATATGTGTACACTGGGGGTGGGGAATCTTGGCAGCCATCTTTAATTCTACCTATCATGTTCCTTGTTCTACTCTGCTTAAGATTTAAATTCCAAAGACTGACCTGTTTAATGTAGCCTGGTCACAGATATACACCTTGACTGCTCACTGTACTGATTACAATAGAGGCAGATATTTTTCCAATGTATAATTGATATTTTCTTAATCAAAAAATAAAACCAAAATGCCATGGAGGGAAGAACAAATATATTTGCATATCCCCTGGTGTTGTGAGTGTTACTGTCTATGGAGAGAGGATGAAAATAATCATTATCTAAGGAAGGTAAAAGAACAGAGGTCCAAGGCAGAAGTTCCATTCCTTAATAGATCCTGTAGCATCTTCTCTGTTGTCTCTCCTAGGTCAGAATCTGGGCATGACTAAACCTTATAATAGGTGAAAAAGGAAATGCCCAAGCAAAGTACAAGAAAGCCATAGAGATTTAGTGTTCTTATAGAGGTATGTAGAAAGATGTCTTTACTGAGATGAATATAAAACTAGGTTGTCAGCATAAGTTGAATTTTTTAATGTAGAATGTGAAAAATGTATTCAGCCAGTGTTACTGAAATGTTCCCTGGAGAAAGGAATAGTCATGTTAATTAGAAAAACTGGACATGTACAGATATGAAGTTTGGACAATTTAATTTAGAGCATTCTTTAAAATAAAGATGGCTACTCTTCCTTTGATCTTTGTACTGCTTGAACAATAATGAAGCATAATTTTGAAGTGCTCTTAAGATGAACCTAGCTGATGAGATTCACAGTTTATTGAAATTCCTTAGTGCCAATGAAAATACTTAGACTAACAAGCTAAGACCTAATTTTTCAAAATTACTACCCATGCTATTTCTAATTCTATACCAGTTTCTAATTCTAAGTGTTATACTGTTTATATATTCCTTGCCTCTGGTTAAATAATCAGCCATTTGGAAAGAAAAGTAGTACTATTAAATTTCTTGAGGAAAAATTGATACAAGAACCTTTGAAGAATCATATAATGAAATACTATAATCTCCCTCTTTTTTGTGCTGAATAACTCAGAAATATGCACAAGTAAAGCAATGAGTGAATATTTAGTTTTGGTTTAATTCACTATAATTCAATCAAGTTTTAAATAACAAACCTATCCACTCTTGTATAATGATATAAAATTTATATAATAACGAATTTTGGAATTGAGGTAAATTAGTCATTACTGCCTTCTAAAGATAGCATGTTGTATTAGGAACCAGATCTCCAGAACTCATTTCAATGTGTATTTGTAGGTCTATTTCATTAAATGAAATACATTTTAAAATTGCTTTTTAAAAAGAATTATTAGGTTAACTCTGTTTAAAGAAATTGGAGGTCATCACTACACCCTTCCAAGAAAAAGAATTACACAAATTGAAAATCAATGAGTTTCCTTAGACTCCCATGAAAATTGAGTTTGTAGGGAAATCTATCACCCCAAAATATAGAGAGATGAGTGAATATAGAAAACCACTGCTGAAGCCTGCTTACTGGAGCAGAAGCCACTGAGCCAAAAAAAAGTAGGAACACTTACTTGATAATTCTGATGAACTGTTGGAGACAGAGACTGGGCTAGCTTGAGTGTGAGAAACTCTGGCAGCTGCAGGCTTATTCTTAGGGAATTCCCCTACACCTAGCAGGACTCTTGTATACTCTAGATTTCTGCAGTAAAGGCATCAGAAAGATCCTTTCTTCTGGTTACTAAAACCAGACTCACATATACTACTGATGTGTTCATATTATCAGAAATGGAATTTTAAAAATTGAGAGTAATATTTTAAGGTCTCCAGTGAGGAAAACCAAATGAAAAGATAGGTAGTAAATGCAGAGAATCTCTAAAAGAAATGTAAAGGCATGCTAGACATAAATACTATAAGAGAAATAGGGGGAAAAAAATCTATGAGGTTAAAAATTGAGCAATAGAGAACCCCCAATCAGAAATGCAATGAGGAAAAAAGAATGAAAAAAACAAAACTAACACCTAAGAATTGTGGGGAAATATCTAAAATGTTTAACATGTATATAACTGGAATAAGTAAATGAGAAGAAAGAGAAAGGAGAACAGAAGAAATATTACAGTGATAATGGCCAAGGACTTTCCAAAGTTAATAATGGCCAACAAATCCAGATCCAGGATGCTGAAAGAACACTTAAACAACAAACAATAACACCAAAAAACCCAAACTTGCATATATTATGTTTGTACTGTAGAAAATCAAAGAATAACCAGGAGAGAAAAAAGCCTTCTTCAGTGAACAATGAAGAAAAATAGAAGAAAACAATCAAATGGAAAGACTAGAGGTCTCTTCAAGAAAATTAGATGCCAAGGGAACATTTCATGCAATGATGGTTGCAATAAAGGACAGAAGCAGCAAGGACCTAACAGAAGCGTGAGAGATTAAGAAACGATGACAAGGATACAAGAAGAACCATAAAAAAGAAAAAAAAAAGGTCTTAATGAATTGGATAACCCAGATGGTAGAGTCACTCAACTACAGCCAGGCGTTCTGTAATGTGAGGTCAAGTGGGCCTTAGGAAGCATTACTACAAACAAAGCAGGTGGAAGGGATGGAATTCCAGTTGAGCTATTTCAAATCATAAAAGATGCTGCTGCTAATGATGCTAGTGCTGCACTCAATACACCAGCAAATTTGGAAAACTCAGGACTGGGAAAGGTCAGTTTTCATTCTAATCCCAAAGAAGGGCAATGACAAAGAATGTTCAAACTACTGTTCAATGGTGTTCATCTCACACCCTAACAAGAAAATGCTCAAAATCTTTCAAACTAGGCTTCAACAATATGTGAACTGAGAACTTCCAGATATACAAGCTGGATTTAGAGAAAGCAGGGGAACCAGTGATCAAATTGCCAACATCCACTGGATCATTGAAAAAGCAAGATAATTCCAGAAAAGAACATCTATTTCTTGACTACACTAAAGCCTTTGTGTGGATCACAACAAACTGGAAAATTCTTTAAAGAGATGGGAATACCATACTACCTTACCTGCCTCCTAGGAAAGGTCAAGAGTCAACAGTTAGAACCAAACACAGAACAATGGACTGGACCAAAATTGGGAAAGGAGTACGTCAAAGCTATATATTGTCATTCTGCTCATTTAACTTCTATGTAGTGTATATCATGTGAAATGCTAGGCTGGATGAAGCACAAGGGGAATTGAGATTGCTGGGAGAAATATTAACAACCTCAGATATGCAGATTATACCACTCTAATGGCAGAAATCAAAGAGGAATTAAATAACCTCTTGATGAAGGTGAAAGAAGAGAGTAAAAAAGCTGGCTTAAAACTCAGAATTCAAAAATCAACTATCATGATATCTGGCCCCATTAATTCATGGCAAATAGATGGGGGGAAAAATGAAAAAAAAATGACAGGTTTTTTTTTGTTTTTTTTTTTCCCGCTTCAAAAATCACTGCGGATGGTGACTGCAGCTGTGAAATTCAAAAATTCTTGTTCCTTGGAAGAAAAGTTATGACAGACCTAGACTGCATATTAAAAAGAGGAGACATCACTTTGCTGACAGAAGTCCATACAGTCAAAGCTATGGTTTTTCCAGTAGTCATGTTCATATGTTAGAGTTGGACCATAAAGAAGGCTGAGTGCCAAAGAATCGATGCTTTCAAACTGTGGTGCTGGAGAAGACTCTTGAGAATTCCTTGGACTGCAAGGAGATCAAAGCAGTCAATCCTAAAGGAAATCAACCCTGAATATTCATTGGTAGGACTGATATTGAAGCTGAAGCTCCAATACTTTGGCCGCCTAATGCAAAGAGCCGACTCACTGGAAAAGACCCTGATGCTGGAAATGTTTGAAGATAAAGGGAAAAGAGGGCAGCAGAGGATGAGATGGTTCAATGGCATCATCAAATCAATGGACATGAATTTGAGCAAACTTTGGGAGACAGTGAAGGACTGGGAAGCTTATCATGCTGCAGACCATGGGTCCCCAGAGTTGGAAACAACTTAGCTTCTAACAACAACATACTTGAAGAACTTCCTAAATGCAAAAAGATGAGAAAAAGTACTGATTGTAAAGATTAGAAGTAAAGTTTCTTTACTCGCCAATGACATGATTGTCTATATAGAAAACTCTAAAGGCAAGGCCAAAGAATGCTCAAACTATGGCACAACTGCACTCATCTCACACACTAGTGAAGTAATGCTCAAAATTCTCCAAGCCAGGCTTCAGCAATACGTGAACCGTGAACTTCCAGATGTTCAAGCTCATTTTAGAAAAGGCAGAAGAACCAGAGATCAAATTGCCAACATCTGCTGAATGATTGAAAAAGCAAGAGAGTTCCAGAAAAACATCTATTTCTGTTTTATTGACTCTGCCAAAGCCTTTGACTGTATGGATCACAATAAACTGTGGAAAATTCTGAAAGAGATGGGAATATCAGACCACCTGACTTGCCTCTTGAGAAACCTGTATGCAGGTCAGGAAGCAACAGTTAGAACTGGACATGGAAATAGGAAAAGGAGTCACCCTGCTTATTTAACTTATATACAGTGAACATTATGAGAAATTTTGGGCTGGAGGAAGCACAAGCTGGAATCAAGATTGCCGGGAGAAATATCAATAACCTCAGATATGCAGATGACACCACCCTTATGGCAGAAAGTGAAGAAGAACTAAAGAGCCTCTTGATGAAAGTGCAAGAGGAGAGTGAAAAAGTTGGCTTAAAGCTCATCATTCAGAAAACTAAGATCATGACATCTGGTCCCATCACTTCATGGCAAATAGATGGGGAAACAGTGGCTGACTTTATTTTTGGGGACTCCAAAATCACTACAGATGGTGACTGCAGCTATGAAATTAAAAAAGGCTCACTCCTTGGAAGGAAAGTTATGACCAACCTACACAGCATATTAAAAAGCAGAGATTACTTTGCCAACAATGGTCCATCTAGTCAAAGCTATGGTTCTTCCAGTAGTCATTTATGGATGTGAGAGTTGGACTGTAAAGAAAGCTGAGTGCCGAAGAACTGATGCTTTTGAGTTGTGGTGTTGGAGAAGACTCTTGAGAGCCCCTTGGACTGTAAGGAAATTCAACCAGTCCATCCTAAAGGAGATCAGTCCTGGGTGTTCATTGGAAGGACTGATGTTGAAGCTGAAAATCCAATATTTTGGCCACCTGGTGTGAAGAGCTGGATCACTGGAAAAGACCCTGATGCTGGGAAAGATTGAGGGCGGGAGGAGAAGGGGATGAGAGGATGAGATGGTTGGATGGCATCACCGACTCAATGGACATGGGTTTGGATAGACTCTAGGAGCTGGTGATGGACAGGGAGGCCTGGCGTGCTGCAGTTCATGGGGTCGCAAAGAATAGACACGACTGAATGACTGAACTGAAATGAACTGAATTACTACAGGAAAACATTTTCTGGAAATAATAAATATTAGCAGGGTTGTAGGATATAATGTCCATATACAATGATCAGTTGCTTTTCCTGCAAGCCAGTAAGGAACATTTGGAAATTAATTTTTTTTTAAATTTATTAAATTACCAAAAACACAGAGTATTAAAAAAATAAATCCAAGTAAATATATGTAGGATCTGTATGAAGAAAAGTTCAAAACAAAATGGTAAAAATAGTAAAAGAAAACAACTAATTAAACAGAGAGCTATTCCATGTTCAGGGAGTAGAAAATTCAGTACTATTTATACAATGCTGCTGCTAAGTCTCATCTGTTGTGTTCGACTCAGTGCAACCCCATAGATGGCAGCCTACCAGGCTCCTCTGTCCATGGGATTTTTCCCGGCAAGAGTACTGGAGTGGATTGCCATTGCCTTCTCCGATTCATATGAGAATTCCTTGTAAATTTGATCTGTAGTTTCAGCACAGTCTCAATCAGAATTCCAGAAGGCTATTATGTAACCATGGACAGACTGATTCTAAAATTTATATGGAAAGACAAAGGTCCTAGAATAGCAACATGGTACTAAAGCAAAGAGCATAACTGGAGTATTCACAATACTTGATTTTAAGTCTTCCTAAAAAACTACAGTAATTAAGTCATTGTGGTATTGGTGAAATAATAGGAACACAGATTAATGGAAGAGAATAGACAGTCCAGAAATAGAACCATACCAAATAACAAATTGCTTTTCAACAAATGCATAAAAACAGTACAATGGAGAAATGATGGTCTTTAAACAATTATTGTTGAAATGACTGGAAAGTCAATAGGCATAAAACAAGGACCTAGAGAAAGAAGGTATACCTTACACAAAAATTAGCTCAAAATGGACTATAAACTTAAATGTAAAATGCAGATAGGACCTTATAATCAAGCAAGAGAATAAGCTAGAATGATCCACATAATAATGGGTTAAGTTAGAATTGAAGACATCCGTATCAACTTTTATTTATCTTAATATAGATCCAGTGGATACATATAGAACTATTCATAGATAAGTGTAAATAGAAGACAGAATGGCAATGTCTAGGATAAGTGTTTGATAAACACTTATGTTTATCATGTGTTGATAAACACATGTGTTTATCATGTGTTGTTATTATTCCTAAAAAACATGAGAAATCTTTGACTATTTGAACATAGAGTCATCTGATAGATGATGTCATCTGACAATTATAGTTAAGATTATGATAACAGAATGAGCATATTAATTAAATAAGCTCATTTGTAGAATGAAACTTGAATAAGTTATATTCTTATTTGGGCATGGCTTGTTACACAAGCAGTATAATAATAATCAGCAGTAACATTAATAAAAATAGTGAGGTAATAGGATATTGAACAATTATTTGACAAGTTATTTGTTATGCATCCCATTAAATTATGAGCTCTATATGCCAGGGAATTTTATTTTTTAACAAGTACATATTCAGAATCTAGCACACAGCCTGATAAATACAAGGTATTCAGTAATATTTGTCAAATTAGTGAATATTTGTGAATATTTATCATGAGTGAACATAAGTGTTTTGTCAGGAAACTTAGATTGGTCTGTGGTATTAGTCCCCCAAACTTACTGGTTTTAAACAAAACATTCACTTAATACTCATGACAAGCCCATTGCTGATTTGGGTGACTCTTAAGGACTGTTGTCATCTGATAGATGATGTCATCTGACAATTGCAGTCAAGATTTTGATAATAAGTGTGGTAATTCAGCAATGCACGTTGTTTAGGTATTGCAGATCCATCACCTCAAATATGAGACCTTCTTCCTGATTACTATAGCAGTGGAAATGAGGAGCTGAGAATTGCCCAGGGACTTTTCATTGGAATTCCATTCAATTCCATTGAATTGATTGAATGAATGGAATCTCATTCAATTCCAAAAGGAATGCATGTTATTTTGGAGCTTCTACATGTAAGTAGAGGCTTCCCAGGTGGTGCAGTGGCAAAGAATCTGCCTGCCAATGCAGGAGACACAAGAGTTGCGGGTTCCATCCCTGGGTGGGCAAGATCTTCTGGAGAAGGAAGTGACAATCCACTCCAGTATTCTTGCCTGGAGAATTCCATGGACAGTGGAGCCTGTGGGCTACAGTCCATGGGGTCACAAAGAGTCGGACACCTGACAGAGTGACTGAGTATCCACACACATGTAAGAGAAGCTCCAAAGTATTGGAGCTCTACTTACAAGTTCCTCGTTAACTGCAAGGGGAGCTGGGAAACATACAAAAGGAAATTAGATGGTTGGTATCATTGTCTCTTTCTCCATAATTATTCAATAAAATTTGAATTAATTAATGAATAAATTATTATGATGAAGATAAAATAACTGAAGCATATGTTCATCATTTAGCTTTGTGTCTGGCATTTGACATTACCAAACACCTACCTCCAGGTCTTTTATTTATTTGATGACTCTTCAGTAGCTGGTTGTTTGCTATTAAGGTTGATTTCTAAAAAAATGCAATCTTACATTTTTTAGGTCTAAATTTTTTATTCCTTTTCACTTGACAAGTACATAATGACACTGACAACTTTCATCAATATATAACTGTCTTTAAAGACCCACTCTGCATGAATCATCTGTTTTAATGATGTTCACTTTTATCCTTCTCATTCAAAGCTCATTATGAAATGTAATAACATAGGAACCAAACAGCATATGGGTTTTTTTGATGACCATATTTATAAGAGAAATTCTACTCTCTAGTTTCATTCTTCAAGTTTCAGATCAGCTTAAAAGGAGACTTTGAAACTTGACTTCTTAAAGTCTTTGAATGTAAACCAATTTGCATTTCTAGACAGAAAGTACCTGGAATACTTATTCCTTCAATAATTAAGTTTTTTGTAATGAAATCAAGCAATCAACCATGTTTCTTAAGAAGAAATAAAAATAATATCATAGAGGAGGACAGAGGGCAGGTAAGATTTGTACATGTTGCAAAATGAAAGAAATGCTAATAGGCTACTAGAACCAAAGTGAAGTTAGACTCACACAGCTGTGGAGAAGAAAGTTAAACTTTCTTTTTCTCATAGTATGCTCTGTGCTTTGTCACATAGTCATTTCCCACTATTTGCAGCCCCATGGACTGCAGCCTGCCAGGCTCCTCTGTCCATGAGATTCTCCAGGCAAGAATACTAGAGTGGTTGCCATGCCCTCCTCCAGGGGATCTTCCCAACCCAGGGATCGAACCCAGGTCTCTCACATTGCAGGCAGATTCTTTTACTGACAGCCACCAGGGAAGCCCAAGAATATTGGAGTGGGTAGCCTATCCCTTCTCTAGAGGATCTTCCTGACCCAGGAATTGTACTGGGGTCTCCTGCATTGCGGAGAAGGCAATGGCAACCTACTCCAGTACTCTTGCCTGGAAAATCCCACGGACCTTGAGGAGCCTGGTAGGTTGCAGTCCATGGGGTCGCAAAGAATCGGACACGACTGAGCGACTTCACTTTCACTTTTCACTTTCAGGCATTGGAGAAGGAAATGGCAACCCACTCTTGTATTCTTGCCTAGAGAATCCCAGGGATGGGGGAGCCTGATGGGCTGCCGTCTATGGGGTCGCACAGAGTCGGACACGGCTGAAGTGACTTAGCAGCAGCAGCTCCTGCATTGCAAGTGGATTCTTTACCAGCTGAGTTACCAGGGAGTATACCTAGCATATTGAAACAGGGAAATACAGTATTATATTTCCAAGTCTCAGGTCCCCAATTATTTGCAATTATCTTAAGAGTCAGTTCAGTTCAGTCGCTCAGTCGGGTCCGACTCTTTGCGACCCCATGAATCGCAGCACGCCAGGCCTCCCTGTCCATCACCAACTCCCGGAGTTTACTCAAACTCACATCCACGGAGTTGGTAATGCCATTCAACCATCTCATCCTCTGTCGTTCCCGTCTCCTCCTGCCCCCAATCCCTCCCAGCATCAGGGTATTTTTCCAATGAGTCAACTCTTCGCATGAGGTGGCCAAAGTATTGGAGTTTCAGCTTCAGCATCAGTCCTTCCAATGAACACTCAGGACTGATCTCCTTTAGGATGGACTGGTTGGATCTCTTTGCAGTCCAAGGGACTCTCAAGAGTAGTAATGTTTATTTTTAGTATTCAGAAAAGCTGATGGGTATTTTCACTTTCCCCTTAAATGATACAAGCCACCTGAATGAAATTATTTTTTGAGTGTAGTTAGTATAGTGATATTGGTTGTCTTATGCAGAGCTGTATGATAAATCACGCTGACTGAATTCCAAATCCTGGTTCAATCACTTACCTTGGTATCTTGGGCCAATTTTTCCAGTCTTCAGTTTTCTCATCTCTAAGTGGGAAACCCAACAGTCACACATCACAGTTTTGGGGATTAATGACATAACTAACATATGCAAAGTGTCCAACATATTTGTCTTTGTCAGCTTGGGTTGCTATAACAAAATATCATAGACTGGGTTTATTTAAACAACAGATGTTTACTACTCTGTCAAAGCTTTATCTCATCCTCATTACCTTTGAAAACCTTTCTTCCAAATACCATCACACTAGGGGTTAGGGCTTCAGCATATGAATTTTGGGGAGATTCATTCAGTCTATATCAATATCCTAAATGCTTACCTCATTATAAACTTTTTTTGTTAAATTATAATTGACTTATATTAGATTTATGTGCATAACATCATGATTCAATATCTTAATGCATTGTGAAATGACTACAAGTCTAGTTACCATACAGTTATTACAATAATATTGATTATATTCCCTATGTTGTACATTATATCCCTGTGACTTATTCATTTTATAAGTGGAGTTTGCACCTCTTAATTGCTTTCACTTATTTTGCCTGTTCCCCACCCTCTCCCCTCTGACAATCAGCAGTTTGTTTATAAATTTACTTCTGTTTTGTTTATTTGTTTTTTAGATTCTATATATAAGTGAAATCATATAGTATTTGTCTTTGTCTAACTTATTTCACTTAGCACAATATACTCTAGATCCATCCATGTTGTCCCAAAGGGAAAGATTTCATTCCTTTACATGGCTGAGTATTATTCTATCACATACATGTATATATAATATCACTATATAGTATATGTATATATAATATATCACTTATTTATCCATTCATCTATGATGGACACTTAGCTTGCTTCCAATTCTTGGCTATTGTAAATAATGCTACAATTAATATGTTGTTGTTATTGTGTAGTTGCTAAGTCGTGACCAACTCTTGTGACCCCAGGGACTGTAGCTAGCTAGATTCCTCTGTCCATGGGATTTCCCAGAGAAGATTACCTTAGTGGGTTGACATTTCCTTCTCCAGGGGGACGTTCCTGACTCAGGGATTGAACCTGCATCTTGCATTGGCAGGCAGATTCTTTACCACTGAGCATCAGGGAAGCCCGCAATAAACATAGCAATGTGTATGTGTGTGTGTATATTATATATATGTGTGTGTGTGGTGGTGGTGAAGTCATTAAGTCATGTCTGACTCTCGAGATCCCATGGACTGTACCACCAGTCTCTCTGTCCATGGAATTTTCCAGGCAAGAATACTGTAGTGAACAGCCGTTTCCTTCTCCAGAGGATATTCCCAACCTGAGGATTGATCCTGCATTGCAGGCAGATTCTTTACCAATTGAGCACCGGGGAAGTCCATATATATATGTATATATTTATATACACACACACATATATATATGTACATATGCATACATATGTGTGCATATATAAATATATATGTATCTTTTATAATTTATGTTTTCATTTTCTTCAGATAAATTCTCAGAAATTAAACTGTTGGATTATATGATAGTTCTATTTTTTAATTTTTGGGGAAACTATATACTGTTTTCCATTGTGGCTGCACCAAGTTACATTCTCACCAATAGTACACAAAAGTTCCCTTTCCTACATGCTCTTGCCAACCCTTGTTATTTCCTATCTCTTTGATAATAGCCGTTCTGACAAGTGTGAGTTATAAGATTTTAGTTGAAAAAATTTAAATTGCAGTTAATCTTTATAAACTCTAATATTAAAGAGTTCAAAAGTCTGTAAATCCAACTACTATAAGACACAGTAGTTATGAAAAGTGGTTTTCCAGCCCCATGGGAAAAGTGATAATTCAGTTGGGTGGACCAAAAAGTAATTTACGACTGTCTTCAAACTAAAAGAACACTGTGAAATTGGAAAATTCAAGAAGGCAAGACATAAAATAGCACACAGCCCTACAGTCTTCCAGAAAGAAAGGAAAAGCAAAATAAAACAAGTATGAAATTAGAGAAAGTAGCATGAAGGCTAGTGTCTTCTAGTTTTGCCCTGTATCTATGTGCAGTAACCACACTTAATGTTTCTTGTATAGTATTATTAAAATGATATTAACTTCCTAATATAGCATTTTGACTTATTTGTTGACATTTCTAGATATGCATATTGTGTGTATGTATATATTAATGTTCTTGAAACAAATTGCTATAGGCATGCTCTGGCACACAGTAGATGGGGACTAGGAATTTGTTTTTCAAGGATTTGCTTTATAATTTAATAATTGATGGTATTTCAATTAATACATTATATATATATTATTTGATTAGCCATAAGAAGAGTATGTGACATAATCCACATTCATACCCACAGAAATGGACTGCAGAAGGACCAGTTTTTTGGTTCACTCTCTCCTTGGGGACTGGGGAGGGTGTGGGAAGAGAATAGTTCTGGGGGAGTGAGGGATTTTCACCACTGGATTTAGGAAGCAAGCCAGGAAAGGAAACCCAGAGGTGAGTACTGTTATAACAAAGTGTCACAAATTGGGTAGCTTAGAAAACCAGCCATTTATTTTCTCACAGTTCTGGAGAACAGGAGGCTAAAAATGAGGTGCTGGCAGGGCCATGCTGCCTAGGCCATTAGGGAAGGATCTGTTTCAGGGCTCACTCCTAGCAAGTAGATTGCTTTCTTTCTTCTTTTTGTGTCTCTGTATTATCTTCTCTTTTTGTGTGTGTCTGCCTCGTTTCATGAGTTTTTTGTTTTTTTTTTAAAGATACCAGTCATCTTAGTATAGGCACTGCCCTATGCCAATATGACTTCATCTTAACTTTAATTACATTGATAACAACCCTATTTCCAAATAAAGTCCCATTCTGGTAATTAGGATTTCACCATACAAATGTTAAGGGACATGTTCAATCCATAATTGTGCGTTTATGGTAAAAGGGTTAAAAATTATAGGCCACAGTTTAGAGATGGAAGCATCTTTATCAGTCGTGAAATAGAGTTCTCTTATTTTCTCTAGGAGAAAATTAAAGTCAATGTGATGAGGAAACTTTCCTGACATTAATTTATTTATATCAGAATTAGGCCAAAATTAAGATATTTCTAGTCTAGGTTATTCTCTATTATGCCGTACCATGGTAACCTTTGCTTCTCATGGATGGTGATGTGCGTGTGTAAGTCCAGAGCACAATCTCATTAGGAAATCCAAATGGGTTATTGTTCAGCTGGAAGTAACAAACGACTACTACCAATCATTGTAGGATATGAGATAGCCTGGGGCTGAAATAAACTCATAAATTTCTTCTTTCTATTGTATATCCCTCCTTATGTGGAGCATGAACAGGAAGAAGCATTTAATTATGGGATAGAAAGAAATAAGTTGCTAGATAGCCAAAGATATTGCTCTTTCCAAGGTACCAAGTATAGTCTCATTTCTATATTGGCAAGAGCCAAGAGTTGCTATAATCCATACAGCTCATATATCCAGAGAACAGAGAAGGATAGAGAATGAATAAATATCCTTTGAGGGACAAATGAAAAATATCCATCACAAAATTGAAAGAAACAATAATACTCAATTATTAGGGATGATGCCAGACAAATATTCTTAGATAATAGAATATATATATATATATCATATTCATAAGTTACAAAATGGGTAACAAAATAGCATTTTATAATTAAAATTAGCATAGATAAGTGAACTGGAGAACAAACAGTAATATTGGAACAGGAGGACAAACAATTCTAGAGAGAAATTCAAAAAAGAAAAAAAAAGAGAGAGAATGTGAACTGATAGACTGTGTTCAGATGCATTGAACAGGGATTTCCTCTATGTAGAGAAAGGATAAATAAAAAAATGTGCCTTAAAAAATTGGAAAGTAATCTTGCAAGCCACAGTTCATCTCCAGACCCTGAGTCCTTTACTCACAGTATTACAAAGACAGAAAGAGAGAGAAAGGGCAAATAAAACTATTTTCAGGGAAGGCAAAGAGAGAATTGTCAAGAATTCTCTGAAACAAACAAACCTTGATTCAATCTTCAGGGCAGAGATAGGGCATGTGAATGGAAAAATCACTAACACACTTTAGTTAATTATGGATTAATCCATGGATTAATTAGCTAAAGTGAGGTTCCTAAGAAACAGGAGTAAGTTTGGGAAGTCATAAATTTGCCTCAAATTTTATGTATCACGTTAGCAGTCCCTTTGAATTATAATCTGCTAGGAATTATGTGCTGTGTCCATGTAGTCAGATTTGTAGTTTGTGTTAGCTCTGTCTTTCCATAATAAGGGGATTTTAAACTCTATGTAAAGAAAGAAAACACAAAAAAGGCTTAGTATTTATTTTGCGGGGCAGGGAAAAGGGTTATACTTGGAAGACTGCATTTCACTATACAAGCTGATTAGCAGATTTCTGAAGGATAAAAGATCAAATGGGTGGTGGCAGTTACTGAAAGCAAGGTAATGAGACTGAGCCTGAGTCAAAGGCAGTGGTGGAAGGGGAGAGTCATGAGATTCAGCACAATCACCTTCTTTTACTCACGCCTTCTATAACACATTTTCTTTTTTCTAATGTTTTTTGGAAGTTGCTTATATATTCTCCAGGATCAATTTTATTTCCTGAAGGCCTTTAGTGAAAATTTCTGTTTTGAAGCTTGATAATTCTCAGATTAAGATGTTGCTTTCATTCCACAGTACGTATTTCACATTTTTCAACTGAGTTTATAAAATACATGCTTTTATTTATTTTCCTCGCACTGTTTGCACCTCTATTCTTTCACTGATTTTCAGAAAAGTTTTATGTAAGTCATTTCATTATTTTTCTTCATTTTGGCATTAAGCCTTAGGAACTATTTTTGCATTAACCTGAGAAGGAAGCTTCACACTTCATTTATTAACTACACATTAAAAAGAAGTTTTCATTTTCTACTGCTGTATATAGACCAACACAAATCCTCTGTTTGGGGTGAGAATCTTTTCCTTAATACCAAAAAACATCTATAAAGCTTTCTGTAGCAGTTTGAATATTAAACACAGAGGAGTTTTATTTTGAAATTAAAAAACTTTTCTTTCTTCCTATTTATTTTCAAAATCAGGCAAATTTATCTTTGTGTTTACTTATTATAAGGGAAGCCTGTTATAATTTCTCTGCATATCCAATTCCAAGAATCAGCAGGTACTGAAAAAAAATGTTTCTGTGCTTCATTAACTCTATATATTTTATTGCTTATTGTCTTATCATGTCTAAGACATTGAGGAAATAGTGATGGGAGAATTGAAGATAGTTCCTAAAGAAGCTTGTGATCTTTATGTTATTGATGCAATAACCAATAGTACTATTTTTCCAACACAAAGTGATTTATTTCATAGCTTTTGCTTTCCTTGAAAGGATTATTCATTCTTTTGCATAATCGCAGGGTAAGTAAAACAGTTGGTTGATGGATGTAATTCATATTTTGGGTAGATTTTTAACAGGTAACTCCACAATGCTCAGGGTATGTGCAAAGGTGTTAATCTGAACCCCTCACCTACCGCATATGTGTTTTTTATCCTTAATATTGCTAAGAATACTGGCCTATGCACTATGGCAGGGCTGACTCATAAAAAAATACCTGAAGGACTCAGGATACAGATCTACCAGTGAAATAAGTTTTATAATCATAAACTTAAATGAAGGGCTAACATAAGAAAATATAAATAAAGTTAGTTTCTAGTTGTTTTTAAATATAAGCAGCAAAAATATGCTATTTATTAACACAGAAAAACTAAAAAGCAAATGTCAAGTTAGGAAAGCTATCTTCAGCTTATGTGATAAAAAAAATTTATGTATTCTATACAGAAAAGCTCTTTTAAATAAATATTGTAAAGAAACAACCAAAGATGAAAAATGCATGTATAATAATGCAAGATACTCAGCTTCAGTGTTAATTAATAGTTCCAATTTCATGAAAATATTTATTTTATAATATTGCAGAAGCATTTTCATGATCACACCTAGTGTTTGTTACTAAAAATTGAAGTACAGATTTTTTTATACTCGTGATGGTACTATAAACTGATAAAAATGGTTTCTAGATGCTAATCTGGCAGTCTTCATCCAGGTTTAAAATGGTCATGTCATTTGACCACCTTGTTTCATTTCCAAGAGTTTATTTATCCAGAATAATATTCATACAGCTACATATTTATGCTTTATGATGATCACAATAGTACTATTACCTACAATAATAGATAAATATGAATCAAAAGCTCTTCTCAAATAACTGGACTTCAGATGGTGACACCTATTTGGGTGTCTGTGAGGTCTGAGCACTAAGGATTAGGATCTTGGAGTACACATGACTAGTGTAAGAATAAATGAAAAAAAAATGAATACAGATATTTATATGACCAGTGTAAGAATGAATGGAAAAAAAAAGAATACAGATATTTACAGATATTTACCAGTGTAAGAACAAATGAACAAAAAAAAATACAGAGAAAAAGGAATGGTTCTTGGAGAAACAAATTCTCTTCTCTTCTCTTACTTCTGCTTTGTCTAGAAATTGATTATTATAATAGAACCTATCTAAAAGAAGTGCTGTAAGGATTAAGTGAGTTGAATGTTTGCTTAGAAAATGCTTTAGTATATAGTAACTGCTACAAGTGTTGTTATTGCTTTTTTACTATTATTAAAAAAGGGGAAGCTTTTACTTGGTTAAGTTACTTCAAGAAACTCATCCAGATAGACTGAATTCTACAAATTATTTTAAAACCTACTTAGAGTAACATGTGCATGTCTGTGAGTTTTAATAGGCTTTAGATTCACACAAACACCTACATAATAGTGACATAAAAGAAGTTGTTTTAAATGATTTTAGTTCTGGCTGATAATTTAAACAAATTTATGTGTAAGAGCTGTTCAATCTCTCTGAGCAAATCATTCTCTTTGTTCTCTTTTCTTATTTGCTTCTTTTTGTAAAATATCAAAAGAAGGCATAGAGAAGCATGAGGGACTTATGTGACCTCCTAAAGAGTGGAATAGCTCTGAGGAGATAGGCCCATTGAGGATGGTGTGGCTATAGACAAGAATGGAAGGACTCTGTATCTTAACAGAGACCTATGTACTCTTGTCTCCTGAGGAATGTTCCATTTTTTGCTTGATTGCTGCTTGTTTTACCTGCATTTGCTTCTGAGGTTTTTGGTTAGAACAAAACAAAACAAAACTCAGAGCACAGAATCTCTTAGCTTGATCAGAATCTGGGGATTACCCTTAGTTATCTTAACCTCACCTCTGCTCTAGCTGGTTGTGGGCCTTTGCATCTCTGCCACATCGCCTGTGTTCCCACAGTTTACCCCAGCGTCTTCTGTGAGGTCCACTTGCTTCCACCTTGGCAGATTCCGTGGCAGGCTATCTGGTTCTCAGATCTGTTAAATGGCCAAATGAACACAATGCAAAGGACAGCTAAAAGGACGTTAAACTGGAAAGAAGGGTAAGACTTTCTTGTCCTTCTTGTTGAAGGGAAAAGTCAGACACAAAGCTTAAGTATTTCACTGTCTGATCCCTGAGTATTTTACTTCCTACAATCCTCTGGGGGTGAGAAGGGGGCCAATTCCCCCTACCCCTTACTCAAAACATTTGATCCTTAAATTTTGAGTCTTGGTCTTGACATGTGTATTAGTGATCTATTGCTACATAATGCTATTGCTACAAATTTAGCAGCTTGACACAACACGTTTATTATCTCACAGTATCCGTGGGTCAGGAGTTCAGGACAGATTAGCTGGGTTTGCTGAAAGGCTGCAATCAAGATGTCAACTAAGGCGTCAGTCTTATCTGAGGGTTGATTAGCTTGCTCAGGTTTACATAACTCAATTCATTACAACTGTAAGACGGGGGTTTTAGTTTATTGCTGGCAGCTGGATGAAGGCTGCCTTCAGCTCCTAGAAACCATCCTCAGTTTCTTTACATGTGGAGTTTCCCAACAGGGCCAGTTGCTGCTTCAAAGACGATAAAGGAGAGAGAGACTCCAGAAAGTTGGATGCTATAATCCAACTTTCTGGAGTACATATTTGCTTATATACAGTGACATACATCCCACTATTTTCACCATTTTCTGGTTTCTAGAAGGCAGTGTTAGGTCATGTTCACCCACAAGGAGAAAGGATGCACACATGTGCAGAATGGCAGGAGGCAGGGAATATGTGTATACATTAAGTAAACACCAGAATATTTTAATAAATGCAGAGCTCTATATTTTGTGATTTTAAGGGAAAAAAAGCATGGCTAGAAGTGCAAGTGCTTATTTATTGTGTGAATTGAATTAAAATTAAAATTGAATTAAAATTCTCTCTTGACTAGAGAAATGGGCTTCAGAGTTGCAAATTAAAAGTTTATGCTTCATAAACATAATGTTTAACTTTTTTATATTTTTGCCCTGAGTGTAATTTCTTTCTAGTCAGAGAATTTCTTCTTAGAGAATTTTGTTCATGACTTTATGAGTACAGTTTTGGCACTACACAGCTCAGTTCAGTTACATCTTGCTGAGGCTATGCAGATAGTTCAAGTCAATCAATGTGGACAGAAGCAAAATCTGCCACTTACAGGCCCTGGGGAAAAAGAAGCCTCCACATATTCAGTCTACTCACTTTTCTTCTATAGATCATGGCATCAAAAGAGTAGGAGAGTGTCGGTTCTGAATAACTGCATTGAGTAAAAGCACTTTTTACCCACCCAAGCCTCATACACACCGTATTGCCCTGTGGAAGCAAGAGGCTTTCCTTGTGTTAAGGTCACTGAGATTTGGGGATTGTTTGTTAAAATAGACTAACCTAGACTGACACAAGTAAAAATTTTCAAGTCTTAAGGATGTGAGGAGAAGATCATCTAACAGTTTTTCAGATGATAACGGTTTTTAATTAATATCATGAGTGAAGTATTTCATTTTCTGGGTTAGGCAACTATTACAGACACTGCAGTATCTTGAAATATTGATTCATCTAAGTTTCTTCTTTTTTCATTTAATTACAGCATAGAGAAAACAAAAACTTTTGAAAAATGGTGAAGAAGAAAAATAGTTTCACCATGTTCTGGGTTTCAGAAAATAAGATGTAGAAGTACTTCTTTATGTTTGCAAATGGTCACTAGGGACAAATAAATATACTCAATGCACTGTGTTTCTCAGATGAATGTTTTAAATCCTTTTTTCCCCCTGTGATTGTCCTAAAGAGATAATAAAATTGAAAGTAAAACTTTTCCCCCACAATTTCCAATTATATGCCCTATCAACGAGGTCACAATACCATTAATTATCTAGAAGATATTGTTCCCATTATGTCCACAGGGACTTACTCAACAACATGATAGAGTTCACTGTCAGGGCATTATTTCTCCTGTAATAGACTATATTTCCCTTCTTTAATTTTATCCTATTCGTACTGGTTATGTCAACTCCTGAAGCTTCTTTCCCCCTTGAACATTGATAAAGAAAGATATCTTCCTTTTTAAAAGAAACTAGCGAAGCTTAACTAGAATGTACTCTCATATTGGTCCTCATTATAAGTAAGTATTATGTGCTGTAGACATTACATTTGTGAGTTATGTGAAGTATGAATTCATGATTTATTACTCAATTCTCTCTATAGCTATGGAATTTTCATCCTGTAAAGTTTAAATTTGGGGACTACAAAGGCAACACTTCAAAACTATATGAAGCTAAGGTAACTTTTCTTAAGGAATAATGTACACTTGAGAATGGTTATCTTTTTTGTGTTTTCTATTGATATTGTAAATGGCAATGTAATTATCTTCCTTGCGAGAAAAGAGGAGGGCAAGTCCTCCAGAGAATTAAGAGAGTCTTTAAGAGAAACTCTCATAGATACTGGAGTTGTCCCTGATAGAAGTGGCTCACTTGACCTTCAGAATGATGACCTCAGTGCTATACGGATTGGCAGTACGGTGGTATGGGGACTCTTCAGGAAAAACGACAACTTGATATGTCCCCTGGGATTTGTCATCCATATGGATTTGCTTCCCACTTGGATAATTTTGAAAGGAGAAGCCTTGCTAAATTATCCTGCAATGAAAGGCAATAGAAATTGAACAGTATAGTTTCAAATTCCAGCTTTTAGTGTAGCAAAGACACTTGAGCTTTTCACTCCATAGAATGAATTGCAAAGTGCACCAATAATAAATATGACTACTCAATTGTTATAATTATCATGTAAGAAATGAAACTTGGGTAGAGAATGCAGAATGTTGATAATTGTTAAAGCTGGGTGATGAGTACTTGGGGTACTCTTTTGTGCATTTTGTACATGTTCGGATTTTTCAAAATCCAAAGGTTTTATCAAAGTGACTCATTATTTGTATGAAGATCCGAATCTTAGGAACAAAGCATGGCTTCAGAGGGCTCAATGATGATAGAAGTTAGATTCTAGATGATGGTGAGTTGACTTAGAGGAGTAGTGGTAGAGGAAGTAAGAAGCTAACAGATGTGTTTGTAAGATATTTAGAAGTTAGAGCCAACAGTGTTTGATAATGAAGTCTATGGAATGCGACTGACAAAGAGCAGTTATGACTGTACATATAAATTTTCTCTCAATTTCTGGCACTTAAAAATGAATTTATTTGTCAGCAGTATTTTCTCCTGGACTATGGTATTTCTTGAGGCCTAATGTTTGATAATTAGAATCTACAAGTATATAGGTAAGGTTAGATGAAAGATTAAAATGTTTCTCCCAAATTGAAATTGTCCAATTTCAAAGGAGATGTGACCTTTTCAAAAACAAACTGGCTTTACTGCTTTCCTTAGCATTACTCATAGATAGCCCTCAGACCATTAACAATAAGTATTACACACCAGTCTTCTGTTTATATTTCAAAGTCTAATATGTATTTCTTATTTGCTATATTTCAGGATAATACAGCTTTAATTTAATAATAATGATGATGATTATTATGGGTTCAGAGAGAAGTCACGTTGTGACTGTGACAACCTCCAGCGATTGAGTAAAGGTGTGGGAGAAAACTGGGAGCTGCTGTATTTTGTTCCCAGAATGAGTAGGCATAAGTTCAAAGTGTGACTTCTCTAAAGGGATGTATGGATAGGAACTCCAGGGTCATCTCAGGAGCTTCAGGCTACTGTTAGATATTCAGCAGGACTATAAATATTAGGCAATTCTTTAAAAAATTTTTTTTATTTGGAAGGAATTTTTTTATTACTTTTGCCATATTATTATCATTACACATATGAAATATTTTTAATGGAACATAACACGGTAAAGTTGAAGCACTGGGGACACGGCACTGGGAACAAGCAGTCCACATCCTAATGTAGTTCTGTGGCTGCTGAATCACAAACTTTTGACTGTGATTGCTTTACCAATTTTAGGCAATTCTTACATCAAATTGGACTAATAGCAGAATGATTCTTTGTAATCAGAATATTGGAAATAGGATCACAATCAGTGGCAGGGGTTATTGAAGACTGAACCAGGCTTTCTGTGGGGAACCCCCCAGGCTGTAACTTCAAAGACAGGACTCTGATTTATATATGAGGTACTTGATTTGATATTGGGAAACCAAAGTTTCGAATACAAAAACAACTCCTTAATGAGACTTTTATTGACTTCCCAATCAAAATTATCCTTATCTCACCCTATTTCTCTAATAGCACTGCTATTTCATTTTATTTGTAGCATTTGTTACAATTTGTGATGCTCTCCTCTAGTTTATGTCCTCATTTACAGTTTCCTCTCCTTAGAATATAAGCCCCTTATGAGGAAAGATCTTCCTAACTTGTTTATTCTTATATAATAATCATCTAATATAATTTCGGTTGTTGAGTAGGTAGTCTATTTGGATTTTTTGTTGTTGTTTTTAGTTGCTTAGTTATGTCTGACTTTACGATGCCCTCTGGACTGTAGCCTGCCCGATTCCTCTGTCCATGGGATTTACCAGGCAAGAATACTGGAGTGGGTTGCCATTTCCTCCTCTGGGGAATCTTCCTGACCCAGGGATTGAGCTCACATCTCTTGAGTCTCTTGTTTCTTGCACTGGCAGGCAAGTTCTTTACCACTAGCGCCATCTATTAAAGTACTGTTAATTCAAAACTGAGCCCTAGTGGTCAGGGCAGAGTTAACGGCAGGATTACAATCTACTCTTTCCCACTAGGAGAGTGTATATGGGGAAAAAAAAAAAAAAACAAAAACCTAGATGGGTGGCCAAATCACCTTGAAAATACTGATGGGCCTAATAATAGGAAATGCCATTTGCTACTGGGAGAGTGGCATCTGTGAAATGCTTTTAGCAAGATGAACTAGTCTATCTAGGTTTGCTTATGCTCTATAATCCTGCAGTCTCTGGATTTATAGGACATAGCTTCCCAGAGTATGTTATACAGTTCTCTAACTATTGCAGAAAAAAGAGAGATGTTTCAAGATCAAAATAGCTCCCTTTCATCTCTTGTTTAAGGTGAAAGAAGAGAGTAAAAAAGCTAGTTTAACACTCAATATTCAGAAAGCTAACATCGTGACATCCGGTCTCATCACTTCATGGCTGATAGATGGGGAAGCAATGGAAACAGTGAGAGACTATTTTCTTGGGCTCCAAAATCACTGCGGATGGTGACTGCAGCCATTAAATTAAAAGACATTTGCTCCTTGGAAGAAAAGCTATGACAAACCTAGACAATGGATTAAAAAGCAGAGACATCACTTTGATGACAAAGGTCCATATGCTCAAAGCTATGGTTTTTCCAGTAGTCATACACAGATGTGAGAGTTGGATCATAAAGAAGGCTGAGTGCTGAAGAATTGATACTTTTGAACTATGGTGCTGAAGAAGATTCTAGAGAGTCCCTTGTACAGTAAGGACATCAAACCAGTCAGCCCTAAAGGAAATTAACCCTGAATACTCATTGGAAGGATTGATGCTGAAGCTCTGGTTCTTTGGCCACCTGATGGAAAAAGCCAACTCATTGGAAAAGACCCTGATGCTGGGAAAGATTGAGGGCAGGAGGAGGAGAGGGCAACAGAGGATGAGATGTTTTGGTGGCATATCTGACTCAATGGACATGAGTTTGAGCAAACTCTAGGAGATAGTGGAGGACAGGGAGGCCTGGTGTGCTGCAGTCCATGGGGTCACAAAGAGTCAGACACGACTGAGAGACTGAACAACAACAGTGTAAGTGATATGGCTGCATACATCACTTAGAAAACTATATGTTACATCTGAGTCACAAAGCAGTCTAACATGGCAAGAAAGTACCAGGACGATAGCACTGGCAACTCTGCATCTCTCTCTGCTCTGCCTATACCTCATAATTGCACTTGAGGTAATTTGTAAATCTTAGTATTGGGTAAGATCCCTTGTTCTTATGAGTCTAATGTAAAAGTCAACCATTTGTGCTATGACACCTATGGGTTGGTCATAAAGCAGGAGTAAGAGGGAAACAGAATACGTGAAAATTAGGGAACGAATGGCTCTCAAGTTTACTTGTTAGGGAACACATGTACACCCATGGTGGATTCAAGTCAATATATGGCAAAACCAATACAATGTTGTAAAGTAAAATAAATAAATAATTTAAATTAAAAAAAATAATAAAAAAAAGAAAAAGAAAGCCTTTATCTTAGAGAGCCTGAGGAATATCCTAATTGTGATTTAAAATTATTCTTGCATTTCCTTGCTTGTATAGTCCCATTTAATTTCAAAGTTCTAATTAGGTTATTTTTATAATCATATTTATATTTATTGTTATATATTATATATATAATATAATTATATTATAAATTTGATATTGTCCAATTATAGTTTTTATAATTATTTGACAAGTAGAAAACAAAGAGAGCTGGTAATAAACTCATGCATAGGTCTCTGAGGACCTTATATCTTATATAAGCATGAATTTCACTCTTTTAAGGAAGACAAATTCACACATTTTGCAGCATTAAATTTCACACACAAAACACAAAACTGTATATTTCATAGCAAAAATCTTTCTTCAAATAAGTGATTATTTTCTAAGCTTTCATTGGTCATTAAGCCATTATCACTTTTATTGTTGCACATAATAATCGGGACTGTTATGGATACTTACATTTTACAATGTACTTTCACAAATACTACCTCATTTGGTTATTAAAACAAGTATATGAGAATAAATATTGTCCAATTTCCATTGATTAAAATAGTGAATTTGTGACTCCAGATATTTTGATTTCAAATGCAAGATTAGTTTGTCAGCATTCCATTTTAACCCTTCTTAACACTGAGAGGAGTGGTGCACATGAATACCTTTGAAGCTAGCATACCATGGCTCAGAAATCTAAATATATAAAATGTGTTATGTGACAATTTATTCATAGATGTAGTATTTCTAATGATAAAAATAGAACTAATCTAAATGCAAAAATGACACATGGATATATGCTATGTTGTACTCAAGTCATGTCTGTGAACGCTGTAAAGCATAGGATAAATTATAAGCACATAACGATGAGAGAGGGCTTCCCTTGTGGCTCAGCAGGTAAAGAAGCCGCCTGCAATGCAGGAGACCTGGGTTCCACCCCTGGGTTGGGAAGATCCCCTGGAGAAGGGAATGGCTACCCACTCTAGTATTCTGGCCTGGAGAATTCCATGGACTGTATAGTTCATGAGGTTGCAGAGTTGGACACGACTGAGCAACTTTCACTAATGATGAGAGAACAGTGTAGAAAGCCATATTTGTGCACATGTGAGCATGTGTATAATTAAATTAAAACCGGCATAGAAAAAAATAGGCAGAATATACAATATTAAACAGATTTGTTTCAATGGCGATGTAATAGATCTAATTTTTAACCTCAAACTTTTTGAATTTTAAAATTCTCTATAATTTCATAATTAGAAAAATATAGTTTATGTACATATGTAGGAATTTTAGCATGCACACTATTGTGGAAATTTCTACTCTCTAGTCTTAATCAAATAATGGGTTATCAACTAAATGAAGTCCAAAGAAATAGACTCACATCAACTCAATGACACATCAGAGAGGCTTTTTATCTGGTTCACCAGGACATACAATCATATTGTAGTGCTTTACTTAAAAATAAGCTCTTGAATGGTTTTCAGAATGACTATTGGAAATGTTATAAAATGACATAAAAGAATGTTGAGTCTGGCATTTAAAAAATGTGACTTATTTGCAATAAAACAACAGATTGATGAAGGATATAAGCATATGCCTGTAGGCACCAAAATAAAGCTAAATACATAAATTTTTATGGAGACCTAGTGAAAAATAATAGAAAAAACCTGAGGGAAAAGAAAGATGAAAGATGAGACTTAGTGTGATATATTTCAAATCAGCCTATAGCAATATAGCCCAGGGGAAATGGAAAAAGGGAGACAAGTGAAAACAAAGTTAAAATCTATGCAAAGGAAGAAGAAATGAAGTTGGTAAACACCATATAAACTTAAATATAAGAGGCTTCAGTCCCTTATTAGATTTACTTCTGGAAGTGACGGTCCTCTTTTTGAACAATTCCAGTAACAAAAGTATCTCACCAGTCAAATGTAGCTCTTTCCAGCTCTGTATGATCCTAACTATTGAGAAAGTTTTTCATTTTATTTTTGGTCATGTTTGTTCAAACACCTTGTAAACTCTACACATAACCTCACTTCCCACTATAATACTACACAGACTATGTCTAACACTCTTGTTTTCACTCTGCAACTCTTCTGATTTGTAAATAAATATTTCTCTTGCTTCTTTATGTTAAAAGTTTCCAGTTCATTGAAATAATTCTCACACATGATTTTAAGGTTTTCACCACTCTGTTCTTTCCCATCTGAATGCTCTCTGGATTATAAAAATCTTTCTGAAAACTCAATCCTTTTTCCTGAGCAAAAAAACAAAAACAAACAAACAAAAAATTCATGCATAAATTAATTTAGCACCTTGAGGTAGAAGGGGACTCTGACAACCTTCAATCTGAATACTACACGTTTATGGCAGTGTGGTCTCAGAGCCTGTTAGCATTTTGGAAAATGATGTACCATGGTTTACTCACAGTATCTTCTCTTGCCATTTAACATTCCTGTCTTTTTCACTCTTGCAGCCTCTAACTTGTATTTCTTCACGCTTTAGTTTTGTGGTGACCAAAACTTCCTCTTTACTGACTTGATCTTCGGCATTAATTTGTAACACATTTTCTGTTCTGCATGTGAGCTCTTCATTCTATTTTTCAAGGATGTTGCCTCCTATACATTTAAGCTTTCATACTAGCTCTCCATTTGGCAGATAGTGTTCTCTATTTTCAGATAAGTAACAGGTACAACTTTTGGTAGCAAGGAATAAACATAGTGTTTTGTAGAAATCACTGATTTGCTCCAATGGTTATCATGTGACTTTTGTGCATTTGATCCTGGACCTACCTGGGTAAATGAGTTGTTTTTTCAGTTTGTCTACAAGAGTCTTCTGAGAGAGTTTTTCAAATGGCTTCCTGAATTTCGATATTCTACATTCACCATGTAACTTTGTTGTTCTGGTGTTCCTGTAAAGAAAAAAAAAGGAAATGAGGCTAGTCTGCTATGATGTGTTTCAGTGATTCATGCTGGCTCCCAACTATTGCAATGCCTCTTTCTAAAGTCTCTAATACCTTTCCTTTGAAGATATAATTTATACATACACAAAGATCATTCATTAATCTCACTTCATTCTGTTTTTTTTTTAAAACCAGTATTGCTTTTGACAGCTATAATTTTGGCATTTCTCCTACTGTTCAAAATTATAAGTAGTGTTAACTATTACTTATAAAACTTGCTGTATTTATTTATCAAAATCATCCTTTGTAATAAAATTGTTTTTCTTTATTTTTATTTTATAATTGAGGATATAAATTCAAAAACTTGTCAAGAGATACTAAGATAAATAGGGGAAACTAAAAGCTTTCACCTGGTGCTCTGATCTCAAATTCTGAG
Source organism: Cervus canadensis (assembly GCF_019320065.1). Lineage (NCBI taxonomy): Eukaryota > Metazoa > Chordata > Mammalia > Artiodactyla > Cervidae > Cervus > Cervus canadensis. The sequence goes on from NC_057415.1 coordinate 24,689,105, forward strand.
TGTTTTTCATCTCATGATAGCTGACTTTCAATGGTCACTGCATGAGCTTATCCACAAGTTACTAGAGCATCTAGAAAGGAATGCATTGTTTCTTCACACATACTAGATTTTAGGTTTACAGACTTTTCATATGAAGAAAATATCCCAGAAAAAGAAGAGAAAGGAAAAACATGGATAGGACAGTACAATAATGGTTGCTAATCCCTACTGAATGTTTATAACACAGCACTAGCCTAAGTGTTTCATACAACCTTACATATTTTATCTTCACATTAGCTCTATGAAGTAAATACTGTTATTATCACCATCCACATCTATTATAAATATGGAGATTGAAGCACAGAGGAATTACATAATCTTCCCATGATCGAATAGCTAGCAAGTGGCAGAATTTTTATTTCTACCCAAGCCAAATATACTGCCCTGAGTCAGTAATTCTGACTGACTCCTAATACCTAATGAACAGTGCATGTAGTGAGCTTTTACTCATGATGACATAATTAAAGTAAAAAAAAATTACATATAGAGATATAGACATATGGGTAGATACACAAACATATAGATACCCTTGTACATTTTCCATAAGAAAGCATAAGAAACTCTTATTTATTGGTTACACAGGGATGGGTCTTTTGGTCTAGAAAAGCACAGAGATATTTTTGTTTGTTTTTCTGAAGAAAAGGTGGCTCATTTTGTACTTTCTAAATGTTTTACTATGTTCATTTACATCATTATTAATAATAATGATAACAAAAGAGAATTTGTTCATAAAACATTGTTTAAAAAGTCTCATACATTATGGCTAGTAATTACTCTGAAAATTCAGAATAATTTCTGATAGAACAGTGAGATCTATAAAGCCTCATGAAAGCATTGTTTTCTTAGAATATTTATCTTTTTTTTTCAGTCTCAGATATATATATATATGACTATCTTTAGCCTTTCTTACCTATTTAACCAAAAGTACAAAATTAAGTATTCATGTTTTCCAAAGGCTTCATTTACCTATATTTTAGTAATAAGATTATTTTTTGCTCCTAACTGAATCCAAAGTAGAACTTTTCTTGTTTATTTAGCTGCTTTTTTCCCCAAGAGATTTAACTGTAAGTAGGATAAGTGAAGGAATTACAAGATAGCACTAAGTAAAATAAAATTTTCAAATATTTAGAATTTTGACAAATTTCCTCATACTATGTAAGTTTTATAATTGATACAAAGAATGTATTACATGTTTTTCCATTTTGCCAGATTTTCTGAAGAACAATCTTTAAGTTGTATTACTTCTCTTCTCTGTCAGCTTCAGTCATACCCTCTTCATGGTGTATGGGATCCAGGGTTATTAATTTCCACACAAACCTCTTGATATTCAGTGGTACTGAGTATCACATTTTATAGTTCCTTGATACTCATTGGCACTGTGTCTCACTCCTAAGAACTCCATTCTTTTTGAATAGGCATTAACTTTCTATTCAGTTTTCCAACTACATTATTAAAATAAACAAGATACACAAATATATGTATGTGCATACATATTAATAGATATGCATATCATATGTATATGCAAATTAAAGAGATGAATCTAGTTTCCAGTATTTGCAAAGGTACAATGGAATAGGTATCCATATAAACTAATTGTTAAGTGATTAAAAAGTTTGCAGAGTGATTTTTGTGAGGTAACGTGTCACCAGTGAATTAATTGTATCATTCCTAAATTGCTTGAGAGAAATTCTGCTCCCAGTATCAAGCTGATCATTCTGACACCTTAAGGAATGATTCATAAATCTGAATCATGCTCTTCCATAGAAATTAATTTATCTTTTTCCTTCTCCAAGTTTGTTTAGTTGGAGGAAATATTAAAAGAGTTATTGATCACCCAGCTCTTCCATTTTTCTGAAAAATTCTGTCCCCTTGCCCTCCACAGGCTGGGCAGAACCTGTGGGCATTGTGTGTGGGGTGGGGGAAGGTAAGGGGACTAGGGCGTATTGATTGCTTGTACAGTGCATGAAGACTGCAGTGATTACCAAAAGTAACATAGACAGCATTTGAATTACAACTATTGAGCAATTTCAGGGAAATTGAAAATCTGCCAAATTGCTAAATTATCCTTGACATGTGAAAGTCATCTCATTGAAACAGACTGACTTGGGAAAGAGACACCATTAACTGGCAAAGTAGGAGGGAAAAGAAAGTCTTCCTAGGACCAGGTCAATACAAGCTCATTCCACAGTTTTAGAGTGTCTCTACTAATCTTTTAGAAATAAACAGTCACAAGTTAATTACACATATTTATATGTGCTAATTAGTTATCTATTACTATATCTACAATTTTGCCAATATATGAATACATTACTGCTGCTGTGCCTATCTCCACAACCTAACCATTTGGCAAAGTATCTAGTTATTCCTAATAATCTGGCAGCAAGTCTTTTCTAACCACTTTTCTTCTCTTTACAGATTCTCAGGGTCCAGAACACGTTCGAGTATTATTTTAGATAAATCTTGAACTAGGTCAACATGATTTATAACTATTATTAAGATTCTTTAATATGGAGAGACCAGAGCTAGTACTCCTCACTATAAAAAGTTATATCTCCAACAGGAAAAATTTTCACTGACATAGTCCAAGGCCATGAATAAGTAACCACAAGAAGTAGTTTTGAACCCGTCTCAATCATACACAGGTCCCATGCTTTGGAAGCCAATCAGCATCAAAATTACTCCAGTAACAAGGTTTCCACAGCTGAAAGTCACTCTAGTTTAAGGACAATATTGCTGCATTTTTAATTTTTTGACTGTACTGCATGGCTTTTAGGATCTTAGTTCCCCGACCAGAGATTGGACTCAGACCCTTGGCAGTAAAAGCACAGTGTTCTAACCACTGGACCACCAGGAATTCCCAATTTTTGCTTCTTTAAATACCTGAAACTGGATTAAAGTCCTACCCATAGCTTTAATGAGGGCTCGAACTGCCCCCAAAAAGGAGGGACTGTCCCCCTTTGAATGTATTTATGGAAGGCCTTTCTTACGCACAGACATTGTTATAGATCCTGAAGCCTTGGAGTTAACTAATTATGTAACTCAGCTCTCAGCTTTTCAACAGGCATTAACAGAACTCCGGGAGACGACTCCTGACCCAGCCTCTGAATCCAGCAAGCCTCTATTTGAGCCAGGACCCGAGGTCCTCATAAAAACATTGGGGTCTGGGGGCTCATCCCTCAAGCCCCTCTGGGAAGGCCCTTGCCAGGTTATTCTTTCTTCTCCCACAGCTGTCAAAATGCCAGGGATTGATTCATGGGTACATCACACTCGAATCAAGAGGTGGCACCCTGACCAGAACTAAGTGATGTCATTTTATGTTTTTACTTTCTATGCTCTGACTTTGTATGTTTCAGATGGGCCCGATAATCTATGTGAGCCTACTTCTGCTGACTCCAGAAATCCTGAGTCTGCCGTTTGATCCTCAAGACAATGCCTTCCTGTCCTGGGCTCACTCCTATGCTGCATTCCACAATCGGTCTAACTGCTGGGTCTGCGGAGCACTCCCCTCTTCATCAGTGGAAGGCTTCCCGTGGTGGACATCTCCACTTCAAGGAAAGGACTTTCTCCAAGTCTGCAAATACCTTCAACAATTGCATGTGATGCCTCTTCTTAAACTGATGACATCTAACAACCTTAAGATGGACTGATGTAACTATGGACATAATGTGACTTTTCATTTTGATTTTAACTTGGTTTAATGACTATTTTGCCTTACATCTATAACTGTATAATGGGGTTTTCTAACCGTCTAAAAGCTTTTAGTTTACAAATAGTTGTCCGAGCTCCTATGAGTGCCACAGCCTCCTCCAACTATTACTTGGAGCCCCTGGATCAGACATCCTCACTATGAGGATTAGGAGAATATGTTGCCTCACACAATTTAGGGACAACGCCCCTTGTCAGCTCGGAAGCAGTTATGGAATGAGAACGACGCCCCTTTTCCCTAGGCAACATAATTCTCCTAAAAGAAAAGGGGGGAATGAGAGTCATTTCCTAGGCAGGTTGATAAGAAGTCTAGGGGTCCCCAAGGAGAGAGAGGTCTGGGATATTCAAGGAGGAAGAAAGGACAAACTTTTTTACTTTTTTTCCTCTACATTCCTTAGGATTATATAACAATAATGTATCCTGCCTGAGGACAGTCTTTGAATTAAACCCTCTGGCTAATTCTGTTATCTTAAAACATAAATTATGGGAGTAGGTCTGGTCTTTACAAGGATGTATCCTGCCTGAGGACAATCTTTGGATTAAACCTTCTGGCCAACTCTGTTATCTTAAAATGTAAATTATGGGAGTGGGTCTGGTGAGGTCTTTGCAGCCTCCAGACATTCTTTGGATTCATTGGAGAGTATATAACTCCATTGCTAATACTAGCAAAGGGGGTACTCTTTTGCCCCCTTCTGATGCCTATGTCAGAAGCTTTCTCTATCTCCTTTATACTTTAATAAAACTTTATTACACACACAAAAAAATAAATAAATAAATAAATACCTGAAACTCTGATCATGTTATTTCCATCTCTATATAGAATCAACACTTACACTGTTTGGCGAGACTTGCTTCTCAAGTACTACTTTTTCTTGTGTAGCAAGCGATCAATTTAGCTTTTCTTGTTTCACATATTAAAAAATGGTCTCTCTTTATGCAGGGAGCCGGCCTGAACGTACAGGCCCCTTACGGCCCTAAGAGAGAACAAAGGGTCTCTCTTTGTCCTGCCACCCCTTCTTGTTAAAGTATAGACTGGCATTTGTCTCCTTTAGGGAAAAAACACACCGGTGACCTTTTGCCTGTTTTTCTGGTGCTGATAAACTCGTCATGCTCGAAACCTGTTTTCCATCTAGATAATGTTCTATTGATGAAGCCTGTTTTCTATCTAATGTTCTATTGATCTTAATCATATTGGGTGCTAGGGTAATTAATGCTTTACTGATCTTAAGTGTGGGAATTTAAAACATCTGTAGCTCTGCACGTATGCAAACCCTCGATCTATTCTTAGTAACTCCTGTTAGTGTATATATAGGTGTGGTATTCTTCAATAAAGTTGGCTGAGTCAGACGCAAGCGGACTCCATCCCTCTCAACCCCATCTTTCTCTTTCTGAGTCTTCTTTCTGAGTCTTCTTTTTCCTAGGTACTCTGGTAATTGCGTTCTCGACCAGTTCGTTTGCCGGCAGGCTCCGGCATCTTTATTTTGATATTTTCTTGCAAAATAAGGCATAAGTAAAGCTAGTTTGCAGCAAGGCAAATCACACATTTATTGATACTTTAAAAAGATTAAAACTGACATTTTAAGTGATACATGTTTGTGGGACAAAATATGTTTTATTTTTATTATTATATTATATAAACTATTCTATAACCTATAAATAAAATATATATTTTATTTATTATATAAACTCCCAAGTAAAATGTGATTAAAACAAATTTTTTTTTTCAGTGAGTTTTGTCATACATTGACATGAATCAGCAATAGATTTACAAGTATTCCCCATCTCGATCCCCCCTCCCACCTCCCTCTCCACCCGGTTCCTCTGGGTCTTCCCAGTGCACCAGGCCCGAGCACTTGTCTCATGCATCCCACCTGCGCTGGTGATCTGTTTCACCATAGATAGTATACATGCTGTTCTTTTGAAACATCCCACCCTCGCCTTCTCCCACAGAGTTCAAAAGTCTGTTCTGTATTTCTGTGTCTCTTTTTCTGTTTTGCATATAGGGTTATCGTTACCATCTTTCTAAATTCCATATATATGTGTTAGTATGCTGTAATGTTCTTTATCTTTCTGGCTTACTTCACTCTGTATAATGGGCTCCAGTTTCATCCATCTCATTAGAACTGGTTCAAATGAATTCTTTTTAACGGCTGAGTAATATTCCATGGTGTATATGTACCACAGCTTCCTTATCCATTCATCTGCTGATGGGCATCTAGGTTGCTTCCATGTCCTGGCTATTATAAACAGTGCTGCGATGAACATTGGGGTGCACGTGTCTCTTTCAGATCTGGTTTCCTCAGTGTGTATGCCCAGAAGTGGGATTGCTGGGTCATATGGCAGTTCTATTTCCAGTTTTTTAAGAAATCTCCACACTGTTTTCCATAGTGGCTGTACTAGTTTGCATTCCCACCAACAGTGTAAGAGGGTTCCCTTTTCTCCACACCCTCTCCAGCATTTATTGCTTGTAGACTTTTGGATAGCAGCCATCCTGACTGGCGTGTAATGGTACCTCATTGTGGTTTTGATTTGCATTTCTCTGATAATGAGTGATGTTGAGCATCTTTTCATGTGTTTGTTAGCCATCTGTATGTCTTCTTTGGAGAAATGTCTGTTTAGTTCTTTGGCCCATTTTTTGATTGGGTCATTTATTTTTCTGGAATTGAGCTGCAGGAGTTGCTTGTATATTTTTGAGATTAATCCTTTGTCTGTTTCTTCATTTGCTATTATTTTCTCCCAATCTGAGGGCTGTCTTTTCACCTTGCTTATAGTTTCCTTTGTAGTGCAAAAGCTTTTAAGTTTCATTAGGTCCCATTTGTTTATTTTTGCTTTTATTTCCAATATTCTGGGAGGTGGGTCATAGAGGATCTTGCTGTGATTTATGTCGGAGAGTGTTTTGCCTATGTTCTCCTCTAGGAGTTTTATAGTTTCTGGTCTTACATTTAGATCTTTAATCCATTTTGAGTTTATTTTTGTGTATGGTGTTAGAAAGTGTTCTAGTTTCATTCTTTTACAAGTGGTTGACCAGTTTTCCCAGCACCACTTGTTAAAGAGGTTGTCTTTTTTCCATTGTATATCCTTGCCTCCTTTGTCAAAGATAAGGTGTCCATAGGTTCGTGGATTTATCTCTGGGCTTTCTATTCTGTTCCATTGATCTATATTTCTGTCTTTGTGCCAGTACCATACTGTCTTGATGACTGTGGCTTTGTAGTAGAGTCTGAAGTCAGGCAGGTTGATTCCTCCAGTTCCATTCTTCTTTCTCAAGATTACTTTGGCTATTCGAGGTTTTTTGTATTTCCATACAAATTGTGAAATTATTTGTTCTAGTTCTGTGAAAAATACCGTTGGTAGCTTGATAGGGATTGCATTGAATCTATAGATTGCTTTGGGTAGAATAGCCATTTTGACAATATTGATTCTTCCAATCCATGAACACGGTATGTTTCTCCATCTGTTTGTGTCCTCTTTGATTTCTTTCATCAGTGTTTTATAGTTTTCTATGTATAGGTCTTTTGTTTCTTTAGGTAGATATACTCCTAAGTATTTTATTCTTTTTGTTGCAATGGTGAATGGTATTGTTTCCTTAATTTCTCTTTCTGTTTTCTCATTGTTAGTGTATAGGAATGCAAGGGATTTCTGTGTGTTAATTTTATATCCTGCAACTTTACTATATTCATTGATTAGCTCTAGTAATTTTCTGGTAGAGTCTTTAGGGTTTTCTATGTAGAGGATCATGTCATCTGCAAACAGTGAGAGTTTCACTTCTTCTTTTCCTATCTGGATTCCTTTTACTTCTTTTTCTGCTCTGATTGCTGTGGCCAAAACTTCCAACACTATGTTGAATAGTAGTGGTGAGAGTGGGCACCCTTGTCTTGTTCCTGATTTCAGGGGAAATGCTTTCAATTTTTCACCATTGAGGGTGATGCTTGCTGTGGGTTTGTCATATATAGCTTTTATTATGTTGAGGTATGTTCCTTCTATTCCTGCTTTCTGGAGAGTTTTAATCATAAATGGGTGTTGAATTTTGTCAAAGGCTTTCTCTGCATCTATTGAGATAATCATATGGTTTTTATCTTTCAATTTGTTAATGTGGTGTATTACATTGATTGATTTGTGGATATTAAAGAATCCTTGCATTCCTGGGATAAAGCCCACTTGGTCATGGTGTATGATTTTTTTAATATGTTGTTGGATTCTGTTTGCTAGAATTTTGTTAAGGATTTTTGCATCTATGTTCATCAGTGATATTGGCCTGTAGTTTTCTTTTTTTGTGGCATCTTTGTCTGGTTTTGGAATTAGGGTGATGGTGGCCTCATAGAATGAGTTTGGAAGTTTACCTTCTCTGCAATTTTCTGGAAGAGTTTGAGTAAGATAGGTGTTAGCTCTTCTCTAAATTTTTGGTAGAATTCAGCTGTGAAGCCATCTGGTCCTGGGCTTTTGTTTGCTGGAAGATTTCTGATTACAGTTTCGATTTCCTTGCTTGTGATGGGTCTGTTAAGATCTTCTATTTCTTCCTGGTTCAGTTTTGGAAAGTTATACTTTTCTAAGAATTTGTCCATTTCATCCAAGTTGTCCATTTTATTGGCATAGAGCTGCTGGTAGTAGTCTCTTATGATCCTTTGTATTTCAGTGTTGTCTGTTGTGATCTCTCCATTTTCATTTCTAATTTTGTTAATTTGGTTCTTCTCTCTTTGCTTCTTAATGAGTCTTGCTAATGGTTTGTCAATTTTGTTTATTTTTTCAAAAAACCAGCTTTTAGCTTTGTTGATTTTTGCTATGGTCTCTTTAGTTTCTTTTGCATTTATTTCTGCCCTAATTTTTAAGATTTCTTTCCTTCTGCTAACCCTGGGGTTCTTCATTTCTTCCTTCTCTAATTGCTTTAGGTGTAGAGTTAGGTTATTTATTTGGCTTTTTTCTTGTTTCTTGATGTAAGCCTGTAATGCTATGAACCTTCCCCTTAGCACTGCTTTTACAGTATCCCATAGGTTTTGGGTTGTTGTGTTTTCATTTTCATTCATTTCTATGCATATTTTTATTTCTTTTTTGATTTCTTCTATGATTTGTTGGTTACTCAGAAGCGTGTTATTTAGCCTCCATATGTTTGAATTTTTAACTATTTTTTTCCTGTAATTGAGATCTAATCTTACTGCACTGTGGTGATTAAAAATTATCACTGCATTGTTTCATAGGCAACATTTTATATGTAGAAGTCCAATATAAATTTGATAACAAATTATATAGGAAGAGCATAAAAAAATAAATTTATGGATAAATATTAATGCACATACTCTATAAATGTACAAAGAATATGTCATGACAGTAGAGTTCATTATAGAGAAGCAAAGATGGTTTAACATTATATTACTATTAATGTAACTGACCACAGGGCAGAAAGAGAGGATGAGAGTAGAATCCACTACATTCCCACATTCTTTGTGGCATTGAACAGATGTTTCCTGTGGGTTAAAAGAAGAACATGAACTATCTAGGCAATATTCCATGTAAAAGTTTTCTTCTTTGAGGAGTAAGAGGATCCCATATGAGTGTTTATTCACTCTGGCTAAAGATTAGATGGGTGGAAGATATGAGTTTTGATCTAGATTTCACAAATTAACAAATGGCAGTGTTCACCTGAAGGACATGTATCCATCAAGCCCTTCATTAAAGATCCAGTATCTGTAAGGTTGCCACACAGAGGATTTGCTGGTACTCAATGTCATCTAGAGAAGCGGCAACAAGCAACAAAGAGAGAAGAAACCGCCATCACCACAATGTGGGCCCGTAAGTGAAAACAAAAACCAAACACCTTTCACTTTACTTCTCCTTCTTCCTCACTTCAAATCTCTAGAAAAGTAGGATTTAGAGCTGCGTGTCTTATAGCCAGACATTGCCACCTAGATCCTCCATTTCTACCAGTCAATTGCTGTTGTTCAGTTGCCCAGTTGTGTCCAGCTCTTTGCCAACCCATGTACTGCAGCTTGCCAGGCTTCCCTGTCCTTCACTATCTCCCAAAGTTTGCTCCAATTCCTGTCCATTGAGTCTGTGATGCTGTCTAACCATCTCATCCTCTGCTGCCCTCTTCTCCTTTTGCCTTCAATCATTCCCAGCATCAGGGTCTTTCCAGAGAGCTGGCTCTTTGCATGAGGTGGCCAAAGTATCAGAGCTTCAGCATCAGTATTCCTGCTCTAAACTGGGGTGAAGGAAGAGAGGAGATAAGATTTGAATGGAGGGTATGATTAACACTTTAAAGCAGAATTTATCATTTAAAATGAGACTTTATGAAACTCACGAAAGATATAATTAAGAAAGTGGAAAAAGAGATTCAGTGGAATAGGGATGAAAGAAGTAACTGCAGAAAATGAAAGCCATTTCATGTTTATATTCATTTGAGTTGAGACTGCTCATTTAACTGCTTATATCCTAGAAAACTTACTTCTACATCTCTAAAAAGGCATTTAGGGGATTTTCAATGTAGTATTGAATTAATGAAAATCAGGACAATGTACATGTTCACTAACTGGGGTATTAATATGGATCTGAGTCATAACCATTGATAGTTAAGTTGTGTAAGGAAGCTTATAGTATGATAACATTTAAACTGTATATTTTCAAACTGTACAATCTTATCTTCTTAAGTAGATATATAGGTGATAATATTATAAAATATGCATGAGAAGAATATTCACAAACTGTAGAGCAGGGGAGGGAGGAATTCAAGAAAGATAATGGAGTGAGGAGGCTTGGCAATATGTGTAATGTGCTCTTTCAAAATAAAAGGTCTGAAGTGAACTTTGTATTTAACCCTTTTTTTGCTAGTATGGTAGGTAGTATCTAGTATACTACTTTTTCAGAAATTAAAATATTTTAAAATTTAAAATAAAAGTAATACAAATATTCTGACATCAGTTCTGTTCTTCCTTCAGTCATGTCCGACTATTTGTGACCCCATGAATTTCAGCACACCAGGCTTCCCTGTCCATCACCAACTCCTGGAGCTTGCTCAAACTCAGCTCATACCATTGAGTTGGTGATGCCATCCAACCATCTCATCCTCTATTGTTACCTTTTCCTCCTGCCTTCAATCTTTCCCAGCATCAGGGTCTTTTCCAAAAAGTCAGTTCTTCGCATCAGGTGGCCAAATTATTGGAGCTTCAGCATCAGTCCTTTCAATGAATATTCAGGACTAATTTCCTTTAGGATGAACTAGTTGGATCTCCTTGCAGTCCAAGGGACTCTCAAGAGGCTTCTCCAATAAGCATCAATACTTCAGAGCTCAGTCTTCTTTATGGTCCAAATCTCACATCTGTACATGACTACTGGAAAAATCATAGCTTTGACTAGATGGACCTTTGTGGTCAAAGTAATGTCTCTGCTTTTTAATATGCTGTCTAGGTGTCATAGCTTTTCTTCCAAGGAGCAATTGTCTTTTAATTTCATGGCTGCAGTCACCATCTGCAGTCATTTTGGAGCCCAAGAAAATAAAAATCTGTCACTGCTTCCACTGCTTCCCCACCTATTTGCCATGAAGTAATGGGACCAGATGCCATGATCTAAATTTTCAGAATGTTGAGTTTTAAGCCAACTTTGTCACTCTCCTCTTTCACTTTCATATAGAGGCTCTTGGGTCCTCTTCACTTTCTGCTATAAGAGTGGTGTCATCTGCATAGCTGAGGTTTTGATATTTTTCCCAGCTATCTCGATTCCAGCTTGTGCTTCATCCAGCCTGGCATTTTGCATGATGTACTTTGCATATAAGTTAAATGAGCATGGTGACAATATGCATCCTTGACATATGCCTTTCCTAATTCGGAACCAGTCTGTTGTTCCATTTCTGGTTCTAGCTGTTGCTTCTTGACATGCATACAGACTTCTCAGGAGACAGGTCAGGTTGTTTGGTATTCCCATCTCTTTAAGAATTTTCCACAGTTTGTTGTGATCCACACAGTCAAAGGCTTTGGCATAATCAATAAAGAAGGAGTAGATGTTTCTCTGGAACTCTCTTGCTTTTTTTGATGGTCAAATGGATGTTGGCAATTTGATCTCTGGTTCATCTACCTTTTCTAAATCCAGCTTGAACATCTGGAAGTTCTCGGTTCACGTACTGTCGAAACCTGGCTTGGATAATTTTGAACATTACTTTGCTAGTGTTGAGATGAGTGCAATTGTGCAGTAGCTTGAACATTCTTTGGCATTGCTTTTCTTCAGGATTGGAATGAAAACTGACCTTTTCCAGTCCTGTGGCCACTGCTGAGTTTTCCAAATTTGTTGGTATATTGAGTGCAGCACTTTGACAGCATCATCTTTTAGGATTTGAAGTAGCTCAGCTGGACTTCCATCACCTTCACTAGCTTTGTTCATAGTGATCCTTCCTAAGGCCCCCTTGACTTTGCGTTCCAGGATGTCTGGCTCTAGGTGAGTGATGACATCATCATGAGTATCTAGGTCATTAAGATCATTTTTGTATAGTTCTTCTGTGTATTCTTGCCACCTTTGACATATTTTTCTATAAAATTTAGTTGGCAGTATAATGTAGAGTATGTTAATATTGATTTAGTTCTTTACTTCCCTTGGCAGAAAAAGAATCGCTTTGAAGTTCAAGTGTTCCTTCTTGTAATTTGCATCTTCATGAGTAATTAAAAAATCAGTTGTCTCTTTATACTTTCTTTGTGAAGGGTAAGTGTCATTTCATATTCCCTGAAAAGCTCTTCACTGAAACAAGATCCAACACATATGAATCACAATTTTTTTTTTTTGACCCCAGCCTGAAATGAAATTGAACAACTGGGGCCCCTCCTATATACTTAACTAAGCTTATCTAGTTTTGATTCATTGTTTAGAGCAGAAAATTATTCCAAGCTTTTAAAAGTACTGCAGCATTAGGAATATGTTTCCTTGTGAAGAGTCAATGCATGTCTTTAAACTATTAATGACATTAAGCTATTTTTTTTTTTAGTCCTTTTCCCTAAAAAAAACCTCTGAGCATACTTATTAATGGTAGTGGTCACAAGAATATGGATGCTACAGTCTATTTTCTTTTTAATATTACCAAATTATTCACATATATGACTGAATATTATACAAAATAAAACATTTTTCTAGGATATTTTTCCTGTATGTTATATGTATATCACTCATGAGGCCAATAAGATTCCCCCCTCAGCAGTGTATTTTAGTTGCAATCTATCTTACTCTTTTAACAGTAGTAGATATTCCTAATTATACTTACTTTAAAAAGCCATTAACAACTGGGATGATAATTTATTTTCTTGGAAGTCAATGTCTTCACTAATTATTTCTACTGATATAAAAAAGAAATAAGAGACATAAGAATATAATCTAGGAGGTAATTTTCATCAGCACAGTGTGGTCTGTTCCATTATTATATTGTATGTGCATATTTGCACATGAGTTTAAAATGGTCAGCTCTACATTTATTTCTCTGTGCCAATTGACTTTAGCTCTATCTAAAGCTAAAAGAGATCCATAAAACTGCCAGGCAAGGATCTAAGTCATCATTTGTTCCTTATGTAATTAGACAAATAAAATTTAATAAAATTTATGATGTATATTTGTATACATGCACTATACATACATACGTGCCCCAAATTCATCTGTATTATATATATCATTACACATATATAATATGCATATTATACATATATATTTAATTATCAGCAATCTCCTTCTGCTAGCATATAATTGCATTTTTTTCAATCACATTTCTGGTTGCACTTAAAATTGTATTGCATTTTGCTATTTCTGGCTTCTTATCTCTTATTCATCATCTCCCTACTGTAGTTATGGGCCCTTGACAGTGAAAATAAGATTCTTAGCTTCATGGAATCTTTATTATACAAAATGTGCATTAATGTCATTCTTATCTACTAATAGCCTTCATAAGAAGGAGAAGCAATGAAAGGGAATGAAAATGATTATTTGTTCACCATCTTGGTAGAGCATATCACTAATGAACCATGAATACAGATTATCTGAATAAATTTCCAGGGTTAGGTGGGGTCCTATTTTTAATTTTCTTGAAAATATACATAATAATTATTTGCTATAACATGCACAAAAATAATATATCAATTTTCAAATGACATTTATTTTAGCAAATTGGAAATATGCAAGACATTGAAATACAAAGAGTACAATGCTTGATAAGTGAAAATGCTATTCATATTTTTTGTGATTCATCACAACATAATATATTTTCTACCTGCTGTGCAGTGGCTAATTTAGACTCTCAAATTTCCGATACATCAGTTATTAATTTGAGAAGATTCTTTTTGCATAATTGAGGTTTTTAGAACTTTGGATTCAACAAATATTGGTTTAGTGTGCCTGACATTGTGCCAGTAGCTAGGAACTTAGAGATTAGTGAGATAGTCAATATCACCATGGAATTCATTGTAAGGAGAGACAGTATGTCAATGAATCAGTTCAGTCACTCAGTCATGTCCAACTCTTTGCGACCCCATAAACCGCAGCACGCCAGGCCTCCCTGTCCATCACCAACTCTCGGAGTCCACCCAAACCCCTGTCCGTTGAGTCAGTGATGCCATCCAACCATCTCATCCTCTGTCGCCCCCTTCTCCTCCTGTCCTCAATCTTTCCCAGCATCATGGTCTTTTCAAATGAGTCAGCTCTTAGCATCAGGTGGCCAAAGTATTGGAGCTGCAGCTTCAAAATCAGTCCTACCAATGAACACCCAGGACTGATCGCCTTTAGGATGGACTGGTTGGGTCTCCTTGCAGTCCAAGGGACTCTCAAGAGTCTTCTCCAACACCACAGTTAAAAAGCATCAATTCTTCGGCACTCAGCTTTATAGTCCAACTGTCACATCCATACATGACCACTGTCAATGGATATGCAGGATTAAAAAATTCTTTGATTATTTTGTCCTTATTAGAAGGGTTGGTGGTGGTTTAGTTGCTAAGTTGTGTCTGACTCTTGAGACCCCATGAACTGTAGCCCACCAGGCTCCTCTGTCCATGGAATTTTCCAGACAAGAATACTAGAGTGTGTTGCCATTTCCTCCTTCAGGGGATCTTCCCAGCCCAGGGACTGAAACTGGATCTCCTGCATTGCAGGCAGATTCTTTACTGACTGAGCCACCAGAGAAGTTTATTAGAAGCATTATTAGAAAGTAATAAAATAACTAAAATTTTGCTTGCTCTAAAATCTTCCTGTTCTGAAGCCATTGAAATGAGATTTCATACTTAGCAATTCACTGCATGCATACGTGCTTAGTCACTCAGCTGTGCCCATCTCTTTGCAACGCTACGGTTTGTAGCCCACCAGGCTCAACACTTCCATGTTTTATGTGTGTGTGTGTGTGTGTGTGTGTGTTCAGAAGTGGTACCTTGCACAGATTATTATTATTAGTCCTCACAAAAGATTCAAATACAACTTCTGTGTGTTTTTGCTTTCCTTTTCCAAAATCATGGCTTCTTTAATGCCATATTACTTTACTAGACTAGTCTCATTGTATGTCGAGACCACTAAGCTGCTTTGCCTTACTCACACTAGATACTTTTATTTTTTGTTTTTTTGTCACCTGGCATGGCCTTTTATTTTCCATTTGTTCTACTGTTATTATCAGTGAGTAAGCCACGATGACTGGTCCTTCACTTCTGATTCTCCACCTCCTCATTTCCAACAAAGTTTTTCTTAAACTCTCTTCAACTCCACATTTCTATGATCACACTCTAGTATCTGTTCATCACCAACAGCAATAACCATATTACTCTGACCACTTCCATTTTATCCTTGACTCTAGTTTGGTCAACTCCAAAAGGTTTAGCCCTGATTTAAACTTCAAATTTATTTTCTGTTTAACCTTTGCTATTCATCCTTCGTTTTCTGTCTTGAATTTTCTTTTCCCAAATTGTCTCACAATCCTTTATTATAACCAGTTCCTTGCAAGCACTCTGGACTCCATTTTGCCTGTCTCCCTTCATTTTCCTTATTTGGAAAAGCCCTGATTTGGTTGTTCTCATCTTAAGGATTTTACCTTTCAGTTATCCCTTATTTCTCTACTCCTACAGTTTACCAATGTACATTATTTAAAACCAACAAATTTTTTTTTCATTGATCCTTCTATTCACCTCCTACTGTTGTCCCATTTCTCTATTATTTTTCACAAAATACTCTGACGACAAGTTATTTACATTCTTATCTCAATTTCCTCACTTGCTATTCTCTCTTCAACCTGTTCCATCTCCCTAAAATTTTCACCTTCCTCACTATTGTTAAGATCACTAAGAACCTTCCATGATGCCAAATTCATTTATCATTTCTGTGGTCATCTTACCTGCCTTATCAGTAGCATTGTACACACCTGGCTACTCATCTCTTCTTAAAATAACTCTCTTGAATTTTTTGATACATATGGTAAGTTGATTCATTTAAAATTTATGCCAACATTCTTCTATTTTACCTCCCGGTATTACAGTAGTTAAAAAACTAAAAATTGTATTTCCCAACCTTCCATATATATATAATACGTAGATGTAGGGATTTTTTGTAATGCTAATGGAATGCAGTAGTTAACCTGGAATATGAAACTGATGGAGGATGCAGAGAAGAGCAAGAAGCATTTTTTGGTTTGTGCAACATGACTATATCTGGGTGGTGTTGTGTTTTTTTTTTTTTTATCTCCAGGTTGTGACTAAAGGAGTATGATCCTGGAGCCAGAAGTGGAGATGATGCCTGTGTATTCACGAGATTTCTACTTAGGACATGAAACTTTTTCCTTGATAGGAACCCTTAGTTACTTCTTCTGGGAGTAATTTTTGTAAGACCAGCCCAATGATCTAATTTGTAAGCACGTAATTTCCTATGTTTAATTCCATTCTGCTTAAAACTGATAGACTGGTTTCTGTTATTCCCATCTGAACTCTGATGGAAGCAGGTTTTGCAATATTCTTTGATTGTTTCATTTCTCTTGTCACTTTAAAGTTGTCTTAGATGACAACTTTTCCTTTGTTCAACCTTAAACACTAAAGGACCAAGCCATCTATCCTGAGAACATCAGTCTTCTTTAACTAAACATTCTTCTCAGATAATCTCATTTAGTTTAATGTTTTCTTTTCTTTTAACCTTTTGGCTGTGCTGCATGGAATGTGGGATCTTAGTTTCCTGACTAGGGATTGAACCCATGCCACCTTCACTGGCAGAGTGGAGTCTTAACCACTGGGCCACTAGGTAAGTCCCAGTTTCATGCTTTATAATATCACCTACATGCTGATGATGCCAATTCCTTTTCATTATGCAGTTTAAATGCTCTCTGAACTGTAGATTTGTATCTTGAACTTTTCTGTATTATCTGTTGGCTCCCAAGAGACATATTAAATATTCATTTTATAAAACAAGACACTTGATCTCTAACTACTACCTTCACTGTCCCATGCTCCTTATCTTTCCAGTCTTATCCAGTTTGATAAATGGCTTGGCAATCAACACAAATATCTCAAAATTTTATAGAGACTCTTAATTCTCACAATAGACCTATGAGGGAGATGCTATTATTATTTCCATTACATACATGAAGAAAGTCAGAGATGTCATGTAATTTGTGGTGCATCAAATAGTTAATAGAGCCAGAAATCAAAATGAAACCTATTCTTTTAGTGTAGAGCTCCACTTTTAATGATACTGTTTCACTGGGCTATTATCCGGGTCTCAGCAAGGCCCCTGTATTCTGGAAACTCTAGGAGAGAAGCTATTCACTATATTCCAGCTTTTGGAGGCCACTGGTATTCTTGGTTTGTGACTACATAGTCCAGCCTCAAGGCCAGCATCTTCAAATATTTCTTTGCTTTCTCTTGTATGTCAGTCTAATCTCCCTTGGACTCACTTTTACAATGATATTTGTGAGTGTGTTTATAGCCCACCAGTTAATTCAAGATAATGTTCCTATCTCAAAATAAAGCCTTTAACTTAATCACATTTTCAAAGATTTTCCTCCCAATAAAGTAACATTTACAGGTTCAATATATTAGGACCTAATATCTACAGGGGCCATTATTCAGCCTACTACAACAGTTACCCAGGAATGAAAGTGCTTCCAACCTTAACAATGAAAAAATAAAATACTGCTAGCTTAAACTGTAAGATGAAATACAATGAGGAGAGGTAGGAAATAGTAGAGAATATAGTAAAGGCTATTATTTCTTTGTGGAAAGGACTCGGACACTGTCTGCAATCTTTGTCTCATGATAGGAAGGTTAGCATATATATGTGTCAGGTAAACTGGTTTATTCAGCAGCCAGGGGAGAGGGGGGACTTTCTATATCATTAAAACTTGACCAACTTACACCAACAAAGGTTTCCTTCCCTCTGGCACCTGGTCTGATGAAGAAGCCTTGTCTGGATCAGGCTGGTAGTTCTGGAAAGAGAAAAAAGGAGAGCATGACTTACAAACTAGCTATAAAATTTATATCCAGAAGTGACACATACATGATTGTAACAGGACTGGAGGTATGATCCTTCTTCAGGAAGAGGCACCAAGAATTTGAGAATAATAACATAGGCTAGTTAACATATTCTTTAAATATATACTGCAAATATATAAATATATCAAACAAGTAACCAATAGAGGGAGTAGCATTTGTGATGCATACATGGAGAAAGAGAGAACCCAAATGGAAAACCCTCATTTTTTAAAATGAGAAATACTCAAACGTTTTTGGCCAAATCTACTATAAGTAAATGAATCCTACTTTTAGTAATTTATAGTTCCAAGTTTAAAAGCATTTATATAGGTAATATGGAAAAACTGATTTCCTTATCTTCACTATCAAATTTTATGGAACACTTTTACTCAAATTCTTTACTTACATCTTCTACACCACTATCTTTGCAACCATTAGAACCACTTTTCAAATAATGTATTTCAGGTTTTTAGACCCTATCATCCTCAATTCCACTTAAATTACTTAAAATGTTTAGTTCAGGTCAGTTGCTCAGTCGTGTCCGACTCTTTGCGACCACAGGGACTGCAGCACGCCAGGCTTCCCTGCCCATCACCAACTCCCGGAGTTTACTCAGACTCATGTCCATTAAGTCGGTGATGCCATCCAACCTTCTCATCCTCTGTTGTCCCCTTCTATGCCTGCCTTCAATCTTTCCCAGCATCAGGGTCTTTTCCAATAAGTCAGTTTTTCACATCAGGTGGCCAAAGTATTGGAGTTTCAGCTTCAGCATCAGTCCTTTCAATGAATATGCAGGACTGATATCCTTCAGGACGGACTCGTTGGATCTCCTTGCAGTCCAAGGGTCTTCTCCAACACCACAGTTTGAAAACATCAATTCTTTGACTCTCAGCTTTCTTTATAGTCCAACTCTCAAATCCATACATGACTACTGGAAAAACCATAGATTTGACTATACAGACCTTTGTTGACAAAGTAATGTCTCTGCTTTTTAATATGCTGTCTAGGTTGGTCATAACTTTCCTTCCAAGGAGCAAGTGTCTTAATTTCATGGCTGTAGTCACCATCTGCAGTGATTTTGGAACCCCCCAAAATGAAGTCTGTCACTATTTGACTGTTTCCCCATCTATTTGTCATGAAGTGATAGGACCAGATGCCATGATCTTAGTTTTCAGAATGTTGAGTTTTAAGCCAACTTTTTCACTCTCTTCTTTCACTTTCATTAAGAGACACTTTAGTTCTTCTTCACTTTCTGCCAGAAGGGTGGTGTCATCTGCTTATCTGTGGTTACTGATAATTCTCCTGGCAGTCTTGATTCCAGCTTGTGCTCCATCCAGCCTGGCATTTCTCATGATGTACTCTGCACATAAGTTAAATAAGCAGGGTGACCATATACAGCCTCCTTTCCCGATTTGGAACCAGTCTGTTGTTCCATGTCCAGTTCTAACTGTTGCTTCCTGACCTGCATACAGATTTCTTAGGAGGCAGGTCAGGTGGTCTGGAATTCCCATCTCTTGAAGAATTTTCCACAGTTTGTGGTGATCCACACAGTAAAAGGTTTTGGCATAGTCAATAAAGCAGAAATAGATGTTTTTCTGGAACTCACTTGTTTTTCGATAATCCAGCAGATGATGGCAATTTGATCTCTGGTTCCTCAGCCTTTTCTAAATCCAGCTTGAACATCTGGAAGTTCACGGTTCATGTACTGTTGAAGCCTGGCTTGGAGAATTTTGAGCGCTACTTTATTAGTACGTGAGATGAGTGCAATTGTGCAGTAGTTTGAGCATACTTTGGCTTTCCTTTCTTTCTTTTTTTAAAATTTTATATTTTATTTTATTTTATTTTTTTCCACTTATCTTTATTCTTTGTGATTGGAAGGAAAACTGACCTTTTCCAGTC
Organism: Cervus canadensis; assembly: GCF_019320065.1. NCBI lineage: Eukaryota > Metazoa > Chordata > Mammalia > Artiodactyla > Cervidae > Cervus > Cervus canadensis. Next base: position 24,709,186 of record NC_057415.1, read on the forward strand.
CTGTGGCCACTGATGAGTTTTCCAAATTTGCTGGCATATTGACTGCAGCGCTTTCACAGCATCATCTTTTAGGATTTGAAATAGCTCAGCTGGAATTCCATCACCTCCACTAGCTTTGTTCATAGTGGTGCTTCCTAAGGCCCACTTGACTTTGCATTCCAGGATGTCTGCCTCTAGATGAGTGATCACACCATCGTAATTATCTGGATTGTGACGATCTTTTTTGTACAGTTCTTCTGTGTATTCTTGCCACCTCTTCTTAATATCTTCTGCTTCTGTTAGGTCCGTACTATTTCTGTCCTTTATTGAGCCCAGCTTTGCATTAGAAATTCCTTTGGTATCTCTAATTTTCTTGAAGAGATCTCTAGTCTTTCCCATTCTGTTGTGTTACTCTATTTTTTTGCAGTGATCACTGAGGAAGGCTTTCTTATCTCTCCTTGATATTCTTTGGAACTGTGCGTTCAAATGGGTAAATTTTTCTTTTTCTCCCTTGCTTTTAGCTTTTCTTCTTTTCACCGATATTTGTAAGTCCTCCTCAGGTAACCATTTTGCCTTTCTGCATTTTTTTTTCATGGGGATGGTCTTGATCCCTGCCTACTGTACAATGTCACAAACCTCTGTCCATAGTTCTTCAGGCACTCTGTCTATCAGATCTAACCCCTTGAATCTATTTGTCACTTCCACTGTATAGTAGTAAGGAATTTGATTTAGGTCATATCTGAATGGCCCTGTGGTTTTCCCTGCTTAAAATATAGCACCTTTTAAATTCATATGTAATCTTCTCAGTGGAAAAGTTAGTCCAAGTTCTCAGTACCACTGATATAAATATTATAATCTCTTCTAGATTTTGTAATTCTAAAGCAATGTTTTCTTCATAACAAAAAGTAACATTTTTCCATTGCTTTGAAAAACAAGTTCCAAAGACATGTTTATAAAGACATTTAACATTTATTGTGATGTCATATACAATGAGAATTGCTCATTCTTTTTTATATTTCTTTGCCTTTTTTGTTACTCATGCCACCAAGCTTCCTTAAGAATTCCAGACAACTAAAGTCTTCTTGCATTTTCCTATATTTTATCTTATTCAAGAAAAGGTAATGAACAAAATGGCCTATGATGGCATATGTTAGAACTCATATGTTCTTATCAGGTGATTCATTTCTTAAGAAAGATTTTAGTGAGCAATCTTACATCTGGGCATAGATAGTACATGAAAGAGAAGGGCAAGAAAGTGGAGGGAAATATAATTAAGTTAAATTCTTATTTATCCCAGTAGGAAACCAATAAGAAATTTATAAAATCACCAACTCAGTAAAGAGCTGCATACATATTTGATTTAGGGAAATCAAAATAAATAGTGGAAAACAGTAAACATGCACTAATAATTAATGTTTTCCATGTAAGGAGAGTGATTTTTGTTGACTAGAATGGAGCAGAAGATCTTTTCATTTAAAAAGTATCTTTATTATTTTATTTTTTTTAATTACATGCATTATTGCTTTTGGTAATTACAGCAAGAGAGACTTATTTAACCCATTAAGTCAATCGTGGGCCTCATAAGCTGTAATGTTGTAATACCTACAACAATTCTCCATGAGCATATGCTAAAACCTTAGGTCGCTTGCTCCTATGAAGACTTTATGTACTACTTTATTTCAATTAGAAAATATACCACCAAAACATATGCTATCACTATAGATCTCCTCTGCATGAATTAATGAAGAACACTGCTTTATGTTTTACTTGTCCCTTTTGGCTGCGATTTCTGGAAATGCTTCGCTATAGTTCTGTTTAGAGAAGGTTGTGGGTGGTGGCTAAAACTGGTTATGCATCATGTCCTGTGGATCCCCTTGGATACAAATGTTTTAATTACTCCAGTGGAATGAAGTGAAAAGCCTCACTATATTGATTTGTCAGGAATAAGACATTCCTTGCTCTACTAATTCTTGGCTCTGGCTGTTTAAGAGCCATTGCTTCTTGGTTTGCAGCCTGGAATAATAAGTTACATAAATAACTTCCTTGTGGCTGATCCTCCTCCAAACCTGATGTGGTGCCACTATTCATTAATATCATGTCGGTGAGCAGACCTGCTTGGAATATGCAATGGTTTTCCTCGTCTAGAAATTACAGAAACAGTGACAGGGTTAAAGAGCTGAATAAAGGTGAAATACCATTACAGGCCATGCCATCATTCAGAATCTGCTTGCATAAAAAAGCTATTTTCATGATCATGGAATTACAAAAGGTTAAACCTCTTTAAAACAAATTATTTTGTTCCTTATATTGTACATACATACATACATATTGTACATACAACAATTATTATCTGCAATATTAAGGATTTAATTATGGGATAATATTTAGATTAATATACATGCATCTGTTTCACATCAAAATGAAATTATATCAATACATCGTTACTTCATCTCTTACCATACAAATACCTTGGAAACTCAGAGTACTTGCAACTCCACATTCTTTTCTGGTTAAATTCAGTGTCTCATACTGAGAGTGGAAAAGAAGCCAAATTTGTTTCCAAGCTTCACATCATCAGATGAATGATCAGGGTGTGAGACAAACGTTAACTGTTGAGGTTCAGTCACTAAATCATGTCTGACTCGTTTGCGATCCCATGGACTGCAACAGGCCAGACTCCTCTGTCCTCCATTACATCCTGGAGTTTGCTCAATTAATGCATGTTAGGTCAGTGATGCTTTTTAGCCATCTCATCCTCTGTCACCCACTTCTGCTCCTGCCCTCAATCTTTCCCAGCATCAAGGTCTTTCCCAGTGAGTTAGCTCTTCGCACCAGGTGGCCAAAGTATTAGAGCTATAGTTTCTTAAACAATGGAGTTTTTTGTTGATCTGTGCTTATACATATGCAAGTATCACTTTAATAACCTGTTTACCAAAAGATTGTTATCTACTCCTTGTGATATATTTAGGAAAGAATATCTGCATTGTTAAATCATCTGCCAAAATGAAACAGCAGTTATGAAGATTCCAGGTCTCAGATTAGGAAAGGGAAAAGAATCACAGTTTCTCTACCTTCTCTTTCTACTAGATTAAGCATTACCTAATTGATTTGAAATAACAGGGTTTCTAAAAAATTATAAAATTCTATTACTCTAGAATATGTTGGAAATCCTAAAAGCTATAATATTGGTGTTGATACTATTTGGCTTTAAAATTTCTAAACAAACAGATTCTTTATTTATGGAAATTAATTCATTTGAATAATGGTGAAAAATGTTATTCCAAAGACCTCAACAGTTCCAAATATATAAGAATCACTTATTCAAAGAAGCTTCTTATGCAAATATACAATTGTTCAGTGTTATTCTGTCATACAGAAGTTAACAAAGGAATAACAGAGGGCGGTATGCCCTTTTAGTGGAAACAATGCTTCAGATTTATTATTATTTAGGCTTAAAATGTTTAAAAAATTTTTATTTTGTATTCGAGTGTACTTGATTTATAATGTTGTTTTAGTTCCAAGTGTACAGCAGAGTGGTTCAGTTATACATATGTCTATTCTTTCTCAAATTCTTTTCCCATTTGGGTTATTACAGAATATTAAGTAGAGTTCTCTGTGCTATTCAGTTGATTATCTATTTTATATATAGTAGTGTGTATATGTTAATTCAAAACTCCTAATATATCTGTGCTTTGGTAACCATAAATTTATTTCCTAAGTCTGTGAGTCTGTTACTGTTTTGTAAATAAGTTCATTTGTATTATTTTTTAAAATTCTACATATATAAGGAATATCATATGGTAGCGACCCCATGGACTGCAGTCTTCTAAGCTCCTCCATCCATGGGATTTTCCAGGCAAGGGTACTGGAGGGAGTTGCCATTGCCTTCACCGTAACTATGTGCAACCCACACTTAAGAAGTGGAAAGTTAGGTTTCACCTCCTTGTGGGCAAAAAATGTAAATGCTTTGGCATTGTTCTCCATGGGAGTTTTGTTCTCCAAGAGTTTATTCAGTAATATTTATATTGGTATAAACTTATGAATATTTATACTTTTGATTATAATGTGATACTCTATTAATTTTTTGCTCAAATTATTCCAGATTTTATCACTGGGGACTCTTTCAGTTGACTCCTATGTCTTATTTACATACTCCAGTCATTGTGCTTTTTTATTTTACTTTGTTTTAGAGTAATTCTTTTCTGGTGCTCCAGGAACATTTTATATAAGACTCCTTTTTTTTTTTTTTTCCTTTAAATTGGAGAATGCTATTAGGTAATAAGATATGAGTTTCAGGTATAATCTTTATTACTAGGGTGTCATTGCTTATAGGTCTTCTCAGCTGACAGAGCATCGGGATATATATGTGTATACTAATCCATGCTTAGGCACAAACTGTAAATATTTATAACATATCCATTTGTGTCTAGTTTAAGCTAAACATGAGTTTACGCTGATGTTTCCAACTCTAAGCCATTAGCATATGTGTTTTCTAACCCTCTCCCCTTACTAAATGTTATCTATTCCAACAGTTAGAAACCTGCTTTCAGCTGTCCATCAGTCATTTAATTAATTGCTTAATTAAAAAGACCCTGATGCTGGGAAAGATTGAAGGCAGGAAGAGAAGGGGATGCAGAGAATGAGATGGCTGGATGGCATCACCGACTCAAAGGACATGAGTTTGAGTAAACTCCCGGAGTTGGTGATGGACAGGGAGGCCTGGCGTGCTGCAGTCCACGGGGTTGCAGAGTCAGACACGACTGAGTGACTGAACTGAAATGAGTATACGTATATTATGGTTTTAGAATCGTTAACCTCTACCCTTGTAAGGAAAAACTTCGTCAATTAATACAGCCAGCAGTCATTTTGTGCAACTCTGTTGCCTTTAGCTTTGTAATCCCCTCTTCCTAAAGTTTGTTGCTATATTTTCCCCCTTTCCTCTTTAGTGGTGCCATTTTACACATGTTTAACACAGTAAGATTATTTTATCACAGTTACCACTCTATCCTGGGACTCCTGGACTCCCCAAATGATCTTTTCTTAATTTGCATACAGTGAGGTTCACTCTTTGTCAGGTAAAGATCTAAGTGTTAGTGGCTCAGTGGTGTCCCCGTGGATTTTGCGACCCCATGGACTGTAGCCCACCAGGCTCTGCTGTCCATGGGGTTCTCCAGGCAAGAATACTGCAGTAGGTTGCCATTCACTTCTCCAGGGGATCTTCCCAAGTCAGCGATTCAACCTGAGTCTCCAGAATTGCAGGCAGATTCTTTATAGTCTGAGCCACCAGGGAAGCCCAAAGATCTAAGGTTTTTGACAAATGCATAGTGTCATGTATCTAGCACTCCAGTATCAAACAGAAGAGTTTCACTACCCTAAAAGATTCCCTGTGACTCATCTAGTGAGCCCTCTCACTGTCCTCCCAAATCCCTGGTAAGCACTGATGTGTATATATTGAGTTGGCCAAAGAAGTTCATTCAGGTTTTCCTGTAATATGGAATATATAATATAGAGAATATTCCATATGTAATATGGAAAAACCTGAATGAACTTCTTTGGCCAACCCAACAGTTTCTGCAATTTTGTCTTTACAAAATTTCAAATAAATGATACTGTATATATAACACTGTTAGTTTGGCTACTTTCACATGCAAACTATATTTAAGATGCATTCATGGCTTAGTTTGGTTTGATAATTTGTTGTTTTTTATTATTGAACAGTATTCCATTTTATGGATGTCCCTAAATTTGCATATCTATTCAGTTTATTGAAAGACATCATGATTGATTCATCATTTTTAGTGATTATGAATAGAACTGCTAGAAACCTTTGCATGCATGTGTTTTTAAATCTGTTGGAAATACCTAAGATCTAGTAGGCTGTGTTTAGCTTTGTCAAAAACTACCAAACTGTATTCCAAAGTGGCCATACCTTTTCATATTGCTCCCAGGGATGAATGAGTCCCTGTTGTTCTGTATTTCACCAGCAATTTGTGTTGTAAGATTTTAGATTTCCAGGCATTAGAATAACTTATTGCAATTTTTAGTTTGCATTAATGGCAAATGATGTTGAGTGTGTTTTCATGTTTATTTTCCATTTGTATATATTCTTGATTAAATGCTGTTTAAAATATTTTGCCCACTTTTAGTTTTTTCTTGTATTTTACAAGTTCTTTGTGTATGTTAGATATGTTTCTCTTATCAGTTATGTATTTTGGAAATATTTTCTCCCAGTTTATGACCTGTTTACTAAAATTTTAAGAATGTCTTTGACAGAGGAGTTTTTCATATTAATAAACTCCAACTTCTTTTTCTTTCATGGGTCATGTTTTCACTATTGTATCTAAGATTGTCTCGTATACTTTGTTTTTCTAAGCTTATCCTTTCACATACTATAATGGTCCAGTTTTAGTAAACTTTTATGTAGTGTGTGAAGTCTATTTCTGGATTCTTTTTTTCTTTTCTTTAGCATATGGATGTCCAGTAGTTCCAGCACCAGTTATTGAAAAGACTGTTCTTTCTCTTGCCCTTTATGCCTCTGTTAAAAATCAATCAATTGAATATGGTTGTATGGGTCCAACTCTGGGATCTTTATTCTGTTTTACTCTTCTATGTCTGTTATTTCACCATACTTTATTATTTGCTATAGCTTTATGCTAAGTATTGAAATTGAACTGTGTGAGTCTTTTAATTTTGTTCTTCTTTAGTTTATACTGATTATTCTAGGTCTTTTATCTTTCCATAAAAACTGTTGAATCAGTTTGTGAGTATCTACAAAATGGTTTCCTGAGATTTTAATTGGCTTGCATTGAATCTATAGATCAATTTGGTCAGAATTGGGATCTTACCAATATCAAGTGTTATAATCTAGAAACATAGAATATATCTCCATTTGCTTAGATACTGTTTGAGTTCTTTCATCATTGTTTTATAGTTTTCCACATACAGGCCCTGTATATATTTTGTTAGATTAATATGATTCCTTCTCTATTTCTTATGACATTTGTTATTTCCAAAAATAACAGACATATAAACATATGTTGTAATCACCTAATATATTTGTACTATTGTTTTTAAAGAAACACAGCTTTCACATCAAGTAATAACAAAATGTTTTATTTTACTGTCATCCCTTTCCTTTTCACTTTTTTATTTCTTTATATAGATCAAAGTTTACCATGTACCTTCTTTGAAAGTTTTTTTTTTTTTTTCCTGCAGTTTCAATATGATATACCTAGGTGTGGCTTATTTGCTATGTATCTTGGTGTTCTCTGGGCTTCCTGAATCTGTTGCTTGATTGTCATACTTAATTTTGAAAAGCTCTTTGCCATTATTACTTCATATATTTCTTCTGCTCTATTTTCTCTTTTTTGTATTCCATTTACACATTATGTTCTTTTTTTATATTGTCCCATCATCCTTGGAAGTTAGTTTTGGGTTTTCATTCTTTTTTTCTTTTTGGATTTCAGACTAGGTATTCTCTGTTGCCCTACCTCCAAGACCATTGATCCTTTCTCAGCCTTTTTGAATCCATTGATGAACCTGTAGAAGGCATTCTTCACTTTTGTTATAGTAGTTTTTTATTTCTAGCATTTCATTTTACTGCTTTTTGAGACAGTTTACATACTTTAGTCATCTGTCTCACATGTTGTGTACTTTTTCCATTAGAAACCTTAACATATTGATCATATCATGGTCATTATATATTCCCTGCCTGATCATTCTAACATACTTTTCACATCTCAGTCTGGTTTTGATGACTACTTTGTTTTCTAAAGCTATGTTGCTTTTTATTGCCCTTGGCATGCTTTATAATTTTTTTGAAAGCTAGATATGGTTTTTATGGGGGAAGGGTGAATATTAACTGAAGAAAATAGATATTTAGAGTGAGTACTTACATTGTTCTGGCTAAGAATTGAGTTGTTTTTATTGTAAGTAGAGGTTAGTCTTTAAAATCATCTTGTGTGCTTTTTGCTGCCTCCTCATCACTTTGGGCTTCCATAAGTACTCCTCAGAGACAGTGTCTTGCAGCTTGTTCAACTGTAATTTGCCGTTTTACTGGGTCTCTTTTGGTGTGTGGTTGGGTGAAGTGAAGAGGGAGTATTCTGTAATCTTCGGGTTGGATCTCAGTCTTTTAGTAAGCCTGGGTCTCCGTACTAATACCCTTATACGTGTTACTCATTGGTTTAGCATTCTCCCTTCCTCTTCTTTCTTTTCCTGATTGCAATGTTCCCAATCTATTTTCTTGGACCCTTGACCCCTGTTGACTATTTTTTTCCTCTTGTGTGATATAGAAACCCTAGAGGTGGCTGGAGTTGGAGAAATTTCCTTTCTCCAACTGTGAAAGACGCTGGTAAAGTCTTTTCCCTTTGAGTGTAGGCCTTTCCTGTAGAAAAGTCTCTTGAGTATATTTCATAATGATTATTCTTCTCTTCCCCCTGACAGTTCACAGTAAACATCTAGCAATTCTTCAAAACTGCTATTTAAGTGTTTCTATCAGTTTAGGTAATCAGATCTCTTCAGTGTTAGGCAATGCGCCTTTCTCTCCACTCTTGAAAGTGGTAGTTTGCCTTGCAACCTCAATTCTCTGATGGATCTTTGAAAAGTCATTGATTTTCAGGTGGCTGATATTTTTCTTGCTTTAAGTACAGGAGTGGCAACTTCCAAACTCTTTTATTTTTCTTTTCCTCCTTGGTCAAACAGCACAGATATGGGATCCCAGTTCCCAGCCAGGGATAGAACCTGGACCCTTGGCCATGGAATTGTAGAATCCTAACCACTGGACTGCCAGGGAATTCCCCAAACTCTATATGTGGAAGCTGAAATTTGAAATCGATATCCTTTTATTGAAGAGAACTTGTATTATTTGTGTCTGCAGGAAGAGAACAGGTTGAAGGTGGATGATTTTATTATGGTGGATAGTGTTTCAAATATTTATTTAAAATCAGATTCAAAACTAGAATATATTTTTGCGGTAATGACATAAGTGACAGTCATTTTAAAAAAAGGTAACTATTTTTTTCTCTATATTTTCCATCAGAAAAAAAAACTCCATTTCTTGACAAACTTTATACATTTGTTAGCAGGTACTGAAGTTCATATGAATTTTCTCTAATTTAGTGCTAAGTTGGCATAAGACAAAACTTTAATGTTATTTTTTCTTACATCATTGACTTAGTTTTTAAAGTAAATATAAAATTAAGAGATGGCTTCAAATACATGAATAGGAGGATCTCTAGCTGTTAAAGATTCCATTATAGGTCCTCTGGGTAAATGCCTCATTCCCTTCTAGGCCCTTCTGATGCAATTCTGTATTCAGAGTTAATGAACCATAGAAAGCCTATTTGGGAAAAATGACAAGTTTGCAGGGGAGTGAGACAATAGAATTCTTACTAAATAGTTAAGAATCAAAAAGATAAATCTGGGATCCCTACTGTTTATGAAGTCCAGTTAGATAACCTTTGAAATTACATTGATATTTAAAAATGTTAATACAAATAACATTTTTACTAAATAGATAATAAAAGCTTATGTTTAAATGCTTGGGCAAGAAAAGATGTCAATTCAATTATTTAGTCAGAAAATCATCAATTTTTTATTTCAACTTTATTTCCAGCTTCTTCTCATCTCACATATTGAGTCCTAAGTAACTTTATGATTCTAGGAAGCATTTGGAGAAGGAAGTGGTAACCCACTCCAGTATTCTTGCCTAGTGCATCCTGTGGACAGAGGAGCCTGGTGGGCTGCTGTCCATAGGGTCGCACAGAGTTGGACACGACTGAAGTGACTTAGCATGCGTGCATGCATTGGAGAAGGAAATGGCAACCCACTCCAGTGTTCCTGCCTGGAGAATCCCAGGGATGGAGGAGCCTGGTGGGCTGCCGTCTATGGGGTCGCACAGAGTCGGACACGACTGAAGCGACTTAGCAGCAATAGCAGCAGCAGGAAGCATTTGGGCTTCCCTGGTGGCTCAGATGATAAAGAATCTGCCTGCAACGCAGGAGAACCGGGTTTGATCCCTGGGTTGGGAAGATCCCCTGGAGAAGGGAATGGCAATCCATTCCAGTATTCTTGCCTGGAGAATTCCATGGGCAGAGGAGACTGGTAGGCTTCAGTCTATGGGGTTGCAAAGAGTTGGACATGACTGAACGACTAACACTTTGACTTTCAGGAAGCATTTAATATAAAAAAGCATTCTTGTTGTTATAAATAGTTAAATAGATACAATAAATATTTCTACATAATTCACATACACATATGCCTAAACACAAATATATGTAATGTCTAAAACTGTGTTAAGTTTTAATGTCCAGGCTAATGGTAACCACATGAAATGTTGAAAAGTTTGTTGCAGTAAGTCATGGGAGCTAATTTATTTCTGGGAAATAGTGTAAGATATTTTAAATAACACTTCTCAAATTTGAGATCATCCTAGCAAGGATTTTCATAAAGGATGTCCCCTCTATATTCTTCTTACAAGGGGGTAAATGTTTTCCCAAATAGGTTCAGAAAGAATATTGACAGAACAGACATATTAAAATGACCCAGACTGCCTGCAGTCTAATATTTTGAAAGACAAGTGGCTCTAAAATATTAATAAAAAAAAAATACAAAGAGCAAATGAATGTGGATGATAAAATTTTATGTAAACTGCAAATTGCACAGCAAACAGGTTTGATCAGAAGATATGGAATCAGGAGGAGGGTGGAGAGAAAGACAGGGAAAATAATTCTTCTTCAGATATTATGGGAAAAGTAGGAGTTAGAATTAGGAGTTAGTTTTATAACTAGAAGATAAGTGTATGAATTTCAGTTTCATGTGTATGATTCTTGAAGGGAGGTTAGTGTGAATAAATTGCTTAGATTTGATTCCTGGCCCTACTGCTTCACAGTGGTATAATTTTGAAGAATGACTCAGTTTCCTAATCCTGAGATCATAAATATAGCAGTGTCTCACAATCATATGGTCATTAGGATGATTAGATGATAAAATAAATGGGTTTAGGAGAGTACTCTGCGCTTAATAAATGCTCAGTAGATGTTAGTCTCCACTATTACAAGCTATAGCAATAATATGTGAAATGCTGATGAGAAATACATATGTGTATAGTAAAGTATGTATGCAATAGACTTTAATAAAATTATATTTTATATATGTGGAAGATATGTTAAGCATACATACATATTTTATTTTTAAAATTAACATTTATGTACAAATACTTAGATTATTGGTCTGGTGTATTTTATAAAGTTGAGTCTATTCAATAGATTATGTTATTTTCAACTTGTATATTTATCCTTCTATTGGTTAAAGTCATACATCTAAAGGAAAAACCAATTAAACATTTTATTTTAAATCACCTAACACTTGGGTACCAAAATTTAGAGAACAAAAATTACTATTTCTTGATTGGGCAACATTTAATAGGCATAATAGTACTGAGTGTTGTACATACTTGACCAGCACATGAATGTTAATTTAATCTACTTTTTGTGAAAAAGTATTCATGAATTCCATTAAGGGCATATTTTATAGAAAGATTAATAGGCTTTTATTGTAATTACTCAAGTTGATCCTACTTGCAATCCAGATTCAGCACATAGTTATCTACTTTCTATTTCAGGTTTATTATATTTCTTGAAATGAGGAAATCTATAAAAGATTGCTATACTCTGGTTGTTTTTCATCCCTTGCTGTAGTTTAGCAAACCACACACTCACAGACACACATGCACACGTATGGCCACATACATGTCTAACGCACTATTTCGCTATTTCAAGTGAGGTAGAAACAGGTCAATTCTAGAGATACAAAGTGTTATTAGAATGGCAGCACAATTTATTACATAACCTGGGATATTCTGAAAGTGAAAGGTACCTCCATTTGTAAATACACTATAAAGGTGCTCCATTTGTAACAACATGATACTCAGAAACTTCAAAACCTGACTGAAGAAACAAATTATTTATTAAAGAATTGCAAAGGGACCTAAGAGTAAGTTTAAGTGTGTTCATCTGTACATATGAAAACTGCACATATTATTGACTCATGTATAACTCTTCACTACAAAATCCTAAAGGTGATATCCTCATAAGAAATCTCCATCGTTAAATAACAATTGTGTAAATGTTGTACTGGCTATAACTTGTGACTTCCACCCATTAGTTTTACTTTTAGATTTTGTACTCTAATATATACGTCTTCTGTTTTCTTTATTTGAAGATCTTTCAAATATTTTAAAGAGCTACTACATTCTCTATTAAGATAGTAATTTTAAGAAGGAAGGAAATGACCCCAGTTCTTTTAATTATTTTGGTAATCTTTCCAAATTTTTCCTTACAGAAGTGATCACAGTAGATGTGGTCTCATTTTTGCAAATGTCAGTGAGTTTGTATATCATTTCTTCTGCTTATTATATTGTAATTAATCCACCTTAAAGCTAACGTTATTTCATATATATTTAACTTTAGACTTTGAATGCAATTACTTTAATATGTGTGTGTGTGTATATGTGGGCTATGCATTCCAAAGGCTCACAGCCTGCATAATTATTTACCAAAATTACACTGCTTATTTTTGGAAAGTAAATGGTTTACTCATTACTCTGTCAGTCTGCCCCGTCCTCAAACATTATACAACCTGTGTTCATATTCCAGTACAGTTAAATTGTCAAACAAACCTCTTAAACCTCCTTCAAAAAAATGCAGCTCAGAGACAAAACTGACAGTAATCATCACATACATCACACAGCATGAGAGGCTCTTTTGTATTAGCAACATGAAGACTCTGTGTAACCAAAATACTTAGGCAACTCAACTGAAAATGTTAAAGGTGATAAGGGAAGGTTGGTTATTCTTTTAATAGAATTATAAAATAATGAGAAAGAAATTTGGAAATACATATTGAGGAAAACAGATTGACATAAAAGAAGTATCCTTAGTGCAGAAGTCATGCTTGGTACTTTTAATTAAGCATATTGTATATATAATATTGATTCACAGACTGATTTATATATTGTATAAATATATATGTTTGACATCTATGCAATAAAATATTTGATAAATTAAAATCACATTTCATAACAAAAATCTTACTCATCCACTAAAGCGACACATATTTTGAAAGAGCCTGAAGATCTAATTAGCTTTTAGAATCCTAGAGTCATATTCTCTATTAAATAGATTTATGAGTTTAGGTAACTCGTTTAACGTCTCTTGGCTTATTTGCATACTTTAAATTGGAGGATTTGGACTAAATAACCTTTAACTTTCCTTCAAACTTGAATAATCTATGACTGGTTAAAAGAGATTGTAAAGAGAAGTTAAAATTTTTTTCAAACTTCAGGATGTGTAAAATCCTGAGGTTATTGCCTGTCCACCAACTTTTCTGAGTTTGCAGCCTCTTCAGACCAGAAAACGGTTGTATGGTACTATTTTTTCAAGTGGAATCCCTTGGTCTACAACTCTATGATTCGTAACTCATGCCTCTGTATCTAAATCTCATTCAATAACCCATGTGGATCCTTGACACCCCCACTTGAACAATCATAACCACATCTGACTCTATCCCCACATCCCTTGCCAAATGGAAAGCAGACACTTCAAAGACCCGATAACTCCCTTTTCTGCTGGCATCCTAAGAGGAGTTTCAAACTGCTGTCTAGACCATGGTACTGCTTGTGCAAGAAATGGCAGTAGTTTTCTCTCCATATTTCTGATATAACATAGGGTCATGGCCTTCTGGGCATGAAACAGCCATCTATTGTTGAGAAGCTAAAGCCAAAATGCAAGATTCTGGTTATGGCTGCCATTCATTTATTTTTTCCAAAATTATTTATTTATTTGGCTGCTCTGGGTCTTAGTTGCAGCATATAGGATCTGCACTGTGGCATGAAGGGTCTTTAGTTAAGGCATGTGAACTCTTAGTTGTGGCATGTGGGATCTAGGTTCCCTGACCAGGGATTGAACCCTAGCCCCATGCATGGGTCTTAGCTACTTGACTACCAGGGAAGTCCTTACCATTCATTTATTTTTCTGCAGTTCTTCCTCCTGTCCCTTTTTGTCACATGGTCAATACTCCTCCATCATTTTAAATTGTTTGTTCCAAAATATCCCATTTTTTTAATAAATTTTCACAATCTTGAGAAAAATTTTCCACTTCTTAGTAACATCAGAAATCTGATAATTCCCCAAGATCATTGCCTGTTTGTTATGCTTCCTGGGAGAGTCAGGTTGATCTTCTCTACCCCACCTACAAGAAAACACCAAAAGTAAATGTTAAACAATGAAAGGGTTTTGTCTCCCCTACTTCCACCCCATTTTTACTTGTCCCTTTCAAAAAGTTAGTACACTTTATTTACTTTTTTTTTAAATTAGTTTTAGGTTTAGTGAAAAATTGAGTGGAACATACAGAATATGTCCATATCTCTGCCCCCACCTCTCCTATTTCCTTGGTTGTTAACATTTTACACTTAGTTTGTTGCATTTGTTGGAAGCTAACATTGATACATCATTATTAACAAAAGTTTGTAGTTTAAGGTAGTATTTACTCTTTGTGCTGTATAATTGAGTTTGGGCAAATGTAATGAATCCATGTATAATAATGCCATGTATCCACAATTATAGTATTATTCAGAATAGCTTTATAGCCCTAAAAATCACCTGCACTCCACTGGTTCATCCATCCTGCTCTCCTTACCCCCAAACCCCTAGCAACTCACCACTGATCTTTTTACTGTCTCCATAGTTTTGACTTTTCTGAATATCATATAGTTGGAACCATCCAATATGAGGCATTTTCAGATTTACTTCTTTCACCTATCAGCCTATATATGTTTCCTCCATGTCTTTTCAATGGTTTGATAACTCATTTCTTTTTAGTGCTGAATAATATTCCACTGTATGGATGTACAACACTTTTTTATCCATTTACCTATTGAAAAGCAACTTGGTAGCTTTCAGGTTTCAGCATTTATGAATAAAGTTGATATAAACATTCAAGTGCAGGCTTCTGTATGGACATGGGTTTCAACTAATTTGGATAAATACCAAGAAGTATGATTACTGAATTTTATGATAAATGTATGTTTAGTTGTATAAGAAACTGTCAAATTCTATTCAGAAAAGTAGCTGTCCATTTGCATAACCTGTAGCAATGAAGTTGCTTCACAACATTGCCAGCATTTTGTCTGTCAGTATTCTTGATTTTGGCCATTCTAATAGGTGTATAGTTGAATCATACTGTTGCTTTAATTTGTATCTCCTTGATGACATATGAGTTGGGGCATGTGATCATATACTTGTTTGCCACCTGTATATCATCTTAGGTGAGATATCTGTTAAGGTTTTTGACCCACATTTTCTTTTTTACTGCAAAATTTTTAAAATATTTTCTTTTCCATTTATAGTATAAGATATTGAATATAGTTCCCTGTGCTATACAGTATATCCTTATTGTTTATCTGCTAATCTGAAACTCCTAGTTGGTCTCTCCCTCATTTTCCCCTTTGGTAACCATAAGTTTGCTGTCTATGTCTGTGAGTCTGTTTTTGTTTTGCAAACAAGTTCATTTATGTCATTTTTTAGATTACATATATAAGTTATATCATGTGGTATTTGTCTTCCTTTTTTTGATTTAGTACTTTGTATGATAATTTCTAAGTCCACCCATGTTGCTGAAAATGGCATTGTTTCATTCTTTTTATGGCCAAGTAATATTCCATTATATGCATTTTCTTTATTCCTCTGTTGATGTACATTTAGGTTGCTTCCATGTCTTGGCTACTATAAATAATGCTGATATAAACACTGGGGTTCATGTATCTTTTCAAATTAGAGTTTTCTTAGGATATTCCCAGGAGTTGGATTACTGGATCATGTTGTAACTTAGTAATTTTAAGTTTTTAAGAAACCTCCATACTGTTCTCCATATTAGTTGCACTAATTCACATTGCCACCAAAAGAGTAGGAGGGTTTCATTTTCTCCAAAACCTCTCAAGCATTTTTTATTTACAGATTTTTTTTTTTTGATGAGTGCCATTTTGACTGGTTTGAGATGATACCTCATTGTAGTTTTGATTTGCATCTCTCCAATAATTTGTGATGTTGAGCATCTTTTCATGTGCCTGTTTGCCATCTGTGTTTTCTTTTGCAAACTGTCTATTTAGGTCTTCTGCCCAGTTTCTGATTGGTTTGTATTTGATATTAATCTGATTATATATTTTGGAATTAAAGGTCTTGACGATCACTTCCATTGTGAATATTTTCTCCCATTCCACAGATCGTCTTTTCCTTTTGCTTATTGTTTCCTTTTCAGTGCAAATGCTTTTAAGTTTAATTAGGCTCCACTTCTTTATTTTTACTTTTATTTTGTTTACTCTGGGAGATGAATCCAAAAAAGTATTACTGTGATATATTTTAAAAAGTGTTCTACCAAACTATTTTAAAAAGTGTTCTATTCCTCTAGGAGTTTTACAGTATCTGGTCTTACATATAGGTCTTTAATCCATTTGAAGTTTATTTCCATATATGATGTTTCACATTGTTCTGCTGCTGCTGTTGCTAAGTCGCTTCAGTCGTGTCCAACTCTGTGCGATCCATAGACGGCAGCCCACCAGGATCCCTCATCCCTGGGATTCTCCAGGCAGGAACACTGGAGTGGGTTGCCATTTCCTTCTCCAATGCATGAAAGTGAAAAGTGAATGTGAAGTTGCTCAGTCGTACCCGACTCAGTGACCCCATGGACTGCAGCCTACCAGACTCCTCCGTCCATGGGATTTTCCAGGCAAAAGTACTGGAGTGGGGTGCCATTGCCTTCTCCGTCATATTGTTCTAATTTCACTCTTTTACAAGTAGTTGTCCAGTTTTCCTGGAACCACTTGAACAGACTATCTTTTCTCTTCTGTCTTTATATTCTTGACTCCTTTGTTGAAACTTAATTGACCGTAAGTGCACTGGCTTATTTCTGGGCATTCTATTCTGTTCCATTGATTTTTGTGTCTGCTTTTGTGCCTGTACTATACTGTTTTAATTACTGTAGCTTTGTAGTATAAAGTCAGGGAGTGTGATTCCTCCAGCTCCGTTCTTCTTTGACAACACTGAGGAGATGGTTATATTAATTGTGTATATGAACTGTACATCCTGCAGTCTTGCTATAACTGTTTACTAGTTCCAAAAGTTGGTTTGTGAATACTTTTCATTTTTGTCTATAGATGATCATATCATTTTCCTTTTCCTCAAATTTTAATTGGGCTTTTTTCCCTATTATTGAGTTGTAAAAGTTACTTGTGAATTTTGTATATCAGTCTTTTAGCAGATATATGTTTTGCAAATATTCTTCTCCAGTGTGTGTCTTGTTTATCAACCTCTTAATCCCAATCCATTTTAAAATCTGCTCTGTGGCTCTTGGTCTTCCCTGATTCCTAGATTAAAAACTCAGCAAGGCCCCATAATTTTGAGAAACAAATTTTTCTGTGGCCATTTAAATCACAAAACAACCCTGATTTCATTTAATATACTGCTCAGATTCATTTAATATACTGCTCAGATTCATTTAATAATTGAAATTTGATTGTTTCTTTAGAGTTGTATTTTTCTTCCTCAATATCTCTCAAATTTTGCTGTGGAGGCTAGGTTAGCCACTTCTTTCTTTTCCCACTTGGTATTTCTGCATTATCTCACAAAACATATATTTACCAATGCTTTTAGGAGTTGGATCATCAAGAGGTCCCAATGATTTAGTGTTGACACTTTTTAGTCTAGATTTCAAAGTGGACTTTTCCTTTCCTGAGTGCATTCATGAAGTGTTTTTTTGCCATCCTCTTTCCCTCCCCCCACCATTATAAGCTGAACTGTGTACCCCTTAAATCCTTAAGTTGATACCATAACTCCCAGTAATTCAAAATGCGACTGTGTTTGTACATAAGGCCTTTACAGATGTAAGTTAAATTAAGGGTATTAAGGTGGGATCTAATCCAATCTGCTTCTGTTAGGTCCATACAATTTCTGTCCTTTATTGAACCCAGATTTGCATGAAAATTTCCCTTTGTATCTCTACTTTTCTTGAAGACATTTCTAGACTTTCCCATTCTATTTTTTCCCTCTATTTCTTAGCATTGATCATTGAGGAAGGTTTTCATATATCTCCTTGCTATCCTTTGGAACTCTGCATTCAAATGGGTATATCTTTCTTTTCTCCTTTGCCTTTAGCTTCTCTTCTTTTCACAGCTATTTGGAATTCCTCCTTAGACAGCCATTTTGATTTTCTGCATTTATATATTTTGGGGGGATGGTCTTGATCCCTGTCTCCTGTACAGTGTCACAAAGCTCTATCCATAGTCCTTCAGGCACTCTGTCTATCAGATCTAACTCCTTGAATCTATTTCTCACTTCCAATGTATATTCATAAGGGACTTGATTTAGGTCATACCTGAATGGTCTAGTAGTTTTCCCTACTTTCTTCAATTTAAGTATGAATTTGGCAATGAGGAGTTCATGATCTGAGCCACAGTCAGCTCCCTGTCTTGTATTTGCTAACTGAATAGAGCGTCTCCATGTTTGGCTGCAATGAACATAGTCCATCTGATTTAGGTATTGACCATCTGGTGATGTCCATGTATAGAGTTTTCTCTTTTGTTGTTGGAAGAGGGTGTTTGCTACGAACAGTGTGTTCTCTTGGCAAAACTCTATTAGCCTTTATCCTGCTTCATTCTGTTCTCCAAGGCCAAATTTGCCTGTTACTCCAGGTGTTTCTTGACTTCCTACTTTAGCATTCCAGTCCCGTATAATGAAAAGGACATCTTTTTGGGGTGTTAGTTCTAGAAGGTCTTGTAGGTCTTCACAGAACCGTTCAACTTCAGCTTCTTCAGTATTACTGGTTGGGGCATAGACTTGGATTACTCTGATACTGAAAGGTTTGCCTTGGAAATGAACAGAGATCATTATGTCATTTTTGAGATTGCATCCAAGTACTGCGCTTCAGACCATTTTGTTGATTATGATGGCTACTCCATTTCTTCTAAGGGATTCTTGCTGACAGTAATAGATATAACGGTCATCTGAGTTAAATTCACACATTCCCATTTTTAGTTAGCTGATTCCTAAAATATCAATGTTCACTCTTGCCATCTCCTGTTTGACCACTTCCAATTTCCCTTGATTCATGGTAAATCTGACATTTAACCTAACATTAGCCTAGAATTCCAGGTTCCTATACAGCACTGCTCTTTAGAGCATCCAACTTTACTTCCATCACCAGTCACATTCACAACTATTTGTTGTTTTTGCTTTGGTTCCATCTCGTCATTCTTTCTGGAGTTGTTTCTCCAATCATCTCCAATAGCATTTTGGGCCCCTACCAACCTTGGGAGTTCATCTTTCAGTGTCCTATCTTTTTGGCTTTCCATACTGTTCATGGGCTTCTCAAGGCAAGAATACTAAAGTGCTACACTCAATATGCCAGCAAATTTGGAAAACTTAGCAGTGGCCACAGGACTGGAAAAGGTCAGCTTTCATTCCAGTCCCAAAGAAAGGCAATGCCAAAGAATGCTCAAACTATCGCACAGTTGCACTTATCTCACATGCTAGCAAGGTAATGCTCACAATTGTCCAAGCCAGGTTTCAACAGTATGTGAACCGTGAACTTCCAGATAGTCAAACTGGATTTAGAAAAGGCAGAGGAACCAGAGATCAAACTGCCAACATCCGTTGGATCATCAAAAAAGCAAGAGTTCTCGAAAAACATCTACTCCTGCTTTATTGACTATGCCAAAGTCATAGTCAATCACAACAAACTGTGGAAAATTCTTCAAGAGATGGGACTACCAGACAACCTGACCTGCCTCCTAAGAAATCTGTATGCAGGTCATGAAGCAACAGTTAGAACTGGACATGGAACAGGAAATTGGTTCAAAATTGGGAAAGGAGTACATCAAAATTGTATATTGTCACCCTGCTTATTTAACTTATATGCAGAGTACATCTTGAGAAATTCTGGGCTGGATGAAGCACAAGCTGGAATCAAGATTGCCCAGGGAAATGTCAATAACCTCAGATGTGTAGATGATACCACCCTTATGGCAGAAAGCAAAGAAGAACTAAAAACCATTTGATGGAAGTGAAAGAGGAGAGTGAAAAAGTTGGTTTAAAGCTCAACATTCAGAAAACTAAGATCATGGCTCCAGTGCCATCACTTAATGGCAAATATATGGGGAAACAATGGAAACAGTGACAGACTTTATTTTTTTGGGCTCCAAAATCACTGCAGGTGGTAACTGCAACCATGAAATTAAAAGACACTTATTCCTTGGAAGAAAAGTTACGACCAATCTAGACAGCATATTAAAAAGCAGAGATATTTACTTTGACAACAAAGGTCCATCTAGTCAAAGCTATGGTTTTTCCAGCAGTCGTGTATTGATGTGAGAGTTGTACTATAAGAAAAGCTGAGTGCTAAAGAATTGATGCTTTGGAACTGTGGTGTTGGAAAAGACTCTTGACAGTCCCTTGGATAGCAAGGAGATCCAACCAGTCAATCCTAAAGGAAATCAGTCCTGAATATTCATTGGAAGGACTGATGCTGATGCTGAAAGTCTAATACTTTGGCCACCTGATGCAAAGAACTGACTCGTATAAAAGACCCTGATGCTGGGAAAGAGTGAAAGCGAGAAGAGAAGGGGACAACAGAGGATGAGATAGTTGGGTGGCATCACCAACTCAATGGACATGAGTTTGAGTAAACTCTGGGAGTTGGTGATGGACAGCGCTTGCTGCAGTACATGGGGTTGCAGAGAGTCAGACACGACTGAGTGACTGAACTGAACTGACTTCCACATTTATACTTACCTATATTTATTTATGTTTTTCTATATCCTTCCAATTTCAAAGGGATATCAAAAAGGGATTTTAAAATTAAATATAGTTTAAGTCTACTGTACAGCTCATGGGGTTCTCCAGGCAGGAATACTGAAGTGGTTTGCCATTCCCTTCTCCCGTGGACCACGTTTTTTCAGAACTCTCCCCCATGACCTGTCCATCTCGGGTGGCCCTACCAGGCATGGCACAGTGTTTCATTGAGTTCGACAAGGCTGTGTTCCATATGATCAGTTTGGTTAGTTCTCTTTGATTGTGATTTTCATTCTGTTTGCCCTCTGATGGGTAAGGATAAGTGGCTAATGGAAGCTTCCTGTTGGGAGAGACTGACTGTGGGGGAAACTGGGCCTTAGGGGAAACCAAAAAGAAAGCTGAGTGCCGGAGAATTGATGCTTTTAAACTGTGGTGTTGAACAAGACTCGTGAGAGTCTGTTGTACTGCATGAAGATCAAACCAGTCAATCCTAAAGGAAATCAGTCCTGAATATTCATTGGAAGGGCTGATGCTGAAGCTGAAGCTCCAATACTTTGGCTACCTGATGCAGAGAACTGATTCATTGGAAAAGACCCTGATACTGGGAAAGACTGAGGGCAGGAGGAGAAAGGTCGACAGAGGATGAGCTGGCTGGATGGCATCACTGAGTCGATGAACATGAGTTTGAGCAAGCTCCAGCAGTTGGTGATGGACAGGGAAGCCTGGCGTGCTGCAGTCCAGAGGGTCGCAAAGAGTCAGACATGACTGAGCAACTGAACTGAACTGAAGGCTACTGTAAAAAAGTCTGGATCCTGGTCTATCAATCTGGCAAATTCTCTCTTTGTGTCTCCCCTTCTTTCTCTGTGTCTCTCCTAGGTGTGCATGTGTGCTTGCTTATAAACATTTCCTTTTCCTGCCTTGTTTACACATGGTACAGTATGAGTCTGAGGCCTGAAGATTTTTTTTTTTAAAGCAAAATGTGCTGAATCAATTAGCTGGGAAAGGAATAGCCAGGTATATGATCTTGAAAGCCAATGGATTTAAGATACTTTAAAGGGATTATGGGAAAGAAAAAAAAGTTTGCCTTAATTCTCAGAACCCCTTATCAAATTGCCAAGGAATCAGTGGTTACTTTTCACATTTTATCTCCCTTAACCCCTTTGAAAATGTTTCCTTTTTGAAACCTTGTATGAGTCGTATATTCCCTGTCTAGTATTCTCTGTCACCACTTGGGAGAATGTGCTTCATCAGTATCATTTTTCTCTGCTTGTGCCTTGACTGTTTATTTAAAACAAGTAATCTTAAATATATGTGATTTAATACATTATAACAAGGTTTATAAGGTAACTACCCAGAAGAAAATCTATTTTTTTGTAATTTGATTTCCTTGAGGACACCCAATAGTCAACCTAGGGCATCCATTTTTTCCCTTCTACACATGTTTCTTAGTTATCATATTGCACTCATGAATTATGAATGTCTTTGGTATTTACCCTTATTTCACCTGGATAGAAATGTTTCCATGGTGATGCTACAAAAATGATACAAAAATGTGATTTATCTGGCTCCATGTTCTCCAGGGGATTGTTCTACTACTGTGCTTTGGATTATTTTGGATTCCACTGTGAGTTATAATAACAATTTATCTGTGAAATAAGCCATCTCATACCACAAAAGATTGACAGAATTAAGAAATGACTGCTTTCAAAAGAATAAAAAATGTGCGGAAGCACTGCAGAATCCATGAGGAATGCCTACTGACTTATATAGAAATTCCAGTTATCTTGGGGACAGACCACTCAAATTTTAGTTGGGTTTTTTGGTTTGTTTTTTTAAAGTAAATTTTTCCCCAGATGAATTCATTTGGATCATTATTTCAGAGGGTTTATAAATTCCTATGTACTCTCCTGAGAGGTCACCAACCCTTAATGCTGAGACCTTTGTAGTTTTAATAATAAATTTAGGGCCACAAAATCCAGAAGAAGGAAAGAAAAATAACTGAAATCATCCAATAGGCAGTTAAAAGGACAGAGCTGTCCATACATTACAGCTGATGAAGTCTCTTAAGGAGGAAAGATGTAGAAGGTATTCAGAGCTATGAGAAATGGTTTAAATCTGTGTAGTAAGTCTTTCATATAAGAACTAGTGCTGGTTATCATTGGAGACAATATGGTTTACTTCTACAAATGGAGATCATTTCTCCTACTGGTTTCTACTCTCCACTTTAAGTTATCATGATTAGGACCATATGGATGTTTCTAATCCCACTTAAGATCTCAGGGCATCACCAAAAACTGTCCCTAGGTTGCTGCTCAACTTGGATTAATTTATTTTCATTCTGGTCATACTGTTACATATGGATTAGTTAATGTAGCTATGGGGTTTCCCTTGTAGCTCAGTCGGTAAAGAATTTGCCTGCAGTGCAGGAGACCCGGGTTCGATCCCTGGGTTGGGAAGATCCCCTGGAGAAGGAAATGGCAACCCACTCCAGTATCCTTGCCTGGAAAATTTCATGGACAGAGGAACCTGGTGGGCTGTAGTCCATGGGATTGCAAAGAGTCGGGCACGACTGAGTGAATAACACTTAACTAACACTAATGTAGCTATACAAGTAATTTTCCTACTTCTGTGTGAGCTTAATGAAATCAGAACTCATGCCTATTTTCTTTTTATTTGTAACCCTGAGGATAGAAAATTCCTAGCAAATCACAGATAATAAATAATTATTGAAATAATAAATATTGGGCTTAGATTAGAGAGAAAAAGCTATCCCATAACTCAGATAGTCCAACCCAGTAGGTTGGACTCAAGAGTATACACCAAGAATGCTGGCCAATACCTGCAATAATAAACCTTTCAGACCTGTATGGATCTGAAAGAACTATACCCTTGGATTACTGATTAGTCCTGTGGTATCAATGAGAGGTTAATTATGGATTAAAATTGACCATCTCTCAATTTCTCTTTATATTACAAAGGATATTAACATAATGAAAAGCCTGACACATTTAAACCATTTTCAAGGATTTTAAATGTAAAAGAAAGGCAGAAATTAAGTTGGTCACTTTCAAATAGGTCAGCCGATCTCTCTTGCTGGAAGTGTAGTCATAGGCCCTTTGAAAAATTACCTGTGTTTTGGAACCAGCACCACAAGAAATCTTCCCAGGCCTCTTCTGTTACCTTAATTTCACACCTTTTAACACTCACTTCATGTATGTGGTTTTTCTCCTCCCTATTTCTTAATTTCTAATTTCTGCCTCACTTCCCAGAACTTTCAGATTCTTCAGTAGCAATTTATTTTCTTTAATCCTGATTTTTCCACTAGATGATAATGACTCTATGCTTTATTGCCCATGGACCAATCTCATTCCT
Source organism: Cervus canadensis (assembly GCF_019320065.1). Taxonomy (NCBI): domain Eukaryota; kingdom Metazoa; phylum Chordata; class Mammalia; order Artiodactyla; family Cervidae; genus Cervus; species Cervus canadensis. Next base: position 24,733,374 of record NC_057415.1, read on the forward strand.
TTCTCTCATATTAGACCCCTATTTGCCCTGGAGGGTGTTCAGAATTCATTCCTGTTGTTCAGAATCCATTACTAGATTCATAGTTTCAGGGATACTCACTTGTCCCTGCCTTCGGGCCACGGGTTGAAATGCAATTTAAATGTTGATGGGAAAAAACAAAAAAACAAAATACTTTATATCTGAGCCTATTTGGCTCATGCCATTTGTGAGGTTAGAGTCACTGCTTCCCTCACTTTAGTTCCTGGAAAAAAATACTGGAGAAGTGATAGGCATTTTCAAGGGACACTAAAATCTCTGTTACTGGAGGGAGTTGTAAGTAGGGAGAAGGTGGTACGATTCTTGATACTCTGTTTGTGTTTCTTTGCTTTGCTATGTTTTGGTGGGCGGAACTGTGGATCATTTCTTACCTCTCATGGGGCTGCTTTCTGCAAGAAGACACCCAAGCATCCTAGCAGTAGTAAATAATAAGTATGGATGTTCAAGCCCAGAAAGGGATGCAGCTATTGTTATTCACAGGTCTTGGCAGAAGTCATGAAATTAGGGGGCATATGTAAAGATACGACTATACAAGTAGGTTTGTTGGCAAGCGAATAGGGCACATTATTGGATACACTCAATTGCTAGTTAAGTTAGACTGTAGAGACTGCTGAACATATAAGGAATTGGAGAAGTAATTTGAAGAAAGCATTGGAAATTTGAAGATATCACTCAGGGAAAATTGCAGTTGGAAATTAGTAGACAGTCAAGCAAAAATAGAATTTTTAAGACATCTCATGGGATTTAGAAAGGTAAATGTCATGGATGTTAAGAGGTACTTATTGAAGCATTTATATGAATATATACAACAGTGACAAGAATTGTAAAATGAAGCAGGACAGTGACTGGAGTGTTCATTGGTTTTCTGTAGAGCGTAAGCAGCAAGAGAGTTGAAGGTACTAGCAGGATTACAATTGAGTGCTATCCTGTGAGATATGGGATGGATGAAAAGGGGAAACCAAGTTCCATGCTGGTCTTTACCTTTTATTCCCAGTCTTAACGTTTATTCTTCTGATTCTGTTTTCTGAAATCTGCTGTTATCCATAGTTCTCATGTAAAGTATATATTTCCCATTACACATATTGTTGTTCAGTTGCTCAGTCATGTCTGACTCTTTGAGACTCCATGGACTGCAGCATAACCCTGTCGTTCACTATCTCCCGGAGTTTGCTCAAACTCATATCCATTGAGTCGATGAAGGCATCCAACCATATGGCGAGCATTAAAAGAATTTGCCCAAAGTACCACTTTATTCATGCTGTCATATTGTACATCTAGGACATTTATATACAATAAGCAAAATATGAGCATCATGTGTTGTTCAGTCACTAATTACAATGATCTTTTAATAGGCTACTGATAGCAGAAAAATTCACTTTAAAAAAATAATGAGGTGGATCAAACTGGAGCCTATTATACAGAGTGAAGTAAGCCAGAAAGAAAAACACCAATACAGCATATTAATGCATATATATGGAATTTAGAAAGATGGTTAACAATAACCCTATATGCAAGACAGCAAAAGAGAAACAGATGTATAGAACAGTCTTTTGGACTCTGTGGGAGAAGGCGAGGGTGGGATGATCTGAGAGAATAGCATTGAAACATGTATATTATCATATGTGAAATAGATCGCCAGCCCAGGTTTGATGCATGAGACAGGGTGCTCAGGGCTGGTGCACTGGGATGACCCAGAGGGATGGGAAGGGGAGGGAGGTGGGAGGGGGGTTCAGGATGGGGAACACATGTAAACCCATGGCTGATTCATGTCAATGTATGGCAAAAACCACTACAATATTGTAAAGTAATTAGCCTCCAATTAAAATAAATAAATAAATAATTAATTCTAACTGCTGTGGCAGAGAAATATTCTTTGTACAAGATTTCTTCATTTCTTCATTAGGAAATACTTTCATTAGTCTGTATGGAAAGAAAAATATATCTCTACAGCCTGTCTCTGTAGCATAATATCAGGAGGTAAAATTTAGTGGTTTTTTGTCCCCACCCCCACAGGTATATCATTTTCATATTCTTAGGATTATCTGTATGTTTTGTTTTTGGTTTTGTTTTAAAAGAAACTTTCTTTTTGCTTGTGAGAGGTATTGAATTTCTTTCTATAAAATAGTTAGCAATGTTAGCGAAGCAACTTTTTATGTCCGGTGATAGGGAAGGTTTACTTTGATTATAAAAAGTAAGTCAAAACAGGTAATTAATTCTTCTTCCCATTAAATAATATCTTCAATTGGTGATAAAAATTGCTTTTAATCCAAAGAATGTTTATGGAATGTAAACTTTATATAAATAAATTACCATAGATATTAATACATCCATTATGCTAATGTAAAATGACCAAAGGATATATGGTTTTAAGAAAAAAAAAGTAGCTTTAAGATTTTTTTTTTCCTTTGCTGGAATTAGCAGTCAACCAAGAACAAATGAATGGGAATACTAATATATGCACCATTAAAAAACAACCTTTGGAAGTCTGTTCATGCCAGGTTATCAAGTCAAGGGCTGTGTCCTGATAATTTTATGATTATTAATAACAGCCCATAGTTAGGCATACCGTGATAAACCTGATTAACTTTCAAGCTTCAGAGTAAAAATTGATTTATTAAGGGGGAAGAAGAAATTATTTCCCATTAACAGAATTCAGTATTAGCTTTTAATTTTTTTCTCTAATTTAGCAGCTTACTCTATTTTACCAAACACAAAATAGGTCATCATAGATAAAGGAAAAGTGAGCGTATCCCAAGATTTTTCCTCATCTTGGCCTTAGAAAGCAGAAATACATAGCTTTGTATCAGGGCTCTAACAAGTGAAAACTAAAGTATTAGACAGTCTAAGTAAATTTCCCAAAGTATAAGTCTCAGATTTTTTCCTTTAAAATGCAGTTAATAATAGTATTTATCTTATACAGTTATGGTGAGAATTAGGTTGAATTATGAATATGAAGTATAATATTTAGTTCTGGGCCTGGCATTTGTTATTGTTGTTCAGTTGCTCAGTCATGTACGACTCTTTGCAACTCCATGGACTGCAGGGCACCAGGCTTCCCTGTCCTATACTATCTCCCAGAGTTTGCTCAAAACTCAGGTCCATTGAACTGATATTGCCATTTAATCATTTCATCCTCTGTCTCCCCCTTTTCCTCCTGCCTGCAATCTTTCCCAGCATCAGGGTCTTTTCCAATGAGTCTACTCCTAACATCAGGTGGCCAAAGTATTGGAACTTTAGCATCAGTCTTTCCAATGAATATTCAGGGTTGATTTTCTTTAGGACTGACTGGTTTTATCTTCTTGCTGTCCAAGGGACTCTCAAGAGTCTTCTCCAGCACCGCAGTTCAAAAGTGTCAATTCTTTGGTGCTCGGTCTTCTTTATGGTCCAGCTCAAACATGGGCCTGGCATGCCATGTGTTAGTAATAATTAGTAGTATTTTTATAACTCTTATTGAAAGATGTCATACATAGCATTATCATTAGGGAGTAGCTAGAAATCTAAAGATAATCAGCATCATTAAAACAATACAGTGGAATCTTTTTTATTTTATTATTTATTTTTTAATAGTGAAAGCTTCTTTGCAGAGTTTTATTAATGATTTGGCTCATGGAAATTCAATTGTTCTTATTAGCATTTTCCCATTTGCAGCACATAAAATTACTATTTTACCCATCTGGAATGGTTTGATAATATATTTTGCCACCTTCAATATTTTGTAGTGTTACCATTATTTTCATTAATAAATTTATAACATTGCACTCCATGACAAACACTAAATGTTGAATATTAGGTTAGTTGAATTATAGAGACATATTAGAATTTGTCAATTTTGAATATAATTTTACTGAAATTATCATAGTTGTTCCATTTAGTAAAGATGCAAGAAAGCTATTTCTATCATAAAATGTAATTTTATTTGACTGACTATAACTTTAAAGATGTATACAGGTAAAAAAAAAATGTTGTGAGAAGTAGACCATAAAGAAGGCTGAACACCAAATTAATGCTTTTGAATTGTGGTGATGGAAAAGATTCTTGAGAGTCCTTTGGACTACAAGGAGATCAAATCAATCAGTCCTAAAGGAAATCAATCCTAATATTCATTGAAAAGACTGATGCTGAAGCTGAAGCTCCAATACTTTGGCCACTAGATGCGAAGAGCCAATTCACTGGAAAAGACCCTGATGCTTGGAAAGACTGACGGCAAAAGGAGACGGAGGCAGCAGAGGATAAGGTGGTTAGATAACATCACTGACTCAATGGACATGAGTTTGAGCAAGCTCTGGGAGATGGTATAGCACAGGGAAGCCTGGCATGCTGTAGTCCATGGGGTCACAGAGTTGGACACAGCTTAGTGACTGAACAACAACTTGTAAACAATCAATAGAATTTAAAATAGTATTTATTTTTTCCTTTCTGGCCCCACCTTGCAGCCTGTGGGATCTTAGTTCTTTGACCAGTAATTTAACCTGTTACCTCGACAGTGATAGCATGGAGTCCTAACCACTGGACTGCCAGGGAATTCTCTAAAATATTTAGTATTAATGATATAAGGGGTCCTTCATAATCTAATGTCCTTCCTAAGAACTCCACTAACTTCTAATTTTTCCCTTCCCATCTCTGATTCTTTTTATGTTATCTTTAAGGATAATTTATCTTTCAGGATAATCCATAATTTTCAAAAGGAAATTCCATTGACAGTATTTCTTCTCCATCACTTCTCACCAGGCAGACCAGGAATACCACCACATGCCTGGAATAATACTAGCATGTTAATAACAAGTGAGGTAAACCTCTACTAGAGATTTTTGTCTGTTTCTTTCTAAGCCTTCCTTTCTCAGTATTCTAAGATCTTGAGGGGAGGGGATATATTTTACTCTGATACCCATCTTAGTGCTTGGTATAAAGCAAAAATGTAATGCTTAACTCTTTTGTAAGTAAATTCATGAATAAGGAGAAAATGAAAAGATCTTTGATTCTTTGCTTCAAGTTAAAGTTGGCAGGTCTCTAAACTGTTCAAATAAAGTAGATATTATTATTTTCAAGAGAGAAGTCTAAGAAACATAAATTATGAAATGGTAAAGGAATTCAGCAATATCAATTGTTGAGCTTAGTGTTAATAAATTTGAAAATCCATTTTAGTGGATCTCCACCTAGAAGGCAGTGCAGCTGGGGTAGGACTGTAGCCAAGGTGAGCTGTGGTATGAACCTAAACCATTTTTGTGGGGAATACTTCTTGGCTGGAGATCACAAGTTGTGGATGATTATCTTCTCAGCACTTTGAAGGATCATTCCAACCTGGGCAGGATCTACAGTTATGCTAATGGCAACAACTAGAACAAGTCTCTCAGTCCTAGGCATGTTGCAGAGACAGCCTAGGTGTTTACTTTCTCTAGCATTAGCAGCAGAGAGGGAGCTGCTTCTCTGGGGCAACTATTCTGTCAGTTGTTTTCATAAATAAGATCTCTAGCTTGTGTGCATGACTGCTGATTCTGGTGGAAGGTAAGAAGTATTCCTATCTCAAAGAAAGGTGGAAGCAAAGAAGTCTGGGGGAATTATTCAGTCAGTGGAATTCTTAGAGCTATCAAGGTAATTGCTGACAGGGATGTGGACTCTGTAGTGAGGTACCTCCCACTACTGACTGGGAGGAGAGACTTGAGGGAACAGAATACTCCAATTACAGTAGAACGCCACAGAAGTTCTGGTTAGGGAGTTGCTAGTTTATTATAGCATAAAAGTCCTATGAGTTTTCAACTGTATGACATAACTCACGACTGTGATAATATAATCATAGTACTATTTAGTTTTAATTTTTACAAATTTATATCATTAGAAGACCTTGCTGGAAATCTTCCCCCTCCTTTTTCCTCCCTCCATAACTACTCCCTCTTCTACTGCCTCAGAACTAATCTTTAGTGACTGGCCAGTGAGGAGCCCAGCAGGAGGTTGGTGGGGAGTAACAGGAAAAATGAAATATAGGCATTTTTTTCTCCAGAGCTCTTCCCTGTTAGGTTGCCTTAGGATGGCTGCCTCCCTCTGTAGTCCTTTCTCCAAGACTATTCTAAGATTCCCTTTTCTGTATCTCCTGAGTCTAGGACTTGGTAACAACCAAACTGTCCCTAGCCTGAGAAGGGGCTATAGGATGGCTTGTGTTTTCCTCTTTATATCTTTAAAATTATTCCCTTTATTAATCCCTCCATGAATTAATGTAATTTAAGTATGAATAAACTATTTTTTGATGGAAACACAATCAATACAAAGACTAATCAGGCAAGTTCTCTGTTGCTTTACTGTAGTGCAATATACCCATATTGTGTTTATGTGGTCTCCTTACAAGGTTATCAGCCAAACACTTGGCTAAAATATGATACCCCATATTCTATTGCTCTGTCAATGAATCAAAAATGTCTTGTGATTTTTTTCTAGTTTGAGCTGTTAAAAATTGAATTCATGTTCTTCTGTTCAAATGTATAGATTTTAAGATATTCTTCACTCCTAGAAAGAAATTTCACTCCTAGGACCTATCACAGTGTTGGGAACATATTAGGAACACTGAAAATGTTTGTTGAGCATGTAAATAAATAAATGTGAGTAAATAAATGAAAAAAATAAGTAGCTTTTATTAGCTGTATGTCCATAGACATATGCACAATGCCTTTAGTGTTTAAAATATGCAGTTATTTCCAGTTTCTTCACCCACAATTGATACTGAATAATGAAGGAACAAATGCTAAATGAACAACCCAGAAATACATACTGTTTTATATGTGGAAGTACCCTATGGTATTTAATCCTGCATATAAAAGCTTGGGGCCCATTAAACTGAGAGTCAATTAGCTTGACGATCACTGAGATATAAATTACCCACTAGAGACTGTGACTGGGGAGAACTGAGTGAAAAGTTGTTGAATTTCATTGTTCTAACAGCCTTATTAGGCAAAAATTGGCGGGGTGGGGGCTGGATTCCAATAAAAAAAGGTTTGGTAAACCTCACAGGACAGAGAGATGTAAGAGCTGATATGATTTATAGTCTCTCTTGACCTACTTATGTGATTATTATATTATAGATTCCCTAAATTTTGAATCACACTTGCATTCTTTGATTAGACAGTATTAAGTCTTTGTTCATTATTATGTTGAAGTCCTTTGGCATCTAATTTGCTAGTATAAATTTAGACTTTTCAAATAAGTCTACCTTATAGTCTACATTCCCTCTTTTTATTTTCTTAATTTTTTATCACTATTATAATATTTTTGTAGAACCTTCATATTTTTGTCCCTGGACCACTTTATACAGCATAGGTCTTAGTATTTGGAAGATGTTACTTCTCCTGTTCTTTCACAGCTACCGAAAAAAAAAAGGTGGGGGTGATATGGGGTGGAATGATCTGTGGGGCTGCAAGAGCTTAGATTAAGGTGTGGGGTGAAGTAAAATGAGGGAAAAATGTTTCTGCACCTTTAATTCTACCTATTGCCAGAATAATGTATTTCTCTTAAACTTTCTCAAACTAATCAGTTATCTCTCAGTGTAAGAAAAAGTAGCAAACTATATTTAAAGTCCTTATCATCCTCACTAAACCTAACTGATATCTTACCTTTACTTACATTTTCTTTAAGAGTCAAATAAACACTGGAAATTGAAAATTATTAAAAATTATTTTCCAGAGCAGAATAACTGCAAAAACCAAGCAGACTGAGACAAATAAAATATTCAGGATGATTTGTGTGGTCTGAACAGTTTCTGCAGAGAAGAATTTCAAGAAAAAGAAACTATGCTATTGTATGTGAGTATAAATGATATTTCATTTTGTTTTCAGTGCTATAATAGTAAGGTTGTATTTGAGAATGTTTTAGTTTTTCTGTTGAATGATTACAAAGACATGTTACTTACAGTAACTTTTAAATATAAATACTGGTGACCTCTTTTTAGAACCATAAAAAAAGCCATTATGTTCAGGTCTCTACATCAAATAGAATCAGGTGTGTTGAAAGAAAACACAAATAATTGGGCTTTACTTATCTTTCACACTCAAATGACATCCTGCTTCTAGAGACAATTTTACATAATATTGAAAGTAGGGTATAGGTTTCATTTACAAAATCCCACCTGCATTCCCCTCTCTTATATATGTACAATATGTGTATATGTACTATATATTATAATTATATAATTTATGTAATAGATGTAAAATATTTTATGTAGTTTTTGTTTTGATACAGATTTGAGTCTTGGAATGAATTAGTCTAATTGACTAGAGCTTTGGCTATTCCAAGAAATGATACTTTAATAGATAAAAGATGCACACAAATTATAAGTTTTATATGTTACTGAAAGTTATGATGATTTCAGAGATTATTTTAAAATTAAAACATAGGCGAAACCCACAAAATCATTATAAGTGGGTCTTGAATTTCTCATTAAAAAATAGAGGCTCTATTTTCTTTCAATTTACATGTCATTTAATAATTATGTGATTTAAATTTTGATAATCAACATAAAGTAATCGTTCTGCTTGTGTTCTTTATAGTGACTTCCATCTGGCCAATGCTGTTCAAATATTAATTATCTTTAGCTCTTTGAGCCAGAAAATATGAAAATGAGATAAAAAGTGGCATTCAGAGTTGCTCCTCCAAAGCTGGGAAATTGGATGAGAAGGTATCCTACAGCTGCTGACTCCCACTTTGATGTACCTTTTATCAGCAAATCATTGTTTGACAGATGAAAGAAGGCATGTACTACCAAGTTAATGGTCAGTAATGTGAGTTAGACCTTTCAGAAATAATCTATTAATGACAGTAATTAATTATTTGAGTATCATATTCTTTGTGTTATTTTAAAAAACAGAACAGGCTGTGAACAACATACTTTTTAGAAAACTAAGAGGTTTTGCAATCAAATTTAGAGGAAACCTAAATTAAGGATTTGAAAGAAACAGTGGCATGGTAGTTTCCTCTTGTCACAGAGTTTAAAAGGTTGAAATATTGAAATGTTAAAACAAACATACAAACAAGCAAGTTTATAATTCTTTTTCTTGGTGGGGAAATTATTGCTTTCTTACAGAAATTGAATATAATTTTGCTATTAAATCTCTTAAGAGTTAGTATTATTACTGGGGATTAAGTAGAAAAACATTAAACTCACAAACCAATCCTTGTAATTTGAGGAGGGAAAGGAAGATATTGTATCATACATTAAAGATAGCCCTGTCATCTTTTTACCACCCTGATTATACAACATTTAAAAACATGAACAATTATACTAGAAACAGATAAAAAAAAAAAAAAGAATTGGAAATAGCCAAATAGCCATCAACCATGAAAGTAGTTTATCCACATTATGGAATATTAACAAGCAATAAAAAGGATGAGACTACTGACCCAAAGACTGATGCTGTAAAGAGCAGTATTGCATAGGAACCTGGAATGTTAGGTCCATGAATCAAGGTAAATTAGAAGTGGTCAAACAGGAGATGGCAAGAGTGAACATCAACGTTTTAGGGATCAGTGAACAAAAAATGGACTGGAGTGGGTGAATTTAACTCACATAACCATTATATCTACAACTGTGGGCAAGAATCTCTTAGAAGAAATGGAGTATCCATCATAGACAGCAAAAGAGTCCGAAATGCAGTACTTGGATGCAGTCTCAAAAATGACAGAATGATCTCTGTTCATTTCCAAGGCAAAGCATTCAATATCACAGTAATCCAAGTCTATGCCCCAACTAGTAATGCTGAAGAAGCTGAAGTTGAATGGCTCTATGAAGACCTACAAGACCTCCTAGAATTAACACCCAAAAATGGTGTTCTTTTTATTATAGGGGACTGGAATGCAAAAGTAGGAAGTTAAGAAATACTTGGATTAACAGGAAAATTGGGCTTGGAATACAAAATGAAGCAGGTCAAAGGCTAACAGACTTTTGCCAAGAGGATGCACTGGTCATAGCAAACACCCTCTTTCAACAACACAAGACAAGACTCTACACATGGACAATACCAGATGGTCAATACTGAAATCATATTGATTATATATTTTTTTGCAGCCTAAGATGGAGAAGCTCTATACAGCCAGCAAAAACAAGACCAGGAGCTGACTGTGGCTCAGATCATGAACTCCTTATTGTCAAATTCAGACTTAAATTGAAGAAAGTAGGGAAAGCCACTAGAACATTCAGGTATGACCTAAATAAAATCCATTAGGATTATACAGTGGAAGTGACAAATAGATTCAAGGGATTAGATCTGATAGACAGAGTGCCTGAAGAACTATGGACAGGCGTTTGTGACATTGTACAGGAGGCAGATCATTCCCTAGAAAAAGAAATGAAAAAAGGCAAAATGGATGTCTGAGGAGGCCTTAAAAATAGCTATGAAAAGAAGGGAAGCTCAAGGCGAGGGAGAAAAGGAAAAATATACCCATTTGACTGCAGAGTTCCAAAGAATAGCAAGGAGAGATAAGAAAGTCTTCCTCAATGATCTGTGCAAAGAAATAGAGCAAAACAGTAGAATGGGAAGCAGTAAAGATCTCTTCAAGAAAATTAGAGATAATACTTCATGCAAAGATGGGCACAATAAAGGACAGAAATGACATGGACCTAACAGAAGCAGAAGATATTAAGAAGAGGTGGCAACAATATATAGAAGAACTATACAAAAAAGATCTTCATGACCCAGATAAACACGATGGTTTGATCACTCACCTAGAGCCAGACATCCTGAGATGCAAAGTCAAGTGGTCCTTAGGAAGCAGGAACAAAGCTAGTGGAGGTGAAAGAATTCCAGTTGAGCTATTTCAAATCCGAAAAGATGATGCTGTGAAAGTGCTGCACACAATATGCCAGCAAATTTGGAAAACTCAGCAGTGGACACAGGGCTGGAAAAGGTAAGTTTTCACTCCAATTCCCAAAAAAGGCATTGCCAAAGAAGATTCAAATGACCACACAATATACTCATCTCACACGCTAGCAAGGTAATGCTCAAAATTCTCCAAGCCAGGTTTCAACAGTACCTAAACCATGAACTTCCATGAGTTCAAGCTGGATTTAGAAAAAGCAGAAGAACCAGAGATCAAATTGCCAAAATCCATTGGTTCACCAAAAAAGCAAGAGAATTCCAGAAAAACATCTACTTCTGCTTTATTGACTGTGCCAAAACTTTTGACTGTGTGGATCACAACACACTGTGGAAAATTCTTCAAGAGATGGGAATACTAAACCACCTGACTTGCATCCTGAGAAGTCTGTATGCAGGTCAAGAAGCAGCAGTTAGAACTGGACATAGAACAACAGACTGGTTCCAAATAGGAAAAGGAGTACGTCAAGGCTGTATACTGTCACCCTGCTTATTTAACTTATATTCGGAGTACATCATGCAAAACCCTGGACTGGATGAAGCAAAAGCTGGAATCAATATTGCTAGGAGAAATATCAATAACCTCAGATATGCAGATGACACCACCCTTATGGCAGAAAGTGAAGAACAAATAAAGAGCCTCTTGATGAGAGTTAAAGAGGAGAGTAAAAAAGTTGGCTTAAAACTCAACATTCAGAAAACTAAGATCATGGCATCCAGTCCCATCACTTCATGGCAAATAGATGGGGAAACATTGGAAACAGTGACAGACTTTATTATTTTGGGCCCCCAAATCGCTGCAGATGGTGATTGCAGCCATACAATTAAAAGAAGCTTGCTCTTTGGAAGACAATCTATTACCAATCTAGACAGCATGTTAAAATGCAGTGACATTACTTTGCCAACAAAAGTCTGTCTAGTCTAAACTATGGTTTTTCCAGTAGTCATGTATGAATGTGAGAGTTAGACTGTGAAGAGAATTGAGCACCAAAGAACTGATACTTTTGAACTGTGGTGTTGGAAAAGACTGTTGAGTCCCTTGGACTTCAAGAAGTTCCAACCAGTCAATCCTAATGGAAATCTGTCCTGAATATTCATTGGAAAGACTGATGCTGAACTGAAATGCCAGTACTTTTGCCACCTGATGTGAAGAATTGACTTATTGGAAAAGACCCTGATGGTGGGAAAGATTGAAGGCGGGAGGAGAAGGGCATGACAGAGGATGAGATGGTTAGATGGCATCACTGACTCAGTGGATATGAGTTTGAGTAAGGTCTGGGATTTGGACAGGGAACCAGATAATGAACAGGGAACACAGCGTGCTGCAGTCCATGGGGTTGCAAAGAGTCAGACATGACTGAGCAACTGAACTGACTGACTGACCCATCGCATGGCACAAATGACTGTCAAAAATAAGTGAAAGAATATAGACATAAGATTATATATTGTATGGTTTTATTTAAATGTGCTTCCTAGAAAACTCAACACATAGAAACAGATATCAGATCAGTGTTTTCTTTGAACAGGGTTAGGGAATGAGGATTCACTGTTATGCTGACCTGAGGAAACCTTTTATGTGATGGAAATGTAAATAGCTAATCCAAGCTGGAAGTCAGCAGGGTAGGGGTGAATTTATTTCTGACATAATGGATGCCAGCACTAGGGAGGAAGTGGGGTAACTATGTGTTTCTTTACTGTATACTAATCTATGAAGAGAAATGAACATAGAAATCTTGGCCTAGGTAAAAATTTACATGTGCACAAAAGGTACACATACAAAGTTTGCTTTTAAGATTACTTATAATATTAGTTTCACTCATAATCACAGTAAAGAGAGCAAACAACTATATTGGTAATTACATCAATCTGAAATACTAAGTAAAAGATGCCACTAGCACCCATAAAGGCATTGGCAAACAACAAAACATAAGATTAGATAAATATTAACTGATTATATAAACAAAACAGAGACTCATCATTAATAAATTCCCATCGTCCAAGATTTAATTATGTGAAAAATATACAATTTATAAAAAGAGTCTCGGGGGTAATGGCAGGATAGCTTGTTAGCATCAACATTCTCACAAGAGGAAATAAAATTATAAAAGCAAACCTATTTGAAATTTGAAACTACTAGAAAACAACAGAATACAGGCAGAAACTGGAGGGACATCTATCATTTACAGATGAAATGCTACAGGTAAATATCTTGTTCATCACTTTTTGACAGAATCTCCCTAATCAAGTGTAGCTCTGAGGGCAGAAAACCACAGGCTTACTGGTTTGAGGGCAGAGAACTGAATTAGGGACCAAAAGAGGAGGAGAAAGCTAGGAGGGAAAACCAGGGAGGAAGTCACCAAGGAGACCAGCCCCCAAATCTGCTTTCAAAATTCACACAGCTATGTGGTTGCCTGCTAATCTGTAAATGCTTGAAAGTGAAGTCACTCAGTCGTGTCCAACTCTTTGTGACCGCATGGACTGTAGCCTACCAGGTTCCTCTGTCCATGGGATTTTCCAGGCAAGACTACTGGAATGGGTTGCCATTTCCTTCTCCAGAGGGAACCTCAAAGGTTAGCAAAACGTAGCAACTAGAAGCTGAATAAAAAGTGTAGACATTTTAGTCTAATTTAAAAAAGACAGAGATTGGAGTATGGGTCCAGCCTAGTTAACTACCTGAGAAAATAAACATTCACTGTATAGTAACATGAAAGTGAGCATGTTAGTTACTTTGCCATGTCCAACTCTTTGCAACCCCATGGACTGTACCCAGCCAGGCTTCTCTGTCCATGGAATACTTTAGGCAAGAGTACTGGAGTGGGTAGCCATCCCCTTCTCCAGGGGTACAGTAACAGAATACAGATTCCTTACAGATACCACTGCTAATGTTCAGTTCTCATACATGCAAGGGAAAATAAAAAGTGACATATATTTTAGAAAAAAAAAAAAGTCAGTAGAAATCACCGAGGTAGCCATTATTATAAATATATTCAAGGAATTTAAAATCATATGCATAATTCATAAATATAAATAGAATTTTCAGAAGAAAAATACAATTAAAAAACAAGGTCATAATTCTAGTATTGAAATTCTAATAACTGAAATAAAAAAGTGACCTGATGTACTTAATAGCAACACATTACATACAAGGAGATAGCAATGTAGGTGATGCTAATTTATCATCAGAGACAGTGAAGGGAGGAAGAAATTGAAATAATTCCTTTCAGGATAAAGAGAAATACCACCTGATCTAAAGGAAAGTATTGAATTCATGAGAACAAGTAAGTAGTTTGGTAAATATAATGTAAAAGGAAATATTAATGCAACCCTGTGTGGTGTATAATTTATGTACATGTAATACATATGACACTACCCTGGTGGCTTAGATGGTAAAGACTCTGCCTGCAATGCAGGAGACCTGGGTTTGATCCCTGGGTTGGAAAGATCCCGTGGAGAAGGGAATGGCAACCCACTCCAGTATTCTTTCCTATAAAATCCCATAGACAGAGGAACCTGGCCGGCTACAGTCCATGGGATTGCAGAGTCAGACACGACTAAGTGACTAACAATAGATATGACGATAATAGCATGGAAGATAGGCTTGCAATATTCTTACATTTTGTGTGCTGTAGGTAGCTTGTAATAGATTGACGATATATACTGTGATTTCTGGAGCTACTTTGAAAATAACACAGAGAGATATATCTTTATGAGGTGAGAGAAGAGAGGTTAATTGGACTTTGAGCACTTTGGAGACAAGAAGCCACATTCTGGGTTTTGCCTTCAAAGTAAAATTTAGAAAATTAATACAGCAGTGAGTTTAGTTTAGCTTATTACATTTTGACTACAAAGGGAGCTCTTTTGTGTATCTTTAATGGAACAAAATAAACAAAAATTGCTTTATTATAAAGTTTGATAGAGATGCTTGCATACAAATGTAGATGGTTATTTTTTTTTAACTGAAAGTCTGTAATAGGGCAAAGACAAAATATGGCATTATTTTTGACAGTAATTGAAGCTGAGATAATAGTGGTATGTTATCAAATTGTCCTTGGATAATCTAATCCCTGAAATTCTACTCCTTATATAACATCACTAATTTATTAAGATTTCCTAACATAAAATCTATCAAGTGCTTTAATTCCTGAGAGTTAATTTTAACCCATTACTTGTTCTTTTAGTCAGTTGAACTACAATAACAAAGTGCCATAGACTAGGTGACTTGTAGACAACAGATTTTCTTTCTCACAGTTTTGGAGGCTGGTGATCCAACATCAGGGTGAAAGCAGCAAGATCCAGCAAGATCCCTCTTCTGGATTATGGACTAACGTTTTACTGTAGACTTTCATGGCAGAAAGAGGGTGAGAGAGCTCTCTGGGGAGCCTCTTATGAAGACACTAATCCCATTCAGGAGGGCTCCACCCTCACACCTAGTTATTTCAGAAAGGCTCCACTTTCAAATATTATAACACCTGGGATTAAGATCTTAACATATGAATTTGGGGAGAACACAAATATTCAAGTCTGTCCATTGCACTCATATGCCAGGATTTAGCTCAGATGGTCTGAATCAAAGGCACTTTTGTGATTCAAAATGACCCTGTGCATACCACCATTGCAGCATTTATTATGTATCACTGAAAGTCAAAGTGAAGTTCTGTCTTTGTGACTCTTTGTGACCCCATGGACT
The DNA here is from genome assembly GCF_019320065.1 of Cervus canadensis. Lineage (NCBI taxonomy): Eukaryota > Metazoa > Chordata > Mammalia > Artiodactyla > Cervidae > Cervus > Cervus canadensis. Next base: position 24,748,947 of record NC_057415.1, read on the forward strand.
ATACAGTCCATGGAATTCTCCAGGCTAGAATACTGGAGTGGGTAGCCTTTCCCTTCTCCAGGGTATCTTCCCAACCCAGGGATCAAACCCAGGTGTCCCTCATTGCAGGCAGATTCTTTGCCAGCTGAGCCACAAGGGAAGCCCAGGAATACTGGAGTGGGTAGCCTATCCCTTCTCCATCGGATCTTCCTGACCCAGGAATCAAATCAGGGTCTCCTGCATTGCAGGCGGATTCTTTACCAACTGAGCTATCAGGGAAGCCCCCTATGTATCAGTTGCAGGTTTTAATTATCTATCTTTTCCTTTAGCAGAAATTCTCTGATCTGTCTTCTTTATAAATTCTTTGTAATTCCAGCACCTAGAATAGTACTCACCATACAGAATGCACAAAACAGTTTCAATTAATCTGTAAACATGTAGAAACTGGCCTTATCTAGAAAGCAAATATATGTATATATTCCAGGGTTCCACTTATATCTGATGGAAAATATTAGAATTATAGGAGTAAAAACAAAGAGGAAAATGACCCTCTTCTGCTTAGCAAGTCCAGGCAAATTATAGCACTGTGAGGAAAGTCAAAAGGTTCTTTATCTATTCTTATTTTTTTTTAGTTATGTGACTCTACTGTTACCTGTTTACTTTTCATATTACTATAAGGACTTATGAAATATTAGGATAATTCCTGAATTTTGCTATCTTTTAATTTCTTGAAGGAGATATTATGGAAAAGAATCTGGTGTTAGCACAGAATTCCCTGTATAATGCCTGGTTAAAAATCATGGGCTTCATCTTTCAGTTGTCCCAAATCAGTAATTCCTCTATGCTGAGGGGAGTCCTTCTGGACATACACCCTGAAATAGCTAAGAATATGACTGAAAATTTCATAAACTTTCTTTCCAAAGTAAAACCAAGGAAATTTTATGGAATCTAATGTGTTTGGCAGAGATGAAAATGACTTTTCATGTGAGAGTCAGGAAAAGTCCCCCAAAGTCCCCACAGCTGACATAGCATATGTGGCTATTGAAACCTGCACCCAAAGACTATCTGATACACCAGGGATTCTCCCCAAGGTAGAAATTTCTGTACACTTCAATCAAGGGGATTTTAAATTTAAAAATGAAAACAAAATACAAAAACACAAGGGGCTGACCACAACAGTGTTCTTGAATGGACAAGAAAAACACATAATAATAAAATTTACACCCTAAACTTCAGCAAACTCTTATGTAAATACCACTTTGAAGTCCTGATCTGGCTACCCCAGAAAGTTGATATGGGGATCAGATAAAATTGCACATATTCCAACATATTTTAAAATTAACACAGTTTAAATTATAAATTGTATAAAATTTAAACAACTTAGTCATTTTAAGGGTAATCAGACAGTGGTGGCTCCTATTTCTGGTCCTCTCTGAGGACAGTAGAGGAATTAGGGAGGTTACACTAATGTAAGCCTGAAGAAAGAAAGTTGGGTGTTCTGAGGAAACTGCTAGTACTAATGTGAGGTCTCTGTACCTATCCCATTGATGCTTTTTTTCTGCTTCCTATGTTTCAAATGCAATGGACATCAGTAGGCCATCAAACATGCCCAAGGCTTCCCCCTGTCTGTAACTCAAGCCCTTCCCTCTGCTTAAATCACTCTTGACCCCATTTCACATGACTCATTTGTCCTCACGTTAAAATACTTTTTTGGAGACAGCATCTCTGAGCAGCTTGTAGAAAGGAGGCCTTCCTCGTCAATTGTTTCTGATTTTCTAAGTCAGTATCCACTAGCCTTTCCACTACCCCTATGAACAAACAGTATAAATTATAATGCAGAAATTTTAAATATATTTTAATTTATTTTGTCTCCTTCATTTGATATAAACTTTGTAGTGAACATGTCTATCTTGCTGTCCTTTATATCCCAAGAAAAATATATAGTGCCTCTCACAGTAAGTGTACCTTAATTTTTGGTGAATGAAAATATGGTTTCTTGGTAAGTTTTTGAAATTTCAAGTTACCTATATATTTGGATGCTATAGAACTACCTCCATATTCCTTTCTAAAATCAAAGGTCTTAAATATCTTTACTATGGCAAGAAATATTTGTATCACATTTCTCTTTTATGACAATATTATTTGCTATATATACTTCATTGTGTAAGGAGCAGAGAGGAAGGAAAAGCAGATGGCGAAGGATGTATTATATAAAAAAAACATAAAATAGAAAATAAATGAGCATTTTATCACAGGGTAAGCAAATTGATAGATAAATTATCAATTGATAAAATGTGTGTTGGATTAGATAATTTCTTAAATTACTTCAAGTTTGAAAGTCCTGTTATCCTAAGAAGTATTAGAATAACTAAGCAAAATAATTATTAATTTTGAATTGTAGATTTAGGTTTGTATGTGTTTGAAATTAGTAGGATGTATATTTACACATATTTATCTGTTTAAGAAAAATATGTTAATACTTATGAAGTGCATATTCTGCAGGTATTCTATAAACTTGAAATGGTACTATAAAATTGTAATAAATAACAGTATTTTCTAGTGGTAGACTAGAGAAAATTATGTGTCAATGAAAATCATATTGTAGAGCCTACAAGTTAATCCTACAAGAAGATTATTTTCAAAGAATAACAATTATTTCAAGGTGTTTTATTTCCTTATTCTGTTTTGTTCCTTCTAGGGGTTGGTATGCTAGTTCAACCAAGGAAACACATTTAATGGCCTGACATGAAACAAATTTTATTAGTTTAGCCCTCTGTAAGCATTCTCATGCATCGTTAACATTACACATTGCAAAGAACTGCTTTCCTTAAATTGTATATATTTGGCTATAAATTTGAGACTGTGGTAAATTGTCTAACTGTTGAGTGAGCACTTATACTTTGTGCACTGATGAGTTAGGTGAAGTATGTAATTGGGATACACATTTTAGTATGGTTTATTAAACCACAAAACACAAAAGGGCCATTAGAATTTGAATGATTATCAGGAGTAGTAAGATTTGATAGAGATTACAATGATAGATGATATTTATATTTGATATTCAAAGTGTGGTAAAATTATACCTCCATTGATAATTCTAAATGCCCTGTAAGTACATCAGGCAATATCCAAGGTAAATATAATAGAATTTAATTAATAAGTTCTCAACAAGTTCTGATACTTTTCAGAAGAGCAAAGTATGTAATTGGTCAAGATAGAAAAGCATTTCTATTTTGTATGTGTATATGATGCAGCAGATACAAAGGAAAATAATGTTTTTTCTTTTTTCCTGCTTACATCTGTAAGCCTCAAACTTCTACAAGTAATTCTTCACAATTGTCCCTTGCACCCACCCTCAACAGCTTCCACAAGGCCTGCAGAATCTGACTCCTGTCCACCTCTTATGTTTCATGGAATTCATGTCCTTACTCTGCTCCAGTTAGAATGGTTCTTTCAGTTCTTTGATGCTCTAAGCTACTGAACAGAACTCATTTTTTCTCTCCTGTTTTAGATCCTACTCTTCTATATCTTGTACCTAACAGGCCATTCAGAGAAGTCTCATCATCTTCCTTTATCATCAGTAATTCTTGTTTTTTGTTTTCTCCATGTTTTCAAAGCATCCTTTCCTCCTCTTGGTGCCCAAACTAGGTTCCATGGAGAGATAGGTATAAGTGCCTAACTTAACAACTTGATCATTTGTTGAATCCTGAGAAATGTGGAAGGTATATTTGTGCCCCCCAGTGGTAAAGGCAGAACTTTTGAGTAGTTCTAATAATGTTTGATCCTCAACAAAGAGGGTTCAAACCCAGTCCATATGGCAGATACACAAATAAATGTTGTATCACTTCCTATATCATCCATTTTTAATTTCCCCCAGATGATACCTCCCACTGAGACTACCTCCTGAATCCTTCTATAAAACAAAATCTATGCATATGAAGGAAGCTTCCTAATTTCTGGTGACTAAATATAGTATTTTCTGTTGTAGCTTATGAACACTACTGATTTATCATTCCAGACTGTTATTTAAGACAAACATCCCTTTAAGGAACCAGCATTGACAAAACATTGGGATTGATTTCTGGGTTACAAATTGTTTTCCTTTTTTACTATTTCATGTTTAGATTTACTTCAATAGGATAGAGACACAAGTATCTAACTAGGTTATCTGCTTATGAAATGTGTTCAGAGGATGGCTTATTGCTGCAGGGCAGAATTGTTCAAAGAAGGAAGCTATGGGTCTTCTAAAAGTCTTAACAAAGTTATGTCATTTGAAATATTTCCTTCTGGACTAGGTACACTGACCTAGAATTGGTCTATTTGTTCTTTTTTGATTATCCCCAGATTTTGACCTTAAAATTATCTATATTTTAACTTCTCTTTCAGAGGAGTTGAAGTCTCCCAATGTCTCACCACAGACCTTATCTCTGCCTTGTTTGCTAGATCTTAACACCCTGTTACTCCTCTTAGGAAGCAGTTCAACTGCCTCCATGTGGGCTGACACCTCATATTGACACAGCATTGATATGTGATAAAGAAGGATACTTGTAATCTGCCAAAAATTAAATAGTTTATTTCACTTAACCTTGAATAGTGAAATATTAAAGTTATTTCTTTTAATGTACTCTTAATATTAGCTATGAAACACCTGCATGAGATCAGAGATCAATAAATTATCTCTGTTCTATGCTTGAAATTTCAAACTAAAAACACATTTGAAGTATGATGCTAGAATTGTTTTAAAAGACTTACTGCTATTATTGGATTGATAAAATTCAAGATGTGGGTATTTGTGAAAGCTTACTCAAAAGATTAAACCCAAACTCACTTTAAAGGCAAGGGATTGATGTCAAATAAATCCATGGCTGATTCATGTCAATGTATGACAAAACCCACTACAATATTGTAAAGTAATTAGCCTCCAACTAATAAAAATAAATTAAAAAAAAAAACATAAAAAAAAGAGGGGGTATGAGTAGCAGTACTTGTAGATTATAAAGAATTTGCCATAATGTGTATCATTTTGTTTCTTAGCTTTCATTAGTCTCTTAGCCTTTTTATTAAACTTCTGTGTGTGTTAAGTTGCACCAGTCATGTCTGATTCTTTGCATCTCTGTGGACTGTAGCCTGCCAGGCTCCTCTGTTCATGGGATTCTCCAGGCAAAAATTATATTTTCTGCATAATATAATTTATAATATAATATAATATAATTTATAATTTAAATTTTAAAATGATTAAAATATGAAGTTATATACTCAGTTTCCATGAACAGTCAAAAATTTTGTGATTTTGTGATTTCTAAGCCTTATCAACTTTCATTTTGAGTTACAGTATCATGTTTAGTTAATGGGGCTTCCCAGGTGGCTAGTGGTAAAGAACCCACTTGCCAATGCAGGAGATGTAAGAACCACAGGCTTGATCCCTGGATCAGGAAGATCCCCTGGAGGGGGGCACAACAACCCACCCCAGTATTCTTGCCTGGAGATCATCTATGGACAGAGGAGCCTGGCAGGCTACAGTCTATAGGGTCACAAAGAGTCAGCTATGACTGAAGCGACTTAGCATGAATACAGAGTTAATACACATAAATCCTATTACAAAACACAAACCCTATATAGAGTCCTTTTAGTTATATTTTAGAAAGATAATGTGTCTGTAGCAGGTACTGGTTATTGTAAATTTGCAAGCCAATCTGGAAATAAAAAAAAAAATACTTCTTTCATATATGAAATCAGTTCTTATTTAAACTGGAATAGATATTGTATTTTGATGTAGGTTCTGCAGGTTAAGTATATTGTGATCAGAAAAAAAAATGGTACATGTTTTCATTTATTCATATAAAATCATATAAATTCATATAAATTATAAATTCATATAAAATCAGCTTTTATACATTCAGATCATCTTTTCTATTCTACAAAACTCTTTGGTATATTTTGAAAAAGATTCTATGTTTCTCATCTAGAATTGATCCCTAGAATTTTGACTTTTTTGGTTATTATAATTTCGCTATTAGAGAATCTAACAGATTAAGATTGAAATATAGGACAGTTTTACATTTTAAAAATAAATGTTATTGAATTATAATTTATCTTCAATAAATATACCCATTGTAAATAAATGACAGATGAACTTATCAGCAGAGATCACTTACAGATTTCTGAATCTCCTGTCCAAAGATTTCCCCTCTCTGCATACCAACTCTTCTCATATTGCACTGTCTCTCCAGTGATTGTGTTTGTCCTCACTATACTGTACCTGGAAATTATCTCCCCGTACAAAGTCTGAGAGATCGCAGGCCTATTTTATTCATTTGCTTCCTCAGAATCACAGTCCCACCTGTAATCTAATGTCTTAAAACAAATGTTTCATGTATTTAATCCCATATTCTTTTTGTTTATGGCAGCAAACCTAGTTTGGAACCACTCACATATAGATGTGAGAGACCATAGATATTAATTTTGTAAGTGTAATTTGTATAAAATTATACTAAAAATGACGCATGAGACAAGTGCTTGGGGCTGGTGCACTGGGAAGACGCAGAGGGATGGGGTGGGGAGGGAGCTGGGAGGGGGATCGGGGTGGGGAATACATGTAAATCCATGGCTGATTCATGTCAATGTATGACAGAAACCACTACAATATTGTAAAGTAATTAGCCTCCAACTAATAAAAATAAATGGAAAAAAATTTTGATTAACTTGTCTCTTAAAGTAAATGATGAAGCCATTTACCTTTTAAAGTAATCATTCAAAGTGATCCTAAAAATGACATTACACATATTTTTCTTTAAGAATGGAAAGACCCTGATGTTGGGAGAGATTGAGGGCAGGAAGAGAAAGGGGATGACAGAGGATGAAATGGATGGATGGCATCACCAACTCAATGAACATGAATGTGACCAAATTCTGGGAGACAGTGAAGGACAGGGAAGCCTAGTGTGCTGCAGTCCATGGAGTCATAAAGAGTCAGATTTAGTGACTAACCAATAAGAATGAAATAGTAAGATTTTAAAATATTATAGTACATTTTATGGATTCATGTGAATGAATAACATATTTTTGTCTTGATCTGGACTTTATATTTTGCTTTAAATGATAGTTGAATTAATAGTTTAAGATTGGAATTTGCTTTTCTTAAGAATAGTCTAAGAATATCATGAGAAATTCAATTTTTCTAATATTGTCATGACATCTATCATTATACCTATTTGTTATTTTCTATATTAAAGTACTGCCTTACTGAAACATCCTGGTGTTTCTGGCCAATTCTACTTAATGAAAATATATTTACTATTCACAAATAACAGACTAAGTGCTAACATTGTATTTTGGATTGTTTGCATCTTTATATTTATGTATATTTGAAAAATGACTAGTAGGATTGCCCATTTGTTCATCCTTTAAGAAGTTTACATAGAAATAATATTATTACTTCTTTGGAAAGTTTAAAGTACTGTTTTTTTTTTCTGTTTTGATGAGGTATAAATGATAATACAATAAACAGTACAATAAATCCCATATATGTCATACTCAATAGTGAAAAGTTGAAAGCTTTTCCATTAAGATCAGGAAAAAGACAAGGATGACTGCTCTTGCCACTTATATTGAACACATTATTAGAACTCCTAGCTGTAGTAATCAGAAAAGAAATAAAAGGCATCCATATTGAAAAGAAAGAAGTCAGACCATCACTATTTGAAGATGACATGATGCTATGTATAGAAAATCCTAAAGATTCCATCAAAAAACTATTAGAACTAATAAGTAAATTCAGTAAAGTTACAGGATCAAAACTTAATATTCAAAATCTGTTGCATTTCCGTACTATCAAGTATTACCAGAATGAGCAATCAAGAAGCAGTTTAATTTACAATCACATGACAAAGAATAAAATGCCTAGGAATAAATCTAACAAAGAAGATAAAAGACTTACACTTGAAAAAATTGTAATATACTGATGAAAGAAACTGAAGATGATGCAAACAGAAAGATACACTGTACTCATGGGTTTGAAGAATTAATATTGTTAAAATAACCATATTACCCAAGAGTCTAAAGATTTAGTGCAGTCCCTATCAAAATACACATGACATTTTTCATAGAACTAGAACAAATAATTCTAAAATTTGCATGCAACTACAAAAGACCCAAATAGCCAAAGAAACTTGAGAAAGAAGAACAAGGCTGGGCATATCATCTTTTCTGATTTCAAACTTGACTACAAAGCAACAGTAATCACAACAGTGTGGTACTGGCACAAAAACAGACACGTAGATCAATGGACCATAATAGAGAACCCCTAAGTAAGTGCACAATTGCATGGTTAATGAGCTTATGACAAAGGAGGCAAGAATTTGCAATAGAGAAGAGGCAGTTTTGTCAGTGAATGGTGTTGGGAAAACTGGACAGCTACATGAAAATGAATGAATCCAGACCATTTTCTTACACCATAGACAAAAATAAACTCAGAATGGTTTACAGATTTAAATGTAAGCCTTGAAAACATAAAACTACTAGAGGAAAACATAAGGAGTATGTATGCTCCTTGACATTGGTCTTAGCAACATTTTTTTGGATCTGTCTCCTTAGACCAGAGGGAGAAAAGCAAAAATAAACAAATGGGACTATATCAACTAAGCCTAACTGAACGTACAAAGGAAAATCATAAACAAATGAAAATATAACCTACAGAATGGAAGAAAATAGTTGCAAATGATGTGACCAATAGGGACCACTTTCTAAAATATAAAAATAGCTCATACAACTCCATACCAATAAAATGAAATAAAATAAAACAAATAACACAATTTAAAAAAAAAAATGGGGAGAAGAAAATAGACATTTCTCCAAAGAAGACAAACAGATGGTCAACAGGCACATGAAAAGATGCTCAACAGGGCTTCCCTGCTGGCTCAGCGTTAAAGAATCCACTTGCCAATGCAAGAGACATGAGTCCAATCCTTGGATTGTGAAGATCCCCTGGAGAAGAAAATGGCAACCATTTCAGTATTTTTGCCTGGGAAATCCCATGGACAGAGGAGCCTGGTGGGCTACAGTCCCTTGGGCTGCAAAAGAATCAGACACGACTTAGTGATTAAGCAAAAAATAACAACGAATCACCTAAAACTGGTCAGAATGGCCATCAAATAACAAATTTTGAAAAAGTGTGGAGGAAAGGGAACCCTCCTACACTGTTGATGGGAATGTAAATTGGTGCAGTCACTATAGAGAACATTATGGAAATTCCTTAAAAAACTAAAAATGGAGCTCCCATATGATCCTGCAATCCCACTCCTGGATATATATACATAGGATATATGTTTTGAATATATCCTATATTCAAATATAATTTGAAAAGTTACATTCACCCCAGTGTTCATTGCAGCACTGTTTACAATAGCCAAGACATGAAAACAATCTATATATTCATAGACAGATGAATGGGTCAGGAAGATGTGGCATATTTACATAATGGAATATTATTTAACCATATAACAGAATATAATCAATCTGATTTTCATATTGACCATTTGGATGTCCATGTGTAGAATCTTCTCTAGTGTTGTTGGAAGAGGGTGTTTGCTATGACCAGTGCCTTCTCTGGGAAAAACTCTATTAGCCTTTGCTCTGCTTCATTCTGTACTCCAAGGCCAAATTTGCCTGTTACTCCAGGTGTTTCTTGAATTCCTACTGTTGCATTCCAGTCCCCTATAATGAATAGGACATCTTTTTGGGTGTTACTTCTAGAAGGTCTTGTAGCTCTTCATAGAACCGTTCAACTTCAGCTTCTTAGGCATTACTGGTCAGGGCATAGATTTGGATTACTGTGATACTGAAGAGTTTGCTTGGAAACAAACAGAGATCATTATGTCATTTTTGAGATTGCATCCAAGTACTGCATTTCAGACTCTTGTTGACTATGATGGCTACTCCATTTCTTCTAAGGGATTCTTGCCCACAGTAGTAGATATAATGGTCATCTGAGTTAAATCCACCCATTCCAGTCCATTTTAGTTTGCTGATTCATAAAATGTCGATGTTCACTCTTGCCATCTCCTGTTTGACCATTTCCAATTTGCCTTGATTCATGGGCCCAGCATTCCAGGTTCCTATGCAATATTGCTCTTTACAGCATCGAACTTTATTTTCATCAACAGTCATGTACACAACTGGCTGTTGTTTTTGCTTTGGCTCCATCTCTTCATTCTTTCTGGAGTTATTTCTCCACAGATCTCTAGTAGCATATTGGGCACCTACTGACCTTGGGAGTTCGTCTTTCAGTGTCCTATCTTTTTGCCTTTTGGTACTGTTCATGGGGTTCTCAAGGCAAGAATACTGAAATGGTTTGCCATTCCTTTCTCCAGTGGACTGTGTTTGGTCAGAACTCTCCACCGTGACCCATCCTTCTTGGGTGGCCCTACACAGTGTGGCTCAGTTTCATTGAGCTAGAAAAGGCTGTGGTCCATGTGATCAGTTTGGTTAGTTTTCTGTGATTGTGGTTTTTGGTCTGTCTGCCCTCTGATGGAGAAGGATAAGAGGCTTATGGAAGCTTCCTTGTGGGAGAAACTGACTGAGAGGGAAACTGAGTCTTGTTCTGATGGGTGGGACCATGCTCAGTAAATCTATAACCCGATTTTCTGTTGATGGGTGGAACTGTCTTCCCTCCCTTCTATTTACCTGGTGGTAAACTATGGTGGAGGTAATGAAGATAATGAGGATAAACCTCCTTTAAAAGATCCCATGCACATACTGCTACGCTCACTGCCTCCAACCCTGCAGCAAGTCACCACCAACCCACGCCTTCACTGGAGACTCCTGGACACTTCCGGGTAAGCCTGGGTCAGTCTCTTGTGGGGTCACTGCTCCTTTCTCCTGGGTCCTGGTGCACACAAGGTTCTGTTTGTGCCCACCAAGAGTCTATTTCCCTGTCCTGTGTAAGTTCTGGCAGCTCTATGGTGGGGTTAATGGTGACCTCCTCCAAGAGGGCTTATGCCATACCCAAGTCTGCTGCACTCAGAGCCCCGTCCCTGCGGCCATCCACTGCTGACCTGTACCGCTGCAGAAGACACTCCAACACAGTTCTGTCTCAGTCTCTGTGGGGTCCCTGGGTCCTGGTGTACACAAGGTTTGTTTGGACCCTCTGAGCATCTCTGGCGGGAATGGGGTTTGATTCTAAATGTGAATTCGCCCCTCCATCTTACTGGGACTTCTCTTTTGCCCTTAGGCATGGGGTATCTCCTCACAGCCACTCCAGCACCTGGTTCCATCACTTCATGACAAATAGATGGGAAAGAATTGGAAACAGTGGCAGATTTTATTTTCCTGGGCTCCAAAATCACTTCAGATGGTGACTACAGCCATGAAATTAAAATACTCTTGGTCCTTGGAAGAAAAGCGATGACAAACCTAGACAACATTTTAAAAAGCAGAGACATCACTTTGCCAACAAAAGTCCATACTGTCAAAGCTATGGTTTTTCCAGTAGTCATGTACAGATGTAATAGCTGGACCATAAAGAAGGCTGAGTGCCAAAGAGATACTATTTTTTTTTTTTTTTTGAGCCCATTGTACAGAGTGAAGTAAGCCAGAAAGATAAAGAACATTACAACATACTAACACATATATATGGAATTTAGAAAGATGGTAATGATAACCCTATATGCAAAACAGAAAAAGAGACACAGATGTACAGAACAGACTTTTGGACTCTTTGGGAGAAGGTGAGGGTGGGGTGTTTTGAGAGAACAGCATCAAAACATGTATATTATCTAGGGTGAAACAGATCACCAGCCCAGGTGGGATGCATGAGACAAGTGCTCGGGCCTGGTGCACTGGGAAGACCCAGAGGAACCGGGTGGAGAGGGAGGTGGGAGGGGGGATCGGGATGGGGAATACATGTAACTCCATGGCTGATTCATGTCAATATATGACAAAAACCACTACAATATTGTAAAGTAATTAGCCTCCAACTAATAAAAATAAATGAAAAAAAAATGAGCAAAGAAAGAAAAAAAAAAAGAGATACTTTTGAACTGTGGTGCTGAAAAAGACTCTTGAGAGTTCCTTGGGCTGCAAGGAGATGAAACCAGTGAATTCTAAAAGAAATCAACTCTGAATATTCATTTGAAGGACTGATGCTGAAGCCCCAGTTCTTTGGCCACCTAACGTGAAGAGCTGACTCTTTGGAAAAAATCTTGATGCTGGGAAAGATTGATGGTGAGAGCAGAAGAGGGCAACAGAGGATGAGATGGTTGGATGGCATCATTGACTCAATGGACATGAGTTTGAGTGAACTCCAGGAGATAGTGAAGGACAAGGAATCCTGGTGTGCTGCAGTCCAAGGGGTCACAAAGAGTAAGACAGGACTTAGTGACTGAATAACAACACAGACATGGAAGCAACATAACTGTATTGATAGTGAATGGATAAAGGAGATGTGGTATAAATATATACAAAGGAATATTAGTCATAAAAAAAATCTTGTCATTTGTGACAACATGGAGGGATCTAGAGGGTACTATTCAAAGTTAAATAAGTCAGTCAGAGAAAAGCAAATACTGGATGATTTCACTTGCATGTGAAAATAAAGAAAAAGAATTAGACAGAACAGAACAGAAACAGACTTGTAGATGCAGAGAACCTTCTGGTGGTTGCCGGCAGAAAAGGGTTGGATGGGTGAAACAGGGGAAGTGGATTAACAGATACAAATTTCCAGTTGTAAAATAAGTAATGGACATATATTATAGGAGTGAAAGAGCTGGCTTAAAACTCAACATTCAGAAATGAAGATCATGGCATCTGGTCCCGTCACTTCGTGGCAAATAGACAGGGAAGTAATGGAAACAGTGACAGACTTTATTTTCTCGGGCTCCAAAATCACTGTGGATGGTGGTTGCAGCCATGAAATTAAAAGACCCTTGCTCTTTGGAAGAAAAGCCATGACGAACCTAGACAGCATGTTAAAAAGCAGAGACGTTACTTTGCCAACAAAAGGTCTGTAAAAGCTATGGTTTTGACCTGTGGTGCTGGAGAAGACTTGAGAGTCCCTTGGACTGCAAGGAGATCAAACCAGTCAATCCTAAAGGAAAACAGACCCTGAATATTCATTGGAAAATTGAAGCTGAAGCTCCAATACTTTGGCCACCTGATGTGAAGAGCCGACTCACTGGAAAGTACCCTAATGCTGGGAATGATTGAAGGCAGCAGGAGAAGGGGATGACAAGAGGATGAGATAGTTGGATGGCATCACCAACTCAATGGACATGAGTCTGAACAAACTCTGGGAGATGGTGAAGGATAGGCAAGTCTGGCGTGCTGCAGTCCATGGGGTCGCAAAGAGTTGGTCATTACTGATCGACTGTGCAACAACCAAGGAATATAGTAAATGTTATAATTATTTGTATGGTGGCAGATGGTTACTAGAAATTACAGTGATGACCATTCTATAATATATAAAAATATTGAATTACTATGTGGTACACTTGAATTTAATATAGTATTATAAGTCAATTACACTTCAATAAAAAGAAATGCATGCACTTAGTATAATATCCTCTAGATCACTTATTTCACTTAGCATGATACCCTCCCAGTCCCTCCAGATTGTCACAGTGTAAGGTTTGACCTATGTGTACATGTGTGAAATAATCACAATTAAGATAATAATCATAAACTATCTCTAATAGCCTCACCCTGTTCATTTGCAATTCTTCTTTCCCTCTCCTCCAGGTAACCAATACTTTGCTTTCTGTTATTAGAGATTGCTTTGCATTTTCTAGAATGCAAAGCATTTCATTCATTATATAAATGAAATTATGAATTATTTATTTTCTGTCTAGTTCCTCTAACAGCATGTTTATTTTGAGATTCATTCATGTTGTTCATATTTTATTGTTTTCTACCACTGAGAAACAGTATTCAATAACGTGACTATCACAATTTGTTTGTACTACTGAAGCTTGTAAATAATAGCTTCTAAATAAACTGCCAAACTGTTTTCCAAAGTGGTTACACTCTTTTAGATTCCCAGCAGCAGTGTGTAAGCATTCCAGTTGTGTCGGGTCCTTGCTAACACTTGTAAGATGTATATAGTATATGAGGAGTGGCATCTCACTTGCATTTGGGAAATGGGCATTCTTCATAGACTTATTGGCCATCCCTATATCTTTCATAGGAAAGTATCTGTTCAACATTTTGTGTCCATTAAAAAAAACAGTTGAGTTGAATGTAGATTTTAAACATAAGTCCTTTGTTTGATATGTTTCACAAGTATTTTCTCACAGTCTTTGGTTTGCCATAATCTTTTTAACAATGTTTTTTGAAGAGTGAAACTTGATTTTTTATATTAAACCCAATTTATTTAAATTTTTATTTTATAGTTTGTGCCTTTGCATCATAAATACTCTGCCAAAACTGTGGTCCATAACATTTGTCTTGTTTCCTTCTAGATGTTTTATCATTTTAGCTTTTGATTTGATTCATTTAAAGATTAAGTTTTGTGTATGATATGGAATGGATTAAGGAATCTCCTTCCCCGCCCACACACATATTGCTATTGAATTATTTCAAAGCCATTTTTTCTTCCCACTTAAATTACCTTTCCAGTGTCTCTTTTCTCCTGACTTTTGGTTGGTTTCCTTGCAGTGATGTATTCATACAGCTGAAAATTCATGGAAACTCTCCTGAGCTGATTCTCTGTTCAGTTCTCTTTTCTGCAAGTTGTTCTGTCCTTTCTGCTAGTCTGCCCAGAAACTTTCCAGGAAGTAAACTGAGGGAGTGATGGGGCTCACTCGATTTGTGTCTTTCTCACAGGAGTCACTATTCTGCACTGCATTGTGCAGTTGTCTGCACATTATGGTTCTTTATATTTTGCTTAGTGTTATATAGATAGATACAGATATATAAAAGGGTCAGTTCTGTTTTCAGTCTATCATGGCTGGAAACAGCAGTAACCTAAAGAACCACATTTATAATCAAATAGGCTTTATCCCTAATTTGAAGATAATAATTTGACACACTTTAAAATTCCTCCATTGATTACTAGCCAGTTTTGTTTTTTTAAGTTATGAGCCTGATTTGGTAACCAACTTCCTTATCTAAAGAAAGTATTTGAATATGTTCATATTTATTAGCATGGAGTTGTTTATATTCTCTTACTTTTTTTTTCTCTTTATGCTCGATTTTTTCTTTTTTTTCATTTATTTTTATTAGATTTTTTCTTTTTTTATTAATTTATTTTTTATTGAAAAGCTGATTCATGTTGAGGTTTGACAGAAAACAGCAAAATTCTGTAAAGAAATTCTATTCTCTTACTTTTAAAAAGCTACCAAATTGCTAAACTGCTATTGTCATTTCTAATTTTTAATTTCTGTGTTTTTCTCCTTATCATCGTTGAGCGATTAAACAGCTGAGAGGCTAGGTAGCCTATGCTACTGGTTTTCTCAAAAGTAGAACTCTTAGGTAATGTATCCATTAAGGTTCTTTTTATTCTTTCACTTCTTTTATCTTCAACTTATTTTGCTTTTTTTATTTGCCTCTTCTTGTTAACTTGAATTTCAGCATACAGTTCAAAGTATTTCTTTCTTCTTAATAATAAAAGCATCCTCTATAGTCACAACCTTCCTGTTTTGGTATTTATTGTTATTATTGTTACTAATATCTAATAATCTATGTTCATTTGATTTACTGTTTAAAGGAAGTTACTTAAAAGAGGTACACTTTTGTTCTTTATAAGTTTTCACCAATATATTTCTTCAATTCTCAAATGTCAATAATTTTAAGATGTCCTATCAATTTAGTGGTTTACTCGCTAAGTTGTGTCTGACTCCTTGCAACCCCATGGCCTGTAGCCCACCGGGCTCCTCTGTCCATGGGATTTTCCAGGCAA
Organism: Cervus canadensis; assembly: GCF_019320065.1. Classification (NCBI taxonomy): domain Eukaryota; kingdom Metazoa; phylum Chordata; class Mammalia; order Artiodactyla; family Cervidae; genus Cervus; species Cervus canadensis. The sequence continues at coordinate 24,764,815 of NC_057415.1, forward strand.
GAATATTGGAGGAGGGGGTTGCCATTTCCTTCTCCAGGGTATCTTCCACCACCCAGGAATTGAACCTGAGTCTCCTGCATTACAGGCAGATTCTTTACTAACTGAGTCACCAGGAAAGCACACACTATCAATTTAATTATGGATATTTTATAGGAAAATATTGATAAAAAATGTGATTCATAATCAGGGTTTGAATCTAATTCTTCTTACATTCCCTGACTGAAGAATCTTTTGGTTCCCCTATGAGATTTTTATTAGGGTGATGCATATTATTACATCAGGATAAGATTTCCCTAAACCATGAATTCGAGCAAGCTCTGGGAGCTGTTGATGGACAGGGAAGCCTGGTATGCTGCAGTCCATTGGGTCGCAAAGAGCTGGACATGACTGAGCAACTGAACTGAACTGAAACCATGACAATGAACAGGCAATCTTCTTTATACACAATATTTTCTTCATTTCAATGCTATATTAGGATAATATTTCAAAAGACATTTTAAAGTGAAACTTAGGTATTCAAATTAAAGTGATTTTAAATCCACATGCATGTATTGCTAATGTAACATCAGAAATGTAACTCCTTCATTGGAAGAGCCAATATACTCAAGGTTACAATAAAAATAATTTTATTTTACGCATTCCTTTTACTTATTCAAATCATTCTCTAGCAGGTATTATACCCTACCTCTTCAATAAAATCTAAGGCAAGCCCCATGCCTTTTAAATCTACTTTTAGACAATTAAAAATACTTCTACTAACAAAACCTTTAGTTCAAAAAAGCACCCACTCTGAAGAGGTAAATTGTCACTATATGCAGATGACATGATATTCTATTTAGAAAACCCTAAAAACTCCACAGAAAAACTACTAGAACTGATAAACAAATTCAGCAATTAACAGGATATAAGATTAACATACAGAAATCAGTTGCATTTTTATATACTAACAAGGAAATAGCAGAAAGGGAATGTAAAGAAAACAACCCATTTTAAAATTGTATCAAAAATGAAATAGTTAGGAATAAACCTGACCTAGGATGTGAAAGACTTACATGCTGAGAACTATCAAATATTAATAAAGGAAACAAGATGATTCAAAGCAATGGAAAGAAACCCTATGCTCTTGGACTGGAAGAATTAAATTATTAAAATGGTCATATTACCCAAAGCAATCTACAAATTTAATGTGATCCCTATCAAATTATCAAGAATTAGGACAAATAATTCTAAAATTTAGATGGAACCCCAAAGACCCAGAATTGACAAAGCAATCCTAAGGAAAAATGAAAAAGCAGGAGGTATTATTAAAACCTATAGACAATACTAGATAGTTACAGTAATCAAAACAACATGGTACTGGCACAAAAACATACATATAGATAAGTGGAACAAAATAGAGAGTCTAGAAATAAACTCACATGTATGGTCAATTAGTCTTCAACAAAGGAGGCAAGAATATGCAATAGAGAAAAGACAGTCTTTTAGCAAGTGGTATTGAGAAAGTTGGACAGCTGCATGTAAATCAGTGAAGGTAGAACATACCCTCACAACATAAACAAAAATAAACTCAAAATGACTTAAAGACTTAAATATAATACATGACATCATAGAAGTTCTAGAAGAGAACATAAACAAAACATGTTCTGACACAAATCATACCAAAGTTTTCTTAGGTTATTCTAACATTTTCTGATACAAATCGTACCAAAGTTTTCTTAGGTTATTCTCCCAAGGCAATAGAAATTAAAGCCAAAATAAACAAATGGAAGTTACTCAACACTTATAAGCTTTTGGGCAGCAAAGGCAACCATAAACAAAAAGGAGACAATCTACAGGCTGGAAGAATAGATTTGCAAATGATGGAACTGACAAAGGATTAATTTCTAAGTTAAAAAATAGCTCATACAATACTTTAAGAAAAAACCAACACAATTAAAATATGGGCAGAAGACCTAAATAGACATTTTTCTAAAGAAGACATACAGATGGCCAAAAGGCATATGAAAAAATGTGCTCAACATCTCTCATTATTAGAGAAATACAAATCAAAACTACCATGAAGACCTTGCATGGGCCAGAATGGTCATCATTAAAAAGTCTACAAATAACAAATGCTGGGTGGGGTGTGGAGAAAAAGGAACACTCCTACACTGTTGGAAATATAAACTGGTGTAGCCACTATGAAAAACAGTATAGAGGTTCCTTAAAAAACTAAAAATAATTACCATGTGACTCAGTAATCCCACTCCTGGGCATATATCTGAACAAAAATATAATTTAAAAAGATAAAGGTATCTCCATATTCATAGTAGCTCTATTCACAATAGCCAAGATACAAAAAATGAAAATGTCTATTGTCAGATGAGTGGATAAAGAAGATGTGGTACACATGTAAAATGCAATATTTCTAGCCATAAAAAAGAATTTATCTGCAAAAGAGAAACAGACTCACAGACACAGAAAACAGACTTTTGATTGCCAAAGGGGTGAGTGAAGAATGGATTGGGAGTCTGGGATTAGTAGACGCAAACTATTATATATATGGATGAACAAAAAGGTCCTACTGTATAGAATAGGGAACTATATTCAATATCCTGTGAAAAACCATAAAGAAAAAGAACGTGAAAAACAATGTTTATATATATATATAACTGGATCACTTTGCTGTAAAACATCATACCTCAGCTATACTTCAATAAAATAAAAATAAAAAAATACACATTCCAATGCCATTGACATTTAAAGTTAACTTAAAGTTTTTCCCATCCCCTTCCTGTTCAGTTCAGTTGCTGAGTAGTGTCCAACTGTTTGTGACCCCATGGAATACAGCATGCCAGGCCTTCTTGTCCATCATCAACTCCTAGAGTTGACTCAAACTCATGTCCATTGAGTCAGTGATACCATCCAATCATCTCATCCTCTGTCCTCTCCTTCTGCTCTAGCCTTCAATCTTTTCCAGCATCAGGGTCTTTTCAAATGTGTCAGTTCTTTGTATCAGGTGGCCAAAGTAATGGAGTTTCAGCTTCAGCATTAGTCCTTCCAGGAACATTTATGACTGATTTCCTTTAGGATGGACTGGTTGGATCTCCTTGCTATCCAAGGGACTCTTAAGAGTCTTCTCCAACACCGCAGTTCAAGAGCATAAATTCTTTGGTGCTCAGCTTTCTTTATAGTCCAACTCTCACATTCATACTTGACTACTGGAAAAAAAAAAGCTTTGAATAGATGGGACTTGGTTGACAATGTCTCTGTTTTTTAATATGCTGTCTAGGTTGGTCATAACTTTTCTTCCAAGGAATAAGTGTCTTTTAATTTCATGGGTGCAGTCACCATCTGCAGTGATTTTGGAGCCCCCAAATATAAAGTCTGTCACTGTTTCCACTACTCCCTCATTTGCTGTGAAGTGATAAGAGTAAATGCCTTGATCTTTTTTTTTTTTTTTTCTGAATGTTGACTTTTAACCAACTTTTTCACTTTCCTCTTTCACTTTCATCAAGAGGCTCTTTGGTTCTTTTTTGCTTTCTGCCATAAGGGTGCTGTCATTTGCATACCTGAGGTTATTGATATTTCCCCCAGCAATCTTGATTCCAGCTTGTGCTTCATCCAGTCCAGGGTTTCTCACGATGTACTCTGCATATAAGTTAAATAAGCAGGGTGACAATATACAGCCTTGATGTACTCCTTTCCCAGTTTTGAACCAGTCTGTTGTTCCATGTCCAGTTCTAACTGTTACTTCTTGACCTGCATGCAGATGTCTCAGGAGGCAGGTCAGGTAGTCTGGTATTTCCACCTCTTTAATAATTTTTCACAGGTTGCAGTTATCCACACAGTCAAAGGCTTTGGCATAGTCAGTAAATCAGAAGTAGATGTTTTTCTGGAACTCTCTTGCTTTTTTTGATGATCCAGCAGATGTTAGCAATTTGATCTCTGGTTCCTCTGCCTTTTCTAAATCTAGCTTGAATATCAGGAATATCACGCTTCACGTATTGGAGAATTTTGAGCATACTCTACTAGTGTGTGAGATGAGTGCAATTGTGCGGTAGTTTGAGCATTCTTTGGCATTGTCTTTCTTTGGGATTGGAATGAAAACTGACCTTTTCCAGTCCTGTGGCCACTGCCGAGTTTTCCAAATTTGCTAGCAAATTGAGTGCAGCACTTTCACAGCATCATCTTTTAGGATTTGAAATAGCTCAACTGGAATTCCATCACCTCCACTAGCTTTTTCGTAGTGATGCTTCCTAAGACCCATTTGACTTCACGTTCCAGGATGTCTGGCTCTAGGTGAGAGATCACACCATCTTGATCATCTGGGTTGTGAAGATCCTTTTTGTATAGTTCTTCTGTATATTCTTGCCACCTCTTCTTAATATATTTTGCTTCTGTTAGATCCATACCATTTCTGTCCTTTATTGTGTCCATCTTTGCATGAAATGTCCCCTTGGTGTCTCTAATTTTCCTAAAGAGATCTCTAGTCTTTCCCATTCTATTATGTTCCTGTATTTCTTTGCACTGATCAGTGAGGAAGCCTTTCTTATCTCTCCTTGTTATTATTTGGAACTCTACATTCAAATGTGTATATGTTTCCCTTTCTCCTTTGCCCTTCTCTTCTCTTTTTTTCATAGCTATTTGTAAGGCTTCTCAGGCAACCATTTTGCTTTTTTACATTTCTTTTTCTTGGGGATGGTTTTGATCACTGCCTCCTATACAATGTCAAAAACTTCTGTCCATAGTCCTTCAGCCACTCTGTCTATCAGATCTAATCCCTTGAATCTATTTGTCACTTCCATTGTATAAACATAAGGGATTTGATTTAGGTCATACTTGCATTCAAGGTCTAGTGGTTTAACCTATTTTCTTCAATTTAAGTCTGAATTTGGCAATAAGGATTTCATGATCTGGGCCACAGTCAGCTCCTGGTCTTGTTTTTGCTGACTGTATAGAGCTTCTCTATCTTTGGCTGCAAAGAATATAATCGGTCAGATTTCAGTGTTGATCATTTGGTGATGTCCATGTGTAGAGTCTTCTCTTGTTGGAAGAGGGTGTTGGCTATGACCAGTGTCTTCTTTGGGCAAAACTCTTTTAGCTTTTGACCTGCAGTAGTAGATGCAATGGTCATCTGATTTAAATTCACTCATTCCAGTCCATTCTAGTTTTCTGATTCCTAAAATGTCTATGTTTACTCTTGCCATCTCCTGTTTGACCACTTCCAATTTACCTTGATTCATGGACCTTACAATCCAGATTCCTATGCAATATTGTTCTTTAAAGCATCGGACTTATTTCCATCAGCAGTCACATCCACAACTGGGTGCTGTTTTTGCTTTGACTCTGTGTCCTCATTCTTTCTTGAGTTATTTCTCCACTGATCCCCAGTAGCATATTGGGCAGCTACCGACCTTGGGAGTTCATCTTTCAGTGTCCTGTTTTTTTGCCCCCTCCTGAAGCATACTTAAAGCAGAATCTCTGAGCCAATTTCTTGGCAGTCTAGAGGTTAAGACTGTATGCTGCGGCACAGATACGATTCCTGGTCAGGCAACTAAGATCCTGTTCACTGTGCAGCATGACAAAAAACAAACAAACAAACAAAAAACAACTGCCAGTCTTTACATCCTGACTTGTTCCTACTAATAATAAGTAAACCCAAAAAATGGTTTTGAATACTAAAAAGCAAAACAAAAACAGACTCTTTGAAGTGAAAATTGTTATTGTTGACATTTAGTCACTCAATCGTGTCTGACTCTTTGTGACCCCATAGACTGCAGCCCACCAGGCTCCTCTGTCCATGGGATTCTCCAGGCAAGATAATTAGTAAATGGGTTTAGTAGATTCAAACTATCATATATAGAATGGATAAGCAAAAGTGTCCTACTGTATAGCCCAGAAGGAACTGGACTGCCACTTCCTCCTGAAGAGGGGTATAGTGGACTTTTATTTCATGTCCTTTCCTCTCTCACTCTTGAAAGATTGGATTTGTGCTAACAGGAGGAGGTAAGAGTCTTACTCTTCCACATCTATTGAGGTGGTCTAATATTAGCTTCTTTGAGCTTACCAGAGGTTTAAATTCAACACAATCTGTGTTGGGTGATGGATTCTTTAGCACTCTCTCCATCTTTCACTCACCATGAAGTGTGATCATCTCCAATTGATTGCCTGAGCTATTTTTTCTGCCTCTAGACACTGGCAGTTCACCTCAAGATTCTTGCTTCAGAGGCAGCCTCATGCTTCTAAAGGATTCTACTGGGACACTGTCTAAGGCATTCAGTGAAATTCTCTCCCTTACATGGCTTAGATCTGGCCAACGAGAAACACCCATGTCTCCTTTGCCCCAGTGAACTCTTGACTGTCAAGCATTCCCCATTATAGACTTAAGTCCATATATAGATTTAAGTATCCCCTTGCTGTAGGCTAATCAGATGCAGTCACTCTAGATTTCTCAGACTCAAATCAGAAGCCAGTTCTTTTAGACCCTCATAGCTCTCTGTTGTCATTCAGTTGCTCAGTCGTGTCTGACTCTTTGTGGCCCCATGAACTGCAGCACACCAGGCTTCCATGTCCTTCACCATCTCCTGGAGCTTGCTCAAACTCTACCCCATGTTTTAACATAAACATTTGTCTTAAAGTGATCTTTTTGAACACCTTTTCTCAGGTTTTGTGGTAAGAGGGAAGCATTTCCCGTCTTAGTCTGTAGGAATTCTTTGTACCCTGGCAGTCCTTTAAAAAGTCCCCTCTCAGCTTCTCTATGTATTTCATAAGTTAGTTATGTAGCTTATGGTGACTTCTTAAGTCTTCCCAAACTAGTTTTTCAGAATCTTCATTATTATTCCTGATTTGTTGACCATGTACCTAAGTTTGGAATTCTGAGAGAAGTTGGTGCATCCTTTCTTGGAGGCATAAGTAAAACTGAGATGAAGTCATATTTTAACATCCAATTAAATTACTATTACACATACCTAAATTGAAAAAGACAACCATGTTAAATTTATTTCCAAACTATGACTAATTCATAGATACACAAGAACTGATCACTATATTATAACTTACTCTTCTGCCCAGCAGCTGCAACTTCTTAAAACTGACTGTAATTTCAGAAAATTTAAAATGTGAAAATTTATAGACTTAAGGATTGAGAAAATATGGCCATTTCAATTTTTATTATGCCCCAGTTAGATAATGCAACCTGAACAATTATTCATTTGGAATTTACTGAGATTTTCTATGTATTCTTTTGCCATAATTTTCATGTTGTGGCATATATAGTAAATTCCAATGATTGTATGCCACATAAAGATTAACAGCGATGAGGCTATTCACCAACCTGCACAGCAGGCTGAGGGAATCAATATTTGAACCCATCTGTAACCTGTCTGAAGAACTGGCAAGCCCTGTTTTCATGAGTGATCAATTCCTGGAGAAAGTACAGTGTGTTCTGGGTTGTATTTTGATAGTAGCTTTAGATAATTTAGGAAAATTTTGCTCTTTTTAAGTATAATAGTCTGCTCAGGCTGCATAGCAAAATTGGGTACTGTTTAGGTGACCTGAAGAACAAAAATTTATTTTTTCATAGTACTAGAGGCTAGAGGTCCAAGGCCAAGATATCTGCAGATTTCGGTTTTCCTGAGGCCTCTCTCTTTGACTTGCAAATAACTTTTCTCATTGTGCCCTCATATGACTTTCCTCTCTGTGAGCACATTCTTGTCTCTTGGTGTGTCCAAATTTCCTCTTTTCATAGGGACACCTATAAATTTGGACTAGGGCCCATTCTAACATGACTTTATTTCAACTTAGTCATCTCTATAAAGGCCTGATCCTCAAACACAGTCACATTCTGTGGTGCTGTGGGTTAGGACCACAATGTATAAATTCTGAGGGGCATAATTCAACTCCAAACAATGGGGAAAAAATATTTAGAGGATATAAAGTTGTCATTTGCTGTTATTGCCTATTCATTATCAGTAGAAGACCATTTTCCTTCCAATAATAAGACTATTCTCTCCTGGGAGGAACCATTCGAGGCTTAATTAGATGATTACTTCACCTCTACAAGACAACGTGCACATCCAGTATCTGGCCCATCAGAATACCAAATAGCCCAGGGCACACTGATTTGCTCTAGACAGACACATTATTCAAGCTAAAATAGTATGCATAGTTGTTGTGACTTACTAGCCAAAATCTTTATGAAAGACTTTTAATTTAGAGAGATTAGGTCAGGTTAGACTACACCATGGCAACCACCAAACACAAAACAGTAGTAATACAACACTATCAAAATTTACCTTGTATTGGGCTAAACGTTCAAAAAGAAGTGAGAAACTCTTTTAAATCAAGTTTTCCATGTTATTATCCAGCAACCCAAGTTGGTTTTTCATCAACAAGAGACAATCATTTTTCCCATAACAAGGGAAATAAAAACTAGAAGGTTGTGCACTGGTTCTCACATGCTTTAAACTGGAGTCGTCACTTCTCTTCATAGAACACTGGCCAGAATTAATCATATGGCCCTATCCAACTGCAAGAGGCTAGTAGATTTGGAGGGAACACGACTTTTTGATAAAGAGTAACGATTTATTCGGGCTTCCAAGGTGGCACTAATGGTTGGAAAGTGAAAGTGTATGTTGCTCGGTCTTGTCCGACTCTTTGTTACCCCGTGGACTATAGTCTGCCAGTCTCCTCTGTCCATGGAATTCTCCAGGCAAGAACACTAGAGTAGTAGCCATTCCCTTCTCCAGGTAATATTCCTGACCCAGGGATCAAATCCAGGTCTCCTGCATTGCAGGCAGATTCTTTACCACCTGAGTCACCAAGGAAGCCCCTGCCAATGCAGAAGATGCAAGAGATGAGAGTTTGATCCCTGCACTCAGAAGATCCCTTGGAGTAGAAAATGGCACACTGCTCCAGCATTCTTGCCTGAAAAATTCCAGGGGCAGAGGAACCTGATGGGCTACAGTCCATGGGGTTGCAAAAAGTCATACACAACTGAGCAACTGGGCAGGGGGGAAAGATTTATTCTGTTAAGTTTAAGAATAACCTAAATAGGACTTATTATCCCGTGGTTATGTGAAGGAAGTCATATACTCTGAGAAACAGATCATAACACATCACACTCAATGCTGGTTCTGACTACTCTTATTCCATTTTAGAAACAATTTCATTTGAAAGATGCACATTTTGAGTGTCCAAGTATTGATATTAATTAATAAGAAAGTATTCTGTTCACTGTTTTCTTTATAAACCCAAATATATACTTTACAACTAAGTCAAGTAGTATATCTTCTGTAGAGTCCTCACTCACACCTTGCCCCAAGCTATATTGTACATGTTTCTATTACATTTCCAACCTTTCTATCATATCACATACTTCTCTATATAGTAGACATGGGCACTAGCTTCAATACCTCTCCACCCTTTTGTCCTTGAGGACTATGACTATGTTTATTATTCATAGAAACTTCAGAAGCAATCACAGATCTGACTCACAATAGCCTCTCAAAATGGTGAGTTGAAGGTTATTGACATATATCTTTATTTAGCAATGGTTCTTATTTACAATTAAAAGGGAATAAATTTCTATGAACCTAGTTATAATATTTTATATTTTACAAGGAAAACACTAATAAAAATTTAACAAAATGTATAAGCAGGAAATTAGCAAGAAGAGAAACTGTTGTATGATAATATATAAGTTGTTCCGTATTGCTATTACATAAATACAAAATGAGATCTATACTTAATTAATGATGAAGTAAAATATTATAATTTACATAGTAATATTTATCTTAAAAACATAATTAACTGAGTTTTCAAGAATTCTAGAAACTGACAAACTAATAAACTATTTCCATGACTATATAATTTGAAGTTGTTTATTTGAAAATATTTATAAAATTCCCTGAAAATATGTTTTTTAATAAAGAAATTGCTTGTTAAATGTATCTTAAGAAAATAAGACATGCAAAAGGATAAATGTGCAAAGATTTACTCAGCACAAATATTTACAGTATTAAAAGATTAAAAGCAATCCAAATGCCTCTGGCAAAAGTATTGCTATAGGACCATACTCAGCCATTAATATCTGGGTTGTAAAAGGATATTTATTGATACTCTAAATCCAGTATGTAAAAAAGCCAGTTGATAAAGTCTTTGAAATTTCTGCAGAACTTTATACATATGTATGTGTATGTGTATGTGCGTATATATGACATTCTCTGGTGGCTCAGACAGTAAAGTGTCTGTCTACAATGCAGGAGACCTGGGTTCGATCCCTGGGTTGGGAAGATCCTCTGCAGAAGGAAATGGCAACCCACTCCAGTACTCTTGCCTGGCAATCCCATGGACAGAGGAGCATGGTAGGCTCCTACAGTCCATGGGGTCGCAAAGAGTTGGACACGGCTGAGCGACATCACTCACTCACTTGTGTAGTAAGAAGTAACATTGCTTTCTGTTTTCTGTTGTCTTGATGGTTTATTTATATTTTGCCCTTTGTACTCTTTTTGAATTTTTATATTTGCTTTAGAGAGTTAATATCACTTTAAGTAGGGAGTAATAATGAATGATATCAATAAGGAATATTTAAAAAAAAAAGGAATATTAAAGGGAAGAAATAATGGAAATTTAAAGCATAACTATCAATAAAATATCTTAAAAAAATAATCTGGTGGTTTTACTGACCACAGCTATTCTGCCCTTACCCTTATCTCTGGGTATTCTCTTTTAGCACTGTAGTTTTTGCCCCTGAACTTCACATTTGCAATGGACTTCCACCCCTACAACTTGCTGTTTTCTTTCTTCTATCAGAACACACTGTGATCATAGACTCTTACCCTACTAAACCTTACTATGCCTCTGGACTTAATCTTTTCCCCTGACTACCCCTATCTTAGGATATAAATAGTAAACCATTCAGATCTCACCCCATTCTCCATCACTCACTCTCTCTACACCACCACCAGTATCTGCTTTCACTCTACAGTCGATTTCAATCCTGCTGAAGTAAACTTCAAAAATCCCTCCTAGTTGGTCTCTTCTCTCTCAAGTAGACTTGGACCACTCAGGCTTGCTCATTTCAGCCTCATCAGAGAAGGCAGACATCTCTTCCAAGCAGAGTTTGAACATCAGGAAGGAGTTGGGGGGGATAGTTTAGGTGTTCCTACTATGGTCAATGCATCCTGGGAAAGAGGTGAGGGAGAACACCCTGGGTTTCCTTAACAGCAGTTTAGAGATTTGGTAGTAAGCAATAAGTTGGGAAATTATAATGAGGTAAATGGATATTTATATGGTCCAGGGGCTTCAGAAAGGATTGCTGCACAGCCCTAAGCATGCTGATTGCCCAAGATACAGGAAAGCCATGCTTCAGAAAAACAGCTTCCTGACAACATAAATCTTCATTTGGACACAACGCTCCAGTTCAGCTGCAGCCTCAGGCCCCTTCACTGCACTGCACCTGGCCTCCAAATGGTTTCTTGGTTCTCTAAGTCTCATCCCCATAGTAGACTCATTGGAGACCCAGAAGCTTTCCAGGTGTTGAGTGGCAATAGAGGAGCCAGAAGGGCAACCTATGCCAGTGGGATACCTAAGCTTTAGGCTCTGAGGAGGAAGTAAAAGAAGAATATAGTGCCAATGGCTGAGAAAGAGAATGCTAGTTGCCCCAAAGTGGCAGAGCATGGTCTCATGTTAGTATAGTCACTCTCTTTGTTCACTGTTTGCAAGATCCTTTTATTTTCAACTGGTTTTGTCACTGCATTTAAAACATACTTCCTATATAGAACATGTTGGTGTAACTTTATGAAAGAATATTCATTCTGTCAATCTCTGCCTTTTATTGGAATTTTTGAATATCTAATCTGCTTACTAATCCATAATTGTCATCTAAAATGGCAGAGTAGAAGGACATGTGCTCATCATCTGCGAGAACACCAAAATTGCAGCTAGTTGCTGAACAACAACCGACAGGAGGATGCTGGAACCCACCAAAAAAAGATATGCCTCTTCAAAGGAAAAGGAGAAGGGGCAACAAGATGGGTAGGAGGGGCGCAATCATGTTAAAATCAAATCCCATACCTGCCAGAGACTCTTGGCGGGCAGGACCAAACCTTGCACGTACCAGGACCCGGGGAAAGAAGCAATGATTTAGATAAACATGATGGTGTGATTACTCACCTGGAGCAAAACATCCTGGAGTGTGAAGTCAAGTGGGCCTTAGGAAGTATTATGATGAACAAAACTAGTGGAGGTGATGGAATTTCAGCTGAGCTATTTAAAATCCTAAAAGAAGATGTTGTTAAAGTGCTGAACTCAACATTCCAGCAACTTTGGAAAACTCAGCAGTGGCCACAGGACTGGAAAAGGTGTTTTCGTTCCAATCTCAAAGAAGGGCAATGCCAAAGAATGTTCAAACTATCATACAAATGCACCCATTTCACATGCTAGCGGGATAATGCTCAAAATCCTTCAAACTAGGCTTCAGAGGCACGTGAACTGAGAATTTCCAGATGTTCAAGCTGAATTTAGAAAAGGTTCTCAGAGGAACCAGAGATCAGATTGATAACATTTGTTCCATCATAGAAAAACCAAGGGAATTCCAAAAAACATCTACTTCTGCTTTATTGGCTATGCTAAAGCTTTTGACTGTGTAGATCACAGCAAACTGTGGAATGTTCTTAAGGAGATGGGATTATCAGGCCACCTTACCTGCCTCCTGAGAAACCTGTATGTAGACAAGAAGCAACAGTTAGAACTGGACATGGAACAACAGAATGGTTCAAAATTGGGAAAGGAGTACATCAAGGCTGTATATTGTCACCCTGCTTATTTAATTTATATGCAGAGAACATCATGTAAAAAGATGGGCTGGATAAACCCCAAGCTGGAATCAGGAGAGAGAAAGAAATATCAACAACCTCAGATAGGCAGAGAATACCACTCTACTGGTATAAGTTAAGAGGAACTGAAGAGCCTCTTAATGAGGGTGAAGGAGAAAAGAAAAAGCTGGCATAAATCTCAACATTCAAAAACTAAGATCATGGCATCTAGTCCCATCACTTTATGGCAAATAGATGGGGAGAAATACAGAAACAGTGTCAGATTTCATTTTCTTGGGCTCCAAAATCAATGCAGATGGTGACTGTAGCCACAAAATTAAAAGACACTTACTCCTTGGAAGAATAGATCAGTCCTAGACAGTGTTTTAAAAAGCAGATACATCACTTTGGTGACAAAGGTCGATATAGTCAAAGCTATGGTTTTTCCAGTAGTCATGCATGGATGTAAGATCTGGACCATAAAGAAGCCTGAACACTGAAGAATTGATGCTTTCGAACTGTGGTGTTGGAGAAAACTCTTGAGAGTCCCTTGGACAGCAAGGAGATAAAACCAGTCAATCCTAAAGGAAATCAACCCTGAATATTCATTGGAAGGATTGATGCTGAAGCTTCAATACTTCAGCCACCTGATGCAAAGAGCTGACTCATTGGAAAAGACCCTGATGCTGGAAAAGATTGAGGGCAAGAGGAAAAGGTGATGACAGCGGATGAGATGGGCTGGTGGCATCACTGACTCAATGGACATGTTTGAGCAAACTCAGGGAGACAGCGATGGACAGAGAAGCCTGGTGTGCTGCAGTGTGTGGGTGATGCAAAGAGTCGGTCCCGAATTAACGACTGGACAACAACAGATTTCTATTCTCATGTATTTGAAAGTTTGTAATAGTGCTACCGTTTGCCTTATGGGATCTAAAATGAAACAGCATAACTTTTCCCCTCAGGATCTTTGAATGTACTCTATGGATACCCTTAGGAATAGAATATGCATTGATAGAAAAAAATAGTATTGTTCTATATCATAAATTCTTCAAACGTGCAGTTGCATAACCCATCTGTTACCTATTCTGGTCATGTATTCCAGTTAGTTCAGTTTTAGGAAATTTTTGTAAGAGGAGGTTGGCCCAGCATCTGGTTTTTGACACTATTGCTTGTGTCTCTCCAGAGCAGACAAGGAGCCATAGTACTTTAAGCAAGCACAACATTTCCCCTGAAGCTGCAATAGCCCATGAGATGGGGCAGTCGGCTTTTGACAAAACTGAGACCCATACAACTCCTTCTACTTGGTTTCCAAGACTGGTCCTTGTTAGCTTTTAACATGCCAGCTGAGTAGGCTCCTGCTACCTGCCCTTTACAATTCAAGCCCCATAATCCGTACATCTCTTCTTCTTCTTCTGCAGCTATGTTGTATGACCCACTCCCAAAGAGTTCCATTTTCAGATCTCTGGGAATCTTATCTTTTTAAATGTCTGTACTTGTTTTTTTATTTCCCAAAAGCTCTTTTGCAGGCAGTGAATTTTATTTTATTTTACAAATTTATAAATTTAGAAAAAAATTTATTTTATTTTATATCTTGTTTATTTTATTTTATAAAGATCTTGCTATATAGGAGCTATTATCATAATTTTACTGATCTTCATGCCTCAGCTTCCCAAGTGGTGCTAGTGGTAAAGAACCCACCTGCCAATTCAAGAGAAGGAATAAGGGTTTGATGCCTGGCTCAGGAAAATCCCCCGGAGGAGGGCGCAGCAACCCACTCCAGTATTCTTGCCTGGAGAATCCCATGGACAGAGGAGCCTGGTGGGCTAAATTCCATGGGGTCGCACAGAGTCGGACATGACTGAAGTAACTTGGCACAGCTTGGCATGCTTCCGCTTAGCGAGATTCTAAACTGCATGATGGGGAATCCAAAACTGGTTACTTACAGGTGGAAGAGAAGTCTTTTGACTCAAGGTTAAATTTGTGTGTGTGTGTGTGTGTTGTATCTCTGCTATAGTGGGAATTTTTGACCCTTTTGTGTTGCAGCACTTTTTGAACACGGGAACATTCACATTCCATTAAGGAATTTAAAAAAAAGAAGACTGAAAGCAACACTAAAGTCAGCATAATTGCCAGGCAATAACAGCTACAGTAAAATGTGTTTCACACTGTCTTTAAAAGCATCTGCATCTACTTACTACTCACTCTGTGGCCTTTTAGCACCATATTGTATTTGAGTAGAACTGTTAATTGCCCTTATATATTCAAAAGACATTGTTCTTTCCTGCTCTAAAAAAATACATGGTTTTTTTGCAACAGGCTTACTGTTTTAGCACCCCACACCTTTTACTATCAGCAACTTATACTGCTCAGTGCCTGATATTTCTATCACACATACAGACAAGCATTCACATATGCACATAATTTGTTATCCTCTTATCCTCTCTAATATTTCTCACACTGAGAAAAATTTGCTGGTTTACTTTTGAGAGGACTGTGGTATAACAGAGGACCAGGAACACCAGTTACAATTTTCTGTGGCATGTTATGCATGGTTCAATTAAAATGTTCTGTCAAACAGCAACCTGAGAATTAACATAGTTAATGACCCTCCTGAAGTACATAAATTCTGATAGTAGGTTTAATGTGATACCTATACAGCTAAGGTATTCTGGGAGGAAGAATTTAGTAATTTAACTATTTACTTCTTTAGCAGCATAAATGTTATTTCTATTTTTTTTTCCCCAATTCAATCCTTCAATGGATTTGTATTTTAACAGGGAGGACCCTTTCTTTATAATATTTCTTCCAAAATACCTCCATAACCAGAATTCCAGGGACTATAAATTTTTCTATTTTAGAAATTTCTTGTGTGTTAAATTTTAAAAGGCTTTCCTGTCTTAAAGGTCACAAGTGGAACTTCACTGAAAAATGCTAAGTCATAATGATTGCGACATTTATTGGGCAGGTTATATCATGTGTTTTGTGTATATGCTCAGTCATGTCTGATTCTTGCCCTCATGGCCAGGCCAGGCTCCTCTCCATGGCATTTTCCAGGCAAGAATACTGGAGTGGATTGCCATTTCCTACTCCAGAGGGTCTTCCTGACCCAGGGATGAAACCCAAGTCTCTTGCATATCCTGCATTGGCAGGTGGTTCTTTACTGCTAAACTACCTGTGCAGATTAGATGCTACTATTATATGCCCAAGTATATATATTGTTTGGGCTTCCCTGATAGCTCAGTTGTTAAAGAATCCGCTTGCAATGCTGGAGACCCCAGTTTGATTCCTGGGTCAGGAAGATCCTCTGGAGAAGGGATAGGCTACCCACTCCAGTATTCTTGGGCTTCCCTTGTGGCTCAGCTGGTAAAGAATCTGTCTGCAATGCAGGAGATCTGGGTTTTATCTCTGAGTTGGGAAGATCTCCTGGAGAAGGGAAAGGCTACCCATTCCAATATTCTGGCTTGGAGAGTTCATGGACTGTATAGTCCATGGGGTCACAAAGAGTCGGACACGACTGAGCAACTTTCACTATATATTGTTTTAAGTTATTTGTATATCAACACATTTAATTCTCACAGTAGTCCTTCGAATGAGTATACTTATGATGGCCATTGTCAAGATAGGTAAACTGAGGTATAAAAGGTTTATGCAATGGACTGAAGTCAAACAACTAAAGAACAATGAAGCTGGACTTTGTATCCAGGTAGTAAGAATAGAGGGCTCTGGCATTTAGGCTTTATGATAAGTAATTTTAAAAGGGAGAGAGGGAGAAAAAGACAGATGAGAAAAAAATTCAGTTTAAGAACTGAGTTTGGTTTCCAAATTATAGGATGGTGATTGTATTTTGTTATCATTGCTACTACACCTGAAGCCATTCCCCTTTCTTTATAAGGAGCTGACCTACAAAATCCATCACTTTAGCGTCTGAGCCAGTAGACTAGATGCAGAAGTAAGAACATATCAGTGTATCTCAAGGACTTCTTAAAGGTTCAAAGTAAAAATCCAAACCTAGAAGCATCTTTTCCCTCATTCTTACCCATCACACCATGAGTTACAGTTATATAGTTAGATGGTAAGTGTATTCTGGAAGAAGAAATTCATGGTTTGCATAGTCAACATCTTTCTAAACAGCCCAGGATGGTTCAGGGTTAGTTTCTCAGAAGGAAATCACAATGTCTACTTATATGATAGCCTGCCTAGTCAGTTTGTAGTAGGAGGCTGGATCCTGACTGGGAAATGTGGAGAGAATGGATCAACAGCCCATTTTAAGGTCAGAGAGGTCCTACATAATGTAAACTGTGTACCAGTGTAAATCTCCTGCCTTTTTCAGGAAATTTTAAGCTCACTATATATATGTATCAGAACTTGATTAGCCACCCTACATGAGTTTTTATAGTAAACTTTTCATTCTGTAATTAAGTAGAATATAGCCTTCACACTCATGCCAAGCTAACAAAGCTAATGTGAGCTGTGGAATCTTAGCCAGCAGTGTGGGAGGTGACACTGACTGGAGTCTTAATGGTTGTTAAAAGCTCGTGTTTAATAGCTTTGAAAATAGGAATCTAGTTTGAATAGTCTATGCAATACCTGGAACATGGATGGATTTCTCAACCCACAAGATGAATAAAACATTGACAGTTATTCAGTACATTTACGGTGGAAGAAAGACAAAATCATTTATTGGAACCTAACATCTTTTTTGAGGTATGAGTGATCATGAAAAGCCCTCAAATCAAATAAAGCAAAATACTTCAGTAGCTTGCACATCTCTGTAAATTCTGTTGACAAAGTTACAATTCCTTAACCCCAAATATTCCTTGGTTCAGTGGACCACAAAGGCCATCTTTAATATTGTTGTAATTTATGACCTGGACTTAAACTTTAAAGCAGTTCCTACTTTATTAGTAGGAAGAGAACTGAATTACATTTGGGAAATATTTAATTTATGAGACAATCATAATTTTTCCATTGGGACTCTTTTCTGTAGCCTATATATTGCACTGCTTTTAAAATGTTACATTATCTTCATGAAAGGTAGTGGCTGCTTTTTCAAAGAAGCCATTTTTTATAGCTAAATCTCTGAGCTGTTCTGTAGTTTCCCCTCAAGTGCCAAAAGAAATGAGAATACATTTTTATTTTAGGTTCCTCATTAGAAGCTTCATTTTCTTGGACAAATAGATTATGTTTAAGCTCTTGGTCAGTAGAAACAGCCTCTGTAGGTCTAGAATATTTAACCCAAAATATTGGTTAATATGAAGTCATACATCATGATAGAGCAGTTCTCTTAAAAAATGTTACAAAGTCTGTATGTACACTTTTTTCTTTGAAAAAGCTAGTATTTCTGAAATTACTCAGAAAATAGTTTACAAAATATATATCTTGATCTATGTCTAGATGTGGAAAAGATTTGGCCCCAAATTCCCTATGCTACCAAACAGATTAGACAGGTGTGTTAAATATCATGCTACTTGATTTACGATAAAAGGATTCTAAGAGAGTCTTTTAAAATATACCAAAGGAAAAAATTATTCTCCGTACATAAAGATGCTTATTTCAGGATATCCAATGGCCATTTTTCACTGTTATTCACTGTTATTCATACTAAGAGGGTACAATGAAGTATAATAAGAAAATACTTAAAATGGGATATTGCACAGCTAATAACATGTACACATACTGAGGTAATACTGCAGCAGAGAAAATATCAAAATAGAAACACTAAGAGAAAGAATATTATATTTAAAATAATTTTATAACTAAAACTTACATATTCACTTGGACAATAAGAGAACATTGCCAAATGAAAGCAAATTGAATGACAGGTAATTGTTCCCTTTCCTTATGAAGAGTTTCACTAATGTTAGTAGTTTTCATTATGTCCTATGATGTAAAGAAAATACGTACAAATAATAGGAATCTTTAAATAGTTCTCTCTCCTACTTGTTATTAGTTGCCTATTTTAGAAATGACTAAATGGATAAACATCAGTATCTTGTAGAAATCATTAACTTGTGAACAAATGTATAGATAAGTATCTGTCTAGTGATAACAGAGTGTGTTTATCTGTCTAGATAAGCAGAGCTGGGAAGGAGTGTAACCCAAACATCCCTTAACTGTTTGAGTTACATAATTTCAGTTTGCACTCAATTTTATCTGAAAAAATACTATTACATTTTAATCTCATTTTTAACATTACATTTCATAATTTATCCTTTATTAATTTAGAGATTTTGAGACAATATGCTTTATCTCTTTTAATTGTAAAGTCTTTGAAGTGTTTGGTGAACAACTGATAATTTAAATAGTGCTTAAACAAGGAAGCTATAAAGTTTAAAAAGTCAGAGATAATCTCCAAGTGCCCACTGAAGAATAATTGCCCAGTGGCATGTACATTTATGGAAATTTTTAGAACTTTTCTAGTGAGGACATAATGCCGTGGCTTTGATTTAAGGCTCTCAGCCCAGGGAAAAAAATTAAAGTTCATTAAACTAAGCACAGTGTATTAAATACAGATCAACTCATTACTGAGCATCAACTCAATCACTGATGAGAGCTCTTTGAAAGGCTTATCATTATAACATTAAATGTCATTTTATTATCAGACAGTAACTGCTTGATTAAAATCTTAAATGGATGGGGATCATTTAGAAGCCATATTGAAAATATCTTCTAGCTGATTATTAAAGTCTGCAGTAAAGGGAAATATTAATGAAAATAACTAATATTCTTGTCTCAGTGTCTTTCATATGTGTCCTCTTCTTTGCATTTCCACTGATACACCTCTAAATGAAGACTAATCTTCTCTTTTGTTGTTGTAATAACTTTTTACTAATCTGGTCTTTCTGTTGTGATACCTCAACTCCTCTTCAAGTAAATTCAAGATAAGACAGTTACAGAAATCTTCCCAATATCCATTTTGAAAAATGTGTCCATTCTTTGCTCAAACCTTTTCATAGAGTTGCAATGATAAAAAAAAAATAATAATAACATACACCTAACACTCAAGAACCCCCTTAATCTGAATAATTATTTTTCTATTTTAATTCTATGTCTTTTTTTCCCCAGAAGTTAATATGTATAACTATAGTGAATTGTTTACCTTTCATGTTACATGGCTTATAAGATTAAGTTGATGATGATTAATTTACCCTAGTTATAGTTCTAGAATAAAATGATAATGTTTTAAGCTATCTCAACTTGACAAGCATGATACATCATGTGATTCAAATTCACTTAATGAGTTTTAACCTAAATTCATGTGTTACATGCTCTAAATTCAGAAAAAAATATATATAGCTTTATAAATGGGAATAGGACTGGCATTAGAAAGATTTGTTAGTTTTTTATCTAGTTAGAAATCTTGAAAACTATGTTTCAATTAATATGGTTGTTTAAATTATCTCATTTTCATAGTTTTTTTCTCCATTAAGTACTAAATCATTTAAGCACACTACAGTGATTTCTAGAAGCAGTTATCTTCTTCATTTCCTATTAATTAGTATCTATCCCAAACCTGATGTCAGTCGAGTCTTTTAGCTTAGGCTACAAATCATTCTTTTGCAACCAATAAACAGAAATCATCTGGAATATTTTTGACTATAAGATGACTTACATTGTCAAAAGACTCTAGAAAACACTAGAAAGAATTATTTTTCTCCCAAAATGGGCTTCCCTGATTTTGCAGATGGTAAAGAAATTGCCTATGCAGGAGACCTGGATTCGATCCCTGGATTGGGAAGATCCCCTGGAGAAGGGAATGGCAACCCACTTCGGTATTCTTGCCTGGAGAATCTAATGTTCAGAAGCGCCTGGCAGGCTCTCAGGGTTGCAAACAATAGTACACGACTAAGTGACTAACAATTTAACTTTCAAAAATAAATGCAAATGGATGGTAAATGTATTTAATCTTTATTAAAGCTAGGATAAACTCTTTCCATTTGAAGACCTATAAAATCTGATAAAAATCTTTTCATTGAAAAAACTAAAAATGTAATATTCTCGGAATGTTTGTCTTTTTACCCTAATATTTCCTATCCTGTCATGGGCTGGCTCATGGACCTCTTTAAGATTGATCAAAGCTATAGACCTACCTTTCAGATGAATGAACAAAGTCAAAAATATCATCAAATAGTTTGAGGAGTTATCAGGACACATTGAAACACTGCATTCCAGACTAACTAACACTTCCTTACCTTAAAAAAATTACTTGTTTTTCTAAAATTCATTCACTCAGAAAATATTTATTGAATCTTAGTCTTAAGTAGTGAAGGAACAACCATGCATAAGTCAAATTGCATGACCTCAAAAAATCATATTTTGATAAGGGACCAACATAGAAATAATTACAACACAGTGTGAAAAATGTATATAAAAGAAGAAAAATGTTATTTTGGAACCTACAGAAACCAGAGACTGATTCCTTAGGAAGATCAAAGAAGAAGTGGCATGTGAACTAATTTCTAAAGAAAGGTTTCACGTGTGGGGAGGGAATAGATTGCTAAAACTGACAGCATAAGCAAAACTATGGATGCATGAAAGAAGAAAGTATGTTTAGGGCATATGTTCTTTGCTAATAATTTTTTATACAAAGTACAAAAATCATATACAACAGCAAAACAAAAATTTAGTTGGATGTATTAAATACTAAATCTCTTTCATGGATCACAGGCTTGTTATGGAGGAGGGGCTTCCATGACTCAATGAAGCTATGAGCCATGCCATGCAGGCCCAACAAAGATGGACAGGTCATAGTGAAGAGTTCTGACAAAACTTGATCTAGTGGGAGAAGAAATGGCAACACAGTACAGTTGAATTGAGAATCCCAGGGACAGTATGAAAAGGCAAAAAGATATGACATCAGAAAATAAAGCCCCAGGTCCAATATGCTTTCAGGGAAGAGCAGAGGGCAATTACTAATAGATCCAGGAAGAATGAAGTGGTTGGGCCAAAACGGAAATGATGCTCAGATGTGGATGTGTCTGGTTGTGAAAGTAAATTTTGACACTGTAAAGAACAGTACTGCAGAGGAACTTGAAATGTTAGGTCCATGAGTAGAGGTAATTAGGATGTGTTCAAGCAGGAGATAGCAAGATTGATGCCAACAACTTCAGTTCAGTTCAGTTCAGTCACTCAGTCGTATCTAACTCTTTGCGACCCCATGGGCTGCAGCACGCCAGGCCTCCCTGTCCATCACCAAATCCCGGAGTTTACTCAGACTCATGTCCATTGAGTCGGTGATGCCATCCAGCCATCTCATCCTCTGTCATCCCCTTCTCCTCTCACCTTCCATTTTTTCCAGCATCAGGGTCTTTTATACAAGTCAGTTCTTTGCATCAGGTGGCCAAAGTATTGGAGTTTCAGCTTCAACATCAGTCCTTCCAATGAACACCCAGGACTGATTTCATTTAGGATGGACTTGTTGGATCTCCTTGCAGCCCAACGGACTCTCAAGAGTCTTCTCCAACACCACAGTTCAAAAGCATCAATTCTTCTGTGCTCAGCTTTCTTTATAGTCTGACTCTCACATTCATACATGACTACTGGAAAAACCATAGACTTGACTAGATGGACCTTTGTTGACAAAGTAATGTCTCTGCTTTTTAATATGCTGCCTAGGTTGGCGTTCTGTGATTCATGGGGTCGCAAAGAGTCAGACATGACTGAGCGACTGAAATGAACTGAACTAGGTTGGTCATAACTTTTCTTCCAAGGAGCAAGCCTCTTTTAATTTCATGGCTGCAGTCACCATCTGCAATGATTTTGGAGTCCAAGAAAATAAAGTCTGTCACTTTTTCCAATGTTTCCCCATTTATTTGCCATGAAGTGAAGGAACAGGTTGCCATGATCTTAGTTTTTTGAATATTAGTTTTAAGCCAGTTTTTTTCACTCTCCTCTATCAATTTCATCAAGAGGCTCTTCAGGTCCTCTTAACTTTCTACCATAACAGTGGTGTCATCTGCATATCTGAGGTTAATAATATTTCTCCTCTCAATCTTGATTCCAGCTTGTTCTTCATCCAGCCTGGCATTTCACATGATGGACTCTGCATATAAGTTAAATAAGCAGGGTGACAATATACAGCCTTGACATACTCCTTTCCTGATTTGGAACCAGCCTGTTCTTCCGTGTCCAGTCCTAACTGTTGTCTCCTGACCTGCGTACATATTTCTCAGGAGGCAGGTCAGGTGGTCTGGTATTCCCATTTCTTTCAGAATTTTTCACAGTTTGTTGTGGTCCACACAGTCAAAGTCTTTGGCATAGACAATAAAGCAGAAGTAGATGCTTTTTTGGAACTCTCTGTTTTTCTGATGATCCAATGGATGTTGACAATTTGATCTCTGGTTCTTCTGCCTTTTCTAACTCCAGCTTGAACATCTGGAAGTTCACAGTTCATGTACTGTTGAAGTCTGGCTTGGAGAATTTTGAGCATTGCTTTA
This sequence comes from Cervus canadensis, assembly GCF_019320065.1. Classification (NCBI taxonomy): domain Eukaryota; kingdom Metazoa; phylum Chordata; class Mammalia; order Artiodactyla; family Cervidae; genus Cervus; species Cervus canadensis. Next base: position 24,788,048 of record NC_057415.1, read on the forward strand.
CTAGCTTGTGAGATGAATGCAATTGTGCAGTAGTTTGAGCATTCTTTGGCATTTCCTTTCTTTGGGATTAGAAGGAAAACTGACATTTTCCAGTCCTGTGTCCACTGCTGAGTTTTCCAAACTTGCTGGCATACTGAGTGCAGCACTTTCCCAGCATTATTTTTTAGGATTTGGAATATCTCAAGTGGAATTCCATCACCTCCACTAGCTTTGTTCATACTGATGCTTCCTGAGTTCCACTTGACTTCACATTCCAGGATGTCTGGCTGTAGGTGAGTGATCACACCATTGTGATTATCTGGGTCATGAAGATCTTTTTTTTTTTTTTGTATTGTTCTTCTGTGTATTCTTGCCAACATCTTAGGGATCTGTGAGTTAAAATGTACAGGAATGGAAGAATTAATTCAGATGACAGTTATATCTGCTACTGTGGGCAAGAATCCCTAAGAAGAAATGGAGTATCCCTCATAGATAACAAAAAGTCCAAAACACAGTACTTGTATGCAACCTCAAAAACCACAGAATGATCTTGATCTGTTTCCAAGGCAAACCTTTCAGCATCACAGTAATCCAACTCTATGCCTCAACAACTGATGCCGAATAAGCTGAAGTTGACTGGTTTTATGAAGACCTACAACACACTCTATAACTAACACCAAAAAAAGAAAATGATATCTTGCTCATCATAAGGGATTGGAAATAGAAAGTAGGAAGTCAGGAGATACCCAGAATAATGGGCGAGTTTGGCCTTAAAGTACAAAATGAAGCAGGGCAAAGGCTAACAGAGTTTTATCAAGAGAAGACATTGGTCATAGCAAACACCCTCTCCCAACAACATAAGACACAACTTTACAAATGGATATCACCAGACTGTCATTATCAAAATCTTATAATGTTTTACACAACCAAAGATGGAGAAGCTCTGTGCAGTCAGCAATAACAAGATTTGGAGCTGAACTGACAGTGGCTCAGATCATGAGCTCCTTATGGCAAAATTCAGGCTTAAATTGAAGAAAGTAGGGAAAACCACTAGACCATTCAGCTATAACCTAAATCAAATCTCTAATGATTATACAGTGGAGGTGATGGATAGATTCAGGGAATTAGATCTGGTAGACAGAGTGGTGGAAAATCTATGGACAGAAGTTTCTAACATTGTACAGGAGGCAGTGACCAAAAGCAAAGTAGTCTGAGGGGCCCTTACAAATAGCTGAGAAAAGAAGAGAGGCATAAGACAAGGGTAGAAGGGAAAGACATACCCATCTGAATACAGAGTTCCAGAAAATAGCAAGGAAAGATTAAGAAGGCCTTCTTTTTTTTTTTTATTTTTTTTCCAGTGGGTTTTGTCATACATTGATATGAATCAGCCATGGATTTACATGTATTCCCCATCCCTATCCCCCCTCCCACCTCCCTCTCCACCCGATTCCTCTGGGTCTTCCCAGTGCACCAGGCCCGAGTACTTGTCTCATGCATCCCACCTGGGCTGGTGATCTGTTTCACCATAGATAGTATACATGCTGTTCTTTTGAAATATCCCACCCTCACATTCTCCCACAGAGTTCAAAAGTCTGTTCTGTACTTCTGTGTCTCTTTTTCTGTTTTGCATATAGGGTTATCATTACCATCTTTCTAAATTCCATATATATGTGTTAGTATACTGTATTGGTCTTTATCTTTCTGGCTTACTCACTCTGTATAATGGGCTCCAGTTTCATCCATCTCATTAGGACTGATTCAAATGAATTCTTTTTAATGGCTGAGTAATATTCCATGGTGTATATGTACCACAGCTTCCTTATCCATTCATCTGCTGATGGGCATCTAGGTTGCTTCCATGTCCTGGCTATTATAAACAGTGCTGTGATGAACATTGGGGTGCACGTGTCTTTTCAGATCTGGTTTCCTCAGTGTGTATGCCCAGAAGTGGGATTGCTGGGTCATATGGCAGTTCTATTTCCAGTTTTTTAAGAAATCTCCACACTGTTCTCCATAGTGGCTGTACTAGTTTGCATTCCCACCAACAGTGTAAGAGGGTTCCCTTTTCTCCACAACCTCTCCAGCATTTATTGCTTGTAGACTTTTGGATAGCAGCCATCCTGACTGGCGTGTAATGGTACCTCATTGTGGTTTTGATTTGCATTTCTCTAATAATGAGTGATGTTGAGCATCTTTTCATGTGTTTGTTAGCCATCTGTATGTCTTCTTTGGAGAAATGTCTGTTTAGTTCTTTGGCCCATTTTTTGATTGGGTCATTTATTTTTCTGGAATTGAGCTGCAGGAGTTGCTTGTATATTTTTGAGATTAATCCTTTGTCTGTTTCTTCATTTGCTATTATTTTCTCCCAATCTGAGGGCTGTCTTTTCACCTTACTTATAGTTTCCTTTGTAGTGCAAAAGCTTTTAAGTTTCATTAGGTCCCATTTGTTTAGTTTTGCTTTTATTTCCAATATTCTGGGAGGTGGTCATAGAGGATCTTGCTGTGATTTATGTCGGAGAGTGTTTTGCCTATGTTCTCCTCTAGGAGTTTTATAGTTTCTGGTCTTACATTTAGATCTTTAATCCATTTGAGTTTATTTTTGTGTATGGTGTTAGAAAGTGTTCTAGTTTCATTCTTTTA